>NC_069380.1:112355000-112980000 GCF_027475565.1 Acinonyx jubatus | reverse complement strand
TTTTTGAGACAGAGAGAGACAGAGCATGAATGGGGGAGGGGCAGAGAGAGAGGGAGACACAGAATCTGAAATAGGCTCCAGGCTCTGAGCAGTCAGCCCAGAGCCCAACGCGAGGCTCGAACTCACGGACCGCGAGATCGTGACCTGAGCTGAAGTCGGACGCTTAACCGACTGAGCCACCCAGGCGCCCCTTGGAAGTCCAGATTTTACCTGGATGAGTCTCACGTTCATTCGAGGTGATTTCCCACAGGTACACAGTATGTCTTTCAATTTACATCATCTTTTATTTCAGAAATGGTTTACTGAATTATAATTTTGTTTTTAAAAGAATCTCAAAATTAGGGGAAAGTTACAAAAAATTTTCTTTCCTTTGAAGTATTTGAAGTTGCCAACATGAATGCCCCAGTGTCCCTGATCACATCAATGTGTATTTCCTGCTTACAAGGACATTTTCCTTTATAGTCGCAGCACAACCATCAGAGTCAGAAGATTGATACTGATAGATGATTATCTTCTAATGCTGAGTCCCCCCATTCAAATTTGCCACTTGTCCAGGATTAGGCACTGTATTTACTTGTCTGTCTGTCTTTTAATCTCATTCATTCTGGTATCGTTCCTCTGCTTTACCGTGGCTTGTCATGTTGACCATGACACTTTCAAAGAATACAGGCCAGTTATCTTGCAGAACGTCCCTCAGTTTTGTGTGATATTTTGTCATGTTCTACATTTTTGGCAGAAATGGTACAGAAGTGATGCTGTTTTCTCTTAGCATCTTACTGGCTGGTGTATGGTTTTGGTTTTTCCCCATACTGATTAAGGCAGTATCTGCCAGATTCCTCCACCCTGACATATTCTTTTTCTTTTGGTTAAATAATATGTATTTTGTGAAGAGGTATGGAAAAGTTCCATTCTTCCTCCAATTTTTATCCATGTATATGTTTAGATGAGTATGAACTCATGGAATCCTTTGTTATTCAATGGGCTATACATTATTATTCACTATAGCGCTTAAATATTTCCAGATTTGGCCAGTGGGAGCCCCTCAAACCTGACTCTTGTGTGCTTTGAACAGATCTTCATTATTCTTATAGCACTTTCACTTTCTGGCTCAACAAGATATTATAGATTCATGTTGTATCTTCCAACCCTAGAATTAACCGTATCTCCAAGGGGCCCTCATTCCTTTTAGAAGAGAATGGTATTTGGAAACCAAGATCTAGATTTACTTCTAGATTTCTCAGTGGACAGATAGAGCTATAGAACACACACACACACACACACACACACACACACACACACACACACACACCTGTAATTCTAATCCAACACCACAAGGTTCATTTTAACCCTCAACCTTTCCCTTTGGTAACTCTCTTATCTCACAATGAGAAACCTCACTCCAATGTATGCACAGCTGACACCTGCACAATGCAGGGGTCAGGGGTGCTGACCCCAGTGCAGGTGAAAATGCATGTGTAACTTTTGACTCCCTAAAAACTTAACAACTAATAGCCTACCATTGATTGAAGTCTTAACTGATCCCATAAACAGTCGATTAAAACATACTCTGTATATATATTATATACTATGTTGTTACAGTAGAGTAAGCTAGAGAAAACAAAATGTTACTGAGAAAAAACATAAGGCAGAGAAAATACACTCACAGGAAGTACTGTACCATATTTATTGAAAAAAAACCTCACATATAAGTGGACTTGTGAAGTTCAAACCTGTGTTGTTCAAAAACATGGTCCTTGAGCAACACAAGTTTGAACTGTGTGGGCCTACTTATACATGGATTTTTTTCCTGTACTGTAAACATAACCCCTGCATTGTTCAAGGTTCAACTGTATAAAACATGAATGATGATTACAAGAGAAAAATTATCATCTCCAAAGAGTATACTCACTAAACCCTGCGCGATAATCCCACAGTGACTGTACAGCTGTAGGACCAGAGTATCTGGCTGAGAGCACCAAATAAAAGAAGTAGCACATAGGGTTGCCTGGGTGGCTCAGTCGGTTAAGTGGCCAACTTTGGGTCAGGTCATGATCTTGTGGTTCATGAGTTCAAGCCCTGCGTTGGGCTCTGTGCTGATAACTCAGAGCCTGGAGCCTGCTTCGGATTCTGTGTCTCCTTCCCGCACCCCCCCCCCCCCCCGACCTCATATCTCTCTCTTTCTCAAAAATAAATAAACATTAAAAAAAAAAGAGGTAGCATGTAGAATTGAAATAATTCGTTATAAACAACAACAGCTAGATTTGTGGAGAAATTTTCGGAGTTGGTAATTAGTGCTGTAAAGCAAATAATTTCAATTCTTAATCAGAACTTTTTTTTTTTTTTGTAAGCACATTTCTAATAAAGCTATCTTTACGAGAAAGTTAAAATCTTACATTTTCATCAAAGCCTTCTCTTCTGGCTTGCTCAGCCAAATCGCCTTTCATACTAAGAATGTAAAATAAAATAAAGATCAGAGACCTATGACAGTAGAAAGGGAAAATAAAGTATGATCAGCTCTATAGTAAGGATGATAATTGCATTTCTGGTCTTTCTGATAAGACCCATTATTTGGAAAGTGTCATTAATAGAAAGTCTCCAGAGTGTCACATCTCTAGCTATAAAATAATGTTTACAGTCTGTGCCACTGCCAGAGGTCTGGGTTTGGGAAGCATTTGGACACCAAAGTGATTGAATAAATAAATGTAAGTGTATCCTTAAATATTTTGTGTAAAAATGTTTTTATTTTCATAGCTAAGTGAATGCACTTAATGTAGACTAACAGTTTTTCCCCCCTTCTCAGGGGGACTTTATTCTCCTGTGCAGCTTTCTGTTAAAGTTCTTTCTGAGTGGCACAACACGCTTTATATTAATTTTTCATTAGCTTAGCTTGGAGCCTCCTGGCGCTCTCAGAATTAGGAGGCCCTAGTGGATGATGTATTGACAACGTATTTAGAATAAGCACTTGGGATGGTGGCTGTTTTACAATCAAAACCTTACTCTCATTGCAAGTTTCTCATATAATATACAGTTTTAAATGGCAAAATTTTAAGCCATCTTACCCTTTATCGTCTTCATCCTTTTGAGGTTTCTTTAGTCTAAGTTTTTCAAGAGCATTGTTGTAACTCTGGACATAATTAAAAATAGTTTAAAAGTTCATCAAAAATACATCCTGTATTAAAAAATTTTTTAATGTTTATTTATTTTTGAGAGAGACAGAGACAGAATGTGAGTGGGTTAGGGGAAGAGAGAGGGGGAGAGACAGAATTCGAAGCAGGCTCCAGTCTCTGAGCTGTTAACATAGAGCCTGACATGGGGCTCGAACTCATGAGCTGTGAGATCATGACCTGAGCCGAAGTCGGACGCTCAACTGACTGAGCCACCCAGGCGCCCCATCCTGTATTAATTTTGATCAAGGTAAAAGAAATATGGAATGCTTGTCTCTAGGGACTACTCCCTAAAGAAATGTGGAGGCGGGGGCACCTGGGTGGCTCAGTTGGTTTAAGCTCCTGTCTCTTGATTTCAGCTCAGGTCATGATCTCATGGTTGGTGAGTTTGAAACCCCATGCTGGGCTCTGCGCTGACAGCACAGAGCCAGCTTGGGATTCTCTGTCCCCTCCCTCTCTGTCCCTCCCCCACTCATGTGTGCGCACTCTCTCTCTCTCAAAATAAATTAAAAGAAATATGGAGGGAATGCTATGATTTCTTTCACTTTGTCACCACTTATGTTTTCTGCCTACTGGTGAAAAAGAGAAAGGGGTTCTCTTGTGGGCATCACACTTGAACTTGAAAAAAAAATCTTTAAAAAGTTTTATTAACATGTATTGCATTTAATGATGTAAACACTTTAATGCACATAACCAACATCATAATGAGATAAAAGATGAAAAAACCTACAATTAAGCTCACTGGGGGACATATTAATGGTTTCCTTTTACAGATACGTTGTTGGACCGAGTTTTGAAACTCCACTAGCCTCATGGCCATTAGGACTTTTTCTGTGTGAAGTGATGTGGTTAGAGCCATGGATGTGCAGAGATGGGCGAGATTGTTCACCTGTGACTACTAACCACGCAAGTAAGGTAGGTGTTGAGAGGACAGGGGCGATACCACTGTCAGGGAGAATAGTATGTCAGCGAGGGAATGGAGGGAACGTTGCTGGGGGCGGCAGGTGACCTGAGCAGAGGCCTAGAGGGGAGAGCCAGTGATGGTAAACAACACTGTGTGGGTGCGTGGGTGGCTCAGTCAGTTAAGGGTCGGACGTCGCTCAGGTCAGGATCTCACGGTTTGTGAGTTTGAGCCCCGCATTGGGCTCTCTGCTGACAGCTCAGAGCCTGGAGCCTGCTTTGGATTCTGTGTGTCCCTCTCTCTCTGCCCCACCCCTGCTTGCACTCTGTCTCTGTCTCTCAAAAATGAATAAACGTTAAAAAAAAATTTAAACAGCACAGTGCTCAAAACACTAGCTGGGATGCAGTGCTGTTGAGTAGAGGCATCCACCCAATTCTTTGGGTAAAGAATTTGGACTTATTTTGACAGGCCCAGAGAGACTGAAGAATTTTGAGTAGAGAAATGATATCAGAGCTGGATAGGCACAGGAGAGGGGCCATAAGATGTTGCTATAGAAGATGTTCCTACACAGGAGGCTGGGTGAAAAGTACTGAGGGGCCCCACTCCGGGGGTGGCAGTTAGAATTCAACATGGCCTGGGTTTCACAAATGTGAACAAAAACTGCAGAGATGAACTTTACACACAGGCCGTGGCAACCAACTATATGAGGCAAAGGGAGTAAAAAAATTCAAGGCTTTTAAGCCTGGAGCGACTGTTCCTGTTGCCATTAACAGAAACAGGAAAATGAGGAAGATAAGGCACATGGAGTTCTGAGTTTAGATTGTCTATAGAAATTTACTAGCATCTAAATTGAAATTTTTGGAGGGAAGAGAGAGTTTTATTACAAAACCCAACAGAGCTTTGCGTTTAGTAAACAGCTCAGTTGCTATTTCATATACTGAAATAATTTTGGCCACCTTTTTAAAGCCAGAAAGAAATCTCACTTCTCTGGTAGTGACATAATACAGATATGAGCAAGACTGGACCAAAACAGAAAACAACCCCACTCCCAACCCAAAAACCCACCACTGCTTGGGGTTTAAAGTACAGGAGTAAAAAGTGAACAAGATTTGTCTTAGAATTCTAAATAGGAAAAGAAGTAGACATACCTTTTTAATCATTTCACCAAGTTCAAAATCTGGCCTTCTGCCTATTGAATAATCAGCTTTCACTTCAGAATAGGTATCGTTAATAATTGCCAAGAACATGTTCTGGGAAGAAATAGTCACAAAAATAATTATTTCCATAAAGATTTAATGTAAATGTTACTGACTCTGATGACTGCTGGGATTTGTAAAATTAGATTTAAAAATTTTAAAGTAGTTCATATGCTCAGTAATAGAGAAATGCCTATGCAGACTGTAACACAGCAGAATGGGAAATGTATAATGTGTGGATATAGGCAAATAAGTTTATGGCAAATGAGAAAAACAATGTAAAATAATGCATATGAACTGGATACTAATGCATATATATATATGTGGATATATATATGTAGATAGATATATATATGTAGATAGATATATTAACTGATCAACATTGAATATCAGACGAAAACAGAATAACGTAATTATATGTACATAAGAGTGGTTTTTGTTTTTTGTTTTTACTTGCTCCCATATTTAAAGTTAGTTTTTATTAAACATAAGAGTATCACATTCGTACATATCCTGTTCTCTCTGGCACCACTGCCAGAGGAAGACCGCAGTCTTTACAACCATTATCAGAGTCAGGAAGCAGGGTGGTAGAGACAGCTGTTAACTTAAAACCTCTCACAGCTCAGACAGATTCTACTTCCCTCTATATGGCCACAACGATCCAGTCTTTGTAGCCCTTCTAGATTCCATCAAAAGAAAGGCTTTTACCGGAGGCAGGTGGCCTGGTGGTATGGGAAAGCTAAATCTTAGTGCTGAGGAAACAGGAACCTCTCCTCCACTTACTGGCCTTAGTGTAGGAGGAGAATGGGAAAATCCTCAGGCCGGGAAGCTTAATTTTTTTTTTTTTTCAGACTATAGGGTCACTTTTGATTGAGGCAAAGGAGCCCTATAAGAGTGGTTTTTTAAAGTTCTCTAAAGCTATTTAGATGCACAGTCTTACTAAGGCTCTTAGGAATACTCTGTCCAAATAATACAAACAATTGTGGAGAGGGTATTCTTACCCCCAGCCCACCTCTCCACCTTTCACTGAGGCCCAACTCTGTCACTCTGAGGACTTTTGGCCACCACCAGGGGATAACTGCTGTGTGTGACAAAAATGTTGTCAAAGAGGGAAAGCAAATTTCCTTGATTAGGAAGGCCAAATAAATTCGTCTTGAGCAGATGTGAAAGACCCATCCTGGGGACTCCTAAAAACCACAAAGATCCGTGATTTTAGCCTTAAGGGCCAGAAGCCATTTGCAATATGGGCAGAATACATTCATCCCTTCTGGTATGCCATGTCCCAGGTTGGAGGGACCCGGGATATCCAAGTTATAGATGTAGAAGATTTAGCACATTCCTGGCACACACCTGACATCAAAATGGTAACTTTTATGATCACATTCTCCTTTGGACAACTTGGAAACATTCAGCCACTGGAGTTATAGCCTAGATTACTAGGAATCCACACAGTTCCTAATAAATGTAAAAAACTCTAACAGCTAAGCAGTTATACTATAATTTCTTCTAAATGAATCATTTCATTTTTTATTCTAAAAACTAGAAGTGAAAAAGGGGACATACATGCTTGTACTTACCAGCAGGACAAAGAACACAAAAAAGATGAAAGTGATGAAGTAAATGGGCCCCAAGATACGATTGGCTTGCTGAATACCAGCAAAATTAAAATCTCCAAGAACAATTCGGAATTGTGCAAAGCTTTGATGGGAAGAAAGAAAAACATTATATCCCTTCATAAATACATCACAATTGATGGAGGTTACCCATGTGTCCAGGAAAGTATCTAGCTGCATATTGCACAGGCTCTCTGGCTCTAGTTAACACAGAGTTCTATAAAACCAAGTATGGAAATTCCCCTGAGGGCAAGACAAGGTACTTCAGCAGCTGAACAGTGATTCAGGAAATGATGGGCTTCCACTTAATGAATGTTCACCTACAAGATTGGAACCGTGAGATACTTGCTTACCAGCTGGTCTTGGCAATGGCCATCTTAGCCTGTCCTGTGTCCTTCTAAAACTGGGACTACCTGACCTTGTCCAATAAGCGATTTTCAGTTGTACCTACACCTAAGAACCCTAAAATTTCTAATATCAACAGTATGTTTAATTTGTACACCTCTTCTGCCAAAATAAGATGCCAACAATTTGTCACTTGCTGAATCTCAAACAGTCCTGGTGATGATCTTCAAACATGACACTGAGGTTTATTTTCTTCACTAACTATAAATCTTGGATTTGATGTAAGGTAACATCTAAAATATTACAGATCTTCATTTTTATTAATTTTAAAGTTTTTTAAGTAATTTAAAAATTTAAAAATTTTAAGTAATTTAAAAGTAATTTTAAATTAAGGTATTGAGCACAGTATTATCAGAGGTAGAATTAGGATTCCTCAACCTGATGTCCTATTTTCTCATCACTAATTTGCAATAGCATTGCCAGACACATAAGGGATATATGTTAATAAGTCATGCAGATGCATTCTTTATTTTTTTTAAGTTGAGAACTCTTTAATTTCATCTGTACTTTTATATTAAGCAATTAATTTAAAAGTATTGGAATCTTTACAAGTTAAAATTGTTCTCTTGGGAATAATGATCTTTCTAGCTATAATACTAACCTAAGCAATCTGCAGAAGCAAGTTAGAATTTTTCATAAATAGTGATAAATGTAGTTAAGGATTGTTGCCTGGGTTCTGCATTATTCTGGTCAATTAAATTTAAGCATTACTTCTAATTAATTAACATTAATATATCCATCTGTACCAGAAATATCAGATTTAACCTAAATTCCAAAGTAGGTCAGTGGGTCAGTAGATTATTAGGTTAGAAAAAAGATTTACTGTAGTTTCCATTTCTTAAACTCAGGTTCCTGAGTTGATCATCTTAAATTAATAATTTAAAGATTATTAATAATTAGATGAAATTAAAATTTTTTCTTTGATTTATGTGAACAGTACATAGGAAAATGGTCTCTGTTACTCCTGTTTTGTAACAGTAGCATGTTATTTTATTAGTCATATTTTGTTTTCTGGAATGGATAACATGTATTTTATATTCCTTATGTAAAGCCAGGGCTCTAACATTGGACAGTTAAAAAGAAAAAGGCAGTGCGCCAATTTTTCTGATTATAGTAATAATGCATGTTCATGGGAGAAATTTTAGAAAGTATTAAAGAAAAAGTTTTTAAAATTCATAAGCTGGTTAGGAATAATGGCAGTTGATACTTTGGGCTTATTTTGATTTATGGTTGATGTATTTTGATGTATTTTGTATGGTTTCATGTATTTTGTTACTGCTGTTGGATGCTTAAAATGAGTTATTTATTTTAAGGGGAAGCCTGGATGGAATTTTTAATAGTATGTAGGTACTTTGCATGATTGGTTAGTCAGTCAAAAGGAAGAAGGCTTCTTGTTTCTGGTTGTTGCTGCCAAGCATGTAAAGGGAGCATACAGTTATATACAATGAAGGAAGAAAATGTACTCAAAGAAATAGGCTACTTGGAGTCTCAGGACTCAAGAGTTACCTGGAATTTCATCCCCCGTACCTAAGAGATGATTAAATCATAATTAAAGTATTTATTCAGCTTTTAATACTGGTTTATAATGCTCTTCTACACAAACTAGAAAAAGAAAAGCTGAATTGGAAGGAGGCCAAAGTTCTGTTTTAGTGTTTCAAACTTGATCTTTTATCCTTGAGTTGGATTTATAGGAATAAAGATAAGCTAAGGGCACCATTTCTCCTTTCCAGAAATTAGCTCGTTAACTAAAGCTTCCATTCAGCCTTTCTCTGTTAGGAAAGTGACAGAGTGTTCTGTAAATACAGGGTACCTGTGCTCTGTAAATAATGTGAATAACAAAACCCTAACCAATTTGCTGAATGGTTATAATCACAAAGGAACTGGAGACTTCAAATACAATGTCATTGTAATTTCCCCCTCTCAATTGGAGTTTAGTTTAGTTGGTATCTTTCAGTCCCCGCAAGCTAAAAGGAGCACCATGACTGCTTAGTATACAAGGTTGTATCAAATGAAAATACTGTTTTGTAGCTTCCTGATACCCCTGGTAACTTTCTAGATTTCTCTCTTATAAATTAAAATAGCTAACAGACTCTTCCATAGTAAGATCACATTGTGGTTAATATGACTTCCCAGTCTCTCACTTGGAGAGATTGCATATTTAGCTATTCCTCAGCATTTTCCAAATATTGCCTCTAGTCAATGGTCTGTCTTCTGTAACTCAGGTTAAACATATTGGGCCTTCTCATTCTAGCTTTCATATCTCATACCTTCTCCACCCACTTTTTGTATCTCTAGGCCTCATTTGCAGTAATTTTTGCTGGCCTATTTTTCACTTTACTCCTCTTCTCTTCATCTCTTGTTTGCTGTCAAACCTGTCAACTAGGTTTTTAATCTCAGTTACTATAATTTGCAGTTGTAGAATTCTATTTTTGATACTCTTTCAAATATGTCACTTTTTATACTGTTCTGTTCTCCAAAGATATTTTCTGGCTTGTGTTTTATTTCTCTAAATATAAGAAGTATTGCATGATTATTCCATTATCTGAAGTCTATTGTCTGTTGTATCTGTTGGTTCTGGCTTCTGACTTTTCCTGCATCTGTACCAGGTTACTTTTCACTATGGGCAGTAAGTTATGTTTGAAAAAATGCTTGTAAAAGTAATTTGAGGCTTAGGATGAATATACCTTTCTCCAGGGTGGTTTTTTGTTTGTGGGTGCCCGTACACACAGGCATTCTAGCCCAGGGCCATCTTAATCCAAGTTCAAGACATAAAGTTCCCAGAATATCTAGGTGATCATGACAGATTGATTCACCTTTAACATGAGGCTCCCTGTCTGATGTGCAGAGAGGTTACCAGACAATCCCTGGCTACCCTATCCTGCCCCTGCACCCTCATACAAGCCCCAGACTTTGCCTTCTGTCTCCTTCTCCCTGAGAGGTGGCCAGAAACACAGTTCATTAACTATTTCTTCTGGATTATCAAAATGCCTTGATGATGGAGGGTTTGAAGAAGGGTTGGGGAAGGTGATACGATAACTGAAAAACACTGAAGAAGAAAAAAAACCAACTACTAGGAATATGTCTCCCCACCTAGACAACAATCACATAGGCAGAATTTGTCTGATGTAACTACTTTGGAACTCTGGGTCTATTTATGGCTTACAACTTCCAGGGGAAGGCTTAGCCAACTTTGGTCAATTTCAACTTTTGGTTTGTCAGAAGCTACCCACCTCCCACCCCCCACCCCCCACCCCCCAGCCAATGGCAGGCAGCCATGCTTTTCTGGAACAGCTTGTATGCAACCTGTGGGAGCCAGGGTAGGCAATCAGGACCCTCAGGGATCTGTGTTTAGATTGCTGATTGCTCCTTCTGATCACACGGGTGCAGACAGAGATGCGCATGTTCCCCTGTCTGTTTCAAGTCCCTCTGCCTCTTGCTGAAGCAGTATCCTTGGGATTACAAGGCTAGTGCCCTCCCTTCCCCCTTCAATTTCTCTTTTTCCCTTTTTGGGAGCCAGGCATTGAAGACATTCAAAAGCAACAACATATACAGAGGAAATTAGAAAGTCACCACGTTTGCCCATGGAAAGGTGCAGGCTCAGTAAAGACCTGAGAAGACCTTTGCACCTCAGCATAGTTCTCAGCACAGAAACAGTATACAATAAACAACAACAACAAAACCCCAAACAGGAAACCCTGGTGAAGAGCAAGAGTCTCATTTCCAGGGTTATCACATTATTACATTCAAATATTCATTTTTCAACAAAAACAAGAAAAGACGGGACATAAAAGAAGCAGGGAAGTGTGACCCAATCAAAGGAAGAAAATTCACCAACAGAAACTATTCCTGAGAAAGACCAGATGGCAGACCTACTAGACAAAGACTTTAAAACAAACCTTTTTAAAGATGCTCAAAGAATTAAAAGACATGGAGAAAGTCAAGAAAATAATTTATGAACAAAATGGAAGTACCTATAAAGATATAGAAAACCTCAAAGAAACCAAGAAGAAATTATAGAGCTGAAAAATACAATAACTGAAATGAAAATTCACTGGAGGGATTAAGAGGCAGATTTGAGCATGCAGAAGAAAAAAAAAAATCAGTGAACTTAAAATAAGATGATTGAAATGACCAAGTCTGAGGAACAGAAAGGAAAAAGATTGAAGAAAAGTGAACAGAGCCTGTGGAACACCATCAAGAGACCAACATAAGAACATGAAAAGATTCTCCATATCACTAACCATTAGGGAAATGCAAATCACAACCACAATGAGATGTCATGTCACACCCATTAGGATGGCTACCATTAAAAAAAGAAGAAGAAGAAAAGAAAGGAAAGAAAAACAGTCCAGAAAATAACAAGTGTTGACGAGGATGTGGGGGAACACACCCGTGTGCACTGTTGGTGGGAACGTAAATGGCGCAGCCACTGTAGAAAGCAGCATGGCAGCTCCTCACAAAAATTCAGAATAGAATCACCATATGATCCAGCAATTCCACCTCTGGATGTATACCAAAAAGAATTGAAAGCAGTCTTGGGGCACCTGAGTGGCTCAGTTTGTTAAGCATTTGACTTCGGCTCAGGTCATGATCTCATGGTTTGTGAGTTTGAGCCTGGCATCGAGCTCGGTGCTGACAGCTCAGAGCCTGGAGCCTGCTTCGGATTCTGTGTCTCCCTCTCTCTCTGCCCTTCCCCTGCTCATGCTCTGTCTCTGTCTGTTTCTCCCTCAGAAATAAAATGAACATTCAAAAAAATTTTTTTAAAAGAAAGCAGTCTTTTTTTTTTTAATTTTTTTAATGTTTATTTATTTTTGAGACAGGGAGACACAGCATGAATGGGGGAGGTCAGAGAGAGAGGGAGACACAGAATCCGAAACAGGCTCCAGGCTCTGAGCTGTCTGCACAGAGCCCAACGCGGGGTTCGAACTCACGGACCGCAAGATCATGACCTGAGCCAAAGTCGGACGCTTAACTGACTGAGTCACCCAGGCGCCCCAAAAGAAAGCAGTCTTGATGAGAGATTTATACACCCATGTTCATAGCAGGATGATTCACATTATCTAAGACTTAGAAGAAGTCCAGATGTCCGTCAGGAGATTAATGGATAATCAAAATGTGGTTTAGGGAAGGCTGGGTGGCTCAGTCTGTTAAGTGTCTGACTTCATACTGGGTCATGGTGTCACAGTTTGTGAGTTTGATTGCAGCATCAGGCTCTGTGCTGAAAACTCAGGGCCTGGGGCCTGCTTGGGATTCTGTGTCTCCCTCTCTTTCTGCCCTTCCGCTGCTCATGCTCTATCTCTATCTCCCTAAAATAAACATTAATTTTTTTTAATGTGGTTTATACATAGAATGGAATATTATTCAGCCTTAAAAAGGGAGGAAATTCTGACATACTGCACAACATTGATGAATCTTGAAGACATGCTAAGCAAAATCTGTCACAAAAAGATAAATACTGTGCGATACACTAAGTACCTAGAGTTATCAAAATCATAGAGACAAAAAGTAGAATGGTGGTTGCCAGGGGCTGGAGGAGGGGAGAAGTGGAGAATTCTTGATTAATGAGCATAGTTTCAGTTTTAGAAGATGAAAAGAGTTCTAGAGATGCATGGTGCTGATAGTTGCACAATATCAATGTATTTAATCTCATTGAATTGTACACTTAGAAATGGTTAAGATGGGAAATTTTAGGTATGTATTACCACAATAAAAAAAATTCCTTATCAGCTTAACAGAACAGGAGGGCAAAAGAAGCCTTGGATGCTGAGCTTACTTCTCTGGGTTCTTGCCTTTTGATTTTGGTCCACTTTTTACTCTCTTTTTTTGTTAGTTCTTTAGTGCTATCTATATTTCATCTAGCTTTTAAAATTGTCCTGAAGAGGAGGTTGATCTCAATAACCTAGCACTTCATTACCAAAAGCAGAAGTGTCTTCATTAATGCATTCCAAAGTTGTCTACCTGTTTATGCTGAGCCTTATACTTCTTTTCTTTCCCACTCTCTAGGGTAAGAACAATTTCCAAGTTCTGTAAATTACTACATTTATAATCGATGTCCAGTACCACTAAGTTTTATTATTAAGTAACACTTGAATTAAAATCCTAGGAAAGGACCGAGAAGTTGTTGGAACTGCAAACCTAATTCACTCAAGAGAAAGCTAATTAGACTTCTCAAATTATAGGCTGTTTGACATTGGAAGGGATCATTGGGAGTAGTAACTTAATCCAGTTCCTTCATTTGCAGATAAAGAAATAAAGGTCTAGAAAAGTTGAAGAGCTAAGTGGCAGAATTCAAAAGTAGAATTATATCCTCTGGGTTCCTAGTTCATTCTTCTTTTCACTACTGATAAATGAAATTTCATATAAATGCCACTTCAAATATTTCCATGCGGATGGTAAAAAGAGGGCAATCTAGGACATTTCTTTACACCAAAGTTTTCCCAAAATCAAATAAAAGGGCATGAACAAATCAGGTTGGAGAATTCATAACTAAAGTTAAGAAAGTTATTACAGTTTTTCTTAGAGCCATCTGTTAATATGCACTACAAATTTCCAACAGAGTGATGCAAAATTTCCCAAACTTACTTAAATATGAAGCCATTTCCCCCCAATCTTGGTCTAAATTACACAGCACATATTTTGAGAACTGATATTTTAGACTATCATAATTTTCTTACACACCCAGAACTTGTTTTACATACTCAGAAAGGAGAGTAAATTTATTTAAATTATTCAGTTAAAAAGAAAAAAAGCCTGAAAACTTTGCTAAGGATTCTAACTGATCAGTTCTATAAGTTTGTTGTCTAATTGCTTTATTTGTCTAAAAATATTTTTAAAACACAGCTTTGCCAGATCAGCAAAGGATAATCAGATCAGTATCAATAAAAGGATCCTAAAGATGGAGCTCTTAAAGGAAAACATTTAAGCTTGCTTTTCCCCAGAGAATAAATTATTACAGAGACACAGAAGCCAATTTCTGTTATATTTAACACTCCCCATGAAAGTGAAAAATTATCTTTCTAATTTGACCTTGTAATATTTAAAAAATGGACTGCACCATCCATTTGGATCTTCTAATGCTAAACACTACTTTGAGTGTGACAGGTATTTTGCCATCGTTGAAAATATAAAACCAAGTTTAAATTTGTTAAAATGTATGTTACTACTTATCATAGGCCTTCCTTATAAACTAGTAAATAGAACTATATTTGTGCTAACAGCTTACATGGCATTTTGAAAAGTGGAAAAGTCGTCAACTTGTGATCCAAAAACAAGAAATCCTAACTGAGCATAAGCAAAGAATATTATAAAAAACATGATGGCAAATCCTACTATGTCTTTGAGACAGCGGGACAAGGTTGTTGACAGCTGAGACATTGTCTTATTAAAGCTTATGAATTTGAATATCTGAAAAAGAACAAAGTTAATTGAAATAGAAGAATATTCAGTATCACAATTACTTAGAGTAAGTTAAATTAATTTCAGAAAAAAATTGCTTCAAATTAAAGGAAGTGCTTAATGATAGGAGTGTTTGAGGATTAGCCCACAATCATTCCAAGACAAAACTACTTTTATAATTACTTTATAGTTAAGAAAATCCTTTTGCTTTTTCATAACGTTGCAGCTTCAGTTCCCATTTTGCTAGTAAAATATATGTCTAATCTGCTGTATTTAATATAATAAAATATAAATACCTTTATCCATGCAAAAAAGATGGTAATAGCAATTATATTGCTGTAATAAATGTACCAGTATGCAAGAAAATAGAAGTCTGAATATTTTTCAGTGTTTTTTAACAGGTCTTCAAGTAAGAGAAAAATTTGTATATTACAGTATATGTTGAAGGAAACAGCCACAAAACACAACTAAATGGAAAAATAAGAAAGGTTAAATTAGGGACGGTTTCTACCTCTAAATCTGCAGCCTATGAGCAGACAAAGGAGCAAGTTCATCAAAAGTTTAATAAAAATGGAGGGAGAAATAAGACGTAGGCTTTTACATGAATGAAAGTAAGCCTCGGGGCGCCTGGGTGGCGCAGTCGGTTAAGCGTCCGACTTCAGCCAGGTCACGATCTCGCGGTCCGTGAGTTCGAGCCCCGCGTCAGGCTCTGGGCTGATGGCTCGGAGCCTGGAGCCTGTTTCCGATTCTGTGTCTCCCTCTCTCTCTGCCCCTCCCCCGTTCATGCTGTCTCTCTCTGTCCCAAAAATAAATAAACGTTGAAAAAAAAAAAAAAAGAAAGTAAGCCTCAACTTACAGAAGTTTAAAATAGCATAATGATCACAAAAGTAGAAAAATACTTATCACCTGACCATCCTAAACTATCTGCTTGTTTCTTTGAGTTATAAAACACAAATGTATAAAATGATTATGTTATTCTGACTAGGCTGTGTTTGTGCTCCACGTAACTACGTGATACCAAGAAGTTTATATTTTATTATTTATTTATTTATTATTTATAATTCCAGGGTAGTTAACATACATTGTTACGTTAGTTTCAGGTGTACAGTGTAGCAGCTCAACACTTCCATACACATGATATGTAAAAGTTTAATATTTTCTACCACCTAATACTAGAAGAAATATTTTACAGTAACACAAAAATAAGCCTTTTGAGAGCCTCTGACAACTCTTCCAGAAGAGGATTTCAGAACCAGGTTACCTCAAGTATCACAGCTTTAGAACGGTCATGAAAATCTTCCTTTGAACCTTTGCCTGAAATGCTCAGATAGTTAATCATTCAATGTTACGCTGTATAGTAAATTTTATCGGGGATAGTAGAGAAGTAGGTGGCTCATTTTCTGACTCTGAGACCCTTTTAATCTGGTTTTGGGAAAAAAGGCTTATATTCTGGATTGGCTATAACTAAGGGTCAATAAGGGTGAAAGATCACGTTGTGTAAGCCAGAAATATTTGTTCACTGTTCCTAAGACCAATTGCTTACCATCTGTCCCACCCTGCCTATGTATCTATGTTTATTTTAATATGTTCCAGTGGTGAGAACGGACAGTTTTTGGAATTCCTTTCAGAGATTATCTCCCCCTTCCTGGTGTTCTCTGTGCCCACAAGCTACCCTCTGGCTGCTCACTCCCTTCTTCCCCCTCTTCCAGGATCTGCCTAGGCTTGATTTTGCATATTTTTTCAAAATTGTGAGGAGGAAAGCAGATTGAGGCAACATAGGAGAGTACATGTCCAAAAATAACCATGATTTTCAACATGAGGCCCTATAAGAAACACATGTTTGAGTCGGGGAGGGAGACCTCTTGTGCACTTTAAATCATAATACCTATAGAATCACCTATTCTAAGTTTATGCTGGCCTCTCAAGGACTAAATCAGGAAAGAAAGAGACTTCATCTTTTTGGTGGCACACCATTAGTATGCACTATGACAGTTCCTTTTATGATTGATACTTGCAGCTTTTGAAGGAAGTTCCAGATGAGTAGAAAACCTCCTTACTTGGTAGATTCAGATGTGATTCCCTTGAACAATACATATGAATATATACTTACCACCAGAAGTAGTAATTCTAGCCAGTTCCAAACACTTTTGAAATAGGCAGACTTAAATTCTCTTATTTTTTGAGCTTCTTGTGTTGTGAAGACAATAAGAAAAATACAAAATGTGATTTCACAGGAAGCAATAATATAATCATAGTGGCTAACATATCTGAGGAGCTTCACAGAGTAAAACTGCCATGAAGTAATGATTCCTCCAGTTGCAGGGAATTCTGCCACCAATCTGTAAAATTAGGTCAGCGGAAGTCACTGTGTATTTATTTCAAGCATTTGTTTTTCAGTACCTAACTCATTGTGAAGTTTCTAATTAGTGATGATGTGTACTTTAAGAATCAGTTATTTTGTACAAAATATGTTTCCTTAGCCTCATGTGTTCAACTTAAATTCTAGTGGATTTGCCTATTTTTTTTTAATGTTTATTTCTTTTTAAGACAGAGTGTGAGCAGGGGAGGGGCAGAGACAGGGTGACATGGGATCCAAAATGGGCTCTGTGCTGACAGCAGACAGCCTGATGTGGGGCTTGAATTCATGAACCAGGAGATCATGACCTGAGCCGAAGTCAGTTGCTTAACTGACTGAGCCACCCAGGTGCCCCAGATTTACTTATTTTTTAATGGCTCCACTTTTTTGTATTCTGAATATTCACAGTGGTCAGAGACCAACACAGTGGAGAAAGTAAGATGTGATTATAGGCAGACATTCTTCCTATTTTGTGCTCAGATTGTTTGGTTATAACTGGGAATACTATTTTATCTCCACAGGACAATGAGATGATGTTCAAGAAAATAGTACATGGTTGGTTACTGTTATTAGGACTCCCACCAAAATGCATAATTCTTGATTATTTCAGAGAGGGAAAATACACTCTCCCCCTTTAGATTAGCAGAGACACTTCTTGCTTCTAAATGTTAAGCTTATATATTCTACTTAAAACAAATGTTTTCTGTTTGCTTTACACACAGGATGTTGGATACAGGGATCTATATGCAAACAGAAGTATAAAAATTAATTCCACCACTAAATAAAAATATTTGACGTTGTTCACAGTATTTCTAGTGTTCTCTACAACTTTAGATAGTTAAGAATTGGCAGTAATTTAAAGAACGAGTATCTCTATCACGATGTAATTTTCCCACTTAGAAATATTAGCAAATATTATTGGGACTGGAATAAGGTGCTGCAAAAAAATATGTAAATAAATAAAACCAGTTAAATAGAAAACAGAACTGTTTAAAACGGTTTCACCTTGCACATAGTAGGTGCACAGCATCGAATAAGTGAGTGAAGTGAAACAAACCCAATATTTTGATCTGACGTGTACACTAATAAGGGAAAAAAGGAACTGTATTCTGTTTAGTTTGCCAGATGTGTTTGCAAAAAGGAAAGTAAATGAATAAGGTCTTGACTTAAGTAATGTGCTCCCCTACAACTACTGATTAGATATACTACCATTTTAAGGTTTCAAAATCTGCTGGTTTTAAAAAGTAACATTTTATTTTATTTTATTTTTAATGTTTATTTATTTTTGAGAGAGAGCACTAGCCTGAGAGGGGCAGAGAGAGAGAGAGAGACAGAGAGACAGAGACAGAGGATCCAAAGTAGGCTCTGTGCTGATAGCAGAGAGCCCTATGTGGGGCTCAGACTCACAAACCACGAGATCATGACCTGAGCCGAAGTCTGATACTTAACCAACTGGGCCATCCAGGCCCCCCTAAAAAGTAACATTTTAAAAGGTAACACAGAATAAGCATAAAACCCACAGACAGGAAATCTGGACTTAGTCTAGGGGTAACAAGGAGTTCTTTGTATGATTTTAGGCCAGTTATCCCAATGTTTCTCCTCTTATTTAAGGCATACAAATGACTTGTCCTCTTTATCCTGATCAGGACTATTGGAAAGAGTGATTAATGCTGGTAAAAGCTCTGATTTTCTGAAAAAAGAGAAAAAAGCTATAAAATAAGTGGTGTAATATCCATTGGCTACTTAAGAGAATTCATTTATTTTATTCATTTTGTACAGGGTTTATTCTATTTTATTTTCTTATTATTTTTTTAAAGTTTATTTTTATTTCTGAGAGAGATTGAGAGCAAGAGAGAGTGGGGAAGCGGCAGAGAGAGAAGGAGAGAGAGAATCCCAAGCAGGCTCTGTGTTATCAGCCTGAACCCAAAGCGCTTTCAGTGCAGAGCCTGATGCAGGGTCCAATCTCCCGAACCATGAGATCATGACCTGAGCCAAGATCAAGAATCAGATGCTTAACCAGCTGAGCCACCCAGGAGCCCCTATTTTGTACAGATTTTAAAGTCCAAGGCTGTGTTTCACTGTCACTGTTGCACAAGGGCAAAATCCTCTAATCAGAGTAGACACCGAGTCCATATTTCATTCAGAGTAAAAATGTAAAACTCATGAGAGAGAAGTGGCTCACTGAGATTTTAGTGGACACTACTTTTTGCTTTTCGAGCAGTCATTATCCCAGTTCTCCTTTCTACAGAACCCCTACTGTATTAGGCATCCACCATTCCCAGATCACTCAGAGAAAGTGGATTCAATCCCCAGGCAGATCCAATCATGGCAATCCTACTTCCTTTGCCAGTGTTTGGTTCTATAACACAGGCCTAAAGCCAATTAGCATGGTCCAGGTTAGGCAAATGACCTAAGGTCATCAGACTGATGGAGATAATTTTTTCTCTTTAGATAGTTTTGTCTCTTCCCACTATCTCTTCCTTCTCTTTCTCTTCCTCCTCTTCCTCCTATAGGAATGTCTCTCATCATCCTCCTGGGTCTAAGTCAGCCCAGGTATGTATGTCCGTATCGTGCAAGGGACAGAAATGCAAGAGAGCAAGTTTTAATGTGCAAACTCATTTCAAACTTCTGCTTGTATCCTATCTGCTCCCATGCCAAGTCACAAAGATGAGCCCAGGTTAGGAGCCAGGGAAGTGCACCCCTCCCTGAGTGGCAGGGCACCGTGAGGTTATATGGCGGAGATGTGAAGAACTGGGGCCATTTTTGCAAGGTCACCACAGGCTCTAGCCATTTCTAGGATGCTGGGTACTGGTATATATTGTTTGAAATTTAAATTGTTCATTCTCGAGACAAGAATTCATACCTTGCTAAAGAAGCTCATTCTGAATGCAAATCAACGGATCTGAATGATCTGATTTAGAGGAAGTAATCAAGACTAAATGTTACATCTGTGCAGCTGCAGAATGACAAGAAATAAGACTATGTGTTCTTAATATAAAACTGACATATTGTATGTAATTCTCCATGTTCTTGAATATCTTCCAAAACAATGAAACAATGAATATGATGTTGCTTTACCACATTTTTCATTATTGGCATAAGTTCATTGTATTTATTTTGAGGCCTATGATTTTAATCTCAGCAAACACACAAACTGGAAACCCTAACAAGGGCTCTGGATGCTATTTATTTTATTAATTAATTCATTTATTAATTATTTAAAATGTTTTTAATGTTTATTTATTTTTGAGAGACAGAGAAACATACAGAGTGCCAGTGAGAGGGACAGTGAGAGAGAGGGAGACACAGAATGTGAAGCAGGCTCCAGGCTCTGAGCTGTCAGCACAGAGCCCGATGAAGGGCCTGAACTCACAAACCCTGGGATCATGACCTGAGCTGAAGTCGGATGCTTAAACTGACTGAGCCACCCAGGTATTCCTTCATTTATTTTTTAAGGAGGCTCCATGCCCTGAACTCCATGGGTCCTGAACTCAAGACCCTGAGAAAAAGAATCTCATGCTCCACTGAATGAGCCAGCCAGGCACCCCTCTGGAGGCTTTAAAAAAAAAAAAGTTACAGACAGGGAGGGAGCCAAACCATAAGAGACTCTTAAGGACTGAGAACAAACTGGGGGTTGATGGGGGGTGAGGGAGAGGGAAATTGGGTGATGGGCATGGAGGAGGGCACTTGTTGGGATGAGCACTGGGTGTTGTATGGAAACAAATTTGACAATAAATTATATTTTAAAAAACCCAATATACTACGGTTTTGAGTCACTTACCTGATGATGCAAAACAGGTTTACGTTAGCATTGTATAACGAAAAATCAATGAAAATAACTCTGGTCCCTCTTGTGATCCAGCTGTTGAGTCGAAGGTTAATGAACTTGTTTTTTGTGTCAGATTTTGATTTTGATAAAGTGAAAATAAATCCCCCATTTTGGTAAACACCAACAAATCCCCAGTGCCAAGGGGAGCTACTATTAGGAGTAGAGTACTTCCATCTATTAGGTATAAAAAGAATAATGGAGAGATGAGAAAGCCTGACTGAAGTATATGCATAAGCTAACCTTAAAAAAAAAAGCAGTATTAAGTATCACAGTAATTTTGAAGCAAGACAATGAGTTAAGGATTAAGATTTAATATAGTTTTTAAAGTTTATTTATTTAGAGAGAGAGAGTGAGGGAGGGGTAGAGAGAGGCAGAGAGAGAATCTCAAGTAGGCTCTGTGCTGCCAATGTGGACGCTGACACGGGGCTCAAACCGACAAATGGTGAGATCATGACTTGACCTGAAGTTGGACGCTTAACCTACTGAGCCACCCAGGTGCCCCAAGATTTAATACGTTTTCACTTTTTGGTGTGTATTGTGGGCAACACACTGGATTAGATGCTGTGAGAAAAGTTTTTTTAAAAAAATCCGTCTGTTGCCTCAGGGAACTTAAAATCGAGAGAAGAATGATTTTTTTTTTCTTTCATACATGTCTCTGTTGTCTTATGAGATCTTTAGGCTTTTTGTAGGACAGGAATATCAAGGGCTGTGATTTGGAAATATCTATTTCAGTATGGTAAGAGTGGGGCTTCATAGTCTGTCTTCTACAGGTCATGTACCATTTATAAATGTCAATAAAGAAGAGCTTTGTTACAATGTCTATATTGTTATAGTGAAAGCTCATAAATCAGAGTAAAATGAGCATACCTAAATTGTTTCCATCCTTCCTACTTTTAACTTAATTATGCGATTTCAAAACATAAAGCCTTAACTCATTTCAGTCCCTGTTCAGTTTCCTCAAACAGATTTGAAGGATTATCTGAAGATGCACTGCTTCAACTCGTTTTTCTATCAATAATACTATGTTTGTTTCCAGGAGGAGGGATAAGTGGTAACACTAAGAAAAAATACTCAGATTTAATGACAATTTCATTGTTGTATTTTCCAGTGTTTTCCACATGGTTGTTAAAATGAAACAAGAACATTTATTATACCAACCTTCTCCTACTTCCAATTTTTATGATGTTTTTAATTAGTGAATGTTTCATTTTAGATGGACAAACAAGCACACATTGATTATTAATTTGGTTATTAGGGAATGATAAGTATTACGATTCCAAATCTGTAGTGTTAATTTTGGTATTTAAATTACTTGTAGTTGTTATGAGAATTTGGAATATTAGAATACCTAACAGATTAGTTTTCAGATTCCAGTTTAAAATGTGCAATTGGGTAATTGATTTATTTTGTAATTTTTCATTGAAAGAGAAGTAGTGTATAGTACTGTAATATTTAAGGTGTTGTGTCAGCATACTTATGCGTTTATTAGATTTATGAGAATTATACATTGCTATCCTATAGTATAGCCAAAAACTTAAACAAAGGAAAAACAAATCAACAAAAACCACAATGCAATGATTAATCTTGGGGCTATAGGAGAGGTTGTTGAACAAAAGAAATTTTAATCACTGTTCATATTTATAATATGAATCATTAATGGACTTGTTATCAACTTGTTAATTGAATTGTTAATCGACTCATGATTAACAAAAATTATGATTTAACTACAGGCTAAGAAAAGTGTGTGTTGAGGGAGAGACACATGACAGACGACTTTCATGACAGAGATGGTAGGTACATAAAACTGTAAAATCAAGTAATAGCAGTATAAAGCGCATTACTTAGAAATAGGATGTACAGGGGTGCCAGGGTGGCTCAGTCGGTCAAGCATCAGGCTCTTGATTTTGGCTCAGGTTACGATCTCGTGGCTTGAGAGTTCAAGCCACATATTGGGCTCAGCACTGATAGTGTGGAGCCTATTTGGGATTCTGTCTGCCTCTCTCTCTGTCCCTCCCCCACTTGTGCTCTCTCTCTCTCTCTCTCTCTCAAAAGAAATAAATAAACTTAAAAGAAATAGGAAGTATATACCAAAAGAAACAACTAAAAGAGCTAAAAGGGGCTGCTTCTGAAGAACTGTGAATAGGAAAGGGTGGATATTTGTATTTGTAACATTTTGATAAGTATTAAATTAAAAAACTTGTTCTCTGCCCCCTATGATTTTCATAGGATCCTAAAAGCAATGATACCAGCAGTTTCTGTATTGAGGGGAGGAAATGTCAGTGGCTTTGGGTTTCATGTTTTCAGTACAGACAGAATTAGCCTCAGCCAATTTGGAGAACCCTGCTAGAATACCTTTGGGAAGGTGTCATCAGATGCGGTGCCGCCACGGCATAACTGCTCCTTTTCAGCGTTGGCAATAACGGAAGATATTGCTGAAGTCAGCCAGAGTGAGAAAGGAGGGAAGCGGCGGAGCACACTTAAGACACTCCCTGGGGTCCCAAGAAGCATTTGGCATGGGTCTGAGGGAGTCTGGTCAGAGACTGAAAAGCTGAGTATTGTAAAAGCATAGATAGATTCCTTACCCTGTGTCCGGAACGACTTAGCACTTCATATACCCGAGTTAGAAAAAAAGAATACTCTCTTATATCCTTTGGTAAACAAAATAACAGGTTCACTCTTACGTTTCTTTTTTTATTAATTTTTTTTTAAAAGTTCATTTATTTATTTTAAGAGAGAGCAAGTAGGGGAGGGGCAGAGAGAATCCTAAGCAGGCTCCTCACTGTCAGCACAGAGCCCGATGCAGGGTTCGAACTCATGAACTGTGAGATCTCGACCTGAACTGAACCCAGGAGTTGGGCGTTTAACCAACTGAGCCACTCAGGCACCCCCACTCTTACATTTCTAAACACTGCTCCTCTGAGTCTTCCTCTGGTACGATTATTGAAATAGTCTCCTTACCTGCCAGACCTTTGTTGGTTTATTTGTAAAATATACCTATTTTCCCAGTTTTTAAAAGGTACAAAGGCAAGAGGCTAGAAAAAGTTAACATGTAACTACTTACTCAGTTTCCTGCTTAAGGCCAAAATCAGACGTATCTTCATTGCTAGAAGTGTATTTGTCATAACATTCACTCATCAAAGACTGAAAGGATGAATAGACCTTGCATGTGTTGTTGCGGACTCTTAGTTGACGGACTCTGGGCACTCCTAAAAGTATGTTCTCATAGTAGATGCGGCTGCTGTTCTTTAGATTATACAAAGTCTTGTTCGTGTACCATGCATCCCAGTACAGACCTTCCAAAAGGGGTCCTTCCATAAACTTCATATAGAAAGATAAATGTTATGGGAAAAGTATTTTCATGTCATTTGTATAACAGAATCTACATTTAACATTACCTTAAAAGCATGAGTCAGTGAGTGTATGAGTATGAAAATTATTGACCAAGCCACCATTAACATGAATGGAAATGATGATGTCGAGGAGGATAATGAAGGTGGTTAATATTTACTGAGCCCTTAGGTAGTAGGCAGTGCTCTAGTTCTTTAGAAATACTAACTCCTTTAATTCCACAACCTTTTACCCTTTCTTATATGAGGGGTACACCAACAATTGTCCCCTAAGAGTATCAATGCCCATAGCCATGTATTCATGGTTGTCATGGCCCTAATTCAGGACTTGCCCTCAGAGTTGTCTGTGTTCCCCTTCCCCACTAACTCCATTGGTGGCAACTGCTACTCTTGGCTCTGCCCTTCTAAGAGATCCCAAACCCAGGGTTCAGTTTTTTCTTTTCTGCCTTTGTTTTCTTTGCCACTGGCCATGCATACTTCAAGACAGTAGAATAAAAAAGAAGCAGGGTGATCTCCACTTCTAGTCTCGGGGGAAATTTCCTCTTTCTTTCATATTTCACCTGGTCTATACCAATGACCTCTAATCATCTGCCCTCATCTCACACTTCCCCTCTCCCTCTCAGGAAGTGACCTTGTCTCTTTCATAGGTTTTAGATTCCTAGCATGACATTCATGATTTGACCTCTTGTTCAGTTTATAGTTTGCCCTTTCCACCTCATCTTCTACATGCCTATAATGCCAAACAAAGTGCCATATGTAGAATTACTTACAGCACGTACTGTTTATTCTTCCTAGAATGCCCTGTTACTCATCCTTTAAAACTCAACTGAATTGTCATCACCTCTAGAAAACATTCCTATCTCTTCTTTATGTGCCCCAATGTTTGCGACTTGGGATACCTGAAACTTCTCTTAATGTGAGCATCTTGCTAAGTTAAATGTGATGTAAAAAACAAGTCTGTTCCAATGTTGATGGAATGATTCTCTCACATAGTTAAAAACACTATAAAGTTATATTTTACATATGTACTATTTATTTGATTATATACTGTACATTACTGTAATACACACAGTATAGGGCTGCATGCCAAAATTATATATATCTCACTTTACAGGCCATGAAAGGATTTTTTTTAAAGTTTATTTTTTTCAGTAATCTCTACACCCAAAGTGGGGCTCAAGCCTAGAACTCCAAGATCAAGAGACACTTGCTCTTCTGACTGAGCCAGCCAGGCGCCCCCATTTAAGGATTTTTTAAGAATAATTTTCACTATACACAACTACAGTTTGATGCGGATCCTAACCCCACATAATGTTTTTCCAAATGCAAACATAGTGTTAAAAAAAGTATAACTTTTTTAAAAGTTATAAAAACTCTATTACACTGAGAGCATAGGTTCTCAATATACACTTACTAATTGGTTGATTCTAAAAGTTTAAATAAATGATATTCATTTTTACTCATTCCTTCAACAAATATGTCTCCAGTGCCTATTACTTGTGCCAAGAGTTTGTTTATGCAATACCATAAGCTACTTCATTCTCAGTCACATGATACCTTACCTTCCAAAAATCAGTTATGCTGCGAATAGACTTAAAGTTGGTTCTTTCATCACCAGGCACAGAAGTGTCCAAAAATAGAGATGACATAACTTTGTTTAAGTAATACATATGTGGGTTTACCATGCCAAAAGTCACTAAGGAGAAGAATTTTTGTTTACAAATTTGTCTTTAAAAAGTCAGTTTATCAGGATTAAAAGTTAGTTAGATTTTGTTCCCAATCTTGTTTTGAAAATACAAATTTTTTCTTAATTATAAAAGTAATTTAAAAAATGAAAATAGAAATATACAAAACAGGAAGAAGTTTCTTGTCATCTCACTGCTAGAGTTAGGTTTAGCACATATTCTTGAGATTTTTCTGTATGCCTACACATTTATAAAGAAAATAAGTTTATTTTCACAAAAATGAGATCGCATTATGCATAGTCTTCTGCCAGTTAGCTTTTTCTCTATTTTTACAGTAAGCAATATAATGGTAAATAGTTAAAGCCATGGACTTTGAAATCAAACAGATGATTTGAGTCCCATCATAAGGATAATACCTGATAGTTTTGTTATGAGAAGTGAGATAATGCATGTGGAGCACTTAAACCATGTTTTGGCACAAGATAAGAATTTTTAAAACTATTAACTAATATTCATTCTCTCTCTAGGAGTAGGTGGGTAGGTTTTAGAGAAGGGTATAGACTGTGTCTCTTTTTTTTTTTTTTTTTTTTGCTAGAAACCTTTTAAGTTTTACAAGTATCTATCTTCAACATTACTTCGTGGCACATGAGTTTATGCCATGCTTTAATGTTCCATATTATTTCACTGTATATACCAAAATGTTAAACAAATCCTCTGTTGATGAAGATTTAAGTTGCTTTCAATTCTTCCTAATTATAAAAAGGTTTTTTTTATATCTGTGAATAATGGAATTATGATCTTTTATATTTTTCTGTTCCCCAAATGTTGTAATAAGCATTTAAAAACCAGTCTAAGCTGGAGTTGTCTTTTCAATCAAGATTTGACCCAAATTCACTCCAACTATACCAAGGAGTTAACGGATATATAATTGCCAATGTGTAGGCCATGTCATCTTGTGATACGTCTGGCCATGGAGCTTACACCTACTATTTGTTGGGCACTCAAAGGATAAAATACTCCTTAATACTGATTCAGTCAATGCTCTTGACCCACAGACAGGTGAAATGCAGGTTGATATGTTTTCCTAGTCTCCTTATTAAAGATTTGCATTGTTCTATACCTTCTGTGATTGGGCACCAGCATACTTTACTGTTGTGCAATTTTACTATCACACAGCTGTGCAATAGGCCAGGGAAAAGAGCAAAGCAGACAAGACTAACTTCCCTGGCCTCATTTGTAGTTTGACCTATGAAACTGAGATAATGTATCAACATGGTTCTAAAAGACATCATGTGACAATTGCCAACTCAAGGGAATAACTATACTCAAGAAAGAACTGACAACTAAAAGTAGTAACTCAATCAATGCTGACGATGAAAGCTTTTCATTATGTCTGCGACTTAAAGCTTTGCCCTTTAAGAGATGGAAATAGTGTACATCTAAAGGAATTTAAGATAGGTCTAAAATACGTCAATACTTTTCTTAGAAGTCTTAGTCTGAAAGTCTATGGTAAAGTACATATGTTTTACTTTTCACCTCCACATAACTTCTTAGTTCAGTGTCTTCATCTACATCTGTACTTACATATACATAGGTTTATTAAAAAAATAAAGTAGAGTGACAACTCCTGAAGTGTGGTTCTAATTTCTACTTCCTTTCTGTAATGCAGCTTAGGTTTCGGAGCCCCTGTGAAACATAAAACAAATTTTTTCTTTACATTATTATGTAATTTATAAAGTATATAAGTAACCATGATGGAACTGTGTTTTCCACTTTTATTCTGATACACTGTGTGAAGGCAAGCTCCAATTGCTTCTGGTTATTTTTTTTTATTCTCACTTTCATGAAGGAGGAATAATTACAACATTCCCATGGGGGTGAGCGGGCACTTTATGACTGTACACTAATGAATTTTATAACATGGACGTTTTCTCAATAGTCCCGTCTGAAAGTGAAAAAGCAAAATACAAATAAATAAATAAATAATAAAGAAAGAAAGAAAGAAAGAAAGAAAGAAAGAAAGAAAGAAAAAAATTCCTCATCTTCACGAAATCGTTTTCTCTACCGTCTATATTGCTTCCTGGGAAGGTTGGATTCCGCTGGAGGGGTAAAGGACTTGGCCTGGGGTTCTACCGAGGTCACGACTCCCCAGACCAATAAAGGACTTTGGAGAAGGGCCTAGCGACGGTATTTGTACAGCAAGTAACAGCTCCCAGCTCGAGCCTCGGGCAAAGGGCGGGTGCCACCTCCCCTCAAGGCTTCAGTTTCCGTCTGTGAAATGGGACCCCTGTCCATCCCGTCTCAAGGGGAGGCTGTGAGGGCTACACGTGCTGGAAGTCCTATCTCTGACATGAATAGATATGGCGCTACATAGTTACTATCAGGGTATGTGTAATTGCCAAATCGGCCCTGCTCCACCACTTCCTAGGATCACCCCTCACCGCCTCGGTGCCACCGTGACGCCTCAGCCATGGCCGACCTGGAAAACGACACCCGTTTGACCTCCCAGGTCTGCCGCGCCTGCGCGTAACTTTTCGACACGCGCCACCTAGCTCCTGCGCCTGCGCAAACCCTCCCGCTTCTCCACCTGCGCAAGCCTTTCTACGAGTGACAAGCGCGCGTGCGCACCGAGGACGCTCTGGAAAGCGGCAGGCTGAGGCGGGGTTAGGAATTGCGGCGCTTTATCTCTGGCGGAGGGGCCGGCTTCTAGGGCAAATCTGGCTTCGGGCCTGGGGTTGGTGGTAAAAGTCGTAGTAATTAATTGTAACGGGCTACTGTTTCTTGAACACCTTTTACATTTATTGGCTTGTTTAGTCTTCACATCCCCCCTTCCTGAAAGGTAGGTGTTTTATCCTCATTTTAGGTCTGGAAAAGCAGAGGCGCTGAGAGGGTCAGTGACTTACCGAAGTCCACAGGTGGCGGGGTCAGGTGTGCAGGACGCCAGAGCCCGAGTGCCTGACCAGGTGCCCACGCTGCCCCTGCTGCCTGCAGACACCGGTTCTCATGAACCGAGAGCTGCAGCTAGAAGTAGCTCCCACCCTTTTTCCCACCCAATATGGCTAAAGAAAATGATGAAATAGACTTAAAGAAAATCCAGCTCTGAAGTCATGAGGGAGAGTAGGCCTAACAGGAGTCCTCGGGAGCCCAGACTCACATCTGGCACTGAAGCTTTGCAAAGATGGGAAGGTTTGTAAACCAGCTATAGAAAAGACCAAAGAAATTTGGCTGTAAATTAAGGCATCCGAAAACCTGCCAGGATATGAGACAAGAGGGAGTCTCATGTTGGAAAAAAAGAAAATAAATTCAGTAGAAAGGCCCTAGGGCAGCCAGCAAAGAAAACCATCAAGCTGTTTTTGGAAATAAAAAATAAAGCTTCTTTTGTTATTTCTCTGAAAGAGATGTAGAGTGATGTTGATAAACGCTATTTTATGTGCAGATGAAAAGCAAAACGAGGCCACACAGCAACAAGGGTCAAAGACTACCAATAATAAACAGGAGAGGCCTAGCAAAAGGCCGTGGCCAGTGGATAGGAGGCCTGAGAAGAAAGGGCTAGTGTCCTAGCTTAAGGACAGTATAATAAAAGGATTTTCCCATTCCTGTACTTAGACTCTGAGATGCTCACAAAATTATGTTTTCTAATGTAATAGCTTATCTGAAGTTTAAATGTAGGAGGATCCCTCCCCCCCCTCGTCAAATATAGGTATTGAAATTTACATGAAGTAAAAGAATTAAGCAGTTGAATCTGCAGACTATTCTTGTTCCATTGAACTCGGTAGACTCAGAGGTCTTGAAGATTTATCGGATTTATTTGGTTAAAGCAGAATAACAATTTTCAGGAGCGAGTCTGTCAGGATTTAAGTTACTGTGGTTGTTTCCTTATGAAGTGGCAAACCATGGAATGCCTAGCTGAATTTCAGGAGGAATTGACTGAGCCGTAAATGAGCTTCATTAAGATACAGTTATAGAACATACTATTGTCGCTTTTCTGGAAATTGTTATTCTTAGGTTTTACATGATGTTGTATAATATATAAACACCAAAAGTTACAAAGATCTAGACTTTTGTGAAGAGAAGACAAGTCTATTTTGAATATTTGAAATTTTATTCTCTTTTGACATTAAGCTTTGGAACACTCAGATAATCTATACCATGTTAGTATTCCTCTAAGAGAAAACGGGTAAAACAGTATTTAGAAAGCAGAACCAGTAAACCTTATTACAAGCATTAGATGTGCTTAAAAAGTTGATATTAATTCATAATCTGTAATTGTTAAATGTATATGACTTAAATGTTAAAATCTCACATTTTAAGATAGTCTTCTACAGTTACAAACCCATATGCCCAGATTTTCCTTAGGCTTCGCAAACCAGAGAAGATAGAATGTGTAAGAATCAAAGGATAAATATTATAAATATATATTAGTTATATTACCTAATTAAAGCCATAATCTGTTAATACAGCTATGGATTTATTTTAAATTTTAATTGAATATATTACTAATAGTGTAGTTGTTGTATTTCCAAATGTTGGTAACCTCATTAAAGTTCTTCACTTTCATAGAGTCCAGATTGAGCTGCCAGACGCTGAAATTCTCCTTCAGGGTTAAAAGCTTGTTTCACATCCAAACCTTTACCGTTAAGTGCTAAATATTTGCTGAAAGTTGGTCGAACACGTAACTGCTTAGGAGCCGGAAGAGTTTGCCTTTGATGGACTGAAATAGATCAAAATGAAGTTGATTCAGAAAACATGTTCTAAACAAATGGGTTGCTCTAGGTATTCAATATCAGACAGGACAAGAAAAAAAAATCAGAACTGTTGGGGGAAAATCTCTCGTATTTTATACCAGACATTTTTATATTATGCTGAGATTGTGTTTCTTACTAAATCTTTCTGATTAAGTCCTTTATAACACTTGGGTTGATAGGGTGACATACCTGTAACATCTAATCTTGTGTTACATGTGGTCACTCCAGCTTCATTAACTGCAGACACAGTATACCACCCAGCATCTTTCTTGTTTACGTCTTTTATCAGTAAAGTGACTCTACCAGAGTTATCATGATATAAACTGGAAAGAAACAATAATAAAAAATTAAAGTATAAGAATTGATTTTCCTGTGAAAGTTTGTTTATGATGTCTGTGACCTAGAGTGCCAGACTGTAAGAAAATGAAGTATTTGGAAATTCTGAGCTGTACCTAGTCAGTGCCATGTAGCATTGGTTTTATTGAATTTAACCTCCTCCCCACTTAATTTTGTTTGTGTCATCATTTCCTTGAGCCATCTTTCTTTATTGTTAGTAAAAAGGTAAGTCCTGGCCTACTTTATGCCTTATGTTTTTGATTAGTGGAATCTGGTGTAATGAGGTTTATTACATTTCTCTGCATGTTTTAAAAACCAGACAAAGTGAGATTACAAATGCATGCCATTTATAATGCATTTCAAGTACAACTGGATTCATCCCAATAAACTAGAGTTATGTCTATAAATACTTATCCTACCTTATTCGATCAGTGTTGAATTGTACCATTTCATTATTTCTTTTCCAGAAAATCTTTGGTGGAGGTACAGCTGAGATTTGGCATTCTAGCTTCACTGAGTCTCCCTCAAAAACTTTTTTGCTTTGTGGTTTGTAGATAAACATTGGTGCTCTTCTATGTTCTTTTGCTACATATTAATAAAAAATTCAGGTATTTGAAATATTATAAAAAGAAAATAAGCCAAGCCAAGGTATTATGAAATTTGTATGTTGATACAAAAGTTTTAAAAAACACAAGATTGAAAGCTTATGTTTTAGCATTATTTTAAACAACGTAGAGTACTATTTTGCATTATTATACCATTTAGACTTCTAAAATAGTAATGTTGCATTGAATTTACAATCATGTTTCATCAAAGAATTTAAGTTATATTCTCATTTATGTCTCTTCTATAAGGAGGCAGCACGAATGGTGGCAAGACTAGACAGCCTACGTTCAAATTCTCTATTTGCCCCACCAGCCATGCCAAATGGGAAAGATTTGTTTAGTTTCTCTGAGGCTCAGTTTTATCTATTGTAAAATAATTACAGGTATAGTGACTGCTCTGCCTACCACACAAAATTACTGTGAGAATCAGCTGAGATAATGAATGAAGCAGCATTTTGTAAACTGTAAAATAGTATATAAGTGTCAGTAATTATTACATCATTTCTTTAATTACCTGAAGGAAAAGAGGAAATGGTATCAGAATACTTAACCCTAGCTTTTCTGAAGGAGAAATGAAATTGGACAGATGCCTGCCAAGGCCTCTTTCAACTCTAGCATTAATAATATTTCTGGAGCTATTCGCACAAAAAGGATTTGCTCAAAGCTTAATCACTTGAATTGGATTTTTTTTTGATTCCCAGATTACTTGGTTTTCCCTTAGACTGAGGCCCATTATTATATCATAGAATAATCTTAAAGGGTTTTTCACTGATTTGAATAGAACACAAAATCAAGGATATTGTTCATCCTTTAACTTGATCAAGATTTTATGTAATCAGCAGTAAATTATGTCAAAGTATTTTTTCTGCAGTATGCCATGGCTTAAACCATTACAAATGTAATATATATTTAAACCACTTAAATTGTAATATTTTTAAGTAGTATATAAGTTTTATAAGAAACTGCCTTACTGAAGACAAATTTGAGACAGTTTAGCCATACCTGTTTTCGAAAGCAAGTAGGTGTGTTTTTGTTATAAATAGAGACTAGTTTTCTAATAAACAACATCATCTGAGGCTAAAAGTTAACTTTTATATCTCAGTTTTAAGTAATGTGTGATCATGGCAATGCTGGAAAAATAACAATTAGATTAATTTAGATGATAGATCAGAGAAGTGATTAGACTGAAGTTTTTCACTATAATATCCTTTAGTTACATCTAGAAATGGTTACATCTAGAAATGCTTATATAGTTGACTCTTGAATAGTGCAGGGCATTGGGGCACCCCTCCACCCTGCCGCCATGCAGTTGAAAGTCTGCACATAACTTTTGACTCCTGAAAAACTTAACTCCTAATAGCCTACTCTTAACTGGAAGCTTTACTGATAATATGAACAGTCGATTAACACATATTTTCTGTGTTATATGTATTATATACCGTATTCTTATGATGAAGTAAATTAGAGAAAAGAAAATGTTATTTAAAAAATCATAAGCAGGTGACAGTACTGTGTTATAAAAAATCTGCATGTAAATGGACATGCACTGCTCAAACCTATGTTGAATTGAGAGTCAACTGTACTGCCTCATTTGGTTTGTCTAAAATTGCACTATTTCTTTATTTCCTTTTGTGAAAAGTTTTGGTTATAGGTCTCTTGTTGGAGTTTCCCTGAGTTTCTCTCAAAAATGCTGTCTGCCCCCTCTCCCACCCTGTGACTTTTAGATAAAAATTGGCATTCTCCTGGGTTGTGTAGACATTGACCTTAAATATGAAGTCCTGTGGGATTTTCCTTTTTAACACTTGCTTTTTTTTTTTTTTAATACTGCTGGATTTTAAGGAACTCTTGAAGATCCCTCTGATGGCTTACCCAGGACATCCAGCTGCACAGTAAAGGTGGCTTCTCCTGCTCTGTTCTTGGCAACACATGCATAGGCCCCTGCATCTGAAGCTCTGACCACTTCAAAGATGAGTGAATGGAAACCCTTTTCAGACACTATCATTTTGTGCAAGTCATCTGATTGAACTGGTCTTCCATTCAGATACCATGACACATCAGGAGCTGGCAGTCCGCTGACCTGAAAAGGAAGACACAAGAAGGAGATGACAGAATTTTAAATTATATCATCACTGGTACCTATTTGTCCATTTACAACTTTTAACAATTCTAGTATCTGGGTGGGTTTGTGATTGACAGTGCAAAGCAAGAGCTTAAAAAGGTGTTTGCTGTCAACAATGTTTAACAAAACAGTAGAAATTAAACTCTCGAAATCAATGTAGTATTTTCAGACTACATCAAACCACATCTAGCTCTTTCGTATGCACCATGAGGCCCTGTAAGATGTCTCAGTTACTATATTTAGAGCAATAACTTACGTTATATAGGTCTCCCCAAGAAATATGAAGTGATACGGGTTTTTTTGATAATGTGACTGCAGTTGAAGTCTCAGAGGGACATATGTGTGATGCTTGCTGATCTAATGGATGACTTTACCAAAGTAGAACGCTCTTGAGCTGTAATTCTGGTGTTTAAATTCCAGTTTAAGTGTTTTCTTATAAACCTTAACAGTTAAATCCATACATGGACTTTCGTTCACAAGGAATCCAGAAAAACATTTTATAAGAAAAAGGTCTCCAAAATGAGAACAATAAAAATGTAGGTCTTTCTAAAGATCACTTCTAGCATGAAGATCTCTTCTACGCCAGGTGAGCAGGTTGGCTTGAATTTCTTAATGGAGAATACTGCTTTAGAAATCTTATTGGTTTGATAGCTTCACTTATGTATTTATTAGGGGGTAGGTACTATTGTGAGTACATTATGTCTATTTACTCAGTTAATTCTCATAACAGCCTTATGAGGTACATTTGTTACTCTGCCATACAGATGAGACAAAAGCACAGGAAGGTTCAGTGACTTAGGTTACATAGCTGGAAAGTGGCAAAGCCAGGATTCAAACCCAGGTAAGCTTGGTTCCAGAAGTTTTGTTCTTATCCACTATACGTGCTGCTTGTTAGAGTGTGTAACAGATTATGAAGAGGAAGAGGACACTTTTCAAAACAGTATCTTGTTGCTATTTTTCCTCCAATATTTTTACACTCTTACTTTGAAGTCCATTCTGCAGAATCTTCCTTCTTCAATTGACATGTTCTCTGGCACTTGAATGAAACGAGGTGGGTAAAATTTCTCCTGGATTGCATCCTGATCATTCACATCTCCCCTTGAGGATGATCTGCTTCTACAAAAATATTTTAATAATCACTATACAGGCAAGTTGTCATTGTTCTTCCTTTTGCACAAATATAGTTTAGCTATCATATTGGAACCGTCAGAGTCCATGCTATTTAATGTGTCAGTGTAATAACAATAGAGAGAGGCATATTTGAAGACTGTTAGAAATGGTAGCAATTTAGGAAGATCTGGTACAAAATATACATCTTTATTTCTTTTATACAATGCTACAAATTGATGAAGAAACTGATCTATTAAAATGGAGAGTACCCCATGGACAATTCTTATCATATGCAATGATTTGGTAATTAGAATTGGGTTTTGTTTGTCATGAGATATTTGCTTAACGTGGACATGTGGTCCTGGCTTATTTGACCAAAACATATTAAAAACTTCTTCTGAGATAGTACTGACAATTAACAGATAAAAGAAATTTTTTTACGTTTATTTTGAGAGACAGAGACTGCGTGAATGGGGGTGGGGCAGACATGGAGAGAGAGAATCCTAAGCAGGCTCAGTGCTGCCAATGCAGAGCCCAATGCAAGGGTCGAACTTATGAAACTGTGGGATCATGACCTTAACCGATTGAGCCACCCAGGCACCCCTAACAGATAAAAATTTTGATCATCCTCTCGGACATTAGAAAAGTCACATTGTTTTTTATAAAAGGTACGTAGGAGGCTTGAAGTCTTTATAAATAATACAGTTTTAAGCTGAATATATTTTTGGTAGTAAAATAGATAGTTCTTTAAAAATAAAAAAAAATTTTGTACCTTACTTGTGATGTAGGAACTTGCAGTCGTGCGTGTTCTGAGTTGTGCTGTTTGAAATTAAAACAAGGTGAGAATGTTAATATGTGGTTACTAGCTTGAAATGAAGCAGAATTAAGTAGTCATAGCTGAAATGAACATTTCTTTGTTGGCTGTATTTGTGCCTTCATGGTTAATTCCATATGCAGTTGATCCTTGAAATACACAGGTTTGAACTGCACAGGTTCACTTATATGTGGGTTTAAAAAATTTTTTTTTAAGTTTATTCATTTTTGAGAGAGAGAGACAGAGCATGAGCAGGGGAGGGGCAGAGAGAAAGAGGGAGACACAGAATCCAAAGCAGGCTTCAGGCTCCAAGCTGTCAGCACAGAGCCCGAAGCAGGGCTAGAACTCCCGAACCATGAGATCATGACCCCAGCCGAAGTCAGACGCTTAACTGACTGAGCCACCCAGGAGCCCCTGTATATGGGTTTTTTTTAAGATAAAACATACTACAGTACTTTAAATATATTTTCTCAGCATTTTTTTTCTAGCTTATTGTAAGAATGTAGTATATAATACATATAGTGTACAAAATCTATGTTAATCTACTTATCAGTAAGGCTTCTGGTCAAAAGTAAGTTTTTAGTAGTTAAATTGTTGGAGAGTTAGAAGGTACAAGTGGATTTGAATTGTGTGGGGGGGGGTCGGCACCCCTAACTCCTGCATTGTTCAAGGGTTAACTGTATTAAGTACTTACCGTATAGTGCACTAACTTTCTAATACTCTAGCAAGTAATCCCCTGAATTAATAGGACTATTTAACAGGTATGGTACATGAACATTAGCTAGACGTTGAATTCATGGTAGTTTATTTTTCATATGACTACTTTACAACAAAGGGAGATGTGTTCCCCTGGTGTATTTGAAATGGGAACACATGGTACAGATTGTCCTTTAGTAAAACAGGAATAGACATGAAGTCACTTGTGTTGGCAGTAGATACAAGGTATTATGCCCACTGCTCAAAAGTGCACCAACAGCAGTAAACACATATTAGACTGGAAAATGCTTCTCTTTTTAGCCATGGCACAAAATCATGACGGACACCATGGAAGCTACGTGTAGAGCTCTGAAAAGGTTTGAAAAACAACATTAATTACTTCCTGGTTAATAAAAGTTTATTAAATTTAAGCAAACATCTTTTAGGATTTATATCTGAGTACCAGAAAATTATTTCCATTTGAGAATAAAACCAGAGATTGATGGAAATCCTAATTAATTGATCAAATACTTAAAGCTTATTTTGTGTATTTCACTGTGCTTGGCACAGCAGGGGAGACAAGTGAAAAATCTCTCCCTATCCAAATATCTGAAAAACACCTATAATCTGAGTATACATTACTTATTTTGTGATGAATATGTTTAATGTATTTGGTCATTTTAAAATAAAATTCTTACAACTCTACACAGAATGTCAAAAGAACAATTCACTTATCAGATCAACTAGTTTTTTTGGTAAAAAGTGAAAATAATTTAATTAAACCCAAAATATCCAAATTAAATTGTTTGCTTTTTCATATAGTAATGATTTGAATATGTATATATTCATATTAAGAGGTGTAATATTTCAGTTTTATATAATTTGATAACATTTTTTATTGGAATGTTTTGAAGTATACACAAAAATCTAAGATTTATCTTTTCAGATTTCGTAATATGTTTTGCTGCTATCTCTTTTCTTGGTACTGTTACCTTCATTTTAATGTTTTTAAAGAATGAATGAGAAAAATAATACGTTCTTGCCCTTGAAATCATACACTGAATTTATAAGGTAAGCCATCACTATAACATTGTTTTGAGTAATTTCTACTAATAGAGGTAGGTTTGCATCCTATTCTTGCTGTAATCTGTACCAGTCCAGAGTAGGTGCTCCATGTAAATTAATTGAATGAATGAATGTATGAACTGTTCATTAGCCAAAAAGAGGTTTAAGTTCTATTTTCAGTTTCTAGTTACTTGCACTGTTAGATCCTGCTCCATCCTTTTTAGTAGGTCTTGTTGCATTTAACAGAAACGAAAATCCTATTTTCAGTTTCCTGTACTTAGGATAGTGGAGTCTTGGGTACCCTCTTTCATCCCTTTGGTATCTAGTTTCTTGTGAACTTTTTGGGAAGAGATGAGAGGTAACTACAGAAGGAAGACAGGAGTAACCGTTCTGTCTCTCCAACTGAATATTTCTCTTTAGGGTTACATTTACGTGTTAGAATGAAGTTGAGAAGCATATGGGATATTCACTTTGTGCCCTCTATAAGGTTTATATGTTCGTGGAAAGGATCCTTTTGTTAATATCTGAGCTATTACTCCAGGCTTTTTGTTGTTGTTGTTTGTTTTGTTTTTAATAAGCATTTTTGAATACAGAAACAAAGGGAATTGGATATTTCATTAGTTCCACAATTGTATTTTAAAACATTGAAATGATTAGGAGCTTATTATGAGAAAAGGTTATAATTACTTTGGTTTAGAGTTTTAACTTCTGTTAAAGATTTATAATTCATAAATTATCCATGTAGACATTGGAAAAAGAATTCTAGGTGTAATGGACCCCTAAATGTCCACATGCAGAGTGACAGTGTTAACCTTCTGGTGTTTTGACTTTGTGACATTTCATATGCAGATATTAGAACACCAGAAAGTGGAGTAAAAATTTAAAGTTCTCTCTATACATTTTGGCCCATCGTGGCCTCTCATTTTTGTATCTAATGGAGCATGAAAGTGATTGACTTTTGCTTCAAATGATACTTATTAGCATTTGGAAAAACAAACATTTAAAAATCACTCAAAAGAAAAATACTCCAGTTAGGTAAAAATTATTTTAATTTACCTGTGGTGAATCTTGTGCCTCACTGTCATTTTGAGCTTGAAACACAGCAGCTGCATTCTGTGGTCCTAGCAATCTGCGAGCCATCTTCTCCTCATATGTTAGCCGCTTTGAAGAAATCAATCATTAAGGAGAAAGTAACGAGATTTAATAAAAGTTGTTTGTGCACCTTTACCTTAAAACCACCAAGAATGCTACCAAAGAAGTATAGTTCTGTCTATTGAATTAGAGATAAATACTATGTTTTAAAACTTTTTTTCATTCAAAACATTTCCCTTCTGTTCTAGTGTCACTTTCACATCTGTAATATTCACTTCTGTTTTCCTCTTGCTCCTAGGAAAGGCAGGCATAATCCCCCTTAAGTAAGGCTCTCCCAAGTGAAGGGAAATTCTTCATGTTTTTTGTTTTGCATGTTCCCATTGACTCCATCTTTGAATATAGCACTGTATATCCTCACATTGAGAAATAACTTTTATTAAATGAACACTGAATATTTTGTTTAATTTCTGGCTTGAAAGCAGTCCATCTGATATGTTATATGTGTTTGGATTGAAGACATACAGTACTGTTTCAAAGATAAGTGACTAATACAGTGGGTACAGTAAGAGTTCTCTCATAAATATCATGGCTATTTGTCCAGTCATATACACCAAGGTACATGAAGAAATCAAGGTGACTGACAATATCTCCTATTGTTTATTTGGTCATCAGACATATTTTATGTGAGAGTAATGCTTAAAGTGGAAAATCTTCAAATTTTTTTTTTGCTTCATTCTTTTGTTTTTATATTGTTTTACATTCTTCTTTTGCATCCTTCTTTTACTACTTAAAACCAAGAGGTGATTTCATGCAGAATGTTTGGTATTGTATCCAAATATTCTCTCTTTTTAGATAATCCTATCCCTTGTGGATTATATGGACAAAGATTTGTGAGACAGAAAGGCAGAAATATTTTATAGTTTAATTGGCTTTTTATAGAAAATAGACATTTTGCTTACTTGATTTCCATTATGAAGAAGGCTGTCCTTGCATTTTAGCTTTCTCTCCAAATCTTGAATCAGAGCTTCTTTTGATCCTTGTATTTCATGGTCAGGAGTCCTTGGTGTGGGTTTATTAGCATTTGCATTTTGGGATGGTGTAGCACTTAGAGGTTGGCCAACTGAGGGTTGTTGATAGCTTTAAAAAGAGAAAAGTTTTTACTGAAGTTTTTATTTATTTAGGTAACCTCTATACCCAATGTGGGGCTCGAACTTAGGATCAAGAATTTATATACACAATGGAATACTACTTGGCAATGAGAAAGAATAAAATATGACCTTTTGTAGCAATGTGGATGGAACTGGAGAGTGTTATGCTAAGTGAAATAAGTCATACAGAGAAAGATACCATATGTTTTCACTCTTATGTGGATCCTGAAAAACTTAATAGAAGACCATGGGGGAGGGGAAGGGGAAAAAAAAAGTTAGAGAGGGAGGGAGGCAAACCATAAGAGACTCTTAAAAACTGAGAATAAGCTGAGGGTTGATGGGGGGGGTGGAAGGGAGGGGAAAGTGTGTGATGGGCATTGAGGAGGGCACCTATTGGTATGAGCATTGGGTGTTGTATGGAAACCAATTTGACAATAAATTTCATATTAAAAAAAAAAAAGAGTCATATGCTCTTCTGACTCCTGACTGAGCCAGCCAGGCACCCCAGAAAAAAAGATTTTTAAAACAGATCTTCAAAGTACAATGTGGTACTAAAATAGACTTGACCTCATTTTGTTAGTCACTTTTAGATAGTTGAATCTACCACCACTTAGTACTGGTAGTATTAGAGTTATTAAAAATACCAATTTCCTAATAATAATCAAGAAGGATTTAATAAGAATGGTTACCAGCTTTTTTTTTTTTTTTTAAGTCTTGCCAAATTAAAATTTAGTGACAGGAGGAACAAATTAGATTAGGTGTAAGAGGGATATTCTTCCTTAAAGATCTGCTATAAAGAATTGAGAGTAAGTCTAGTTACTGGCAGCTTGTGAGCCCTTCCAGTCTTGTAATTGAATTTGGTAAATTTGATTTGTGGGTAGATACTGTTCTCAGTTCCCTGTGATCTCATGTTGATAGTTTGAAATTGATGGTGTTGGGAGTATCTACACCAGGGAAGTAGGTAAATACTGCAAATCATGGCTCCTTTCTCCAGAGCTGTTAAACATTCTCTAGTATAATCACTGGCACTTAGCAAATATTCTTTTGCTTTGAATGGAGTGTACAGTTGTCATAGTCTCTGGCTTTCCTATTAATTTCCAGTTCCTTTTAATTTCCTATTTTACAAAACTTAAGTGTGGTACTATATAACAAATAGCTTTTACAGTAGCCATGGCTTCTTCAACATTGCTAAAGTGATTTTTAGAGAAAGAAAGGAACGGTTAGGGGAGGAAGGAGAAAGAAATGTAACCTGAATGAGAAGAGGGGTTTCGGGAAAAAGAAAGCAAATTTGAGTAGCAGTTGAAGAGTTTGGTTTACATCTGTATTTGAAGTTCTAATCTAAATTATCTGGAAAGATGTTCTTCCTTCTCTCTGAGTTCTCCTGTTGATTCTGATAGAGTATAGGAGTAGTACTTAGGAACTCCTGTATTAAATTTGTAAGGTGGCTTGCACTTTCACAGTTGTTTGTTCAGATTTCACCTAGTTTATTCATTTTGTGCCCTGCAAGTGTGCGTTTATATCTGTTTAATGTGGGAAAACTGGCCACTGTTTTCAGTGAGTATTTTAGTATCATCATCATAAACGTTCTCCAGTTATCAAGATGAGGCACCCTGGGTCTGTTCTCTGACCTGTTACTGTTCAGATGTCCTCAAGGATCATTAACAAGAGCTTATAAGCTAAGTGGAAATGTATCTCTTCCAAGAGGAGCCAGAGTTTTAATTCTTGCAGGCTTTGGGGACTTGGTTAGTAATCTCTAGATTATAAACATACTCAAGTAAAAAAAGATGACTTATTACTCACCATTGTAATGTTTATTTTCACTAACACAAAGCCTGGGTATAGGGGATTCACTTGAATGACTGAATGTTTTTAATTTGATTCTGGATGCTCTGTATTGAAAGTTGATGGTGCACATTTCTCCTCCTTACATTACAGACATTCGGGGTTGTTTATATTAATCCTAAACTAAAAGTCTGATTTGTTCAGTTAAGTAAATAGCCAAATGAAATGTTTAAATAAATAGTTGTGTTTGTGTTTTCAAATTTTATTTTATTTTATTTTATTTTTTTTAAGTAGGCTTCATATCCAGCATGGAGTCCAGCACTGGGCTTTAACTCAACAACCCTGAGATCAAGACCTGAGCTGAGACCCAGAGTTGGATGCTTAACTGACAGAGCCACCCAGGCACCCTGTTTTTTTTTTTTTTTCCCTTAAGATTGAATTTTCATGTCAAAGTGGTAAAATTCCTTTGTCTTAAAAATCTCCTATTTTTCTAACTATATGGGGCTATAATAGCCTATTTTTTTAATGTTAGTCTACCATCTTTATAAAAGTCACATGCTTGTTAAAGTGAATTAGAATTAAATAAGTTTGTTTTTTGACTGTTATAATATTATGCAGCATATCTGAGAAATCCTGAAGGATTATCAAAATTGAGCCTGAGAATCACTGATGTGTATTTGACCCAGTCACTTTATTCAGTGAATACCCTTAGGAGTTTACATAGCCTAAATGTAAGACGAGGTATCTGCTCATATTTATAAACTCATATTATTGCATTCTGCTTTATAGGTCTTTTTTTTTTCTGTCATTACACTTGATCTTAGCCAAAAGGCCAAGAAGTGAATTTTTTTTTCTATCATTTATCACCGAAATCCTTAATTTTGTTGTAGGTCATAAAACTGAATCACCAGGCAGGTAAGGCACACTTGCTGAATGTCACACAGCAAGCTTTTTGAATGGACTAATTAGAATTGGAGTTCTCCTCAAAGTCCAGTCTGTGGTTTGATTGACTGAATAAAATGTTTGCTTAAGGGTTTCCTACTGATGAAAAGCTAAATAAAGCTTTCAAAGCAATCTAGGTCAGAATCCAAGGGATTATTTTCGAAGGCAGGGCAAACTTAAGCCCACCATAACAATGAGGGAGTTGTGCACAAATGTTCAAAGGGCCAGAGCCTTCCACCCCGTGCAGCTGGACACTGAATGGGTATCAAGTGGCTGTGGGAAGATTAAAAGAGTTATCTATGGTTGCTGCAAATGGAACAGCTAAAGCTGTATCTTTGATCTCTGGTTTGGGGACCTCCTATGCTTTATTTCTTATCCTCCATTTTTGCCTTTCTCTCTTAGTTCTGTGTACAGAGCTAGGAACATGGTTGAGGTTCACTAATACTTATTTGATGGCTCTCTTTTCTTAGCAGGTATTTGGAATAGGATTGAAAGACTTTACTAAGAAAAATAGAAAACGTTATTTTAGATTTAAAAATGCTCACGTAGGAAATTTGAAAAATAATGGAAAGCTAGATGGAAAATGATCACTTGGCTAGATTGTAACCAAGAAAAATCTACATTGTGTGTTAATGAGTGTAATGGGAATTTTGGAGGGAAGAGAAAGAGAGGGCTTAAAGTCTTCTTTAAAAAAATATTAGGTCAAACTTATGAGAATGCCATTTTTGTAGGTGAAAAATAGTTGACTATCAGCCATTTCAAATGGTTCGTCTTAGTATCTGTAGGATTCTAACAAATGTTCTTGACTTTCCTCATTTTTGTTTTTTAAAATGTTGAAAATAATTCTTTGCAGGTTGAATTGCTGTAGTCCATTCAACTTAATTTCCAGAGTTTTCACCAATAATAGAAATCTCTACAAAAATTAGCTTCTGGGGAATAGTGAGAGAAATTATCAAGAATCTAAGCAAATCTTTTGATAAGCCTGCAACAAAACATATTCCATCAGGCAGTTTTTCAGTTGCCTCAGATTTAATTATCTGATGTTTTAGCCAGGCAAGGGACAGGAAAACTGATAGCTCTCGGTTTGCATAAGCACAAAGTATTCAGTTCATGTTTTAAAAAAAGCACAACCACTGTGTCCTTATTCATATCAGGTTCTCCTAGGATAGTTTTAGCCTTTGGAAGTAGTACATGCTTGCATAAGTCTCCAGGTATTCTTCTCTTTATTTAGACAGGACAATCAGCTCAAGTCATTTGAACAAAGTGTTTTTTTTTAATTACCAAAGGAAACGCTAAGGTCATGTATCTATTCAAGACTTTCTTCTGATCATAGCAAGGAAAATTCATATACTTCACTATTTGAGTACCAGATTTTCATTAATTTTTTTTTTTTTTTTAGCCAAGTGGATGCTCAGGATCAGAAGGGAAAATGGATAGGAAGAAAAGACTAAGACTGAGAAGAAATTTAATAGTCTCTGCTTATGTGAGAGGAAATCCTATCTGAGGAAGAGCAGACAGGTGTTCTTCATCTCAGCTGAGCCCAGAACGCGAGCAATTAAATTTATAGCATGATGATCTTAACTTAGAACTGGGAGAATAGTTCACTGTTCTTGAGTATATTAGAAATCTTTTTTTGAAGATAGAAAATTATAAGTAAGTAATGTATGGGGTAATAGGTGATTTGGGTTTAGGATAGTCTGGACACTAGAGAATGGGTCAGATGACCTCTTACTGCCAGCCCCCTAGTTCAAGGTGTTTTAGGAGAATTATGAAAGAGACCTTGAGGTTTCATTGCCTTTCAAAATACTAAATAGTGAACTAGGGCATACTCCCCCACACTCCTTAGATACAAACTCAGTGTATATGCAGTATCTATTCATATATAAAAAAAATATACTTACTTGGTGTCCACATTGGAAGGAATTTTACTGCTACTATAATCAGACTGTGATGGTAATATGGAACTGAGGAAGCTGGCTGGGGACTGGTTATAGGTGGCTGTAACCCTTTGGCCTGGGTTGGAGGCAGCATGCTGCTGGGGAGAAGCAGGGAAAGCAGAGGAAGACATGGTGATGTGAGAGCTCACTGTTGAAGAGGCAGAAAATCTTTGCTCTGTGCATTGGCGGGGCTGGATGATAATGGAAGACTGTTTGGTCTGACTAGAGTAGCTGGAGGTTTCCGGTCCAGGAGGTTGCAGTCTGGAGCCACATGGGTTTTGGGTTTGAATGAAGTGTTTTGGACGTTCGTAGTTAAACATGCTTAGCTGGTATATGGAAGATGAAGGCAATTTATTACTATAATGATTTGTTCCTCGAAGGGTGGGGTCCTGAATTTGGGGTGGCAAGCCTGGAATCACAGAAGATCTCAAGGAATCTGAAGCAACCGTGGTCTGCCCCTCCTTGTTGTGATCCTGGGAATACTGTGCTCCTGTCTTTGATGGAGTGGCCTCTTGAAGAATATTGTTCCTTCAAAAGGAGAAAATGATTCAATTAAAGTATTTGCATAAAAAAACAGTACTGTTTAACATCTTTAGGAGCATATATGCCGTTTTGGGGGGAGGCTTAAATGCTTTCAAGGTCACCTCAAGGTGGACCTTTCCTGGCTTCTAGAGTTCTTTTCTTTATCTGTCTTTGTACAAATGACTTTTCTCCTGAGAACAACAGCAACAAAAAAAGTATTCATTAATGTTGGTTTGCCTCTGGGTGATTCTTGAAGTATGCCCAGGGGCTTCAAGAGTTTGCCAAAACTCAAAAGTTTGAGTTTGCCAAGTGACTATGAAAAGAAATTCTCTGATGCTGCTCAATGTGATAATTTTATGGCCTTACGATTAGCCTTTGCCTTGGGGGTATAGTTCATTAACCACAGAGATTAATTATATTAATAATATTAATTATATTAATAATAATTTAATTATTTAAATTATTAGCAGTTAAATACCTAACTTGTCTGCTCCTTTTCAGTCTGAATTCTTCCCATTGCTCATGAAAACCAATGAGCAGCTCTTCTGATACACCACTTAATGAATGTCCTGGTGATCTGTGATGAATGATGTCTCATTAGATCAAGGGGAACAATATGCTTTTTTTATAAGGAACAGTGAATGTCCATATTTACTCCTTCACTCTTTGGCAATTTCATAAAGTAGAGGGAACATGTATAATTCACTATTGTTAACTTTGAGTGTATTTTTTGTGGCTCGCTCTCAGGGTGCTGCCTCTTTTTCTCCCTTTGATTCTAAAATGACCATAGTACCAAACTAGAAGATAATTAAGGAGTATGTGTGTCTTTCTGTGTGTATATATCTTACTGACTATTCCAGAGCCATATATAAATTTTTTTATTATTTTTAGATTATACAATCTAGTTATTGGTGTTGATACTCTTAATTATTTAGATTTTTACTTTTTATTATTTTTACCTATTTCATATGTATTTTAGACTAATTTTGAAATTATTTTAGCTTCTCTCTTTTTCTTTTGAAATGGAAGATGCTAATGTACAGAAGGAAGTAAGGCAATATGAAACTAGTGTATACCTCATCAAAAAAGAGGGATGCCATTTCTCTTACTTAGCTCTGCATTGATTCTTCTAACTTCCTATAATGGACCCCCATTTTTCCTTAGATGAATCATTTGCCCCTAAAATCAACCATGAAGGGTCATATTTGCCTCTGATTTCTTCCATTAGTATGGCAAATCTAATAAGCAGAACTATATACAGACATTACACACAGACTAGTTCAAAATACATTTAATTTTACATAGTATAAGGCAACTCTAAGATAATGATAAATCAAACTATAACTGATACCAAACTGTCATCATTGAAATGAAATCTTAAAATTGTTTAATTTCCTAGCTTGAAGAATGTATCATTTTTAATGAAAAATTTCAGACCAAATAACTTCGTCCCAAGGCTGTACATATAGTTTAGAATTAAATTAAAACTAGCAGTTTTAGGGGTGCCTGGGTGGCTCAGTTGGTTGTGTCCAACTCTTGATTTCAGGTCAGGTCATTATCTCATGGTTTATGGATTTGAACCCCACTTCGGGCTCTGCACTCATAGTGCGGGGCCTGCCTGCTTGGGATTCTCTCTCTCTCCTCTCTACCCCTGTCCTGCTTGTCTGCATGCACATGCATGTGTGCATGCATGCTGTCAGAGTAAAAAAATTAAAAAAAACCTCAAACAAACAAACCTAAAAGTTTTAGGAAAGAACAAATGCAACTCAACAGCCAAGAGAACGATTCTGTTGAGAAAGAACACTTAAAAAGCCATATATTCCTTAATTTCAAGTTTATGAGCACAAACATGTTCAACCAGAGTACATTTTAGTAATTAACTGTATTAGGCATTTACACTGTTGGAGGAAAACATCTAAAAGAAAGCTTTAATTAGATCTTCTCAAGGACTCTATTTGAAGGCAAGTAATTTTGTAGTTATGGGCTTATTCATTCCATTGCAGAATGGAATCCAAATTTAGTTCTTAAATTCCTTTTTAGGAAGGCAAATTATTCAGATTCATTTCAAATGGCAAGGGATAAACTGTGTAACAAATAGCCAGTAGATATTTTCCAGAAAGTTCCCTGTTTTTCCTTACATATATTTTTAAAATGTCACCAATCTTGTACATTTTGGTATCAGTCTTCATAGTTAACAATTACTGTTATTTTTCAAAGCTCAGTTAAGAATATATTCTTTCAAAAGTTCCATTTTACTCATGTCTCAACAAAATTTTATAGAGATGTTCAAATAGATAACTCTGAAAAGTTTTTCTTTATGTTTGTAGTTACTGTTCAACAGTTTAATTTTATAAGAGGTTCTCTTACTTGGCAGTATCATTTTATTCCAAGTAGTGTTAAATAAATTTGAAAGATTTTATAAGTAAAATACTATGCAGCTCCTATTTAAAAAATCCTAACTTTTTTTTCTCTCTCTCTGATATAGTACAGACAGACTTGCACAAACAACTGATTGAGGATATTTTAAAGCTCTAGAACATCACCACAGTTATAATCACGCCAAGTATCCCTTTTCAAGGAAAAATGATGATCTAAAAATATTAACACACAACTATCCTGCCTTGTACCCTTTCTATAATACCTTCCAGTTTCAGTGGAATGAATAGGTTACTTCCTTATTAAATATTTGTATAATAACATTATAATGTTACTTGTACACTTTTTATGTGAAGATCATTTTTGTACACATTCCTCTGATTTGGACAAAAAACCAAAACCCCAAACTGTAGCAGAAATAAAGGTGGGACTTACCCGTCGTTCCAGAGGGTGCCAGCTGGGTTTAACCCACTATTGAAGGGAAGGAAGAGGCATCCCCTTCCCTCACAGACTAATCTAGTGGCTCTGTGCTTAGTATTATAACACCACTGACTTTTATCAGCTGCCAAACAGTGACATCTGATGTGCTTGCCTGTCCATCTACCTATGCTGGCATGTCAAAGTAAGAGTCCACAATCTAAACAATATCTCAGATGTCTTAGTGATATTTAAGGAGTGGGATTACATGAACTTCTCTTGGAGGCATCTTTATTTTAGATGTGAATTTTGAGTATGAGCTTTAGCAAGCTCATGCAGGAGGAAGAGCAATGAATTGGGAAATGGAAAAAAGTATAAAGCAAACTCAATTTCTTTATTGTGGTGGGGACTTTGAATGTTCCCTGTTTGAGAAAGAAGGACTGAAAGGGAAACCATATCCTAAGACTGACATTCCATCCAGTAAAAATTCTCCAGAAGTAAGATTAGTGATGGATGGCATCCAAACTGATTTGTATTGGATAGTTGTTCATCTGAAGGCTTCCCCCCCTCCTTTTTTCCCCCTCTTGCCAAATGGAAGCAGGGGTGGAGCTGAGTTCAAGCAGTTTGTTTCAAGAGACAGGATGTGGTCTGGGTAAAGGCAAGAGAGCAGGTGATGATGACGTGTTCCTGGGAAGGTGGGGAGGTGGAAAAAGATGATTTGGTTTCCTAGCAAGTTTTCTGACTCTGTACGGCATATGCCTCATTGACCTTGTTCTTTTATTCTTAAAGAGTTGGAAACACTTAAGAAATTACCAAAGAAACAGTCTGTATTTTTAGGGCTTTATGCCGTCAACTCTCATTTCTTCATCTCCCTTAACTCCTAACAGTTATGCAGTTTCCTTTGTCTTTTCACTAAGAAAACCATGTTGGTATTTAGGTTTCCATTTTTGTGCAGGGAAGTAAATAATTATAGAGGAAGAAGCCTTCAAATCAACAACAGAACTGGTAAAAAGGAGTAGGTGACATGAGGATCAGGTTCGTTGAATGGAATTATCCCCATTTAGTTGGCTTCCATTATGGTATGTTTCTATTGCTTAAAGCATATCTATTCATTACCCTCCCTCATGGATCCTCTAATCTTGATTTAATTACCATGTACATTAAGGTCCAACCAGTAGATGTTTGAATGCATATGAGCCATGTAAAATTCTTCACAGCTGATCATGTAGGTGTATCTTCCTTTGGTGTTCAGATAAAGTTTGATAATTGCTTCCTGGGCACACAGCCATTACATAGTGGAAAAGGCATACTAAACTGGATGAGTAGGTGTTTGCCTACCAACTCTTATTTCAGGAATTTCCCAAAATATTTCTCTACATCTGCTCACTGATATTTCAGATTCCATTAATAGGGACAAAGCCTTTTAATCCCAATTAGGGAGAATTAAAATGTAAATGTAAGTGACAATAAAAGTAGCAAGAATAACCAACAAGTATGGCATTTACTATGAGTAGGTGCTATTCTAAACACTTTAAATGTAGTATATATGACTGTTACTTGGTTTTTCTAGATAACAGGATTTAATTAGGGCAAGGGAGAGGAGATGCTAGATTTTTTAAGGTATTAGGTATCTTAATACCTAAAAGGTTAAGATGTATCCAACAGCCAAGTAGATAACATGCCCAGGACAAACTATAGAGTCCCTAATATTGCCTAAGGCAGATTCTGAACCGTATCGAATAGGAAGAATTTTAGTCCCATTTGCTTTTTTATCCTTTAAACTTTATCTCTTTTGTTCCTCCTAGGCCTTTGTAAGATGTTATTTCGTTATAGTGTAATAGCACCATGGTATATCTGGGCTAAGATTTTCCCTACAGTCAGGGGCTCACAGGCTGATTTATAGAAGTTAAAGGTCTATATTTAATAATCTGTTAAGAATCTGTTTTTCTATTTTTTAATGTTCGGTTTGCTTTTTTGGAAGGGTGTTTTACTTTTCCTCACAAATAAGTTATTTGAATGGTTTAGTTGCTTATTTGAGAAAAATTGTCCTAAAACTGGAAGAATCAGTAAGATGTCAGGTGGGTGAACTATATTCCAACCAGTCCCCAAAGACAACTTTTTCCATTTCTTTCTCTAAATTATCAGCAACGACTTTGGTGGATCATTCCAGTGCCTCACAATATGTAGGCAACTTTCCATTGTCTCACCGAACCATTAAGGGAAGTCTTTCTTTCCCATCATCAGTGGAAGGGTGGCTTGGCTGTTTAGCTGTCACTCATTCATCCCTTCTTCGTGTACAGCCCTTGTTTTTTTTTGTTTTTTTTTTTTTTTTGTTTTTTAAATGTAAAATATACTGTTGTACAATGGTGCTGTGAGCTTTGTCTAAAGTCAGAGGTCAGATGTATGTGATGAAGCTAATTTATGCTATATCAACTAAGAAGGCAAATACCACATTGAGTACGAAAGGACTGAAGAGTGAAGAACGCTTCCTTTATTTTCAGGTTATGTGTAGTTCACTATGATTACTGAAGCTCCATCCCACTGTAGCACTTAAAATTTGAAATCTCTCCTTTTGAGTACTTGATTCTGTCTTGTATTCTTTTCAAGTGAGAAATAATAATAGACATTCCACTAGGTTTGGTGTCAAGCAGTAAAAATTATGACATTTATTTGGTTAATGTTCTACAACTTTGTAGACACATTAACCTTCTTATCTATTTTGAAGACCTGAGTGTGAGTGCCCACTCTACCAAATACTTGCTGTGTAACCTTAGACAAGTGGCTTAAACTCTCTGAGCTTTAATAATTAACTGAAAAGCAAGATAGTATCTGTTTTACTAACCTAATCAGAGGGTTGCTGAGAGACTCAGATGAAACAGGAAATCATAATGGACTATTACATGGTATAATAGATCTCCTCAACCAAGTTAAATGTTTACTGAGGGAGGGACTGTTGATAACATTTTTATCTTGCCTGGGACAATGTAGCTCATAGTTGACTTTTAGTAAAAACTTGTTAACTTTTATGGAACTTTTTGTCGAATAATTTTTCCCACAGATGGTTTTATTAATGAAAAAGGTGGAAATAGAAAAGTACTTTGTTATAAGCTCAATGTCTTTTTAAGTCGTAAAAAGACTGCTAAACACATGAACTCCTGGAGAAAAGTTTTAGATAACTGTATTGGCTGTCTTCTGAGGGAAGTCTCACATAGAAACAAACACATAGGATGTGCTTAATAAATGTTTGTTGAATAAATTGCAGTGTTTAGTCCCACACACCCATTCTTCTTTGACCTCATGAGAAATCTTTATTTGTAAGGGTAGCTACTCTCCAGGCAACTAGAAACTCCAGAAGCTAAAGGGGTTCCAGGAGACCAACTGAAAAATCACAGTGATAGGCAATTATTGCAGATACATTGATCCTAAGAAAAAACTATGCAGTGAAGTAATGGCTACTATTTAATGAATTCTACTATGTGCCTCACGTACATTGTTGCAGGTCTGTTAATCTCCAAGTTCAGATTCTTTCCTTCCCTGGCTTCATTTTAAGAACTACTTGGGGAGTACCTATTCCAGGGTCATAAAAGCATGAGGAAGCAGCCCTCAGCAAAATCAGCCAGTCATCTACAATTGTAGTCCTTTGTAGAATGGGGTACTTCATGTATTTGACCTCTGATTCCTTTCATCTCTGACATGATAAATTTTTCCACCTAAAAACCCAAATACTACTCAAGAAATATCTTAAATACTCAAGAATATCTTAAAAGATATTCCAGTATCTTTTATTTTGTAATTAATAGATGCTATGTTTAATTATACTGGAAAATAGTCAAGAGTGTTCATTTTTTAAGTTTTATTTAAGGTGTTTAGCCTAAATTTAATCTAAAGGTAACTTTAGGTTGGTAAAATATTTAGTGGACTGTGTTAGATATTGGTAAAACAGAAAATTTTAAATGACTTTTAAGTATCAATTTTCAGGTTTTTTTTGTTTTTTTGTTTTTTTTTTTGTCACTGTTTTGGTTTGAGGTTTGGGTATTGGAGATGGTAGTGGATTGTGTTTTAAACATAGCCTGGTTGGCAAATTCACCTACTGAGTTAGCTTCCCATTTATACAGTTGCCTTTTATTATTTATTTATTTATTTTTTGAAATTGTGTCCTAAGTTTTTTTATTATTATTTTTTTTAATATATGAAATTTATTGTCAAATTGGTTTCCATACAACACCAGGTGCTCATTCCAAAAGATGCCCTCTTCAATGCCCATCACCTACCCTCCCCTCCCTCCCACCCCCCATCAACCCTCAGTTTGTTCTCAGTTTTTGAGTCTCTTATGCTTTGGCTCTCTCCCACTCTAACCTCTTTTTTTTTTTCCTTCCCCTCCCCCATGGGTTTTACAGTTGCCTTTTAAATGCAGGGACAATTTTGTCTGTATTCTAAGACAACAGGAAGAAACTTATATCACAGAGTGTTTTATGTATTTATATTGAGATAGGACCCTGAATTCTTTTGGAGAAAAGATTGTACTTTTTCAAATTCTTGTGGCATTTCAACATTATATATATATTTTTTAAAGAAGTCTCTAATAAAACCTTAAATGTAGATCTAAGCACATGATTTGCTGTTTCAGCCCTTGTGAAGTATACGATGAAGGGCAAGGAAATGACAGTTACATGATTCACTGCAAATGAACGCTCCCTCAGGGCAGGAACTTTGCCATGTTCAATGTTATCCTGTAAGACCAAGAACATTTGTTGAGTGAGTGAGTGTTAGGTCTGTCTGCCCTTACCATTGTGGTTGTAGCTCAGTAGAATTTTCATTGCAGAAATCCTCCTTTGGAACCTGGATCTCATGTTCATTGTGACTGGCTGGTTGAGGAATAGTTGAAATAGTGTTCATTGGGGTATCATCTACATTTTTGTCCTTTGTGTAGCTATCACTGTTCCAAGGAAAGGAGGCTAGTTCTGAAGAAAGTTTCCTCATGGGTAACTTTGGAGAACTCTCTGGTTTCTCCACTTTTCTTTCTGAAAAATATAATTATTCACCAACTCAGATAGAAACAGAATCTTTGTCCTGGCTCATGGCTGAATTGGAGCAGGGCGATCCTGAAGAACAATTACCTGGGGAAACAAAGAGTCTTGCTTTAGAGACTGCAGTCCCAGCCTCATTTTGTGCAATGCACTTGAATTCTCCAGAGTCTTCAGGAAATGCTTCTGTGATAATCAAGGTGCAGACTTCCTCTGGAAAGGCAAGCGATTCAATTTGACCAGAGTTTTTGGAGACCCCAAATTAATAAACAAATAGGGAGGATGTCAGGGAGAGTAGATATTAGGAATAAATAGAGTATTCCTGGGTTTTTAAAAAATCCATCTGATTAGACTTTTTGTCTTTGACTGGGCTCCTGATGATAAATCTTAAAAACACAACCTAGAATAATCCCAGCACAGTCTCCATCACCTGTCCTGTCTTTCTGACACATCTTTTTACTATACTGTGAGTTCCTTGAAAGCAAGCATCACACTTTATTCCCTGACTTACAGATTTCTGTAGCTTTAGTGTTTAGCATGAAGGTCCTGTAGAAAGATTTTCTGAACTGACCTAAAAATTATTGCCAGAATTGTTCAACCTACTGTTAGTACGGTGAAGACCATTGTGTGATGGGCCCTACCCTACTTCTTGGACAGTCAACAGCTTGGGTGTTTGATGGCAGGACACCTCCTCAGTGCCCAGAATGGAACCTGGCCATCATCTGTACTATATTAAGTGAATGAATAGATGAATAAATACACTGATAAATCCCAGTTATCTTGCTGCTTTTGTTGTGTCAACTCAAAAGGTGGTATAGGGTAGCCTCAAAACTGCTCATGTAGGCAAAATTGATCTAGGAGACAAAGTCTTCTGATGGAAATTTTGATTTAATCATTTATTATCAAGATGTTGAAAAATTGTGCTTACCAGGAATAGACGATAAACAAGCTTCTGAAAGATAAAACACGAGAGTAAAGAGAATTTACATGATGGTTAATTTAGTTGGCAGAAGGGGCCATGTTATATGAGAAATAACTTGAATAAAGCAAATGGAAGGTTGACTGTAATCTGGAGTCACAGGCTATAAATTCTGTGGAAACCCAGAAAAGGTACATATTGGAATGAATACTTGGCAGGGTAGTAGAAGAACTGTGTTTTTGTCCCGTTCTGCCACTGAATTGCTTTGTGATTAGGTGAAAATTACTTCTCTGGGCCTTAATTCTTCGTTTCTATCCCATTCTCTGATTGGGAACCATTACTGAACCATTAATCCTCTGGTAGTCTCTTTTTCTCAAGAAAACTTCTTTCTTTTAATCTCATTAATTACAATGCATATTCCATTATAAACATACTGTAGTAGTATTGTAGAAAAATAACAAAGATTAATAGTTTTCTCTGGGTGATGAGAATATGGGTAATTTAAAATTTTTTCTTTATGCTAGTATCAAATTGTATAATTTGAGATTGTATAATTTGAGATTTTCCTTCCTGAATGTGATGTACAAATGTTCAGTTCTGAATTAATATTTAAATGAGTATATTTTCTTCACTTGGTGCAAGAACTGTTTTGGGCTTGAACCCTGACTTGCAGCATTGATTAGCTTTGTAACCTTGGGCAAGGCTAGCAAAATGCTCAGCCTTGGCTGAGGTTTTGAGGCTCATTTACTGTTTCTGAATTTCACTTTTCTTATAAAATGTAGGTAATGCATCCTTCAAAATCTTGATGTGAGGATTAAATGAAAGATTGCTTATAAAGTATAAACTCAGTGTTTAGCATGAGATAGATCATCATACTTGTTACTCTTCCCTAAATTAATTATTTGGTAAGAAACTTAAAAAAAACATGTTTAGGAAGCTATGCATCATTATTAATTTTTTACTCTTAAAAATATGTTTATTCTCATATTTTTTTGCTATTTGTATGTCAAGAACTAATAGTTAATTTGTGAAAATAAACCAATCTTTTCACAGCCATTAAAACTGTTGTGTCACACACACACATAAAACAAACAAACAACAAAAAACCCTGCTATCTTTTCTTTTTTGGTTGTTTTGTTGAAGAATCACTTGGATTTGAAATAATAATTGTTTAACAATAGAAATTTCTGAGCCTGTAACAGATCAGCTACTAAACTTTACAACATGAATTAGATTTCAAGGTTAATTGAAATAAAAAGCAAATCAAAAAGCTTGTGACAATACTTCTCCTCAGAATCTGGAAGTCCTCAGAGTCTGCTATCTCCTTTTTCTCTCTGTGCCAGTGAATTTGAACTGTGGTTATTGCCTGGACATGGCATTCAAATGTGACAGACTGACCACTGGTTGTAGAGATGTCTTGAAGGTGCTGAAGAAGAAACATAGAATTCACAGAATGGAAGAAACTCTTTCACCATATGCAATGATTTAGGATGCCTACTGTGGTAAGTATGCTTTTTGTCATAGTTATTGACATCTGACTGTCCTTTAAGCAAAACAAGGAGTTGCTGGGACGCTTTGTGCTTTATAGTGTGCTTGACAGTCACATAGAAGTTATTTTTACCTTAATATCATAGAGAAAGCTGTTTTTCACTTCCCCAAGATCTATTTTTCAAAATAGATCTAAATTTTCAAAATAGGGAACCAATTAGTTGGAAACTCTTCCCTTTGTTGTATTATTTTGTTGAGTTCATATATAGTCATAGATTTAATCTTTATTACCGGTCACGTAGCGTGGGCAGTATTTGTAATTTGTTAAGGATTCTGAATCATGAGTTAGAGGACTTGGACCAAAATCTCAACTCTTCCACTAGCTGGTTGATGCTGATCATAGGAACTTGGAAACTTTTTTTTTTTAAGATTTTATTTTTAAGTAATCTCTTTACTCAACGTGGGGTTCAAATTAATAACTGCGAGACCAAGAGTTGCATGCTCTGACAGAGCCAGCCACGTACCCTTGAAAAACTTGGGAGCTATTTAAAACAAAATTTTTTTAAATGTTTGTTTATTTTTAGAGAAAGAGAGAAAAACAGAGACCGGGTGGGGGAGGGGCAGAGAGAGAGGGAGACACAGAATCCAAAGCAGGCTTCAGGCTCTGAGCTCTCAGGACAGAACCCAATGTCGGGATTGAACCCATGAATTGTGAGATCATGACTTGAGCCTAGGTTAGATGCTTAAACTGACTGAGCCACCCAGGAGCCCCAGAAGTTGGAAACTCTTAATCTCTGTGGAATTTAGCTTCTTTATCTGTGAAATAAGGCTAGCAAAATGCTCAGCCTTGGTTAAGGTTTTGAGGCTCATTTAAGATAAATAATCTGAAAACCTTCTTTAAAGAGTGAAGAGTTATACTGTTATATAAAAAGTATATAAAAATAGGTGGTTTGATCTCACAGTGCATGCATGAATGGGTGGCATTTGTGTAAATATCCACCTTAAATCTCGATTCCCTTCCTCTCCTGTTTTCAGCTCCAGAATCCTCTAGAATCTAGAATTACATTTCAGATTATAACTCTAGAGAGGGAGTATCTGAAGTCCTATCAGGTGAGACACACTGACCACGAGCACAGCCCTTGAGGCCTGATGACCAAGGCTGCATTATCACAGGGAAGGAATGTAGTAGGAAACTTGTAGAAATAATAAACACATATTGTGGACAGCCTCTGCTGCAAGCAAGCTTCCAGAATCTAGAGTAATGCTCCTTCTTCTTCTTTTTCTAAAAAAATTTATTTATTTATTTTGAGAGAAAGAGACAGAGACAGAGAGCACACAAATGCCTGTGAGCAAGGGAGGGGCAGAGAGAGGGGGTTAGAGATCCCAGTCTCCACCTTGTCCATCTCATGATTGTGAGATCATGACCTGAGCTGAAATTAAGAGTCAGATATTTAACTCCCTGAGCCACCCAGGCATCCCGCTCCTTATTCTTAATGACATTGTTTCCTATGGCTTCCTTCCTGTATTTGGTACATGTTAAGTCTGCCCTGCTTCTCGTTTCAGCCAGCAAGAAGCAGTGGTTCCATTTCTGTCAGTTTTGGAAACTGGGGCACAGTGAGCCCAGAGGTTTCACCTTACTCTGGGTTGGCCTCGTTGATTGAATCCTGCTTTTTCCATAGATGATACAGGAGCCTTCTTAATCCTGATCTCTCACTGTTCGCCAAGCAGGAAATAGGCATTGCTTTGCTTATTGACTTCTTCAAAAGGGCATCTTATTGCTGGTTCGGAGAATCGGATAAACCATGAGGTCAGGTAGAGAATAGTCTACTTGGAGAGTGGAATCCAAGAATTGCCCTCCAGAGCTGGAGATTGACCTAGACCAAAAGTCTAAAGAGTATAGGATAAACCCTGAGTTTATCCCTGAGTAATGCCCTGTGACATTGAACAGTAATTTCTCCCCTTCTGGTACTCACTTTTAGCATCATAAAACAATTATTTCTGAGGTTCTTCTTAGTTTTCCCTTTTCCTTCTTCTTACCGCTTTGATAACATCTACAATTTATCTATAAAATCTTAACTTCATGCAGTATGGATAAGTTACCTTGGTGAACACAGGGGCTACAACACAGGTGGATCTGGACAGGTTGCTGCAGGGACTCAGCATCTGGTTTAAGAAATAGAAGAGACACTATATCATCCATACTGTCAAGGTCCTGAAACTTAGGTACATGGTGGCCATGGACTGACTGAATCAATTTTAGCTGCTACCACCACACACCAGATTTCCTCTTTGAAAAGGATAAAGCTTCTAATTTAAATGTTATTTGAGATATCTGTTCCTGTGCCACCTTTTTTTCCCTTTCCTGCAGCTTTCCATCAGCTGAGATGGTGAAATGTAACACTAGGCAATTACATTTGGGAAATGAGTTTTGGCAATTATGTAGAGACTGCATATAAAAGGCATAAATAACTTGTAAGTTTTACTGACTAGCTTTTTTTCCCTCCTCTATACAGTTGCTCTTGTCTTCTCTTTTAGGCCTTTGTAAAAGCATCTCCCTGCCCCCCTCCCCTCTTCTTTTAATTAAAAGGGAATTCATTCCATGGATAGTTGGAATACTCTTTTATGGGACTGAGCTCCTAGAAACCAACTGTCTCTTATGATCTGGGACATAAACAAATGGCTGACCCACAGAACTACCATGGAGTTATTTCTGAGACCTGTGGATTTCTTTCTTGTTCTTTTTTGAGGTCATGCAGCTGAAGGTTCCCCTCATGTATACTTTTTAAGAAAGTTGCATTAATTCCTTTTTCTCTGGGCCTGTGTCTCCATTACTGGGACCCCTCAGAAGGCTTTTAAAACTGAACATACCCTTTGGGGGTCAATATACAGTGGTTGAACTAAGGTAGAATAACTTGATCTGATGTTGGAGGTTTCATTAACCAGGGAACTGATGGTCAAAGAAACTCTAGTGGTTTTCTTCTTTATCCTGTTGTAGAAACAAAACCAAACACAGTCCAGTGAAAGAAATATTAGAGGCAGCTTTGATAGAAATGCTTCACTGTATTCATTTGAATGTATCACATTTTCACTTATAATCCTTTTGTTTTTGATTTACATTATAATTTTAGCTTTTTTCTCTTTGATCAATTAGTAGATTATGGCTCTTAATAGTTCTGCTTTAAATTTCCTTTGTCTTAGTCTGATAATCAGTGAGCTGTTACTGAACACTTAAATTATATGGAAGATATAATTTATAAAGCAAATAATCACATTAAAGTTTGGGAAAGTTTAGGAGTTTTTTTGGTGTGTTGATTTATTTTTAAAATTTTTAAAAAATGGTTTATTTATTTTTGATAGAGAGAGAGAGAGGGAGAGAGAGAGAGAGATTGAGAGACAAAGCTTAAGTGGGGGAGTGACAGAGAGAGAGAGGGAGACACAGAATCTGCAACAGGCTCCAGGCTCTGGGCTGTCAGCACAAAACCTGCTTCAGGGCTCAAACCCATGAACTGAGAGCTCATGACGTGACGTGAAGTCAGATGCTTAACCAACTGAGCCACCCAGGTGACCCTGGTGTATTTTTTTAAAGTAGAATTTCCTCTATATTCTTATTGCAACAAATGAACATTCACATTCTTTACTTACTCTGACATTTCTGTAGCATATTCCATGCACAATCACAGACAGAAACGTTTTCTTCCCTCTTCCCTTGTAAGAAAGAGAAAAAAGAAATTCTGTCTGGATTTCACTGGAATTTAATAAAATTTAATTCACCTATATTGTATTCACGCCAGAACCAGCAAATTAGTTTACAGGCAGTAGGTCAATCCAGAACATCTGAATTCTTGACTAAGGATGGAACTACTTTAATATTTTCAGTTTAAAAAATTCAGACATTTACCCTTACAGAGCTATAGCAGTTGGCATCCAGAAGAGGTACTGAGTCACTTCCCAAAAACAACATTTCAGAGGGCAGATGTTGGTGTCTGTGAATTTGTGTTTTGGTCGAAAGTCTTCAGCATATTTATTATAATAAGAAATCCATTGAAGCACATTGCTGTGTTGAAGGATGTTGTCAATGTTCATATTATCTCTATGAGTAGGTACTTAATAGAGAAATATATCTCGGTTCTTAGTATTAAGAACAGTCAGGCTTCTGTGCTAGTACGTTGGTTTTCCTCACAGGTACTGCAAGTCTTAGTATTGATTATATTTCCTCTGTGTTAGCTATTTGAAAGTCTAGTGGTCATTTCATAGGCAGTAATTCAATAGACATTAGAGTCAGGATCTCTTAAATTTGTAACCTGATATTTTTTCCCCTGCTATGTCTGTGATGATTTATTTACCCAAACCAACATGTAGATCACATGATCCCACAAAGAACTTTTATTTTATTTTCAGATAGAAGAGATGGAAGAGATATACAGACTAGCCTGAATAACAAAATAATACGATTTTCAGAAAGCCATTCACTTATGGAAGTAGAATATTTGAAATTGTAACTATTCCAGAGAACCCAGGCTCTAAGGTCACTTTATACTTCAGTGCTTTTTTAAAAAAATTTTTAATGTTTATTTAGAGGCAGAGTGTGAGCGGGGGAGGGGCAGAGAGAGAGGGAGACAGAATCTGAAGCAGGCTGTAGGCTCTGAGCTGTCAGCACAGAGCCTGACTCAGGGCTCAAACTCACGAGCTGTGAGATTATGACCTGAGCCAAAGTTAGACGCTTAACTGACTGAGCCTCCCAGGCACCCGTATACTATAGAACTTTAATGAAAAAAAAAATTAGTTCCCACTTAAAAAAAAATCTTCTACATACAGTGTTTGATGCCATCCATTAGAATAAGATTAATGTCCTTTTAACCTTAATACGTAATCTCATAATTCTTAGTGGCTTTTTCAGTCTTTAAAAATTCCCTTATCATCTTGAAGTTTGATAACTAAAATTTTGGTGATGTAAAATATTTACTAGGGGCGCCTGCGTGACTCAGTTAGTTAAGTGACTGACTTACATTATTTTATAAAGTAAAAGATTAAAAAAAATCTTTGAACTGGAGTTGCCTTTTTTTTTTTTAAGGATTGTTGGTTTTTTCTTTTATTTTTTAAATGTTTATTTATTTCTGAAAGAGAGCAGAGGAGGGGCAGAGTGGGGGGCGGGGTTGGAGAGTGGCGGGTAGGGAGGGGAGAGAGAATCCCAAGCAGAATCAGCACTGTCAACGCAGACCCTGATGCGGGGCTCAAACTCACTAACTGTGAATTCATGACCTGAGCCAAAATCAAGAGTCAGATGCTTAACTGACTGAGCCACCCAGGTGCCCCAGTTTTTTTTTTATTTTGAAAGAACAGGTAGAATTATAATTTAGTAGTTCAGAAGAAGATAGGTTCAGTTCTGTGAGAGTACATGTGCTAAAGGAATTGCAAACATGTGTAGATTACCTTTATGTCCAAAATTGGTCACAGAGTCTGTACCTGAAGACTCCCTAAACAGGGTAGATTCAAACCTCGAAGTGTTGCCTGTATTTATTTGACTTGGATCATTTTTCTAATGAATGAAAACTTCACAAACACGTCAGCTTTTGCTTTTTTGACTGGGAACCACATTGTGCTGAGTCTTTATTTTCTTTAGTAACATTGAACACTGAAGAAAGGGAACTGAGACTCCCGACCCCCTTCCTCTTAGTCATGCCAGAGTTGTGTTTGTTGACTGGCCTTCTGTCATTCTGGTGGGTGACTTGCCAGAATGCCCAGGCTTGGGCCTGCTTGCCCTTTGGCTGTGTTGAGAATTCTGTGCAGTCTGGGGCGGGGCCACTTGAAACACCTCGGCTTTTGAACTTTTGAATACTTTCTGATGTCTTCTATGCTAAGACCCCAGGAACAACACAAAGGAATTTAGAGTTAGCTGTCACAATGAAACTGTATGAAAAGATCAGTCATGCAGAAGATGTATAATAATGATATAGAAACTACCTTAACAGTGCAGAAGATGTATAATAATAATATAGAAACTACATTAACAGTGCTGTAAGACATCAAAAGTGTTAATGTCATAGACATTAAATACTGCCAGTGACCTCGCAGAATAGCACAGAACCAGTCACCCAATAGGCTGTTAGAAATATGTACTATGACCAAGCTTGACTGTTGTGAGAAAACTTCATTCCCAGAGTCGACCTTCAGCAGAACTTAGAAGGTTGTTAAAATTGGAAAATATGAAGTGTGTAGGTATGTGAGTTGGGATGGGAATGTGTAGTGGTGGGGTGAATACTTGTGGGGGGTGGGTAGAAAAAGAAAACAAATAGTATAGGGAGCATTAAGCTGCCAGATACTGTGCTTATCTCTTTATGTCACTTGTGGAGAAAGCATTCCATAGCCATTCAATGGTGAGGAACACTATGGGATCACATTGCCTGGATTTACTATTTATCAAGTATATTAGGCTTCTCTCTAAGCGTCATGTTTCCCATTCTGTAAAATAGGCACAAAAATAGCATTTATTTCTGGGGTTGTTTTGAGGATTAAATGAGATAGCCCACAGAAGTACTTAATGCATACATGTACCACATATCAAGCACTCAATAAATGTTAGCTGCCATTATTTTTGTGATAGTGGTTGTTATGTAGAGATACAGGTAAAGTTCCACCTTTCCTCAGGGGTTTCTAATTTAGCTCTCTTTGATTTCCTTCTCTTGTGAATTTAAAAACCTCTTTCATACACTTTTGTTTTGAGTTATTTACTATTGCGTACTTTCATTTGGAAGCTCCTTAACATTAAAGATCTTTTCAAATGTCTCCCATCCTCAAAGTATCTATCCCAGTGTTGAACAGAGAGTAGATGAGGCACTGATTGATTTCATAGATTAATGCATAGGGAGATGCTATTAATAATCTTAGAAGGTGTGCAGTGTTTTGCGCTTTTGCCTTCAACCCCATCCTACAAATAAGAACGAATGAAGTAGATTCCTTCTCTTCTGATGTTGGCAGTCAATCTTCATACCATACCAGCCATCCTAGGTGGAGTTAACCCATCACCAGTCATTGAAGATCAAGAAAGACATGGGAAATCTTGCCTATCATCTTCAAAAAATAAAATTAAGGGCCAGAGAGGTTACATTATTTGCTCAAGGTCGTGCAATTTGTTGGTACAGGAGTCAGGATTAGAATACAAATCTCCTGTCTTCTAGTGCAATCCATATACACCCCTAGCAAATAGATTCTGTATTACCAGATAAATGTAAAACTGTGGATATTCCTCTCAGTAGTTGAGACTGTAGTGATTGTTTTTCTTTTATCAGGATCCATTGTATTTATGGTTCTGAATTCAGTGGGTAATGAAACAGCCTTTTTACTTTGTATGTAAGCTCCATGAAGTCATGGAGCTGTTCACTCTGGTGAACACTAAGCACCCTAGTGCCTAGAATAGTGCAGTTGGCTGATACTTCAGCTGAGAATGTGTGGCTTCTAGAGACTCTAACCTTTGAGTGTTAGACCCTGGAGAGAAATTGTGTATACATCAGGGACACTGTGGCTGTGGCAGGAAGATAAAAATGAAATGCTTCCCCTCATGGGAAGGGAAGGATCAAGTGAGAGAGTGTGTATGAAACTTTTGGAACTTCTTGGAAGAAACATGCCTTACAACTAAATATAAGGTCAGTTGGTTCAAAAGGCTAGAGTTTCCTCTAAGCCCCTTGGCATGTCTCATAGGAGAAGCCAGAAAACATCAACAGAATAGTCTTGGTGGTGGATGAGATTTAGGTTTTTGCCCAACTTGAAATTGTCTGATGTCCCTAGGCAAATGAGAACAAAAAACAGAAAATCCAGTCCTTATAAAGGGAAGGTGATACTGTGCCTCCTAACATTCCAGATACTTCCTGTTCTAAGCAGGAACAATCAGACTTCCTGGGCAAGGCACCAGACAGCCCATGCTGTCACTTAATCCATGGAGTGAGGAGGCCTGGCAGGACTTTCTCTCCTGTCTCTGATCTTCCAGCCAATGAAAGGAGATGGTGATAACTAATGGAACCAAGAAGTACCCTGCATCTTACTTTGGGTTAGCATGAATTAAACAATCTGTGTCTGAAGATGGTATCGAAAAGGATGAAAATATAGAGAGACCAGGTAATTTGGGAGAGAGAGTGCTAATTCAGGATTGAGAAAATCTAGATTTTGATTCTAGATCAGTCAATTAGTTATATGACCTTGGGCAAGACCCTTTGGGGTCTCAGTTTTCTCATATCTAGTGAGAAGTGAGATGGTCCCTGAAATTTCTTCTAGGTCTCTTAGCTCTTTTTAAGTATTTTTAAATTCTCAGGGCCTGATTATGCTTTAAAATCTCTGATTTCTGTAATTACCTGAGCAGATGAAATTCTATCAGAGGATAAGAGAAAGAAAGATGCACACTGGACCTAAAAGCAGAAGTGGTGGCATTTAGGCTACTCCAGAACTCAGAGGTCTGAAAGATGAGCTGAGTTTTAGAAATTACTTAAATGGTTAAAAGTGTTACTTATTTATGAAAGCAAACCTTTCAGAACTCATTTGGTTAAGTGATGAAACAAAACTGAATGTGAGAACACTACTTCTCCTCTATTTCTAGAAAAGGAAGAATTTTAAAATGAAAGCTCATTTTAAAATATTGAGTTCTGTGGCTAAAGCTACTGTAGTCTTTGAATTCAATTCTCATGTATTTTCCTCTAGGGATTAGAAAAGGAGGTTTTCAAAGGGAAAAAAAGCAACCCTTTGCTTGACTGCTATGAAATAATGCCACACTCCAGAGTATCAGAGTGAAAATGTGGATTCTAAATATGTGTGGGCCGTACACACAACTTGTCCTGAAGAGTTCCTTCTTGATTTTAGGTAGCACTCGGGATGTCCTTGAGAGAAAAAATAACTAGGGATTTTACTTTCATGATGAGTTATGCTAGCAGGCTTCATGGCTCACGTAAATGGTAACCTTTGCTGAGTGTAACCCTAGCTCTTTGTAGAGAGAACAGAATTAGACTCCACCAAATGAAGAGTCCAAGACTTGGCAGTCTTACCCTGGAAAGATGACAAGATACATAGAGATCATACAAATGAACAATGCTGATGCCCTTATAACATTGCATGAATAGCTAGGATGTCTGCAGAGTTATACTAGCTTCATGGATATAATATAGGTGCAGTGGCCTGAAAAATAGACCATTTGAGCTATTTAAAAGTGAACAACTGAAGAATCTGATAGTAGCTACATTAGGCAAAAATTGGGGAAAGAGAAGTGATATAAGACAGATTAGCAACATATATTTCAGTGTCTTAAAATGTCACATTGTAGTGAGAAAACTTAGTGAAAATTCACATACTAAGCTAAAGTTGGTGCCTTCTTCTTAAGTGTTACTTATTTGACTTGATGGAGAAGTTTATTGTGCTGTCTCAATATGTTTTTTGTTTGCCTATTTTATGATTTAGTGTTTATCTTAAATGTTTATCTCTTGCTTGATAACAAGTCCCATACTAAGTAACGTATATTTACAGAAAGCTCATTAATTTGCATTGTCCACAAAGCACCAGATTCTGCGAAGACACTGTTTGTTTTCACATTATACCTAACAGAGCAAGAGGAGGAAGAAGTAGTAGTTGAGGAAAGAAGTACCTGAGTTCAGTTAGAAAAGGAGTTGTCAGTTGTGTCTATGTGTGATGATTTCTGTCACTTTTTCAAGAAGTTTATTTATTTAATTTGAGAGAGACAGAGCAGGGGAGGGGCAGAGAGAGAGGGAGAATCCCAAGCAGGCTTCTTGAGGTTGGCACAGAGCCCAATGTGGGGCTCAAACCTGTGAAATCATGATCTGAGTCAAAACCAAGAATTGGATGCTTAACTGACTGAGCCACCCAGGTGCCACTGACTTCTACCAGTTTTTAAGCAGTGGCAGAGTTCCTCTTGTCTGTGGCCCATGGGTGCCCTGCAGAAATGAATAGACTTGGCTTGTGAACAGACTCAGGTTTTAAGAAAAGATGGTGTTTGACACTGAGTATTTTGATGATGGTTTTGGAAAGTTCTTAAGAAAGTTGTAGTACATAGGGAGTTGTACCAACGGACCTCATTTCTTCCCGTTTATCTAGACCATTTTCTAGCAATAGTGCGTTTTTATTTTTCCAGATGTCTTTATGCTTTACCATACTACCTTCATGCTTGGTTCTGTCTCTCCATTTTTTGTTCTTTCTGTCTTGCTTTTCAGAAAGAAAAAAAAAAGAAATTACCTGTTTTTATTTTTATTTTTTTAAATTTTTAAAAATTTTTTTAATATTTATTTGTTTTTGAGACAGGGAGAGACAGCATGAATGGGGGAGGGTCAGAGAGAGAGGGAGACACAGAATCTGAAACAGGCTCTAGGCTCTGAGCTGTCAGCACAGAGTTTGACACGGGGCTTGAACTCACGGACTGTGAGATCATAACCTGAGCCGAAGTCAGATGCCTAACTGACTGAGCCACCCAGGCACCCCACCTGTTTTTGTTTTTAAACTAATGTGAAGCATGGGCTGTTGTTTTCTAGACAACTAGAGATTTTACCTGATCATACTTAATGTTTTGCTGTTCCCTAAAGTTTGTCAAAATTCTTGGTTTTACACAGTGCCAAATAGATCTATACTAAGGAGATTAGCAGTTATGTCTCTCCGTGTTAGTATAAAATATTCACTTACCTAGTTCTTATGGTTTTCTGCAGTAACTAAATAGTGTTTTGATGTAAAACTACTAAGTCTATGCAGCTCTTTAATTTAATTTTTATATTTTGTTAATTTTTTATTTGAGTATAGTTGACACAAGTTATGTTGTTTCAGGTGTACAACATAGTGATTCATCTATTAACATCTTTTTATGTTATACTATTCTCTTCACAAGTATAGCTGCCGTTTGTCACCATATGATGCTTTTACAATATTATTGCTCTATTTCTTATGATGTGCCTTTTATTCCTATGACTTATTTAATATATTACTGAAAGCCCATATCTCCCACTCCCCCGCATTCATTTTGCGCATGTCCTCACCCACCCCCTTCTCTCTGGCAGCTTCCAGTTCTCTATATTTTTAGGTCTGATTCTGCTTTTTGTTTGTTTGTATTCATTTGTTTTGTTTTTTAGATTACACGTATGAGTGAAATCATATGGTATTTGTTGTTCTCAGTTTGACTTATTTCACTCAGCAAAATACCCTCTAGGTTTATCTGTTGTTGCAAATGGCAAGATCTCATCCTTTTTTATGGCTGTGCAATATTCCAGTGTGTGTGTGTGTGTGTGTGTGTGTATACACTACATCTTTTTTATGCATTCGTCTTTCTACGAAGCTATTTTATTTAAAAATTTTTATCATTATTATTTTTACTGTTTATTTTTGAGAGATAGAGACAGAGTGCAAGTGGGGGAAGTGCAGAGAGAGGAGGAGACACAGAATCTGAAACAGGCTCCAGGCTCCAAGCTGTCAGCACAGAGCCTGACACGGGGCTCCAATTCATGAACCGTGAGATCATGACCTGAGCCGAAGTCGAAGGCTTAACTGACTGAGCCACCCAGGTGGTGCTCTACAAAACTGTTTTAAAAGATAACTACTAGATTCTAAGTAGCATAGCGAGTTCTATTTGGCTCTCTATGTGTCTCAATCTTTACTGTTCTGGTTTTCCTATTATCAGGGTCCACATTGTGCATGGCCTTTCTCAGAATGCTTCTCCAACATGATGCCTGGTCATGAGCAGGAATGTCACTACTTCCTCTCTCTGGTGCTGAGATCTGAGTGGGCTTGGAAAAAACTGTGACGTACCTTGAAACTCTTGCTGACTAAGGGGCTCTTTTGAGGTGTATAGTCTTTGCTTTTGTGACTTGTTGTTTTAGGTCAGGAATTGGAGAAGCATTAGCTGAGTAGTTCGTTTCTGATCCACATGTTGTCAGTTGAGGCAGCTGGGCCTAGAAAGTGCATTTTTCCAGGATATTTTCCTTACTAACATGTCTGGCACCTTGGTGCTGCTTAGTGTCTGTCTTTGTGTTTGTCTTTCTTTTTTTCTCTTCACATGGAATCTCTTCCTCCAGGGCCTCTTCCTGTGGCTTGGATTTTTCACATGATGGTGGCCCCAGGGTAGTTGAATTTCTCTTGAATTTCTCACCTGGTATAGGGCTCTAAGAGCAAGTGTTGCAATAATTTATTTATTTATTTATTTATTTATTTATTTATTTTCTTTCTTTCTTTCTTTCTCTCTCTCTCGCTCTCTTTTTTTTTTTTTTTTTTTGAGAGAGAGGGTGGCAGAGAGAGAGCATGCGTGAGCATGAGCAGGGGGAGGGGCAGAGGAAGAGTGAGAGAATCTTAAGCAGGCTCCATGCCCAGTGCAAGGAGCCCAACTCAAAGCTTGATTTCAAGACTGTGAGATCATGACCTGAGCCAAAATGAGAAGTTGGATGCTTAGTCAACTGAGCCACCCAGGTGCCACTATTCTTTGTCTTTTGAAGGGAAACTTCTCTCATTTTGTTTTGTTGTGATTTCTTGGACCCTCAGTTATGGCAGTATGGGAACTAGTTGTCAAAAACCCAATTTATAGAATTCTTGTTATAAAAAATTCTGGTCTTATGACTCAAATACTAAGACAAACAGATGTGTGGTTTGAATTATGTGGCAAGCTACTTTTTACTTAGTATTGTTAGAGTTTTTGAATTTAGCTCATGGTTGGGTTTGGTAGATTCTTTTTTATTACTTGAGCATAAAATATTGAAACTGAACCAGCCCTGGGGCAAAGGAGCTGTGGTGGCAGAGGCCTAGACTCTAGGAGAATAATCTGCATTATCTTCTGGTCTCATTCTCCAGCACTGGCAGTGACTGTGCTGATGAGGGATGTCAGGAGAAGACTTGCTTAGAGTTAACTGTCTTGGAAGCAGTCAACCACCTTCAATCCAACTTTTGGCAGACCTACCAAATTGATGAAAGTTTATATTTTGTAAGCTCTCTCCACCTCTGTCATCACTGACTCTCCAGAACCCTTTCCCGTAGAGTTTTCTTCCTTTAGATTGGGCCCTCCAAAGCTATCACTTCCTCAAGCCCACATCAAAACTTACCTGTTTTATATATATATTAATACTCTGATAGAATGGGGCACACAAAGATACCAATTTCTCCAGCCTTTCTCTTGTTTTTAAAAAAGAGTTTAGAGTGGGAGAGAGCCAAAGCATAAGAGACTCTTATGCTGAGAACAAACTGAGGGTTGATGGGGGGTGGGAGGGAGGGAGGGTAGGTGATGGGCATTGAAGAGGGCATCTTTTGGGATGAGCACTGGGTGTTGTATGGAAACCAATTTGACAATAAATTTCATATATTAAAAAAAATAATTAAAATAAAATAAAATAACAATAAAAAAACAGTAAGAGCCATTACTTTAGCCCAAATGTTACCCTCTCTGGTGGTTGCACTCTGAAGTAGATAAGCCAGTTGGGAAGTCATCTTGGAGGTGGAGGAGATTAGATTCCTCCTAATGTCTTTCCCATCCTGCTAAGTTCAGAAGAGACTAATATTTAACCTTAAAACTTTTATTTCCTTTTATATTTCACCTAACATAGAAGATATTTGTCCTTTTCGATGCCACTCCTTGAGTATGTAAGTTTTTATGTTATAAAATCATGCCTGACTTTTAAAAGAGGCCTTTCCATTTCTGTTTGCCCTACACACACATAGAGTTATTGCCAAGAGGAATACTGTGTGCACAGGACAGCTAAGACCACATACTGTCCTTAGATGGGAGTCAGGTTACCCACCACATGGACAGCGGCATGTGCTAGAGCTATGTGTAACTAGAAGAGTTCCAGAGAGAGGAATCTGTAGCATTAAGCAGGCTTTGCAAATTAAAAAAAAAAAAAAAAAGACCATGTACAATCCGTTCTGAGTTATGATTTTTAACAATTATAAAATAAGATTAATACCCAGGCACTGTATTAAACACTTTATATGCTTTTCATTATTCATTCTTCACAAACCCCAAGATGTACAATTACTATTATTCTCATTTTATAAGTGAGGAAGAATAAGCTTATATAGGTTATACAGATTGCCCAAAGTCACATAGCTAGTGAGTGGTGAAGCCAGCAATAAAATCCACATAGTCCATCTCTAGTTCAGAGAGCTCTTAACCTCTATTATGAGAAATATACTTCCCTGACCTGTATATTTCTTGGGAAATCAGAGGAAAGGGTACCTAGGTTCTGAGGGAAAGCCCGAAGTTCAACTTTGTAACTAGCCTTTGGGTTCAGGAGGGACCTTATAAGGATGAGCAGAATTGTCCACGAATACTCTCATACACAGGACACTGGGTTAAAAACTTAACTCTGACAGTATTCTGTTTATTGCTTAGGTGTGTAAGAAAATATGATGTGTTGATATAAATTGAACTGGACAGTGTGCAAAAAGCTATTTGCAAAATGTGGGAGAGATGTGTGGTAACTGTAATAATTCCATTTTTGAGATGTGAAATAGCTTTGGGTCAAAGCCCCAAAGACCCATATCAGAGGCCCTTGGCAGAGATAAAATTGAAACTGTGTTCAGTGAATAAAAATATTTAAGAGGTCCAAAGGGCAGATTCTCCCTTTGTCCTGCCCCTTCACTACAGAGTATGATTTAATGATACCTCACCTCACTTCTCTCCAGAAAGTTCTTAAAGATTTACACACAGGAAGGAGACTCTTGCTGATTAGGACAGGTTAGCAGGACATATTTCTCTCCTAACTTTCTTCTTTTAGCACAGATTAATTTAGCTCATTGTCACCTTGGCAGTGTTGAACTGTGTGAAAGACTGAGAAGCTAAGTACAGACTAGGGGAGAGAAGTGTGACAGTGACAGCTCATGGAGGCAAGGGGAAGTTTGAAGTGCCAGGAGATGGGGGTGGGGTGGGGCATGGGTCATAATAGCAGACACATGTGCAGAGCAGGAGCTTTTCAGGGAGGGTACAGAGAAGCTGGGGTTTAGAGAGAACTAAGAGAGGAAGTCAGGCTTTGCAGCTTCAGACTTAATCTCAGGGCTCTCCCTGATTTGTCCAGTCACTTCTGGGACAGTGCAGAAGTGATGTTCCCTAGAATCATAGACTCCTTAAATATTAGAGTCCCAAATGACCTTAGAGCCCATCAAGTAAGTGTGGGTCCTCAGTTCTAGTTTAAAGGAACTTAGAGCGATTGTCTAGTTGACCCAAAAACAGTTTGGATATTTATGTCAGGCTTTAGCATCACTTTCTTTTACAGTTTTATTTCCTGTTAAGAATTCTATCCCTAAAAGACTATGTGTGTATTGTATGATGTCTGTGTTTATTCTGATTTGTCAGACCATAGAGTGAAGGATGGTGATTTTAGTTATCTTTTTAGCTGCATTACTGAAACCAAATTAGTCAATCTGTAGAACTTTGTTGAGTATTCACTTAGTGCATTCCTTAATTTCTGAGGGCTGAACAGCATATCTTAGGTACATAATTTGGATAGCACTTTGCTTTCTAGGTGCTCATGTGTTCTGCAGGGAGATAATAACAATTTCAAGCACCATGGAAGAACATTTGATAGTTTTACAGTTGTTCTCAAAATTTAACATGCATTTGCATCACCTGAGAATCTTATTAAAATGCAGATTCTGATTTAGTAGGTCTGGGTTGGGGCCTGAGATCCTTCATTTCTCACAAGCTCCCAGATAAAACTGATGCTGCTGGTCTACAGACTACACTTTGTTAAGATTCTGTCTCTCCCACTTCCTTTGTGCCTCCCCCTCTCTTGCTCTCTCTCAAAACAAAAACAAACAAAAAACAGTATCATTGACTGTATTCCTTTTACTCTGCCTTTTATTCCTGTGATTTACTCATTCCGTAACTCGAGGCCTGTGTCTCCCTTCTTCCTTCACCCATTGCCGAGTCCCTCGCCTCCCTTACCTTTGGCAACCATAACCTCATACCTCTTAGAATGGCTCAAATCCAAAAGACAAGAAACAACAAATGTTGGCAAAGATGTGGAGAAAAAGGAAGCCTTGTGCACTCTTGGTGGGAATATAAATTAGTGTAGCCTCTATGGAAAACATTGTGGAGGTTCCTCAAAAAATTAAAAATGGAAATACCATATGATTCAATGATTCTGCTACTGGATATTTACCCAGAGAAAGTGAAAACACTAACTAGAAGAGATATATGTACCCCAATGTTTATTGCAGCATTATTTATAATAGCTAAGACATGGAGGCAACCTAAATATGTATCAGTAGATGAATAGGTAAGGAAAATGCAGTATATATGTATCACACACAGTGGAATGAATATTCCACACCTATAAAAAAGGATGAGATTGTGCAATTTGAGACAACATGGATGGACCTAGAGGGTACTATGCTAAATGAGGGAAGTCAGGCCGAGAAAGACAAATGATTCCACTCATAAATGAATCAAAAATAAATAAATAAATAAAAAGTGGAATCAGACCTATAAATACAGAGAACAAACTGATGGTTGCCACAGAGGTCCTTTTTATGAATGTCTTGAAGGAATTTAATATTCTTAGAGTATTGTCAGACCTAATATTCTCCTGACATTACATCATATAACATTAAATATTTTTAAATCATTGAAATGACAACATGATATGAAGAAATATATTCTGGAAGGTCAATTCCCTTTTAAAAATAACAGTGATGTATGAAAACGGTATCCTTTATTGTTATCTGTCATAGTAAATGAGTGGAATTCTGGCCAATTCTACCAAATTTCAGGAATTTTCAGAGAACCAGAATACAATAAAATATAGGCAACACTACAAACTACTCTGAGTATAATTTAATTCTTTTGATTCATAAAGAATTTTTAAGGACTTAGGATGTTTCATGCAAATGAATTTTCCAAAAAATTGAAACAAACCTATGCCAAAGGATTTTTTTGCCAGAACATTTTTAAAAATAAAAGTAGCAGATGTTTAAGGCAAAAATTCTAAAAATTTAGAGCATACAGAAAGTATAAAGTGAAAAGTAGAAGTTGACCCTTTCCAGTCTCCAGTTTCTATTACTAAGTTTCTTAGTATCCTTCCAGGTATATGATTATACACATATACAGTTTTGTGTATAATTTTATTATTTCATAAATGCAGGCATACTATATATATTATACCTTGCTTTTCTACTTAATATATTTGGGTTATCATTTGATAGCAGCACATAAAAATCTATTGTTTAAATTCCTACATAGAATTTTTTATGTGATTTATAATATTTATCAATTCACTGTTGAAGAATATGGGAGTTGTTAAAACTATACTTAAGTGAACATATTTTTTAAAAAATTTTTATTTTAAATAGACTCCACACCCATTGTGGGGTTTGAACTCACGACCTTGAGATCAAGAGTCACATGCTTTTCCAAAAAAGCCAATCAGGCACCCCTTAAGTGAGCATCTTTATAAACACACCCTTGCATACTTTTCTAGGTATATCTGTAGTAGTGGAGTTACAAGGGGAATAAAGCACATACATTTCACATTTTAATAGTTATGCCTCATTGTCCTGTGTGAAATAGTATATCCTTAATAGTTACTTGAGAATAACTTCCTTATAATCCTCATGTGGTATCTCATTGTTTCATAGACTTGTATTTATTTATTTTTGTTTGTTTATTTATTTTGAGAGAGAGAGAGAGAGAGCGCGGGGAAGGGGCAGAGAGAGAGGGAGAAAGAATCCTAAGCAGGTTTTACACTGTCAGTGCAGAGCCTGATGCGGGGCTCGAACTCATGAACTATGAGATCACGACCTGAGCTCAAGTCAGACGCTTAACCAACTGAGCAATCCAGGTGTCCCTAGACTTGTATTTCTTTAATCATAAATGAAGTGGTACATGTTTTGTGTGTTTTTTGATCACTTTTGCTTTTTCCTCTTGTAAAATGCCTGTTGAGAAATAGTCTTCCAATCTGACCATAGAATATTAGCAATGTATTTTTACATTGCTTTTACAATTAGACTTTTACAATTAGATTTCAGTCAACGTGAATGTTTAACAGATAATTTTTTAGAATCTTGAGATTATTCTCCCTTATTATTTTTTTTTATCAAATATATTGTCATAGTAAATATCTAACACTGAGATGATGACATTTGGTCTTTACTGTTTGATTTAATGTACAGTTGCACCTTATCCACACTTAAGCCTAATTTGAGCCTCATGCAAGTTTGGAAAATTCCTATAGAGGGAAGTTCCAGAATAAAAGGATGGTAGCGTTGGAGTTGTGATCGTTGACTTCGCTTACTCCCTACTCTGTCAAAACAGTACATACTTTCCACCCATTTTGGTGAGAAATAATCTTGGAAATAAGTTTGTACCCATGGGTATAATTCTGTATGTTTAGGGTATATGCCTTTTTTTTCTTTTCTTTTTTTTTGGTGATACTTGCAGTTTCTACCACACTGTGGCTGCTAAGGAATTGTTCAAGAAAAACAACAATAATGCTGGTATTTGGTTTGTCAGTTGTGGCTCAGGGCATCAGTGGGACATAGAGCAGAATTCTTGCTGAGAAATATGATCCTAACTTGATGCTAATTTTATCTTTGTGGTGCAGCTTTTAAATATGAGGACAGCTGGTGTTGGATAAATCTGTCCTCACAAGCTGTATGAGATGGAAATAAAATTAAATATTTGGGGTTAAATCCAAATGCAAAAATGTGGAAATGACTGATGAATATTTTGATATTTCACTTTCTGCATATCGATAAGAAACTCTCTATTCGTCATGGATTCCTACCAACAGTCCTATTTGAAGCTTAAAATAAGCAGAATGTGAGCATTAAGGTCTACATTTCATGAAAAGAAAAGCTTAATTCTTGTTTTTTACCCTATTCTCCACCCTGCTGATAAAAATGGTAGACTCTACATACCTATTTTTGTTAGCAACCTCTCTTTGTCTTTCTCCCTTGCATAAAAGATTGCTACCAATAAAACAGTCCCCTACTTCCACTTGGGTTGGGATGGTAATTCTCTGTGGTCTCTGAAAGTTTGCAAATGATGGGAACCCCAACCTCCTAGTAGATTCTCCTCCAGATGACTAAATGTCTTGCTGATTGCTAAGGGATAAATAAGAGTGGTGAGCTCAGAAAACAGTCAGGTTGCTGGCTTTTCTTCAGCTGACTGGATTACTAAGGTAGAAAAGCACTAAAAATAAATCAGGGCACAAATTCTCCTGCCAGGGGTTGAATATTGAGATAACTGGTCTTGACTGGTGTTGACATCATCTCTTCTCCTAATGTACTGTGCAAATAAGAACCAGAGTGAGAAACAGATTTGGCCACGGACTAGTGTCGGCACAAGTTTATAGCCTTGTCCTGATACATTTACTGTTACTTCTTGTCAGGCTCAGTTAATTAGTTCTTCCAGCTCCTCTAGGAGATAGCTAAATACATCAAGGTGAGAACTTGAAACCAAACTTGGGGCCAATCTCGGGAAGTCACTTGATCTCTTCTAGTTTCAGATATATCTATGCTAGGTCACTTACACATCAGTTGGGTTTCAGGGTTTCCCCCAGGAGGTCAGATTCTACCAGAATTGGAAAGGTAGGATGATCTCTCAGGAACTCAGTTCTAGGACCTGCAGATTTCACCACAATACAAGTTACCTGACATGGAGTAAAGATTCTTACTGCTGAATTTCTGTTTCTCTTGTTGCTTCAGATGTCCTGAGCAGAGCTTTGCTAGTCAGAATTAATCTGTGAATCTCCTTTGAACTTAAAGGAGGGGAAATCCATTTAAATCCCTACCTTCTTTATATCTATCCCAACCCTAAAAAAATTTTTTTAAATGTTTTATTTATTTTTGAGAGAGAGAGAGAGAGACAGACAGACAGACAGACAGACACAGTACGCATTGGGGAGGGGCAGAGAGAGAGAGGGAGACATAGAATCCAAAGCAGGCTCTAGACTCTGAGCTGTCAGCACAGAGCCTGACACGGGGCCAGAACTCACTAACCGTGAAATCATGACCTGAGTCAAAGTCAGATGTTTAACTGACTGAGTCACCCAGGCACCCCAATATGTCTATCCCTACTCTTTTTTAGTTTTGTAGAAAGTTGCCTTATTGGTGCAGCCACTCTGGAAAACACTGTGGAGGTTCCTCAGAAAATTAAAAATAGACCTACCCTATGACCCAGCAATAGCACTGCTAGGAATTTACCCAAGGGATACAGGAGTACTGATGCATAGGGGCACTTGTACCCCAATGTTTATAGCAGCACTCTCAACAAGAGCCAAATTATGGAAAGAGCCTAAATGTCCATCAACTGATGAATGGATAAAGAAATTGTGGTTTATATACACAATGGAGTACTACATGGCAATGAGAAAGAACGAAATACGGCCCTTTGTAGCAACGTGGATGGAACTGGAGAGTGTGATGCTACGTGAAATAAGCCATACAGAGAAAGACAGATACCATATGTTTTCACTCTTATGTGGATCCTGAGAAACTTAACAGAAACCCATGGGGGAGGGGAAGGAAAAAAAAAAAAAGAGGTTAGAGTGGAAGAGAGCCAAAGCATAAGAGACTCTTAAAAACTGAGAACAAACTGAGGGTTGATGGGGGGTGGGAGGGAGGGGAGGGTGGGTGATGGGTATTGAGGAGGGCACCTTTTGGGATGAGCACTGGGTGTTGTATGGAAACCAATATGACAGTAAATTTCATATATTGAAAAAAAAAGAATCAAATCAGATATATTAAAAAAAAAAAAGAAAGTTGCCTTTAATGGGAGTAATACTATCTCCCACTGATTAAGTAGTTGATACTCAAAAAACACTTCCACACTTTTATCTTGTGACCTTCAGAACAAGTCTGTAAGGTAGGCAGATGTTATTATACCCTTGTTAACTGCTGGATTCAGTAAAGCTAACAGATTGAGACCTTGGCAGAAGTTGGTATTAAGCCCTGGGAGCTCTGGGATTTCTTAGTCCACTCAGCAAGGTCTAGTCTGACCCAGGACCCTCTCTCCAAGTCTGGAGGTTTGTTCTATTTTTTAAAAAATAGTTTATTTAAATATGTCCATAAAAGGGTATTCTCATTAAAGAAGAGTTGAAAATATGGCAGAAAAGTCCAAGAGAAAAATCAACTACATACCTAGTACTCAGAAACACATTCCTTGGGTTTACTTAGGTTTTTGACTGTATCTATGGGATGGAAAGAGAGATCAAATAGATATTCAGTAATGCTTATTCTGTTTCCACCTATTTCCCTGCATGGAGCATAATGTATGTCATAGACATTTTAGTCTAGCCTCCTCCAGGGGTACCTCACAGGTAGGTAGGTATTGACTCTACACCTTCCAGGCTGAGCTCTAAATGCTGAATCAACATCTCACTGCCATCCTGGTAGATATCAGCTATTCACTGTTCTCCTTTTGTTACTCTTCTCTTTTTTTCTACTAAGCTTATTTCCTTTCCCTCTGGCTATATCAGTATAGTTTGTCTTGCTTGTTGCCTACAGTATATCATTTCCAGCCCTAAAATCACCAGTAGCAGTGGGGCAGATCTTTCTTCAGATTCTGCCTGGCTTCCCCTGGGCAGAGTTAGGGGCCCAGGTAGCATTGAAGAGAATGAGAGCGCTGTTCTTTCTCTGGTCTCCCATGTACCCAGCTTGGCACTCAGAAGGTACATCTGACCAAAGAGGAGTGCTGGGACCTGTAGGCACGTTAACTCCAGATGTTTGGACCCAAGAAATAGTAAATTGCAGTGTAGCTTTCAGTCCCCTCCTGCATTTTTTTTAGTACTTTAATAATAGACACTAGGTAAGTGTTTACTGACAAGTGTGTGAGTGAGTGAGCGAGTGAATGAGTGTATTTGGTCCTGAGAGTAGAGGTGGGAAGCCCCTGTGCTTACTTCCTATAAATTGAAAGCACCAGGAATGCATTCTTTGTCATACACCCAAATAACTTTAGTTTTCCTCATCTGTAGCATCACTATGATAATGAGAAAACCCAGCCAACCAGCAGCCTTGGTGTCAGAGGTACTCACAGCTTCCACGTTGTCTGCTTTCAGGTCCTGATGTCCCCATAGAAAACACCCCTTGAGGCTGGATTTGTTTGAGGTAGATCCCTGCTCTCTGGCAAGGAGGGGCATAAACTGGAATGACAGCTGTGTGCAAAGAGGCTAGAGGATCAACTGGAAGGGATGGGGAAGGGTCTCCCTATTCTACTCTATTTGGTGCAGCCCTGGCTTTCACCTAACCATACTTGGGGAGTGTGCATGCTTGTGTGTGTCCTCCCAACAAAGGGACCAAAAATATGTGACCCTGAGTTAACCACTAATAATTATACATTGAATCTAAATGAAAATGAGAAAAAGGCAGGGCAGAAGCCAAAGTCTCATGGTAAGTAAAGCATTTTTAGCTGGAATGTAAAGAATTTTGGTATTGGCATTTCAGGGAAATTCAAGCTGCCTTTTCCCTCAATCCAAAAGACAGGAGGTAGTTCACAGTTGCTTGGGTCTGGATTACAATTTTACTGATTTCAGAAATCTAATAATAATCTTAGCATTGGCTTTGATGGAAGATCTGTGCAGGATTGTAGATCTTTATGGAAAATTATTTTTTTATTGAAAAAAACCATTTTTTTCTTGGAAGCAAGACTTCTGTGGTTTTTTTTTTTTTTTTTAATGTTTACTTATTTTTGAGACAGAGACAGAGCGTGAGCAGGGGAGGGGCATAGAGGGGGGAGACACAGAATTTGAAACCGGTTCCAGGCTCAGAGCTGTCAGCAAAGAGTCCAACATGGGACTTGATCCCATGGCTGATGAGATCATGACCTGAGCTGAAGTTGGACGCTTAACCAACTGAGCCACCCAGGTGCCCCTGAAGACTTCTGTTTTACACACTTTTGGTGGATGTGCTTTTGTTTGTGTGTTGCATTGATCAATACCCTTAAATACAATAAAAATAACTTAGGCCCAATAAGTAGAGAAACTTGATGTTATCATGAGTAAGCAGAATACTTCCTGACAAGTATAGACTTCATTGTCTGTAATATATTATATGATTAAATATAATTTAATCAAAGCAACCTTTGAGGACCTACTGTGTGCTCAGTACTGGGGAGCTAGAGAATCCTGTAGAAGAGCTAGCATGAGGAAGAAGCATAAATTTCATACTGCATTTACAGTAAACTAAGTGTATTCTGAATGCAATGCTTAGTAATTCTCAGTTACACTGAGTAAGTGACCCTTAAGTAAGTAATACAGGGTTGCTGCAATACAGTAAACTAAGTGCAATTGGTCACAGACCCTCTTCCCCGCCAATGATACAAGAATTTTAAAAGCCATTCAACTCAACCAGTGTTTTTTTGAACATCTCATGGAGGGCAACTATTTTGTTTTGTTTCATAGCTGCAGACTACTTCTCCCTCTGGTTCCAGTCAGTTTAAAAATGAAATGATGCTTGTTGGTCATGACAGAACCAGAGGGGAAGTCATATTTCTGGTAATAGTGCAAAAATGCAAATTATCCTGGAGTGGTTAATTAGAAGTATGGTCTTCTTCATCAAGAAAGGCGTGTCCCAGAAGAGAAGTAATTTATGTGATGTGATCATGAGTGCTGATGGCTTGAAGGGCTCTGTTACCTGTAGGAATCTCTAACTCAGCATCTGGCTGTTGGAAACTGGTTGTTGTCAAGCTGTCAAAGATCAAGACAGGCTTGGGGCACCTGGATGGCTCAGTTGGTTAAGCATCTAACTCTGGCTCAGGTCATGATCTCACGGTTTGTGAGTTCGAACCTCACATTGGGCTTGCAGAGCCCACTTTGGATCCTTTGTCCCCTTCTCCCTCTGCCCCCTCTTGCACTTGTTCTCTCTCTCTTTCTCAAAAACAAATAAACATTAAAAAAAAAATCCAGGGGCGCCTGGGTGGCGCAGTCGGTTAAGCGTCCGACTTCAGCCAGGTCACGATCTCGCGGTCCGTGAGTTCGAGCCCCGCGTCGGGCTCTGGGCTGATGGCTCAGAGCCTGGAGCCTGTTTCCGATTCTGTGTCTCCCTCTCTCTCTGCCTCTCCCCCGTTCATGCTCTGTCTCTCTCTGTCCCAAAAATAAATAAACGTTGAAAAAAAAAAATCCAGACAGGCTTTAAGTCTTCTAAACCAATTGCTCCTTAAAAAAAGTTGTTGTTGTTGTTTTTTTAAATAAACAAGGACCTGAAATCCAAGAAAGAGAAGCCATTTGATAAGGTAGTAAATTACCTTGAATGCCAGAAGAATGTCAGGAAAAAATTAGAAATCTGGGGAAAAAAAATCACTGAGTATCTTTTAGAATGCTAGGCATTGACTAGTGCATCCTTCCAAGTTATCCAGTTTATCTTTCATTGTCTTTGAGCTGTTGAAGCTCCCTAAAGTTGCAGAAAATGGAGGATAATGCCTACTGTTGTCTGTATAAAAACAATCAAATTTTGTCTTGTGGGGATGCAGTTGATCACCGCCCCCTGCCACTGCTTTCCCCAAGAAGCTAGTTTTGTATCTCTTAACAAATTCATTTCATTGTTTCTGCCTACCTCTTAAACCAGTTTTTAATGTTTTACTGGTTATCTTTAATGGGTTAAATAAACCTTTGTCATGTGTTCATTTTCTGTTTGTATGACAGTCATACTTTTACCTTAAAAAATTATCCTCTAACAGGAAGAAACTAGGATTTTAGAAAGAACATTCTGTTCTTTCCTTCACTGTGAATAGAGGCCTTGTTTGCATGGGGTATCTGAGACAGCTAGACAATTGCTTGTAATTTTTTTCTTATGCTTTTATATATGTTTATAGGACATGTGGACAATATCTTTTTTAAAAAAATTACTGAGACCAGTTTTATGTAATCTAAAACGAATCTTTTATATTTTTAGAACATTGGTTATAAAACTATTTTAAAGGGGACAAATCAGTGACATTTAGTACATTCACAACTATATCTCTCTCAAGTTCCAAACTCCAAAGTAAAACACTTTATCTATTAAGCAGTTTCTCCCTATTCCTGTTTCTTTATAGCCTTTGGCATCCTCTAATCCGCATTCTGTGTCTATGCATTTATCTCTTCTAGATATTTCATATAAATGTACTCTTTCGACCTTTTGTATCTGTCTTCTTAGTGTAATATACTGGATCCATGTGGTAGCAAACATCAGTAATCCACTTCTGGATTGAATAATGTTGGATTGTATGTATATACTACACTTTGTTTATCCATTCATCCATTAATGGATATTGGGGTTGTTTCTACCTCTTGGCTGTTGTGAATAGTGTTGCTGTCAACATACATGCATATCTCACTTGTCGAAGTACCTGTTTTCAGTTCTTTTTGGTATATATCTAGAAGTGGAATTATGGCATCATATGGTAGGTAATTGTTAACTTCTGCAGCATCATATAGTAGATATGTTTAACTTTTGAAGAACTACCAAATTGTTTTCCACAGAGACTACTGTACCTGCCCACCAGCAATGGATGAGGGTTCCAGTTTGTCCACATCCTCTCCAACTGTTGTTCTTTTCCATGTAAAAAGTGAATAGCCACCCTAGTAGGTGTGAAGTGAACCTCATTTTGGTTTTGATTTGCATTTCACTAAAAACTAAGGATGTTGAATATGCTTGTCAGTCATGTGGAATTGAAAAAATTTTTTTTAAGTTTTTTAAAATTTATTTTTGACAAAAAGAGAGACAGAGTGTGAGCAGGGGAAGGACAGAGAGAGAGAGAGACAGGCACACAGAATCTGAAGCAGGCTCCAGGCTCTGAGCTGTCAGCACAGAGCCCAACGTGGGGCTCGAACCTGTAAACCATAAGGTCATGACCCGAGCTGAAGTTGGCTGTTGAACTGACTCAGCCACCCAAGCACCCCTCATGTGGACTTTTTTTAAACAGTACATCATTATTTGTTTTTAATTAAAATGTTTTTATTTATTTTTGAGGGAGGAGGGAGGGGCAGAGAGAGAGGGAGGCAGAGGATCTGAATTGGGCTCTATGCTGACAGCAGAGAGAATGCTGGGCTCACACTCATGAACCGCAAGATGATGACCTGAGCCAAAGTCACATGCTTAACTGAACCACCCAGGTGCCCCAGTGCATCATTTTTTGAATATGCTAGGAAATGTGGCTATTGAAAAGAAATTTTTGGTAACTCCCATTGTAATACAAGTAATTATCCCACAGTTTATGTTTCTTAATTTAAGATTGTGTACATTGAATTTTATCAGATGATTCTACAGAGAACGTTACGTTTTTTGAACATAAATTGGAGAGGATTTTCTTCACCCCTTATATGATGCTATTTACAAGGTTTTTTCACAGATCATGCTTGAACCTTCCACAGCATCAAGCAAGTGCTATTAAGGAACTCAGAAAAATATTGCCATGGTGATAATGTCTGTCCTTGTGAAACACTACTGTGTGAGCTGTTTTATACTCTAAAATCTTGCTTGGAGCTTTTAGTTTGTAAGATTTATTTGCTGATAGGCTTTTTAAACGTGGATATACAGTGTATTTTTAATAATAATGATTACAACAAGTAACATTTATTGAACATTTCCTAGGGACCATACTCCGTACTAGGCATTTTATTTGGATATATCCTTTAATCCTAGTAGAATTTTAGCTTTGCAGGGTATGATCTTTTATTTCCTGTCCATTGCTGTATCCCAGGCATCTATCATAGTACCTGCTTAAGAGTAAGTGTTCAACAAATGTTATTGAATGAATAAACATCCTTTGAGGTAGTTTCTGTGATTATCTTCCTTTTTCAAATGAGAAAGCTGAGGCTAAGAAATGTAAAGCAGTTTTTCCTAAGATCATACAGATGGCCAGTGGCAGAGCCCAAATCAGAGCCCAAGCAGCCTACTCTAGAGTCTAGACTAAACTAACTACCTTTTAAACCACAGCATTCAGAACAGCACTTTCACCCTTTTGTTCCACATTCTATAGGGTGGCCAGGTATTTTTGTCAAACAAAGAAGAAGCAATTAAATTCATTTAATTTCAAGAAAATATTTGTTAATGGCCATCTGTGTGCCTAGACATTGTTGAATGTAATATTGAGAACTGGGAGATAAGAAAAGGAGATTCTTTTATGGGGTCTGACACTAGCTGTGTGACCTTGAACAAATAACATACTCTGTGTAGACTTTCAGCTCCTCATGTGTAAAATGGAAAAGATGGACTAGATGATCTAAGCAATAAAATATAACTTTAAGAAATAGCACGGACAAGGCTACATTGAACTTGCTTGCTGGGGATGGGATCGTGGGTGGTGGGAGATGTCATTGGTTTATATATCTTAATCTTTAATCTAGAAGGAATGAAAAAGAGGAAAGGCAACAAAATGGTAAATATATGATGGCAGTGCTAGAGTGTATCATGTAGAAGAGAAAATAAAAGCAATTATCCAAGTAACAAGGAAGTGTCAGCTCACCTTTAATTTTGAGAAATGAAATTTACTTCTATCCTGGCCCTTACCTTTGAGAAGTATAGTAGCCTGAAGTTATTTAATATTTTATACTTTTCGACACTTTGTGCCCTGTAAATCTGCTGAGAAGTAGTTTGGGGATATTTGGAAAAATCAAGGGCTTGGCCAAGATTATACAGTTGTCTAGTGATTCTTGATTATTTATTTATAAAAAGTTAAATTTTTAAAAATTTATTTATTGTGAGAGAGAAAGAGAGAGAATGAGAATATGTGCAAGTTGGGGAGGGGCAGAGAGAAGGAGAGAGAAGATTATAAGCAGGCTCTGTGCTATCAACATAGGGGCAAAGAGAGGCTTAAACTCACAAACCATGAGATTATGACCTGAGGTGAAATCAAGAGTTGGTTGCTTAACTGAGTGAACCACCCAGGTGCCTCATCACTTTTAAATACCCTAGTCTGTCTTACCATGAAATTTGAAGGAAATGTCCAATTACAATTTTTTAATATTGTAAAATTTTCTCTTTAATTTGCTTAATTAAAAAGTCTATATGCCTCATTATAGTTTTTCCTTGGCTTTCTAGGAGTGGAGGATATTGTCTAATAAAACAGATAATAGTAGGATAGCAGAACTTGAAAAACAATGTGTTAATTTTTTAAGGAAAAAAATCTTACAGATAAAACACACTTTTAAAGGCTCACTTGTTTTATATTTTAAATTTGGTTGAATGATTATGCTTTTTATTCTGCAAAGTTTAGCCGGTAAGTACACTAAACACCATTAGATGCCTGATGTGTACAAAGCACTACCCTAGATGCCAAAGAAATTTAAATATGATCCTTGTCCTCAATCTTATAAACATTATGAAACCTCTACAACCAACCACATCATGTGATAGAATATTATGAATACCTTGAGCGAAATCTAAAGTGTTAAGTCAAGAAGATGCCCCTTAAAGGGGCACCTGGATGGCTCAGTCAGTTGAGCATTCGACTCTGATTTTGACTCAGATTATGATCTCATGATTCAGGAGATCAACCCCACATCACACTCTGCACTGATAGTGCTTAGCCTGCTTGGGATTCTCTCTCCCTGTCTCTCTGCCCCTCCCCCACTTGTGAGCATGTTCTCTCTCTCCCTCTCTCTCTCAAAATAAGTAAACTTAAAAAAAAAAAGATATCCCGTTCAGCTACAGTGGTTGAAAAAAGCTTCACGAGGGGTGACTGGGTGGCTCAGTTGGTTAAGTGTCTCACTTCTCAGGTCATGATCTCTCGGTTTATGAGTTTGAGCCCGTGTTGGGCTCTGTGCTGACAGCTCAGAGCCTGGAGTCTGCTTCAGATTTTGTGTCTCTCTCTCTGCTTCTCCCCTGCTCACATTCTGTCTCTCTCTCTCTCAAAAATAAAACATTAAAAAAGAAAAAAAAAAGCTTCATGGAAGAGGGGATACTGAAACCAAGTGTTGAAGGATGTATATATTAAGTGTGAAGGTGAGGTAGTTGGGGGAGGGATATTAATAGGTAGAATAGTTTGAACACAGGCTCAGAAGGAAATTTAGGATGTATTTGGGGAACTGTAAGTATTTCATGGGAATAGAAGTGAATTGGAAGTTGTAAATAAGTTTGTACTCCCTGATAAAAAACTGTTAGAAAGATTCATCCAACATTGGTTTCCTGCATGTCTATCAATGTTTCTTTCCCATTCCTGCCCCACTCCAAATAAAACAAAATAATAGTTAATTTCTTCATGTAGCAAATATTAAGTACCTGCTCTATCCCAGATGCTTTGCTAGGAGCATAAGCTCTAAAGATAAACTAGACACAGCCCTTGTCCTCAAGTAGGCCACAGACCGGGAGGGAAGACAAACTCTTAGTTAGAAAAGGGATACATATAAAGTGCCCATTTTATCTGAAATGGGGCCACCTTGAAAAAGAATGATCTTGGCTGAGCTGGGCTGATGGCTTGAGCTCTGTTTTTAGCCCTTGGGAGCAACCTCAGGATGTGTGGCATACCAGAAGAACAGCTGCATACTATATTCTGACAATGATGAAAGTGGCACCTCCGTTTTTCCAGAGCCACAGCAATGACTGTCCCTGGAAAGGAGAGCCAAGCTCTTTCTCTCCTGGCTTATGCTTTTGGGCACATTGTTCCATAGAATTTCAGAGGGGAAGTTTCAGAAAGGATATGGAAAGGAAAGGGATAAGAAAATAAACTATAGAGTACTTTGATTTAAAATTATATACAGAATTCAACCATTAGTGTCTCTTAGATGCATCAAGATATAATAATAATAATGATAGATAATAATTACTTTGTGCTAGGCACTATGATAAGGGCTTAACATATATTACCTAATTTAACCCATATAGTAGTCCTAAAAATTTGCTATTACATTCATCACTTTTTAAACTGAGGCTTAAAAGATGAAGTAACTTCCCTACATCACATAGCTCATAAGTGGACATAATGGAAAGTATATTGGGATAAGTTTTATATTTCATATTTTATAGAGAGAGATGAAGCAGAATGATGTCAAGCCAAATTTAGAATCCATATCTCAATTTTATAACTCTTGAACAATTTTTAAGTTATTTTGTAGTAGAAACTTTCAAACATATGTATCAGTTAGCTTCTATAATTACCTATTTGTGGCCAGTCTTATTTTATCTGTACCCACTTGTCCCCTATTATATTCATATGAAGCAAATATTAAATATCATATGATTTCACTTGTAAATATGCCAGAATGTTTCTCTAAAAGATGACTTAAAAATAATCCTAATACCATTACTACACCTAAAATTAATAATGATTCCTTAATACCATCAACTAGTTTGTCTAGTTTGAATGTAAATTTCCAATTGTTTTGTAAGTGTCCTAATTTTGTCTCACCGTTTATTTGCTTGAGTAAGGATCCATGTAAGGTCCACACATGATAATACATTGATAAATGTATGTATGTATGTGTGTGTATATATATATAAATATGTATATATTTATATATATATATGTATGTATTTTTTTGGAGAGAGAGAGAGAGAGAGCACAAGTGAGCAAGGGGCAGAGAGACTCCCAGGAGGGGCAGAGGGAGAGAGAGAGAGGGAGAGAGAGAGAGAGAGAGAGAGAGAGAGAGAGAGAGAGAGAGAGAAAAGTGGGGCTCGCCCAAAGTGGGGCTCATGTTTTACCCAAAGTGGGGAACGTGCTTGCCTGAAGTAGGACATGAGCTCACCAGATGTGGGACTTGAATTCAGGAACCATGAGATCATGAACTGAGCTGATGTCAGATGCTTAACAACTGAGCCAGCCAGGTGCCCAATACATTTTTATATCTGAAGTCTCTTTTCATCTATAGCTTGCCTTCCACCTTTTAAATTTTCTTGTAATTTAAATTGTCAAAAAAGCTAGTTGTTTGTCCTACAGAGTTTTCTGAAATTTTGATTTTATTGATTGTATCTCTGTGGTATAGTTTAAGATATTTCTCTGTTTTATGTATTTCCTATAAATTGGTAGTTATATCTAGAGTTTTGATCAGATTCAAATTTGATGTATACTTTTTTGCAGGACTACATCGTAAATGATGATGTGTCGCCAGGAGGCACATAATTTCTGATTATCTCTTTCATCGTGATGTAAGCAATCATTGATGCTTAGTGAATTAATTTATTTAGGATTGCAAGGCCTTCCATTTCCAGCCATGATAGAGTATAAGGACCTTCAACAAGTAAAAAACCCAGCAAGATACATAGAACAGTATTTTAGGCATTGGACAGCAGGTATCACATGATTGTAATCTTTAAAGGAAGGCAAATGACATAATTTCTGGATTCTTATGAAAAATTACAGGACATGCAAAGAAACAGGATCATACAGTCATAACATGGATAAAATTCAATTAATAGAAACAAAATATAGAAACGAGAGCATAGAGTGAGTAGACAAAGATATTAAAACCGCTATTATAAATATGCTTTACTTGTTAAAGTGATAGAAGAAAACATGAGTATAACAAGGAGAGAAGATGGAAGATACAAAACAGAAGATCCAAATCTAGGAATTAAAAATATTTGTGATGAGAAGTACTTTGGATGGGATTAATAGATTAGACATAGTAGAAGAAAAGATTAGACACTTGAAGGCATAACAGTAGAAACTACCCAAAATAAAGCACAGAGAAAAAAGACTGAAGCAAAGCAAAGCAAAACAATGAATAGAGCATCAGTATGCTGTGGGACAATATCATGTAATTGGAGCTGGAGAAGGGCAGTGACACCAGAAAAATATTTAAGGAAATAATGGCACATAAAAAGGATCTGGAGACCTTTTTCTCTGTTGTGATGACAGATAAGGTTGCTTCTCAGCAGGTAAAGAATGGTTTCATTATGAACAGTCAGAAAGCTCTAATCTACAGACTGACCCTTTTAGAGGTCTTCTATTTTCTCTCCTTGTTATACTTATGTTTTCTTCTGTCACCTTAACAAGTAAAGCATATTTATAATAGCTGTTTTAATATCTTTGTCTACTCTATGCTGTCATTTCTGTATTCTATTAATTGAATTTTATCCATGTTATGAATGTATGATCCTGTTTCTTTGCATCCCCTGTAATTTTTCATAAGAATCCAGAAATTATGTCATTTCCCTTCCTTTAGATGACCTTATACATGATAGGTACATGTACAAGGCACTGCCTTCCTCTTAGGACCTTAATGGAAAAATTGTGATGTTTGTTTTTTATCTTCCTCTTTTTCCATCCTTGAATCTCTCTTACCCACTCTTTTTTTGGTTGGGGGCGGGGGATGTTCTGGGTACTTTATTGATGGTATGTGAGAAGGTAGGCCTTAGGCCCCTCATCTTCTTCAGGGGGTCTGGGATGGAAACTGTAGAACTTGGGAGATTCTCAGTTTGTTGGGGGAATGAATTGGGGCAAGGACTCTCCAGCAGCTTAGGGCCTCTTTCTTCCTCTTGCTCTCTCTGGGACTGGTGGTGTAGGGAACTCTTACTCCTTGAAGGCCGTGTGGACCATAAGATTCACCATCTGGTTGCTGTAGCCAAATTCATTGTCATACCAGGAAATGAGCTTGACAAAATGGTCACTGAGAGCAGTGCCACCCCCAGCATTAAAGTGGAAGAGTGGGTGTCACTGTTAAAGTTGCAGGAAACAACCTGGTCCTCAGGATGCCCTTGCAGGGAACCTCCAATGCCTGCTTCATCACCTTGTTTTTGGCAGCTTTGTCCAGGTGGCAGGTCAGATCCAAGACTGACATGGTGAGGGTGGATACACAGAAGGCCATGCCATTGAGCTTCCCATTAAGTTCTGGCAACACCAGTAGAAGCAGGAATGATGTTCTGGGCAGCCCCTTGGACATCACACCACAGCTTCCCGGAGCTGTCGTCCATGGTCTTCTGAGTAGCAGTGATAGCATGGACTATGGTCATGACTCCCTCCATGAGGCCAAAGCTGTCATGGATGATCTTGATCAGACGGGCCAAGCAGTTGATGGTGCAGGAGGCATTGCTGACAATCTTGAGGGAGTTATCATTCTTCTCATGGTTCATGCCTGTCACAGACTTGGAGGCATTAGCAGAAGGGGCAGAGATGATGACCTTCTTGGCCCCACCCTTTACCCTTCTACATGGTGGTGAAGACCCCGTGGACTCCACAATATACTCAGCACCAGCATTACCCCATTTGATGTTGACGGGATCTCTCTTCTGGAAGATGGAGATGGGCTTTCCATTGATGACAAGTTTCCTGTTCTCAGCCTTGACTTCTGTTGAATTTGCTGTAGGTGGATTCTTTCTGGAACATATAAACCATGTAGTTGAGGTCAACGAAGGGGTGATTGGTGGTGACAGTATTCAGTTTGCCTGAGTTCAAAGCAGCCCTGGTGACCTGGGGCCCAGTACAGTCAAGTCTGTTTACTCTGACTTCCACCAGTGTGTCTCAGGGATGCAGCTGGCAATGTGCCAGAAGATGCAGCTGTCTAACAGGGAGGAACAGAGAGCCTACTTTAGTCATAAAGTGATTCCTTTCCCATCCTCATTGAATACCCCTACCCAAGGAAGGCCTGCACCCATTTTCTGAGCCACCACCTGGGATTCAGGATCCTTCCAATGCTTCCATTTATCCATGCATCCACCTCCAATCTCCCCTAATGAAATTTTGACCCACTTTGGTGCTGTCAGTTTATATTAAAGGTTAATCCTTGGTAATCAGTTCTAGTGGGTTTCAATGATTTCATGTACAGCATTAATAAGTTAGTATTCACATTCAAAAGACCATCCAAAGATATGCTTTAATTCCTATTTATTTATGTATTTATTTATTTATTTAAGGTTCAGCTGAGACATAATTTTTATTCAACAATAATTTCTCTAGTAGTACCATGAGTCATATACTGTGCTAGGTGCTAGGGCAGAATGGGGAAGACCTAGCTAGCTTCTGCCCTCTGGAGCCTCACATATCTGAAAGACATACAACATATACAAATTGGTATCCCATAAATACAGTAAAGGTGATGTGAACCAAGGTTCTGAGCACTCATTGGGAAACATCTGGCAAAGCATAAGGCACTCAAGAAAAAAGACTTTTGTGATGGTTCTAAAGGAGAAATACGGATAAAACAATTTGAGAAGGTAAAGGGAATCTCAGGCAAAGGAAACATGATCAAAGGCAGAGAGATAATGAACCATATCATTTACTATTTATTAACTCTTTACTACATGTCAGGCACAAATCCAGGTGCTTTGCATACATGTGTATCACTTGACTCTCTCAAAAACCTCTCCAATTTACAGATCAGGAAACTGAGGCTTCGAGAAATTGCATCACTTGCCCAACGTTGTTTAATGTGTCAGAGCTGGGATTAGAGTCTAGATCTGTCTGATTAAAAGTTAAGCCTAACTCTTAATCCTTGAAGTACTGAAGAAAACTTGGGTTCAGAATATGGTAGGGTGAGAGCAAAGTAGTAGCAGAAGAGAAGGCAGGGAGGGTTTGTAAAGGCCAGACTGTGAAGGGTTTTATGTGTGAAATATCCATGAATTAGTTCTTTATCCACTTCTTGTCCCTAGTCTTCTAACCCCAAGCGAGAAAAACTCTATTTTTCTCTTAACCCTCAAACACTTAGTACTTGCATCTCACATAATTATAATTATGTTCTTTACCTATTTCCCTCTCTTCACCATTAGGCAACAAAGTCCTTACAGAAGGGCTTATCGCAGTACCCTTCTCATTTAGTGAAATGTGCACTATTCACTTAGTGAATGAATGAATGAGTGAAACTAAAGGGATACTTATGGGTGGTGGAAAGTATAGGCACTGGACTTTGCAATTCTGTGTCAAATAAGTTATGGTTGCCTTGGAGAAATTGGAAACTGTCAGATTAATTTCAGATCATACCCATATGCCAGTTGAAAAATTATACAACCACAGCATTGCCCCTCAGGTTTCAGTGAGCATGACATCATTATGGGGCAAGCCAACTGGGCTTCCCTCTAAAACTTGTAAGAAAATTTGGACGGAGTCTCAAATACAATGAACTGTAACCTTGGGACAGAACAGCACTCCCAGTAGTTCTTGCTGATTTCTGGGTGTTGTGGCTTCCTTGCCTAGGATCCATTTGGTGTTCAGCATTTAGCTGTAAATAAGTTGTGAGCTCCATGGGTAGTCTGGGCTGGGGAGCTGAGGGAGGCAGAGCAGCTGGAGAGGCCTAGAGATGTTAACCAAGAATCTGCAAACTAGGAAGGAAGGCAGGAATTCAGGCTTATTTGGATGCTTTTTTTCTGTAGCCATGCAGTCTAATTAGGGACTTTGGCCAGTTTTATCTGTAGAAGAAATTAAGCTTTCCTCTTTGTAAGGCTCCCTCTCTCAAATTCCTAGTCCTAGAGCATATCTAAACCTGTTTCATCCTCAGTGAATTGCCTGATTTAGAGTCAGGAGGTGTGAGTGCCCATCCTGATTGCTAGTTACTAACTGACTTTAGGCAAGTGTCGTAGTTGGTCTGAGCTTCGGTTTCTTCCATTGTAAAATGGAGTTTAACTTCCCTTCTGCTACTCTACATAGTTGTTGCGAGAATGAGATGAGATAATAGGGTTGAAAGTGTTTCTGTGAGTTTTCAAGTTCTGTGTAATTATAAGGGAGGTTTCCTGAGGGAAACCTGGGGAAATCTGGGGAACTCAGATTAAGTAAACCCTTCTTTCTAAACTGCCCAGTGTGCCACAAGGTGGCAGCAGGATCCTATCTTTGCTCCTGTCTTTAGCATAGGGAAAACAAGTAGGAAAGGGATTTGGATTTTGCTTTGCTCTGCTTTGCAAAGGTGAAGAGGATTTATTCCTTTACCACTGCCTACGTCTCTCACTCCACAAAATCCTTCAACTCCACATGAAATAATTTCTCACAGGACTCACATTCTTAAATTAAAATCCCAGGGCACTTCCCCTGCTGTAGAAGTTAATCCAGCCCTGGCAGGTTTTGGTTAATGGTTGCAAATCTTTTCTGAGCTTTGGGCTTTCATACAACTCTTGCCCTCCTGGGATTTCAGTGCTATAGACTCCAAGCTCACTTTCCTCTCATTCCTTGAATCAGAGCTCTAGTAGCTCTGGAAAGCCAGCTAATCCAGCTTCTCTTTACAGAAGAGGAAACTGAGGCACAGAGAAGGGAAATAATTTGTCCATGATTAAACAATCAGTGTATTCAAGCTTAGGACTTCAATCCAGGTTTCTTCCTGTGGGTTCAGTCCCTTTGAAAATGTGAGTTTTTTTCAAGGTGATTTGGGAGGCTTCATGAAAATTTGTTTCTCCCACTGATAAGAATTTTGAGGGCATTCTGAGGCACTGGGAAACAGGAGACTTCTCTAGCATATGTTCAAACAATCCTTTGAAGAAGTTTTGCCAAAAGCACCTCATTAGGAATTGCCAAGTATCCTAAAGGTAGGCATTAGAAACTCTCAGGGATGCATGCTAGGGCTGCAGCAGAGAATGCCTCAGGAAGGAGAAAGAATCCATTTAAGGGGCACACTTCATTATATGGGCTTTTGTGTTAGGCTTGCCTTCCCAATTATATTCTTAGAGACACATGTTCAAATGACACCACTAGTTTACCACTGCTTATGGCAAAAGAAGGCAGGAATGAGGGAAGCCAACTTTGAACATTTGCTGTCTTGTGCAGGGCATTCTCTATAAGTGCATCCATTCAAAGGTCGTCCGACTTCAGCTCAGGTTATGATCTTATGGTTCACGAGTTCAAGCCCTGTGTCGGGCTCTGTGCTGACAGCTCAGAGCCTTGAGCCTGCTTCAGATTCTCTGTCTCCCTCTCTCTCTGCCCCTCCCCTGCTCTCGCTCTCTCTTTCTCTCTCTCTCTCAAAAATAAACATTAAAAAAACAAAACAAAGGTGACAGAGTTGTAGAATAGAAGACTGTGACTTGATAGTCTGACAGATAATGGTTCAAAGCCTGTCCTAGTTACCTACCTTTACAAGTAATTATCCCAAGTCTTAGTTTTCTTATCTACAAGATGGGCATAATGACATCTACCTTATTAGCTCTGTATTGTTGGACAGGTTATTTAACCTCTGTGTAACTTGATTGAATTGTCTGTAAAATGAGGGTAATAGGAAAATGAAAAGCCCTATTTCATAGGTTATATAATGAATAAGTTATTACCTAGAACCATGAATGACACATAATAAACAGTTGGAAAGTATTAGCTGCTGTTATTATTATTAGTAACACCATACAGCATTGTTGTGAGTCTTAAATGAGACTGTGTATGTAAAGGTTTTAAAGAGAATAAGCACTTGTTAAGGTAGTATGTATGTATGTATGTATGTATGTTTATATGTATGTTTCATGCCCATTGCAGAGCCATACATGGGGCTTGAACTCATAACCCTGAGATCAAGACCTGAGCTGAGATCAAGAGTTGGACACTTAACTGATTGAGCCATCCAGGAACCCTAGAATTGTATTTATTTTTATTCATGTGTAATAACCACAGTAGTATGAACAGTATTCACAGTAAATGAACCTGCTTATTTATAATATAGGTACAAGAGTATTATATTGTCATTTGTTTTTTTGTTTATTCTTACTGTTATTTGAAGATAATTCTTGGCTTTTTCAATTACAAATTCATCTCTTTTTTAGTAATCTAAAGGCAACAATGATTAACATTTTTGAGCCCTTACTATGTCCAGACCCAGTGCTGTATGTATGTTGTCTCAGAAGGATTTGGTAATTTGTTTATGTGTACATATCTAGCAAGTGATAGAACTGGAATTTGAACTCAGGCAGTTCTATTCCAGAATATGCTTTCTTGACTATTTCTTACTATTCTGTACTATTACTGTCTGCCTTAAAAAATGTTTACCATGAGAGGATTCCCTTTCTTAGTTGTTGAATTTAATATCCTAGAGCCAAAAGACATTGAAGAATTCATCATGGATTTATAATATATATCAGGCATAGTAAATAAAAATCTTTATAACTTTTGACCTGACATCCACTTTTAGGAATCTGTCATAAAGAAATAATCCAAAATACAGTAAAAGTTCATCATAGTGTTGTTTATAATATGGAAAACTTTAAGGTAATCTCAACACTTAACTACAGAAATGATTAGTAAAAATATTATATATGCAGTTGATGAATTATTACGCAGTTTTTAGTAAATGTAAATAATGATGCTGTTTAGATTTTAAAAGATTTTTTTAATTAATTAATTAATTTTTTAATTTACATCCAAGTTAGGTAGCATATAGTGCAACAATGATTTCAGGAGTAAATTCCTTAATGCCCGTTACCCATTCAGCCCATCCCCCCTCCCTCAACCCTTCCAGCAACCCTCTGTTCTCTGTATTTTATTTAAGAGTCTCTTATGTTTTGTCCCCCTCCCCATCTTTATATTATTTTTCTTTCCTTTCCTTATGTTCATCTGTTTTGTATCTTAAATTCCTTATATGAGTGAAGTCATATATTTGTCTTTCTCTGACTAATTTCGTTTACCATTGTATGTATATATATATACATATATCAGTAATAGTGCTGCTTTAAACATTGGGGTGCATGTGCCCCTTCGAAACAGCACACCTATTTCCCTTGGATAAATTCCTACTAGTGCAATTGCTGGGTTGTAGGGTAGTTCTATTTTTAATTTTTTGAGAAACCTCCTTACTGTTTTCTAGAGTGGCTGCACCAGTTTGCATTCCCACCACCAGTGCAAAAGAGATCCTCTTTCTCCTCACCCTCACCAGCATCTGTTGTTTCTTGAGTTGTTAATATTAGCCGTTCTGACAGGTGCGAGGTGGTATCTCATGGTTTTGATTTGTATTTCCCTGATGATGAGTGATGTTGAGTGTTTTTTCATGTGTCTGTCAGCCATCTGGAGGTCTTCATTGGAGAAGTGTCCAGTTATGTCTTCTGCCCATTTCTTTACTGGACTATTTGTTTTTTAGGTGTTGAGTTTGAGAAGTTGTTTATAGATTTTGGATACTAATCCTTTATCTGATATGTCGTTTGCAAATATCTTCTCCCATTCCGTCGGTTGCCTTTTAGTTTTGCTGATAGTTTCCTTCACTGTGCAGCTTATTTATTTATTTATTTATTTATTTATTTAACGTTTATTTATTATTGAGAGACAGAGAGAGATAGAACATGAGCAGAGGAGGCGCAGAGAGAGAGGGAGACACAGAATCCGAAGCAGGCTCCAGGCTATGAGCTGTCAGTACAGAGCCCGATGCGGGGCTTGAACCCACAAACTGTGAGATCATGACCTGAGCCGAAGTTGGACGCTTAACCAACTGAGCCACCCAGGTGCCCCAGAAGCTTTTTATTTTGATGAGGTCCCAATAGTTCATTTTTGTTTTTGTTTCCCTTGTCTCCGGAGACGTGTTGAGTAAGAAGTTGCTGCAGCCAAGGTCAAAGAGGTTTTTGCCTGCTTTCTCCTTGAGGATTTTAGGGCTTCCTGTCTTACGTTTAGGTCTTTCATCCATTTTGAGTTTATTTTTGTGTATGGTGTAAGAAAGTGGTCCAGGTTCATTTTTCTGCATGTCGCTGTCCAGTTTTACCAGCACCATTTGCTGAAGAGATTGTCTTTATTCCGTTGCATATTGTTTCCTGCTTTGTCAAAGATTAGTTGGCCATATGTTTGTGGGTCCGTTTCTGGGTTCTGTTTTCTTTTCCTTTGATCTGAGTGTCTGTTTTTGTGCCAGTACCATACTGTCTTGATGGTTACAGCTTTGCAATACATCTTGAAGTCTAGGATTGTGATGCCTCTGGCCTTGGTTTTCTTTTTCAGGATTGCTTTGGCTATTTGGGATCTTTTCTGGTTCCATACAAGTTTTAGGATTGTTTGTTCTAGTTCTGTGAAGAACACTGGTGTTATTTTGATAGGGATTGCTGGATTTTTTAAAATTTATTTTTATTTTTATTTTTGGTGAGAAGACATTCAGATTATTTTTCTGAATAAAGAAAAATAAAAGGGTCTTCTTTTCTTTTTTCTTTTCTTTTCTTTTCTTTTCTTTTCTTTTCTTTTCTTTTCTTTTCTTTTCTTTTCTTTTCTTTTCTTTTCTCCTTCCAAGATTTTATTTAAGTTCAAGTTAGTTAACATATATTGTAGTATTGATTTCAAGAGTAGAATTTAGTGATTCATTGCTTACATATAACACCCAGTGCCCATTCCAATAAGTACCCTCCTTAATGCTCATCACCTTTTTAGTGCATCCCCCACCCACCTCCCCTGCAGCAGCTCTCAGTTTGTTCTCTGTAATTCAGAGTCTTTATGGTTTGCCTCCTATTTTAATCTTACTTTATTTTTCCTTCCCTTCTATTATGTTCAACGGTTTTGTTTCTTAGATTCCACATATGAGTGAAGTCATAGGGTATTTGTCTTTTTCTGACTGACTTATTTCACTTAGACTAATACACTGTAGTTCCATCCATGTCATTGTAAATGGCAAGATTTCATTCTTTTTGATGGCTGAGTAATATCATATACATATACAGACACATATATATGTGTCTATATATGTACATACATACATACATATATATGTATATATATATGTGTCTATATATATATATACATATATATACATACATACACACGCACACACACACACACACACATAGACATACACACACTACAGCTTCTTTATCCATTCATCAGTTGATGTACACTTGGGCTCTTTCCATAGTTTGGCTATTATTGTGATAATGCTGCTGTGAACATTGTGGTGCATGTACCCCTTCCAATCTGTATTTTTGTATCCATTGTATAAATACCTAGTACTGGAGTTGCTAGGTTGTAGGGTAATTCTATTTTTAATTTTGTGATGAACCTCCATACTGTTTCCAGAATGGCTGCACCAGTTTGCATTCCCAGCAATAGCACAAGAGGGTTCCCCTTTCTCCGCATCCTTGCCAACATCTGTTGTTTCCTGAGTTGTTAATTTTAGCCATTCTGACAGGTTTGAGGTGGTATCTCATGGTTTTGATTTGTGTTTCCCTAATGATGAGTGATGTTGAGTTTTTTTTTTTTTCTTCTTATGTCTGTTACGCCATTTGTATATCTTCTTTGGAGAAATGTCTTTTCATGTTTTCTGCTCATTTCTTAACTGGATTATTTATTTTTTGGGTGTTAAATTTGATAAGTTCTTTATAAATTTTGTATTCTAACCCATTGTCTTTGCAAATATCTTCTCCCATTCCATAGGCTGCCTTTTAGTAGTTCATTTTTGCTTTTATTTCTCTTGCCCCCAGAGATGTGTCTAGTAAGAAGTTGCTATGGCCAAAGTTAATAGAGATTGCTGCCTGTTTTCTGTTCTAGGGTTTTGATGGTTTCCTGTCTCACCTTTAGGTATTTCATCCATTTTTAGTTTATTTTTGTGTACAGTGTAAGAAAGTGGTCAAGTTTCATTCTTCTGCAGTTTTCCCAGCACGATTTGCTGAAGACACTGTATTTTTTCCATTGGATACTCTTTCCTTCTTTATCAAAGATTAGTTAGCCATATATTTGTGGGTCTGTTTCTGGGTTCTCTATTCTGTTCTCTTGATCTTTGAGTCTGTTTTTGTGCCAGTACCATACTATCTTGATGATTATAGCTTTGTAATACAGCTTGAAGTCTGAAATTGTGATGACTCCCACTTTCCTTTTGTTTTTAAACTTACTTTGGCTATTCAGGGTCTTTTGTGATTCTGTACACATTTTAGATTTGTTTGTTCTAGCTTTGTGGTGAATTGTGGTGTTATTTTGATATGGATTACATTGAATGTGTAGATGCTTTGGATAGTATAGACATTTCAACAGTATTTGTTTTTCCAATCCATGAGCATTGCATGTTTTTCCGTTTCATTCTGTCTTCTTCAATTTCTTTCATAAGTGTTCTGTAAGTTTTAGAGTACAGATCTTTTACCTCTTTGGTTAGGTTTATTCCTACATGTCTTATTGGTTTTGGTGCAGTAGTAAATGGCATAAATTCCTTGATTTCTTTTTTTGCTGCTTCATTATTGGTGTATAGAAATGCCACAGATTTCTGTAGTTGCTTTTATATCCTGTGACTTCGCTGAATTCATATATCACTTCTAGCAGTTTTTTGGTGGAGTCTTTTGGGTTTTCCACATAGAGTATCATGTCATCTGTGAAGAGTGAAAAGTTTGACTTCTTCTTTGCCAGTTTGGATGCCCTTGATATCTTTTTGTTGTCTGATTGCTGAGGCTAGGGCTTCCGCTACTATGTTGAACAATAGTGGTGAGAGTAGACATCCCTGTTTTGGAAAACTGAGAGTTTTTCCCCATTGAGGATAATACTAGCTGTGGGTCTTTTGTATATGACCTTTATGAAGTTTAGGTAAGTTCCTTCTATCTCTACATTCTTGAGGGTTTAAAAAAAAATTTTTTTTAATGTTTACTTATTTCTGAGACAAAGAGAGACAGAGCATGAGTGGGGGAGGGGCAGAGAGAGAGGGAGATACAGAATCAGAGGCAGGCTCCAGGCTCTGAGCTGTCAGCACAGAGCCTGACACGGGGCTTGAACTCATAAACCGTGAGATCATGACCTGAGCCGAAGTCAGTTACTCAACTGACTGAGCCACCCAGGCACCCTGCTTAGGGTTTTTTAAAAAGAAAGTTGCTGTATTTTGTCAAATGTTTTTTCTGCATCTACTGAGAGAATCATATGGTTCTTATCCTTTTTATTAATGTGGTGTAGCATGTTGATTGATTTGTAGGTAGTGAACCACCCCTGCAGCCCAAGGAGCAAATCAAATCCTACTTGATTCTGGTGAATAATTCTTTTACACTGTTGGATTCAATTTGCTAGTGTCTTGTTGAGAATTTTTGCATCCATGTTAATCAGGGATGTTGGTCTGTAATTCTCTTTTTTAGTGAAATCTTTGTCTGGTTTTGCAATCAAGGTAATTCTGGCCTTATAGAATGAATTTGGAAGTTTTACTTCCATATCTTTTTTTTTTTTAATAGTCTTAATTTTTAAATTTAAGTTTATTTTAGGAGACAGAGACAGTGTGAGTGGGGGAGGGGTAGAGAGCGGAAGAGAGAGAGAATCCCAACCAGGCTCCATACTGTCAGCATAGAGCCCAGTGCAGGTCTTGAACCACACACCGTGAGATCATGACCCAAGCTGAAATAAAGATTTTGACACTTAACTGACTGAGACACTGAGGCACTCCTGTTTTTTGGAATAGATTGAGAAGAAAAGGTATTAATTCCTTTTTAAATGTTTGGTTGAAATTTCTTGGGAAGCCATCCAGCCCTGGACTCTTGTTTGTTGGGATATTTTTGATTATTGATTCAATTTCTTTGCTGGTTATGCATCTGTTCAAATTTTCTGTTCCTTCCTGTTTCAATTTTGGTAGTTTATATGTTTCTAGCAGTTTGTCCATTTCTTCCAGATTGCCCAATTTGCTGGCATATAATTGCTCTTAATATTCTTTTATAATTGTTTGTATTTCTGTGTTGTTGATTGTGATCTTCCCTCTTTCATTTATGATTTTATTTATTTGGGTTCTTTCTCTTTTCTTTTTGATAAGGCTAGGGGTTTATGAATTTTGTTAATTCTTTCAATGAACCAGCTCCTAGCTTCATTGATCTGTTCTATTTGTTGGGGGGGGGGCTTCTATATCATTGATTTCTGCTTTAATCTTTATTATTTCCCTTCTTTTGGTGGTTTTGGGTTTCATTTGCTGTTCTTTTTCCAGCTCCGTTAGCTGTAAGGTTGGATTGTATATTTGAGACTTTTCTTGCTTCTTGAAGAGAACCTGTTTTGCTCTATCCTTCCCTCTTAGGACCACCTTTGCTGCATTCCAAAGGTTTTGGATTATGGTGTTTTCATTTTCATTTGCTTCCATGTATTTTTAAATTTCTTCTTTAATATCCCGGTTAGCCCATTTGTTCTTTAGTAGGATGTTCTTTAACCTCCATGTATTTATGGTCTTCCCAATTTTTTTGTTTGTTTGTTTTTGTGATTGACTTCAAGTTTTATAGCATTGTGGTTTGAAAATATGCATGGTATGATCTCAGTCTTCTTGTACTGGTTGGAGCCTGATTTGTGATCCAGTATGTGTTTTGATCAGGATAAAGTTCCATGTGCATTAGAAAAGAATGTGTATCCTGCTGCTTTAGGATGAAATGCTCTGAATATATGTATTAAGTCCATCTGGTCCAGTGTGTCATTCAAAGCCATTGTTTGCTTGTTGATCTTTTGCCCAGATGATCTGTTCATTTCTATAAGTGGGGTGTTAAAGTCCCCTGCTATTACTGTATTATTATCAGTATTATTACTGTATTATTACTGTTTCTTTAAGTTTGTTAATTGATTTACACATTTGGCTGTTTCAAGTTTGGGGCATAAATATTTACAGTTGTTAGATCTTGTTGGATAGACCCCTTTATTATGATATAGTGCCCTTCTTCATCTCTTATTACAGTCTTTGGTTTAAAACCTAGTTTTCCTGATACAAGCATGGCTATTCCAGCTTTCTTTTGATGTCCATTAGCATAATTAATTGTTTTCCACCCCATCACTTTCAATCTGGAGGTGTCTTTGGGTCTAAATGAGTCTATTGTAAGCAGTATATTGATGGGTCTTGTTTTTTATCCATTCTGATGCCCTATGTCTTTTGTTTAGAGCATTTAGTCCATTAACACTCAGAGTAATTATTGATAGATATGTATTTAGTGGCATTGTATTACCTGTAAAGTCGCTCTTTCTGTCTCTGTTCCTTTCTAGTCTTTGTTACTTTTGGTCTTTCTTTTCCACTCAAAGAGTCCTCTTTAATAATTCTTGCAGAGCTGCTTTAGTATTCATGAAATCCTTTAGTTTTTGCTTTGTCTTGGAAACTTTATCTCTCCTTCTGTTCTCAATGACAGCCTTGCAGGATAAAGTATTCTTGACTGCATATTTTTCCCAGTTAGCACATTGAATATATCATGCCACTCCCTTCTGGCCTGCCATGTTTCTGTCGTCATGTCTGCTGCTAACCTTATGTGTTTTCCTATGTAGGTTAAGGACCTTTCACCCCTAACTGCTTTCACAATTCTTTCTTTGTCTTTGTACTTTGCAAGTTTTACTATGATACGTTTTAGTGTTGACCTGTTCTTGTTGATTTTGAGGAGAGTTCTCTGTGCCTCTTGGACTTGAATGCCTGTTCCTTCCTCAGATTAGAAGTTCTCAGCCATGGGACACCTGGGTGGCTCAGTCAGGTAAGCGTCTACCTTCAGCTCAGGTCATGGTTTGTGAATTTGAGCCCCATGTTGGGCTCAATGTTGACAGCTCAGAGTCTGGAACCTGCTTTGGATTCTGTGTCTCCCTCTCTCTCTTTCCCTCCCTTGCTTGTGCTCTGTCTCTCAAAAATAAATAAATGTTAAAAAAATTTTTTAAAAAGTTCTCAACTATAATTGGTTCAAATAAACCTGCCCCTTTTTATTTTTATTTATTTATTTATTTATTTGATTTTATTTTTTTTCAATATATGAAGTTTATTGTCAAATTGGTTTCCATACAACACCTAGTGCTCATCCCAAAAGGTGCCCTCCTCAATACCCATTACCCACCCTCCCCTCCCTCCCACCCCCCATCAACCCTCAGTTTGTTCTCAGTTTTTAAGAGTCTCTTATGCTTTGGCTCTCTTCCACTCTAACCTCTTTTTTTTTTTTTTTCCTTCCCCTCCCCCATGGGTTTCTGTTAAGTTTTTCAGGATCCACGTAAGAGTGAAACCATATGTTATCTGTCTTTCTCTGTATGGCTTATTTCACGTAGCATCACACTCTCCAGTTCCATCCACGTTGCTACAAAGGGCCATATTTCGTTCTTTCTCATTGCCACGTAGTACTCCATTGTGTATATAAACCACAGTTTCTTTATCCATTCATCAGTTGATGGACATTTAGGCTCTTTCCATAATTTGGCTCTTGTTGAGAGTGCTGCTATAAACATTGGGGTACAAGTGCCCCTATGCATCAGTACTCCTATATCCCTTGGGTAAATTCCTAGCAGTGCTATTGCTGGGTCATAGGGTAGGTCTATTTTTAATTTTTTGAGGAACCTCCACACTGTTTTCCAGAGTGGCTAAACCTGCCCCTTTTTAATGCTTTCCTTCTTCTGGGACTCCTGTGATAGGGATAATATTTCACTTTATAGAATTGCTTAGTTCCCTATGCCTGTATTCATGATTTAATAGTTTTCTTTCCCTCTTCTTTTCACTTTCATTATTTTCCATAATTTTATCTTCTCTATCACCTATTAGCTCCTCTGTTACTTGCATCGTTGTTGTGATGTCATCCATTCAGTTTTGCGTCTTTGTTATAGCATTTTTAAATTCCAGCCTCACTAGTTTCTAGGTCTTTTATCTCTGCAGCAAGGATTTCTCTGTTGTCTTCTGTGCTTTTCTTAATCCCAGCTATTATTCTTATGAGTATTGTTCTAAATTCTTGTTCAGATATATTGCTTATATCTGTTCTGAGCAAATCCCTGGCTATGTTTTCTTCTTAATCTTTCTTTGGGGGAGAATTCCTCCTCTTACCATTTTGTCTTGGCTTCTGTCTTTTGCATGTTATGAAAGCTTGTTATGTTTCCTGCTCCTAAGAGTACTGCTATATTAAGAAGGAGTCACACACTATCCAGGGCTTGGTGCTTCAGAAAGTGTTTTTGGTGTATGCTGTGTACATTATCCTATTGTTATTTGACTGTTGTTTCCCCCAGCTCAGTCCTCTGCAGAGTTTTCCTTGTTTGCAGTGTGGAATATTTGAACCTTTAACTAGGTATGCTTTTATTTGTTTAAATAAGCCTGATTAAGAAAAAAAAGCCTGGAGCACCTGGGTGGCTTGGTTGGTTAAGCGCCCAACTTCAGCTCAAGTCATGATCTCACCACTCATGAGTTCAAGCCCCACATCAGGCTCTCTGCTGTCAGTGCAGAGCCTGCTTTGGATTCTCTGTCCCCCTCCCCTGCTCATTCTATCAAAATAAATAAATTAAAAAAAAGCCTGATGCAAAAAAGAGAAAAGGAAAAGGTACAAAAAACCAAATAGATAAACAATAAATTATAAGCCTGTTTCGAAAGAAAAAGAAAGAAAGAAAGAAAGAAAGAAAGAAAGAAAGAAAGAAAAGCCTGATCAAAAAATGAAAAAAGGAAACAAACAATAAAAAAACTATAAGCCTGATTCCAAAGAAAAGAAAAGAAAGAAGAAAAGAGAAGAAAAGAAAAGCATCAAAATTTAAAAAATCTTAGTCCTATTTCTACTAGAGCTGAAGCTGATGCTTTGGAGCACTCTGTGATCAGTAGATTTGGTTATTGTGGGGTGCCTGTGTTGGTCCTCTGGAGGCAAGGCCTGCTGCACTGGCTCACAGACCTGCCTTAGTAAAGATGCCCCTGCAGGACACATGTGGGGGTGGGGTATGGTGTAAGGACCCCAGCCTCCAGTGGGGGGGGGGGGGTGCCGTGTTGCTCACTAAAGTCTAACCATGCTGGTGGGCAGGGGAAGATGGCATCACCCTGCTCTCTTGTCCTGGGGTGGGGAGCTTGCGCTCTCCGCTGTTAAGGAAACCCTCACAGATAAGTAAACAGTCTCTTATCCTGTGTCCCAGGCTTTTGTTAGATCCCTGCCCTCAACCCGCCTGTGCCCAGGCCATCAACATTCCCGGAGCCACAGCTCTCGTGTGTTTTGTCTTTGATGTGCAGCTGGGATTCAAAACTGCACATCTTTTTTTAAAATTAATTAATTTATCTGAGAAAGAGAGAGAGGGAGAGAGAGAGAGAGGGAATATCCCAAACAGGCTCTACACTGTCAACGTGGAGCCTGAAGCAGGCAGGGCTTGATCCCACGAATCATCATGACCTGAGCTGAAATCAAGAGTTGGATGTTTAGCTGACTGAACCACCCAGGCACCCCCAAAACTCCAAATCTTAAAGGACCTGTCAAGGCTCAGACCCACTCCCCGCTCTCGAGGAGAATCTTACAATGCTGCACCTGGTGCCATTCTGTCCCAGAAAAGCAGTTCCGTGGCTGCACAGTTGCCTGGAGTTTATGGTGAAGCCCAGTAAAAAGTTGCAGATCAGGTTATCCACACTCTGCACATGCCTCTGTCCCCTGCTGTTGAACGGCTGCTGAAAGAGTCCAGCTGGGTCTTTTGTCCTTGGAGAGGTAATCTAACTTCTTCCAACTGCGTTCCAGAAAGGGGAATGTTCTCTCCCGGGGTGACCCAGGGAATTCCCACACTATGCTATCTGCTATCCACTCCTGGGCCTCTGCCCTCTTCCCCGGGAGCATCACCACCTGCCCAGATCAACTCCAATGAATGGCACAGACTTCAAAACCTTCAGAATTTGAACTCCAGTGTTCGCAAAAACTTGCAGTAGTATGTTCCTCCCGATTCCCCAGTCATTGGTTTTGGGGGAGTGCTTTTCTTGCAAAAACCAGATGCAGTGCTCTGTCTCCCTCTCCTCCTTTGTTTGAGAAGGGCTCCCTACCTTCTGTGGCAGCAAGGCTTTTCCCTCTTCCAGTTCACCTGACAGGTTCTTTCTCTCTAATTATGCAGATTGTTTTCTTGATCCTCAGGATTAATCCTTAATTTCCAAGATGTTCAAAATTATTTCATGTTGACTTAGCTATGTTCAAGGAACGAGGCAAGCCCAGGGTCCCTTTACTCCTCTGCTATCTTAACTCCTCTTGTTCTTTCTCTCTCTTTTTAAGATTTTATTTTTAAGTAATCTCTACACCCAATTTGGGGCTCAACGTCACAACCTTGAGATCAAGAGTCACATGCTTTACTGACTGAGCCAGCCAGGTACCACCAGGGCCTTCCTTTCTACCTGGCATGGTTTTCCTTGGTCCAATAAAATATGTGACTTTCTTGTGTGCATCTTCTAGATGAACTTGCAAGGAAGTTTTCCAACACTCAAAGGCCCACACTCTATTTTGTTCTTGATTCTGAAGTAGGTGGACCACCACTTTCTGTGAGATCAGTGTGGGTTCTGGTCACACTTGGGTTCCATTGTCATGGAGCTAGACTTGTTAAAGGCCATTGACCATGGTCAATCCCTTCCTCTTGGTATACAGAGGTTGAGGGGTGTGGCACTCAGGGTGGGATGTCTGGTCCCGGCTGATAAGAAAGTAGAGAGCTGGTGTCCACCTTGGTGGGCAGCCTCAGACCATAAATCCTCACCTCCTCCTCAGACTACTGGCAAGCCTGGGTGGGACAGGAGGACACTCCTCTTCTGCTCCTGTCATGTTAACATTGACGGTCAGCTGGGATTTAGCTAAGGCTAGAAGGCTTCCATGTGGCTTCTCCATGTGGCTTGAGCTTCCTCACAACTGAGTGGATGGATTTCAAGGACAAATGTCCTATGCTCTTCAAGGAGTGGGGACTCCTATGTGGTGCCATTCCAAAGGTATCTGGCTAGCTCACCTGAAGTCCCTCAGGATATCTGGAAGGTTTTGGGAAGGCCTTCTATTCAGGCTGAAAATGATGTGTCTACTCCTTTCTCTGCTATGCAAGATTTTCTGGAAGTCTTTTCCCAAGTGTGGACTGCATAGGATGCTGCTGCTCTCAGTTGTCCTTATATCCAGGAGACAGTCTTATTTCAGGGCCCTGTTTCATTTCATCAGAGAAGATCTGCAGCATGTGAGAGTATAGCTCTCATTTTGTTCATTGGGAAACTGAGTCAGAAGGGCCCTATCATATATTCCATGATGGTCCAGTCATGCGCTCTACTCCTGGGTATGGAGCAGAGAGGTTCTTCACAGCATTGTTATGTTGGTTATTTGAGGTAATGCACTTAAAACAATTCACACAATGTCTGGCTTGGTGCGGTTGTTAACAATGTCAATTTCAGTAGGTACGTAGGCCTTCTTGTGTTGATGTGAGACATAAGATGCCTGTGTGATCCTCTTTTGAAAATTTGTAAGAAAACAGATGTTGTATCTGAACTCATGAGAAGATAAATTATGAATATTTTCTTCTTTTCTTTTTGTATACTAATCTTTAATTTCTTCACTCTGGCAAGATTAATTGGACAAATGGATTTTTAGTCCTGCTATATGTTATGATTTGAAGAATTTGGGTAATTTCTGAAGGTTGATTTTCTCTAGATAATAGAAAGTTTCTAAGTAGTCTTTTTTTCACTCATCAAATAGATCTGACTCCATGCTAATCATTCAGTGAGAGTCAAGATATATAAAGGCCTGAATCTGTGGGTGAGATGCTCACAGTTTTGTTAGGGACAGGCTGGCAGGCTGGAAGCACAGTACTATGTGTAGAAATGGAGAAGGGGTGGGCAGTAGGAAGAGATGACTTTGGGTATGTGTGCTGAGTAGGCCCAAGGATTGGAGACACAGTGTGAGTCAGGGTTGCTGAGGAAAGGCTCCCTAGGGAAGGTGAGTCTTGGACTAGACCTTAAAGGAAATTATGGATCAAAACTGGTTGCTTTCCAGACCAGAGGAAGAGACAGTGGACAGAGGCCCAGAGACTGCGCTAACCATATGGTGTGGATAAAATAAATGAGTGTCTTAATTAGAGTGCAAGGGCCACTTTGGGAAAGTCAAGGGGCGAGCTGTGTTTTTTTTTTTAATTAATTTTTTAAATGTTTGTTTTCGAGAGAGAGAGAGAGTGTGAGCTGGGGAAGGGGCAGAGAGAGGGAGACATAGAACCTGAAGCAGGCTCCAGGCCCTGAGCTGTCAGCACAGAGCCTGATGCTGGGCTTGAACCCATGAGCCATGAGATCATGACCTGAGTGTAAGTCAGACACTTAACCAACTGAGCCACCCAGGCACCCAATTTTTTTAAAATTTGTTTTAATACAAGATCATTAAAACACACATAGTATAGATCTTTAAAAACACATAGTGGGATCCTGGGAAGATGGCGGCGTAGGAGGATGCTGGGCTCACCACACGTCCTGCTGATCACTTAGATTCCACCTACACCTGCCTAAATAAAACCGCCAGAAGACTAGCAGAACGGAGTCTCCGGAGCCAAGCGCAGACGAGAGGCCCACGGAAAAGGGTAGGAAGGGCGGCAAGGCGGTGCACACTACACAGACTGGCGGGAGGGAGCCGGGGCGGAGGGGTGGCCCACCGGCCAAGCAGAGCCCCTGAGTCTGGCTTGCACAAGTGGAGGGGCCGGACGGAGTGTGTTCCAACAGCAAGCGGGACTTGACATCTGGAAGGTTATAAGCTAACAGCTCTGCTCAGAGAATGGGAGAGCTGCAGGACAACAGGAGGGACAGTTGTTGAGCCCCGGACGACAGAGCTCAGCTTGGCGGGGAACAAAGGTGCTCGCCAGCGCCATCTCCCTCGCCCATACCCCAGCCAAAATCCCAAAGGGAACCGGTTCCTGCCAGGGAACTTGCTTGCACCGGGCAAACACCCAACGCTGTGCTTCTGCAGATCCATCCCTCTGGCGGGTCTGACTCCCTCCCAGTGCCGCAGGGCCCCTCCGGAATCGGATCTCTGAAGGAAAAGCAAAAGCGAGCTGAGCCTGCCCCTCCCGCCCCTGTGCACCATGCCGATCCACCCCAGCTAATACGCCAGATCCCCAGCACCATAAGCCTGGAAGTGTGCAAGTAGCCCAGATGGGCCACGCCACCCCACAGTGAATCCTGCCCCTAGGAGAGGGGAAGAGAAGGCACACACCAGTCCGACTGTGGCCCCAGCAGTGGGCTGGGGGCAGACATCAGGTCTGACTGCGGCCCTGCCCACCAACGCAAGTTATTCAAGACAGCACAGGGGAAGTGCCCGCAGTCCCGCACCACTCCAGGGACTATCCAAAATGATGAAACGGAAGAATTCCCCTCAGAAAAACGTCCAGGAAATAACAGCAGCTAACGAACTGATCAAAAATGATTTAAACAATATAACAGAAAGTGAATTTAGAATAATTGTCATAAAATTAATCACTGGGCTTGAAAACAGTATAAAGGACGGCCGAGAATCTCTTGCTACAGAGATCAAGGGACTAAGGAACAGCCAGGAGGAGCTAAAAAATGCTATCAATGAACCGCAAAATAAAATGGAGACAACTACGGCTTGGATTGAAGAGGCAGAGAAGAGAATAGGTGAACTAGAAGACAAAATTATGGAAAAAGAAGAAGCTGAGAAAAAGAGAGATAAAAAAATCCAGGAGTATGAGGGGAAAATTAGAGAACTAAGTGATGCACTAAAGAGAAATAATGTACGCATAATTGGTATTCCAGAGGAGGAAGAGAGAGGGAAAGGTGCTGAAGGTGTACTTGAAGAAATAATAGCTGAGAACTTCCCGGATCTGGGGAAGGAAAAAGGCATTGAAATCCAAGAGGCACAGAGAACTCCTTTCAGACGTAACTTGAATCGATCTTCTTCATGACATATCATAGTGAAACTGGCAAAATACAAGGATAAAGAGAAAATTCTGAAAGCAGCTAGAGATAAAGGTGCTCTAACATATAAAGGGAGACCTATAAGACTCGTGACTGATCTCTCTACTGAAACTTGGCAGGCCAGAAAGGAATGGCAGGAGATCTTCAATGTGATGAACAGAAAAAATATGCAGCCGAGAATCCTTTATCCAGCAAGTCTGTCATTTAGAATAGAAGGAGAGATAAAGGTCTTCCCAAACAAACAAAAACTGAAGGAATTCGTCACCACTAAGCCAGCCCTACAAGAGATCCTAAGGGGGATCCTGTGAGACAAAGTGCCAGAGACATCGCTACAAGCATGAAACCTACGGACCTCACAATGACTCTAAACCCATATCTTTCTATAATAACACTGAATGTAAATGGACCAAATGCGCCAACCAAAAGACATAGGGTATCAGAATGGATAAAAAACAAGACCCATCTATTTGCTGTCTACAAGAGACTCATTTTGGACCTGAGGACACCTTCAGATTGAGAGTGAGGGGATGGAAAACTATTTATCATGCCACTGGCAGTCAAATGAAAGCTGGAGTAGCCATACTTATATCAGACAAACTAGACTTTAAATTAAAGGCTGTGACAAGAGATGAAGAAGGGCATTACATAATAATCACAGGGTCTATCCATCAGGAAGAGCTAACAATTATAAATGTCTATGCACCGAATACAGGAGCCCCCAAATATATAAAACAATTACTCAAAAACATAAGCAACCTTATTGATAAGAATGTGGTAATTGCAGGGGACTTTAACACTCCACTTACAGAAATGGATAGATCATCTAGACACACGGTCAATAAAGAAACAAGGACCCTGGATGATACATTGGATCAGATGGACTTGACAGATATATTTAGAACTCTGCATCCCAAAGCAACAGAATATACTTTCTTCTCGAGTGCACATGGAACATTCTCCAAGATAGATCACATACTGGGTCACAAAACAGCCCTTCATAAGTATACAAGAATTGAGATCATACCATGCATACTTTCAGACCACAATGCTATGAAACTTGAAATCAACCACAGGAAAAAGTCTGGAAAACCTCCAAAAGCATGGAGGTTAAAGAACACCCTACTAAAGAATGAGTGGGTCAACCAGGCAATTAGAGAAGAAATTAAAAAATACATGGAAACAAGCGAAAATGAAAATCCAACAATCCAAACGCTTTGGGATGCAGTGAAGGCAGTCCTGAGAGGAAAATACATTGCAATCCAGGCGTATCTCAAGAAACAAAAATCCCCAATACAAAATCTAACAGCACACCTAAAGGAAATAGAAGCAGAACAGCAAAGACAACCTAAATCCAGCAGAAGAAGAGAAACAATAAAGATCAGAGCAGAAATAAACCATATAGAATCTAAAAAAATTGTAGAGCAGATCAATGAAACCAAGAGTTGTTTTTTTGAAAAAATAAACAAAATTGATAAACCTCTAGCCAGGCTTCTCAAAAAGAAAAAGGGAGATGACCCAAAGAGATAAAATCATGAATGAAAATGGAATTATTACAACCAATCCCTCAGAAATACAAGCAATTATCAGGGAATACCATGAAAAATTATCTGCCAACAAACTGGACAACCTGGAAGAAATGGACAAATTCCTAAACACCCACACTCTTCCAAAACTCAATCAGGAGGAAATAGAAAGCTTGAACAGATGCATAACCAGCAAAGAAATTGAATCAGTCATCAAAAATCTCCCAACAAATAAGAGTCCAGGACCAGATGGCTTCCCAGGGGAGTTCTACCTGACATTTAAAGCAGAGATAATACCTATCCTTCTCAAGCTATTCCAAAAAATAGAAAGGGAAGGAAAACTTCCAGACTCATTCTATGAAGCCAGTATGACTTTGATTCCTAAACCAGACAGAGACCCAGTAAAAAGAGAGAACTACAGGCCAATATCCCTGATGAATATGGATGCAAAAATTCTCAATAAGATACTAGCAAATCGAATTCAACAGCATATAAAAGAATTATTCACTATGATCAAGTGGGATTCATTCCTGGGCTGCAGGGCTGGTTCAACATTCGCAAATCAGTCAACGTGATACATTACATTAATAAAAGTTTGATCCTGTCAATCGATGCAGAAAAGGCCTTTGACAAAATCCAGCACCCTTTCTTAATAAAAACCCTCGAGAAAGTCAGGATAGAAGGAACATACTTAAAGATTATCAAAGCCATTTATGAAAAGCCCACAGCTAACATCATCCTCAGTGGGGAAAAACTGAGAGCTTTTTCCCTGAGATCAGGAACACGACAGGGATGCCCACTCTCACCGCTGTTGTTTAACACAGTATTGGAAGTTCTAGCATCAGCAATCAGACAACTAAAGGAAATCAAAGGCATCAAAATTGGCAAAGATGAAGTTAAGCTTTCACTTTTTGCAGATGACATATATTATACATGGAAAATCCGATAGACTCCACCAGAAGTCTGCTAGAACTGATCCATGAATTTAGCAAAGTTGCAGGATACAAAATCAATGTACAGAAATCAGTTGCATTCTTATACACTAATAATGAAGCAACAGAAAGACAAATAAAGAAACTGATCCCATTCACAATTGCACCAAGAAGCATAAAATACCTAGGAATAAATCTAACCAAAGATGTAAAAGATCTGTATGCTGAAAACTATAGAAAGCTTATGAAGGAAATTGAAGAAGATACAAAGAAATGGAAAAACATTCCGTGCTCATGGATTGGAAGAATAAATATTGTCAAAATGTCAATACTACCCAAAGCTATCTACACATTCAATGCAATCCCAATCAAAATTGCACCAGCATTCTTCTCGAAGCTAGAACAAGCAATCCTAAAATTCATATGGAACCACAAAAGGCCCTGAGTAGCCAAAGTAATTTTGAAGAAGAAGACCAAAGCAGGAGGCATCACAATCCCGGACTTTAGCCTCTACTACAAAGCTGTAATCATCAAGACAGCATGGTATTGGCACAAAAACAGACACATAGACCAATGGAATGGAATAGAAACGCCAGAACTAGACTCACAAACGTATGGCCAACTAATCTTTGACAAAGCAGGAAAGAATATCCAATGGAAAAAAGATAGTCTCTTTAACAAATGGTGCTGGGAGAACTGGACAGCAACATGCAGAAGATTGAAACTAAACCACTTTCTCACACCATTCACAAAAATCAACTCAAAATGGATAAAGGACCTGAATGTGAGACAGGAAACCATCAAAACCATACAGGAGAAAGCAGGAAAAGACCTCTCTGACCTGAGCCGTAGCAATTTCTTACTTGACACATCCCCAAAGGCAAGGGAATTAAAAGCAAAAATGAACTACTGGGACCTTATGAAGATTAAAAGCTTCTGCACAGCAAAGGAAACAATCAACAAAACTAAAAAGCAACCAACGGAATGGGAAAAGATATTTGCAAATGACATATAGGACAAAGGGCTAGTATCCAAAATCGGTAAAGAGCTCACCAAACTCCACACATGAAAAACAAATAACCCAGTGAAGAAATGGGCAGAAAACATGAACAGACACTTCTCTAAAGAAGACATCCGGATGGCCAACAGGCACAGGAAAAGATGCTCAACGTCACTCCTCACGGAGATATTACCCCACGCCACTCAGAGTGGCCAAAATGAACAAATCAGGAGACTATAGATGCTGGAGAGGATGTGGAGACATGGGAACCCTCTTGCACTGGTGGTGGGAATGCAAACTGGTGCAGCCACTCTGGAAAGCAGTGTGGAGGTTCCTCAAAAAATTAAAAATACATCTACCCTATGACCCAGCAAGAGCACTGCTAGGAATTTACCCAAGGGATACAGGAGTGCTGATGCATAGGGGCAGTTGTACCCCAATGTTTATAGCAGCACTCTCAACAAGAGCCAAATTATGGAAAGAGCCTAAATGTCCATCAACTGATGAATGGATAAAGAAATTGTGGTTATATACACAATGGAGTACTACGTGGCAATGAGAAAGAATGAAATATGGCCCTTTGTAGCAACGTGGATGGAACTGGAGAGTGTGATGCTACGTGAAATAAGCCATACAGAGAAAGACAGATACCATATGGTTTCACTCTTATGTGGATCCTGAGAAACTTAACAGAAACCCATGGGGGAGGGGAAGGGAAAAATAAAAGAGGTTAGAGTGGAAGAGAGCCAAAGCATAAGAGACTCTTAAAAACTGAGAACAAACTGAGGGTTGATGGGGGGTGGGAGGGAGGGGAGGGTGGGTGATGGGTATTGAGGAGGGCACCTTTTGGGATGAGCACTGGGTGTTGTATGGAAACCAATTTGACAATAAACTTCATATATTGAAAAAAAAATAAAGTAAAAAATAAAAACACATAGTGACTGGGGCGCCTGGGTGGGTCAGTTGGTTAAGCACCTGACTCTTGATTTGCACTTACGTCATGATCTCACAGTTCATGGGACTGAGTCCCGCGTTATACTCTGTGCTGATGGCGAGGAGCCTGCTTGAGATTCTCTCTTTCCCTCTCTATCTGTCCCTACCCCTAACCCTCAAAATAAATAAATAAACTTAAAAAAAAAGATTCTCTCTCAAAAACAAAACAAAATAAAACACATAGTGGCTGATCATCTTGTTCTGGCTTTCAGTCCCAGACTCAGATAGTGAATTTTATTTTTAGTTACCTTTTTTTTTTTTTTTTACCATTTTTAGGGGTTTGTGATTGAGATGGTGCTGTGCCAAGAAGGTAAGAGTCACAATAAAAAAAGTAACTTAGGATAGAAAGAAGCCTTTTCATTATGTTAGGAAGAAGCTTTATAAAGGGGAATGCTTTTCTGTCAATTAGTGCTTCTTTGAGCACTGAAGTGGGAGTCACCTGGAACAAACATATTCATTAGAAGAGTCAAGGCTTAAGGACCAACTAGCAAACCTGTCATCCCTAGAATTTTAGAAAGTGAAAAATGATAGAATGATAGATCATGGTAGAGTGATAATCATTTTCACTTAGAAAATGAAGGATGATAATCAGGAGATATTGTAGAACCCTTTGAGTTCCCTTGTAAAGGCTCTGGCCTGACCTGTGTGAATAAAGATAGCAATAACTTCAGATCCTTTGTGGTAAAGACTTCTGGCGTTCACCCACATCTGGTTCTCTTCTTCTTTTTTTTTAATCATTAACACATTTAAAAATTTTTTTAATTCTTTATTTATTTTTGAGAGAGAGACAGCATGTGAGCAGGGGAAGAGCAGAGAGAGAGGGAGACATAGAATCCAAAGCAGCCTTCAGGCTCTGTGCTGACAGCTCAGTTTGAGCCTGACGTGGGGCTCGAACTCACGAACTGTGAGATCATGATCTGAGCCAAAGTCGGATGTTTAACCAACTGAGCCACCCAGGTGCCCCTAAAAATTTTTTTTTAAGTTTATTTATTTTGATAGAAAGAGAGAGAGTGAGTGAGTGAGTGAGTGAAAGAGCAGGGGAGGGGCATCTGTACTGTCAGCACAGAGTTGGATGTAGGGCTAGAACTCCCTAACCATGAGATCATGACTTGAGCTGAAGCCAAGAGTTGGACCCTTAACCAACTGAGCCACTCAGGTGCCCCTGGTTCTTTTCTTCTAGGCACACTGCAGGGTTATAGTTTCCCATCCCTTGCATTTAGGTAGCGACATATGAATATTTCTGGCCAATGAGTTGTGAGTGGAAGTGGTGCTTATGTTGCTTTTAGGCCAAAGTATTTAATCGCTGGTATGAGACTCTTCAGCTCTTCAAATCCTTGCCTTAGTTACTGAGAAGGTTGTGTATTCCAGATGGAATTCCTACAAGATGGTGGTACCTCACTGTCTTGGGTCCCTGATCATTACATATAGCATAACCCTGCCCACCCCCTTCAATCTGAGGCCTGGCCCTGAGAGATTGGGTGTTATGACCGTAGCATATACTAGCCTATCCTGACAGTATAACCATTCCTGCTCATTTCTCTCCTTATTCTTCTCTCCTTTCTTGGGACTTAAGAGAAACATTTATTTGCCCCTAGGGAATGGGTTGAATGTTATAGAGATATATTTGGGAGAGAGGGGAGAAGAAGACGGTGGATTTGGCTGGCAATAGTGATTATAGAATTGACATAGAAATGACATAAGGGCAGGAGGAAGAAGGAGAGATAAACTGAGAGATCTGTAATTTGTTCACCATCTCTGTGGGTATTATGGGCTGTTTTGGGGGGATTGTGAGCCTTAAATGCTGCTCTCTGCATAGATTTGCCCATGTTTACCCCTTAGCCTACCTGTGGAAGCCTTTCTCCTGAGAAGGCTTTGAGTGGTGACCAAGCAGAAAGAAAACTGTTCTGGAAAGCTTGACAGTTAAATCCGTGATCAGCTTTCAAGGCTGAAGTTTCAGGGACTCTGACTTGGATTGTTCATACAGTTTCTTTGAAGACTCACTATGTAGGAAGAAGTCAGCTCTTCCAGCTTCTTTTCGTATGAAGTCTCTGTGTGAATTTGAGAATCCTCAACTATTAATCACTGTCAGTTCAGTTAAAGAATACATATTGTTTTAATGTAACTTATTCCAAGAATGCTTCTCACCAGCCTTCTCTTTTAATTCTCCCACTGATCTGCTCTGTGGCTGATAGCAAGTCACTTTCCCTTCTGGGCTTCAGTTCTCTCTGTAAACTGTTCCAGCCCTGACATTCTAAAGTTATGAGAGGGGAGAATAAGAATGTTCCCAATTTGTGGGTTGAAGATTCTAGAACAAGAGAGGGAAGAGTTAACTCTGATCCATGTTTAACACTTCAGAGGCTATTCTTGTTCCCTCACCCATAGGAGGGTGATAATGCAGTGTGTATGTGAAATTGCTTTATTTATTTATTTATTTATTTATTTATTTAAAAAAATTTTTTAATATCAAATTTGACAAATTGGTTTCCATACAACACCCAGTGCTCATCCCAACAGGTGCCCTCCTCAATACCTAACACCAACCCTTGCCTCCCTCCCACCCCCCCCATCAACCCTCAGTTTATTTTCAGTTTTTAAGAGTCTCTTATGGTTTGGCTCCCTCCATCTCTAACTTTTTTTTTTCTTTCCCATCCCCCCATGGTCTTCTGTTAAGTTTCTCAGGATCCACATATGGATGGAAAGTGAAAACATATGGTATCTTCTTTCTCTGTATGACTTATTTCACTTAGCATAAGACTCTCCAGTTCCATCCATGTTGCTATAAATGGCCAGATTTCATTCTTTCTCATTGCCACATAGTATTCCATTGTATATATGAACCACATCTTCTTTATCCATTTGTCAGTGGATGGACATTTAGGCTCTTTCCATAATTTGGCTCTTGTTGAGAGTGCTGCTATAAACATTGGGGTACAATTGCCCCTATGCATCAGTACTCCTGTATCCCTTGGGTAAATTCTTAGCTGTGCTATTGCTGGGTCTAGGGTAGATGTATTTTTAATTTTTTGAGGAATCTCCACACTGTTTTCCAGAGTGGCTGCATCAGTTTGCATTCCCACCACCAGTGCAAGAGGGTTCCCATTTCTCCACATCCTCTCCAGCATCTATAGAATTCTGATTTGTTCATTTTAGCCGCTCTGACTGGCGTGAGGTGATATCTCAGTGTGGTTTTGATTTGTATTTCCCTGATGAGGAGTGATGTTGAGCACCTTTTCATGTCCCTGTTGGCCATCTGGATGTCTTCTTTAGAGAAGTGTCTATTCATGTTTTCTGCCCATTTCTTCACTGGATTATTTGTTTTTCGGATGTGGAGTTTGGTGAGTTCTTTATAGATTTTGGATACTAGCCCTTTATCTGATATGTCACTTACAGCAACGGATAGATCATCTAGACACAGGATCAAAAAAGAAACAAGGGCTCTGAATGATACATTGGATCAGATGGACTTGACAGATATATTTAGAACTCTGCATCCCAAAGCAACAGAATATACTTTCTTCTCGAGTGCACATGGAACATTCTCCAAGATAGATCACATACTGGGTCACAAAACAGCCCTTCATACGTATAAAAGAACTGAGATCATACCATGCATACTTTCAGACCACAATGCTATGAAACTTGAAATCAACCACAGGAAAAAGTCTGGAAAACCTCCAAAAGCACGGAGATTAAAGAACACCCTACTAAAGAATGAATGGGTCAACCAGGCAATTAGAGAAGAAATTAAAAAATATATGGAAACAAATGAAAATGAAAATACAACAATCCAAACGCTTTGGGATGCAGCGAAGGCAGTCCTGAGAGGAAAATACATTGCAATCCAGGCGTATCTCAAGAAACAAAAATCCCCAATACAAAATCTAACAGCACACCTAAAGGAAATAGAAGCAGAACAGTAAAGACACCCCAAACCCAGCAGAAGAAGAGAAACAATAAAGATCAGAGAAGAAATAAACAATATAGAAACTAAAAAAACAGTGGAACAGATCGATAAAACCCAAGAGTTGGTTTTTTAAAAAAATAAACAAAATTGATAAACCTCTAGCCAGGCTTCTCAAAAAGCAAAGGGAGAGGACCCAAAGAGATAAAATCATGAATGAAAATGGAATTATCACAACCAATCCCTCGGAAACACAAGCAATTATCAGGGAATACCATGAAAAATTATCTGCCAACAAACTGGACAACCTGGAAGAAATGTGAAATTGCTTTAAAGCTTCCTGCCTGGAGGCTGTAAGTAGCTTGAGGTCATTAACCTGGTTTCATTTGCTTCTGCCTCTCTTGTATATGTCATAGCTCTTGGTACAGGGTAGGTGCTTAGGAAAGTTTGCTGACTTGAATTGGAGTAAATACTCTGTGTTCCTTACAAACGTTTTTTTTTACAGCTTTATTGCAATAGATCAATATATGATAAACTGCACATTTTAAAGTGTATAATTTGATAAGTTTTGACATTTGTGTACACTTGTGAAGCCATTACCACAATCAAGATAATTAACATATCTGTTACTCCCAAAAGTTTTCTCATGTCTCCATTGTAATACCTCTCTTATACCTTCCTGCCCCTGTCTTCAGACAACCACTGATTTGCTGTCACTGTAGATTAATTTGTATTCTCTAGAATTCTGTATAAATGATATATGCAGTATGTATTTCATTTTCTTGGTGGGGGGGTATCTGCCTTTTTTCACTCAGTGTAATAATAATTATTGTCATTATTTTTGTATTTTATTTATTTTTTAAAGTTTTTTTTTTTTTTGAGACAGAGAGAGAGAGAGAGAGAGAGAGAGAGAGAGAGAGAGAGAGAGAGAATGGGGGAGGGGAAAAAGAGGGGGACATAGGATTCAAAGTTGGCTCCATGCTGACAGCAGAGAGCCTGATGTGGGGCTCGAACTCATGAACCACAAGATGATGACCTGAGCTGAAGTTGGATGCTTAACTGACTGAGTCACCCAGGCACTCCACTCAGCATAATTATTTTGAGATTCATCCATATTGTAGTCTGTATCAATAGCTCATTCCTTTTCATTCCTGAGTAGTATTCCATTATAAAAATATACCATGGTTTATTCGTTCATCTGTTGTTGGACCTTAGATTGCTCTGGTTTTTGGCTATTACACATAAAGCTATTATGAACATTCATGTATAAGTCTTCATATGGGTAATATGCTTTTATTTCTAGTAGGTGAACACCTAAGAGTAGAATATTGGATCAAATGGTAGGTGTCTGTTTAGCTTCTAAGAACATGTCAAATTGTTTTGTAAAGTAGTTGTTATAATTTCAGATCCCACCAGCGCTTAGGAAGTTTCACTTCCTCTACATCCTCATCCTCACCAACTCTTGGTATATGTCAGTTTTTTATTTTGACAAAGACCATTTTATCAGTTTGTTCTTTAAAGGACAGTACCTTTGGTGTTGTATTTGAGAAATCTTTGGGTAGCTCAAGGTTGTAGTGTTTTTTACCCTGTGTTTCCTTCTGTAACTTTATAACTTTAAATTTTACATATAGGTTTGTGATCCATTTGAGTTTTTATATTGTATGAGATATGAAAAAAATCACCTTCTTTGGCATATGAATATTCAGTAGTTTTAGCCATTTGTTGAAGAATACTTTGTATATAATTTTCAGATGAAAAACATCTCTATTAGCTCAGATCATTCCATTTTGCCAATAAGAAAACTGGCTTGGAGAAGTGAAGTGACTTGCTCAAGGGCCACATAGCTCATTTGTGTAGATCCAGGCCTCAAACTCATGTCTTCCAATTACCATTCCATTCGTTTGTTCACTAGGTTTTCTTTTTGTTTTACCCTTTCAAGTACCTTGTTCTTGAGTATTATCATTCTGCCTAATCTTTTAAACATTTTATTTATTTATTTATTTTGAGAGAGAGAGAGTGTGAAAGCAGAGAGGGAACACAGAGGGAGAGGGAAAGAGGGAATCCCAAGCAGTCTTCATGCTGAGTGGAGCCGCTTAACTGACTTAGCCACGTAGCTGCTCCTGCCTAGTTTTTAGAAGGGAGAACTGAGGCCTAAAACAGGACCATCACTTTAGAGACCATATTGTGAAGGTTCTTACCTCTTGAACCTCATCCTCTATTATTCTCCCCTCACTCCTGCTGCTTCAGTCTCCCCACTCTTCCTTGAATCCACCAGGAGCACTCCTGCCTCAGGGCCCTTGAACTTGCTGTACCCTCTCCCTAGACTCTCTTCTCTTAGCTATCCTCATGTCTTGTTTCCTTATCTCTTTCAAGTCTTGGCTCACATGTCACCTCAGGAAAACCCACCTGAACCACACATTTAAAATTGCAAGCCCTTGGGGTGCCTGGGTGGCTCAGTCATTTCAGTGTCCAATTTCAGCTCAGGTCATGATCTCGTGGTTCCTGTGTTGGAGCCCCACATTGGGCTTGCTGCTGTCGGTGCAGAGCCCACTTCAGATCCTCTGCCCCTGCCCTGCTTGCACTCTCTCAAAAAATAAATAAGCATTAAATAAAATTGCAGCTTCCCCCAAGCACCCACATCCCTTTTCCCCACAGTATTGTCTAGTCAGGTTGTGAAGTCAGGTTGTGAAGTCAGGGGTGACAGGAGATTTCTTGTCAGAATGACACCAAGGCTGTAGCTGAGTGAAGGTGGAGAGTATTTTTCTACCTGATGAGGATTGAGGAAGGATGCTGAAAGCAGTTTGAAATCATCTGATTTTTTGTTTTTCAGCTATCATCTTTAAGAACTTAGAGTTTTCCATAGGTTTTTAGCCTAACTCTAAGATCTGTGGGCTGGATCTGACACATGTAAATTTATAAAAGAGCAGTCTCCTCAGGGCTTATACTGGTGTCAGAGATTTTAATATTGCCACTATTTCTGTAGTCCCTTCTTTGGCCAGGCACTGTACATACATTATCTTCAGTTCTTACAACAGTCCTGCAAGGCAGGGATTACTCCCTGTCTTATGTATGTAACTTTTTAGGGCCAGGGATGTTAACGAAGCTTGCCTCAATTCACACAGCTAGTATCTGGTAGGGCCAAGATTCACGCTCAAGCCTGGGTAGCTCAAAACCTGAGCTTTTCCCACTATGCTTGGATAATGTGTTTCCCTTTCCTGCCCTTTTCTCCCCATGTACAAGCAATATCAAGTAACTACTCAAACATGGGGGTGAATAAGGAATGCTACTCCAGTGTCCTCTCCACAGTTCTTCCAAGAAGGAGGACAGCAGCAATCCTTTTCTGTAGATGGCAGAACTGAGGCACAGAGGGCTTAAGTGACATGTTTAGGGCTACAAAATAAGTCTGTGGAAGAATTGAGATCAAAGTCTCAGGACTCCTGGCTCCCAGGTACATTGTTTTGCAATCCATGTCCCACCAACACCAAAGGCAATTTTACTGTAGATCTCAATGTATGAACAAATGGATGCTACTTGGGGCCTCTTAGAGGGGTGAGTAAACATCTGAGATCTGTGAGCTCTTTCCCCTCAGTTACTCTGTGAAGGAATTGAGTTCCTCTACACAATACTGTAGGCCTAGTGTCCAATGAACTATTGACTTGGAAGATACATCTCACACTCATTCTAGCAAGCTAGATGCCTAGTGTTTTTGTGAGGCTCCAAAATTAGAAATAGTATCTGTTTCTGAGAGCTCCTGGTTGAAGCTCTTCCAGGAGCAGCTCTGAAATCTTGGATTTGTACCTCTTTTCTCAGTTCCCTGAAATCAGAGAGGAGGGGTTTTCTTCAGAAGACTTATGGGTAAGGAAGTTTTGTCTGAAAATTGTCATGAAGTGTTCCACCATCATAGCAGGCATTCTTTAGCTTATACCTGCCTTTCTGTAGGAGCCAGTGATGCCACTGCCAGCGTTCTTCATCATTTTGGGGTGCCTGGGAGCATGCTCATTCTGCATAGTAAGATGAATGGATACCATTTGGACACTCATTTCCCCTGGAAGATTTTCACCTGAGTAGAGTGGCATGGCCTAATGGTATAGCAGACAGAGCTGTTGGTTGGTGCCAGTCAGGGATGCTAGGCTTCAGCTACAGCTTTGAAAATTTCCCCATTTGTATAGTCTTTGTCATTGATCATGTACCTGCAGATTTCCTAGGAGACCTAGGGAGCTAGATTGTGATGAAAAGGCATAGTCACACTCTGCTTCTTTCTAAACACTCCACGATGTTGTAATTGTCTGGCTACTTAAAGTTCCCCCTCAGACAGTGCATTCCTCAAGAGCAAGGATATAGTTTTACTGATCTCTTCATCTCCATTGTCTAGCAGAGAGCTCGACAGGTACTTAGTAAGTGATAATTGAATGATGAATGAAGGAGGATGGGATTTTAGATAGATGAGGATTTACCCCTGTCTAACTTCAGGCAACTTGCTCAACTAATACTTCATTTGTAAACTGAAGTAAAATTATCTACCTACAAGAATGTTTTTAGGATTAAGTGAGTTAATGAGTAGAGGGACAAAATGAGTGACAGATGACACTTTGGACTCTGTGATTCAGTAACACAGCTTAGAACACAGAATCACAGAATTACAAAGCAGTTACAGGCATAACCAGTCTCATCTTTGCCTGGCTAAATCCTAATCATCCTTTGGCTCTCAGTTTATTTCTTCCAGGAAGATTCTTTTATCTTCTTTCTGTCCCCATTCTCCCCAGTTTCTTCTACTCGTTGCTTTCATAATATTGTATCTTCTTCTGTTATAGTACTTGTCAAAATTTACTTAAAAAAATTTTTTTTACATTTTTATTTATTTTTGATAGAGACCGTGAGTGGGGGAGAGGCAGGGAGAGCGGGAGACCCAGAATCCGAAGCAGGCTTCAGGCTCTGAGCTGTCAGCGCAGAGCCTAACATGGGGCTCGAACCCACAAACCACGAGATCATGACCTGAGCTGAAGTCGGATGCCCAACCGACTGAGCCACCCAGGCACCCTCAAAATTGACTTTTTTAAAAGAAGTATCATCTCTGAGAGACTGCCATGAAGGCAGGGAATTAGGTCAATCTTGCTCACGATTATATTTATTCACGTAGTAGATGCTTGTTAAATATTTATTGAATGAATGATGTGTTTTGCAGATGAAGAATCTGAAGCTTAGGAAGGGTAAGTGATTTTTCCAAACACTAAAAAAAAATTTTAATGTTTATTTTTGAGAGAGAGAGAGAGAGCACACATGAATGGGGGAGGGGCAGAGAGAGAGAGAGAGAGAGAGAGGGAGAGAGAGAGAGAGAATATGAAGCAGGCTTTGTGCTATCAGCACAAAGCCCGACATGAGGCTTGAATCAATGAACAATGAGATCATGACCTGAGCCGAAGTCACTCAACCAACTGAGGCAGCCAGGTGCCCCTAATTTACCCAAACGTTAAGCTAGACCCTTGTCTCTTGATTTCTTGTACCACAGCTGCCTCATGGCCAGGCACTTTGGATTCGTAGGTTTTTTTGTTTTGTGTTTATTGATTTTTTTCAGTTTTAATTTTTTCTCTCCCATTTTAAAAATTATACAAATAACACATGTTTCTAGTAGAATATTTAGAAAACATAGATATCAAATAGGAGAAAGGAAGGGAGATTAGAACGCAAGATGAAATAAGGGAAAAAGAAGTAGAGATAGGTCACCAAAAAAATCCTGTCACCTGGGCATAAACACTATTAACATTTTGGAATATTTCCTTTCAGATATTTTTTTAGGTGCTACACACAAACGTGTGTACATGTGTGCACGCACACACCTTTGTATTTGTTTTTAAATTGAGAAACTTCACAGGAAGTAGAAAGGTGTAAAGCTTGAATTACCAGGAGACAGCTGTCTTGTAACAGTGTCCAGGAGTCAAGGACTCCTGCTGTAGAAAACCAAAAGGCATCTTCTGGGATCCCAAGATGAGGAAGATCGTTGCCAAATCAATAACTCAATAACTTTTGTTTCTGGTTTTATGTTCTCTTAATGGAGAGGAAGAATTTGGCTCCCTGAAAAAGATGAAGTTCTGTCCTGCCTTTTATAGAGAGTCTGATTTTTCTTCTGATGGGGTCATAATGGGCCCCGCTCTTCTGGAACTGGTTGCTCTGGAAGCCTGGCTTTGGATTTCTTAAAGCTTTTTGCTCCAAGAACCTGTCAACTTAGTTAATTGGAAATTAATAGAGAAATCTCTTTCAATCCTAGGATCTGCCCAGTTAGCTGACTCTTACTGGCATAACTGTTACTGGCAAATAATGTTTGAGCCACAAATAAGTACACTTTGCCCTTGAGCCTCGCCTACAACCACGGTGTGTTTGCTTTTGTCCTCTCGCCATTGCAGGTTTCCTGAGCACTGGCTGTTATATTTCAGATGGAATTTTGGCTTTCTGCTTCTTCAGTTACTGAGTCCAGGAAGTACAGGTCCCATATGCTATTCAGATCCACAACCCACTTCCAAGCAAAGATTTGTTATCCTCAGATTTATTCTGCATCTCCAGCCTGCAAATATTAATTTATTCTCTACTTTGTGGAGATATTGTAGTTGGAGATGCTGTAGCCAGATGCTGTAGTTGACACTGGAGCTACTTGGGTGAATAACACCCAGTCCTCCTTGCCTTCAGGGAGCTCATGTCTTGTAGAGCAGGCACACATGTAAACAGACCTTCAGGGTTTTACATGGTAGGTATACATGGGGTGATATAAGAGCAGTGACTAGGGGATCCTAACAGCCCTGGGGGATCAGAGGAGGTTGTTAAGAAACATTTAAATGGAGTCCCAAAGGACTCAGGATTTTCTGGTTTATTGATAGTCCCATAATCTCTGTGTAATTAGGATTATATCTTTCTACTCTCATTGGACAATTAATAAAACATAGGCTTGAAAAACATTCAGGTATTCATTAAGTAAGTAATTACTGTCTAGCTGGCTTTTTAAGGAAATAATAACTTTTAGAATCTATATGTATTAAATGCTTTTCCCTTGCCTTGTCCTGTCCTAAATACTGAGGACGGTACTGGACTGCTGGTATAGAAGGAATAATGGATGTAGGTCAAGGTCTCTGAAAGTTCTCAGTCCAGTTAGAAGAACAGATTTAAAATAGAGAATCACAGGCAACAGCCGACAACCAGATATAAGATGGATGCGTTCCTGTCGCCAGCACCACACATCTTGTTGCTTCTCCAGCAGGGGAGGCACCAGCCCAGCTTCCAGGAGTTTGGTAATAGAAATAGGGGAAAGAGACCTGCCTTGCCTTCCCTGGTCCCCCTAGGAATATATGTTTTCATTCTCCAATTTATTGCATGAGCACATTTATTGCATAGATGACTTCAGGGAGAATTGTAAGAATTCCTGAGCACTTCAGTTTTGAAATCTTGCCCCTTCCCCTTACTGGGGATACTTATTCTTCTCTTGCCCAGTATATTCTTACTTTGGGTATAGAAGTAAATTGAGAATTCCATTGTCACTGAGTCTGCCTTCGCTTACTTTTATTTAAAAAATTTTTAATGTTTATTTATTTCTGAGACAGAGAGAGACAGAGCATGTGTTGGGGAGGAGCAGAGAGAGAGAGAGAGGGAGACACAGAATCTGAAGCAGGCTCCAGGCTTTGAGTTGTCAGCACAGAGCCCGATGCGGGGGTCGAACTCACAAACCGTGAGATCATCACCTGAACCGAAGTCGGTCGCTCAGCTGACTGAGCCACCAAGGCACCCCTGCCTTCACTTACTTTTAAATTTTTTTAAAGATTTATTTTTGAGAGAGAGAGAGCGAGAGCGAGCATGAACAGGGGAGGGACAGAGAGAGAGGGAGACACAGAATCTGAAGCAGGACCCAGGTTCTGAGCTGTCAGCACAGAGCCTGACGCAGGGCTCAAACTCATGAACTATGAGATCATGGCTTGAGCCCAAGTCAGATGCTTGACTGACTGAGCCACTCAGGCGCCCCAGCCTTCAATTACTCTTAGCTTTCCTTTAGCCAGCTTTCAACTTAGCCAGAAGGAAAGCCTTCAGAACCAAGACAGTGAAAGTATATACTAAGGACTTTATATATACATAACTTTATATGTACATATATGTATATGTATATATGTCTATATGTTTACATATATAAATATTCTACAGAATACAAAGTTTATGGGATTAAAGATCGACTCTTTTCCCTGGGCTGACAAACTATGCTGTTCCTCCTCAGTATCAAGTGGGAGACTGCTTCTTTGAGTTGAAGCCTCATGCATGTTACTCTGTCATTTATGCCTTTTTCAGAATGTTTTATTTTCCATTGCAGAGAAGTGTACACTATATGCATTTAAACCACATTTGGGTATTCTTCATTTTGAATCATTTATATTGTTAATTTTTCTCTGTTAGAAATTGTTTGGGTATTATTCCTAAGGGAATCTTTAGAAATAGGCAGAGAGAACACGTAGAGGACTTGTTGAATGTTTTAGCATTTTTAAATTTAGCTCTGGTGCATTGGACGGATACATTCAGAATAGTTAATTTAGTAATTTTTTGAGAGCATAAATATTTACTCATCTCACTAATAGTCACCTTTTCTGGAAACTATTAAGGATATGAACTACTACTCTTCAGTCCAAATTGATTTGAGGTCAGGAGATAGTGGAGCAGGATTTTTGGAGCATGGGCCACAGGACATGGTGTTTCCAAGGCTATCTGGCAAACATCATGAAGTTCTAGATTGATAACTAGTTTCTAGTCTCAAAAGAGTCTCTAGTCTGTTAGGAGAATACAGGCCCATTAGGCAGGTGAGAAAATAAAGCCTTATTTCATTCACCAAGTGGCTCAACAGTAGACCACATTTGGGTGGACCAGACAGACCCCCAAATACTACAAAACGGAAAGTTGACTTTCCTGAAATTTTCACTTGTTTCCTCTAAGAAACGATTTTTACCTTTGCTACTGGGCCCCACAACACTTGGTTTATATTTCTATCATACTTTCTTTTCTTTTCCTTTTTTCTTGTTTATTTACTATTTTTTCATTAACGTGTTATAATTTGGACATTTTACTTTCTTTAATGTATTTTTTTATTGAAATATCATTAATATACAGTGTTCTATTAGTTTCAGGTGTGTAACAATTCAACCATTCTATAGATTACTTACCTAGTGCTTATCATGATAAGCATATATATTTTTAAATAGTATATAGAAATCAGAAATAAATTTATTGAAGGGTGAAATATTTGCTTTTATGTAATTGTTGGAATTGTCTAAATCATTTACATATATATGTATTTCTAAAATTTTATTTTTTTAAAATTCCACTATAATTAACATATAGTGTTACATTAGTTTCAGATATACAGTATAATGATTCAACAATTCTGTACATTACTTGGTGCTCATTATAAGTATACTTTTAATACCCTTTATTTATTTCACCCACATCCCCATTCCCCACCTCCCCTCTGGCAACCAATTGTTTGTTCTCTGTATCTAAGAGTTTGGTTTTTTTGTTTGTCTCTTTTATTATTTGTTTTGTTTCTTAAATTCCCCATGTGAATGAAATCACATGGTATTTGTCTTTTCTCTGTCTGACTTACGTCACTTAGCATTATACAGAACTTCTAGGTCTATTCATATTGCAAATGGCAAGATGTCATTCTTTTTTATGGCTGAATAATAATCCATTGTACAGGGGTGTCTGGATGGTGCAGTTGACTGAGCGTTCTACTCTTGATTTCAGCTTAGATCATAATCACAGGGTCGTGGGATTGAGCCCTGCATCTGGCTCCATGCTGAGTCTGCTTAAGATTCTATCACTCTCCCTCTGCCCCTCTCTATAGCTCACACATGCTCTCGCTGTCTCTCTCACACATAAAAAAATTACAATTAAAAAATATTCCATTGTACATTTATACCCCATCTTTAAAAAAAAATTTTTATTTCAAGTAGGCTCCACGCCCAATGTGGGGCTCGAACTCATGACCCTGGGATCAAGAGTCATGTGCTCTACTGACTGAGTCAGCCAGGCACCCCCTATTTATATTACATCTTTATTCATTCATCTATAGACAGACACTTGGGTTGCTCCCATATCTTGGCTATTGCCAATAATGCTTGGTTAATGACAGTAACATAGGGGTGCACATATCTTTTTGAATTAGTGTTTTTGTTTTCTTTGGGTAAATACCCAGTAGTGGAATTTGGGTCATATGGTAATTCTCTTTTTAATTTTTGTAGGAATTTCTGTACTGTTTTACACAGTATCTACGCCAAGTTGCATTTCCACCGACACTGCATGAGGCTTCCTATTTCTCTAGATCCTTGACAACACTTGATATTTCTTGCCTTTTTGATCCTAGCCATTTTGTTAGGTATGTAGTGATATCTTAATGTGGTTTTGATTTGCATTTCCCGTCCATCATACTTTTTAAGTAGCTGCTTCTAGACCTTTGCTCTCCTACCTGTGAGAATATAAGCCCCTTAAGGGTGAAAGCATGCATTAAAAAATTTATTTCACTACTTTTTTGAGGTAAAAATAACCAGAAGAAAGACTACTGTTGATAGTTACACATTAGTGACTTTCATTTCATTAAAGCTTAAGACAGGTTTAGAAGAAAGACAGAACAGTTTATAGGAGGAACTAGCTCTTAGCCTGGAGCCAGAAATAACACCATAATATTTAATCATAGATTGGAAATATCTTTTGAATGATCAGGGTGGAGGTCAAGGTTAGAGGTGCATGTGTGTGGATGAGGGGTGGGGGTCATGTACGAAGTTGATAAAAACCTTTTAGTGTCTTGGGTAGAATCATTTTAGTAATGGAAACTGTCTTTACCCAGCAGGTAAAACATCATATTACATCTTAATTATAAGACTGACACTGTCTGTCAGAAGAGACAGAAAAAGGTTATCTAGGGAGAATTGACTGTTTCCTGGGCTGAGGGGCTACCGTCTTGTACCTTTAAAATTCTAAGCTGCACCATTTGAAATTGGTGTTTAGATAATAGTTTTTATTTGCAACTAATACTGTGAGACTTACATTTTATTTCATTTGGGTGCCCTGCAGTGCTTTTGTTGTTCATTTTTTCCAGTGATAGAGTAGAAATGCTGAAGGGAAGAGATAGGGAGAAGGAAGGAGGTGGAAGGAGAGGTAGAGAGAAGGAAGAAATGTTTCAGGAGGGAAATCATGAAGGCTGATGTAAAAGAAAAAAAAAACACAGTGGAAAAACCACAGATAATCAAAGATACATTACCTCTTATTCAAAAGAAAGAAGGTACAGTTACATTTTTGACAGACCAATAAGCTGCCGCTCAAATGTAATAGTATACGGGTGATTTATCCAAGGAAGAGATAAAGCTGGCCATGATTCAGTAGAAATCGCTGAGCTAATAGCTATTGAATGGTAGTAGCTTATTATTATTATTATTATTATTATTATTATTATTATTATTATTTTGAAAACAGTCTAGGGGCAGTTGGGTGGCTCAGTCGGTTAAGTGTCAAACCTCAGCCCAGGTCATGGTCTCATGGTTCACAGGTTCAAGCCGCATGTCCGGCTCTCTGGTGTCAGAGCACCAGAGTGCTCTGGCTCTTTTGTCTTCCTCTCTCTCTGCCCCTCCCCTGCGTGCGTTCTCTTTCTCAAAAATAAACATTAAAATGGGGCGCCTGGGTGGCTCAGTTGGTTAAGTGTCCGACTTCAGCTCAGGTCATGACCTCGTGGTTTGTGGGTTCGCGCATCACGTCGGGCTCTGTGCTGACAGCTCAGAGCCTGGAGCCTGCTTCGGATTCTGTGTCTCCCTCTGTTTCTGCCCTTCCACTTCTCATGCCCTCTCTCTCTCAAAAATAAATAAACATTAAAAAAAAATTATTTTTAGAAATAAACATTAAAAAGAAAGAAAAGAAAACAGTCTAGCTGATTCTCCTATGTGATACTGTGGGGATAAGGGATATTTAAAAAAAATTTTTTTTAGGGGCGCCTGGGTGGTGCAGTTGGTTAAGCGTCCGACTTCAGCCAGGTCACGATCTCGCGGTCCGTGAGTTCGAGCCCCGCGTCAGGCTCTGGGCTGATGGCTCAGAGCCTGGAGCCTGTTTCCGATTCTGTCTCCCTCTCTCTCTGCCCCTCCCCCGTTTATGCTCTGTCTCTCTCTGTCCCAAAAATAAATAAACGTTGAAAAAAAAAATTAAAAAAAAATTTTTTTTTTAATGTTTATTTACTTTTGAGAGGGGGCGGGGAGGCACAGAGAGAGGGAGACACAGAATCTGAAGCAGGCTCCAGGCTCTGAGCTGTCAGCACAGAGTTCGATGTGGGGCTAAACTCTCAAACTGGGAGATCATGACCTGAACTGAAGTCAGAAGTTTAACCAACTGAGCCACCCAGGTGCCTCTAAAGTTTAAGTCATGAGATTTATGAGAAGTTTAAAAAAATCTGGAGCTAATTGTAAAAGTGCTACTGATGAAGTCCCTTAAACCCAGTAATAGATGCATCATAACTCCTATTTAACATACATAAGGAATTAGGGATAAAAAGCCATTTGATAATTAAAGTTCTGTATACATTAGCTATTGATAAGTTAGTTAGGGTGATCTCTAGCATAACTGGAGTGCTGACGAGTTTGTGGTCTGTTCTAATGGTGCTTAATAGCGTTGTTAGTGAGGAAAATGTACTGTTAGCATAAACTAGAGAATCTGATTCAGGCATGGGAAATAATTACAATACTTAGTTTCACTGTCATTCAACTTGCAATCAAACTTACTTTGTTGACTAATTAATAGGTTATGATGGGGGCTTTCTGACTTGGCTAATTAATTGAATGGTTACATGGTTGAAAGTTAGAGTTCCCAAATATGAAAGTGAAATGTCTTGAACACTGAGAGGTACAGCAGTGCTTTTACTAGGCTTATAATTAGTAATACCTTTTGTGGGCATGCCATTGAGTAACAGCTTCTGGAAACTTGTTCCCTGGCCAGCAGTGCTGCTTGCCTCAGTTGCTTTCTCATTGTAATTCTTTGCCCTAAATGATAACAGCTAGTTTGAGTTACTTAGCATTGTTCTCCTCAGAAAAAAGGGATGGCGTGTGTGTGTGTGTTTTGGGCAGATATATGGCACGCACAGGTCTGGCCTAAAGCAAAACTCGGTAGTGTCAAGTTGCTGTCTCTTGCTCTCTCTCTCTCTCTCTGTGTCTCTCTTTTGGTTCTAGCTTCTTTTTATGCATCTTTATGCCATTATCTCTCCATCTTTCATTCAAGAACATCTTTAGCATTGTTAATAATTTTTATATACCTGTTGATGCAAGAGCCAATCTTAATGATGCCTTGGATTCATTGATGTGCATAGTGGAGATGGCAGTATTTTCATATCTTTCCCGAGGTGCAAAGCACCAGCAGTGGTGAATAAGCACTCCCAGATCCTTCTGGAAAGCTTTGTTGAGAAATCCAGAAAATAGAGGATTTATGCATGTGGAAACCATAGCAATCAAGTGGCAGACAGACTGCAAATACTAGGTCCTGGTGACAGCTCATCAGCCCCTCGTGATACCAGTCAAAAATAACATTGAAGATGTTCAAGGGCAACCAGCAGGCCCTAAAGGTCACCTCAGTGGAGGTCAGTATCGTGTTGATTCTTTTGTTTTCATTGAGCTGACTATCGCTTTCCCTCTTTTCTGTCTTCCTTCTCATTTCTCTTGTGGAGGCAAGTAACAATCTTCAAGTAGTAGATGAGCATGAAGCTCAGAGGGATGTGATACTGGACCATAAACATTAAAGTGGTGAAGAAGAGCTGGTTTATTTTGGAGGGCCAGTTCTCTATACAGGCTGCACCATGGATGTAGAGGTCAGTGGGGAGAGAGGCTCTTAAAAGGCTGATCTGGGAGGTGATAGCACAGGAAGAAGAGAAAACAGCCAAATCACTGTGATATCCCAGTAGACATGAGATACACTGGGTTTCTAGTCATAGGGGTTTACAATCAGCTGTTACCTTTCAACAGTAATTAACACCTGTGAGAATATGGACACAGAGATGGAGACACCCTGCACATAAGAGCTGAGCTTGCACATGGCATCCCCAAATATCCAGTAGTCCATCAGAGTGTACATGGCAGTAAAAGGGATGCACATGACACATACCAAGATGCCAGAGAAGGACAGATTGGCAGTCAGTATACTGATGACGTTTTGAGCTTTTCTCTGCTTCTTAACGATGATAGTGATGAGAGAAAAGTTTCCAAAAAGGCCCACTATTAAGACAACAGTATAGGCTCTGAGGAATAGGAGCAAGGCTAGAGAAGGAAGCCGAGAGGCCTCAAAGTAGAAAAAATGCAGAGTTGTTGCTTTCTGCATTGGTTTTATTAGATGCTGGATAGTTTAGAAAAAGTTCCATTATGTTAGGGTTGTAAGAAGACCTTTTGTTAGCTTATTTTGACCATGATTTCTTGGGAAGTACTTGGCTCTGAGGCTTCCAGTGAGTAATTAGTAGGGTTTAATCTTCCTTGATCTTTACATGTGCTCCATGAAAATGCACCAATGACTTGAATATCCTCCTTAGATCTAAAAAATGAAACAGAACCCAGAATATTAGTGCAAGTTCTTAACAACCTGAGAGGACATAGAGAGATGGGTCTGGCCTCTCAGTCCTTGCCCTTCTTCTCATCTCAGGGTGCTTGATTTGTTCCATCAGTATAGTATTGTTTTTTAATTTCTTTTTTTACATTTATTTATTTTTGAGAGGCAGAGAGAGACAGAGCACAAGTGGGGGAGGGGCAGAGAGAAAAAGAAACACAGAATCTGAAGCAGGCTCCAGGCTCTGAGCTGTCAGCACAGAGCCCAATGTGGGGCTTGAACCCACAAACCATGAGATCATGACCTGAGCTGAAGTCGGATGCCCAACCGACTGAGCCGCCCAGGTGCCCCTAGTATTTTTTTTTTAATTTAAGTTTATTTATTCTGAGAGGGGGGGTGGAGAATGAACATGCAAGCAGGGGAGGGACAGAGCGACAGAGAGAAAATCCCAAGCAGGCTCCATAGTGACAGTATGTAGGCTGACATGGGGCATGAACTCACGAACTGTGCCATCGTGACCTGAGCTGAGATCAAGAGTTGGATGCTTAACTGACTAAGCCACCCAGTTGCCCCACCCATCAATATAGTCTTTAGAGCTAATAAGGAAGAAAATGTGATAGCATTCTATTAGCTATGTAAGATAGATAGCATTTTATTAACTAGGTAAGAGAGCCCAAATGTGTTTCCATTCCTGGTACTCCTGTGTTGTGTGTGTGTGTGTGTGTTTGTGCATGTGCTATGGAGGTCACAGTACCATGTTTGGGTTGAATTTCAATTGTAGCATCACCATTTGGTGTCCATATGACTTTGACACAATTAGTTACCCTTCATGCTGAGTTTTCTTATCTGTAAAATGGGAATAAACAGTGTGAGTTGTTGTGAGGATTGAATGAGATCAACTGAATTTATCTCTCAGCCTCAACATATAATAGTGTTCAGTATGTGTGTACTGAATAAAATTTGTCAGCTCCACTGCCCAGAGTTAGTCCACTGCCCTTTAGTCTGGAGGCTAGAATTATAGATCATGCCTGCTATGGAATAGCATATGCTGTCTCCTTTTTGTACTACTTACATTCTCTGGGGCTGAAGCCATGCTCTGCACAGGCAGTTCCTGGGTATGATGTTCAGATTCTGGCAAGGTATCCATTGCCTAGTGAGCTCCTCCATAGAGTTACTTTATTTAGAAAGCATTTGTCCAGTTATCCCTTCCTCTGGATCCCTTCTTCTGACTTCGAGAGGAAAGCGGGGCCCTGATTCAGTGGTTCAGCATGGCTTAGGGTGGTTGTATTCTGTGGAATTATTCAGACCAGAATATACAACAGGCATGATGTACTCCCCACCTTTTTAAGGGCTGAGATTTCTAGCTCAAAGAGGACACATTGAAGGAGGGCAAAGGGAAAAAAATACCCCTCATCTTGATTTATTCTTTAGGAATTTGAGGAAAAAACATAAATAACATTGATAAAGGAAGCTGAGCAATAGGAATAAAAGAGAACAGATGTTTGTTTGCTGTTTGAAATTACCCTGGCCTGCTCTCACATCCTCTCTGAGTTCAAAGCCTTGACAGATTCTTATTGGAAAGAAACAACCTTAAGAATACTTGTTATATCTGTAATGGTTTCAACAGTAGATAGTACAATAAGGAACACCATAAAAATACCACAGATGAGTACAAACTGTTGATAAAGATAATATAGTTTGTAAAGCAAGACCCAAGGAACTAATGATTTGTGGCTCAGATGTGATGTGGTAATGAGTAGAGATAGCAAAAATTATAAATAGTGGTATTCAAAATGGTTTAGGGGTTAGCTGATTCAGGCATTCAGCAGACCTAGAGTTCACAGATACTGGCTAATGAGGAATGTCAAAGCAGATTTAAGTTCTTTGTGACAGTGAATTAGAACCATAAATGAGAAATAGAACATTTTGATTAAGAGACTTCCTACTAAGCAAGCTTTACTTGGAGGAGGAAAGGAATGAAAAAGAAGGCAATAACTTCATATATAGGTAGGTATGCTAGAGTGATCAGACTTTCTATCAGGAGGCACGTTCTACTGCTAACCATCTCTTTGATCTTGAGCATGTCACTCTCCTCCTCTGGGCTTCAATTTCTTTATCTGCTAGATGAAACTTAAAAAATGGCCTCCCTATTTCACACACCTTGGTTTAAGGGCCAATGAGATCATATATTTAAAATGTCCTATAAACTGTTAAACACTGTGCAAATTCATATGCTCGTTATTGTTATCACTATTATACTTGTTGAATGTTTCACACTGAATTGATCTAACCCCCATCCTCCAGAAAGCTATAAGTGCTTTTCTTTCTGCTGCACTATTTATTTCTCCAATAACACGTTTGCTGGAAAGAGGTCAGATTGTTATATTTCCATTTCAGAGACAGAAATCAAACTGTAGAAAGGTCTAAGAGCTTAGCTAAAGCCACACAAAACCAGCAAAATCTTGTGCTTGTTTTCTTCCCAGTTCTTACTGTCTACAAGAAAGAACAGCTTCCTATGACTCCTTCAGAGATAGGTCTGAATAATAGTTTCCTCTACAAATGTGAAAATGTACACAATTTTTTAGAGTTCTAGCATATTGGTGACAGAGAAGGGAATGTACATAGGGAACCCTTGTGTTTCCTATGTTCTAGTTGATCTGGGTTGTCTGGGCTAAGTGAATGGGGATTACTCACCACCTTGCAACAGCTGGTCTGAAGCTTTGTAGAGACCCCTCTACTCTCCTCTGTGTTGACTAGTAGCAAAGTACAAATCAACTCCCCAGTCTATAAATTCCTGTAGAGGCTTGAAGCTCAAAAAAGCCAGAAGGTCAGATGGGCCTCATGTGGGAGGAATTCAAAGGGGAGTGCTGGAGTTACATTATCCAGTGCTCTCTACAATAGACAGAGAAGATTAACAGGAAAATCCTCAGTGTGAATGTTAAATGGCCATGTGGGGTTTGTACTTTACATAATTGGTAACTCTTAGGTTGAAGTATTTAAATCCTACATATCTGGAAGCAAAATAATGCTAAGCTCTGATTCATAAAAAAATTCTTGAGATACATTTCTATTTTAGGGAAGTTCATCTTTGGCTTGTTTAGTTGGAAATGACCTGGAGATGTGAGGTCTGAAATTACCAAGTCACACATTGCCCAAAAATATGAGTAAGATATAGCAGAGGTAGGTAATCTTCAACCTCCAACATAACTGTACTTAACTCATGAAGCATATGCCTTGAACTGGCTCCCTGTATGCCTTTTAATGCAAAAGTACAATGTTACACATTTTGGATAGTTTTTTGTTTAATGGTTATTCTTCACAGTCTCTGCACATTTATTTCTGTATTTAAATGGTTTTTTATTTTTATGTTTTATTAGTGTGTCTTTCTCTGTTCATACAACTCTTTTTTGGTGGGGGTTTGAGGGTAGAATTTGTGTGTGTGTGTGTGTGCGCATGCGTGTGCATGCGCACCCCTTTTCTCCTTATATTTCATTGTTTTCCTCTTTCTCCCTACTGCATTGTCTTCTCTGTTTCCCCTTTCCTTTACTGGTCCATAACACAGAAAAGTTAAAGCATAGTTTAGGTTATTTGTTATATTTCATTTGGTGCTGTTGGTGTCTTGGCCGGAAAGAGACTCTACAGGCGTTCTAATATACCCCTCTCATTTGACCCATGTTGCACCTTTGCAGTTAATTACTGGTAAAACAGGGACCAGAACCCGTCTTCTGGCTCTCAGATTTCCATGCTCTTTCCACTGTTTTCTGCTGCCTCCTGTTTTATTTCTTGAATAGATTTTTATTTTTCTTGTTGTTAATTTTAAAAGCAAATGAGTAGAACATTTTCTGTTTCTTTTACATTAAAACATTTTCCTTAATGTATCTTCAGGGAGTCTGTGGCCTTAGTCAAAGTGTTTATGTGAAGGTCCGGGATAGGTCAGGGCCACACTGCAAGCATCCCCTCCCCACCAATAGAACTCTTTCTCCTTTTCCTTAAACCTCTAGGAATACAGATTCTGCAGCTATATTGATGTAAATAATGTCTCACACTTGTTTAGGGCTTGATGATTTTAAAGTACTACCCCATTCATTAATTTATTCAAGAATTTAAGTGTTGATGAAGTGGGCTATCTTACTTGATCTCTATAGGAGTTCTGTACTCTAGATAGGAATGATACTTTAATTCTGATTTAAAATCATCGCAGTTGAGGGGCAACTGAGTGGCTCAGTCAGTTAAGCATCTGACTGGCTCAGGTCATGATTTCTCTGGCGGTTCATGGGTTCGAGCCCCTCATTGAGTTCTGTTCTCACAGCTCCGGGCCTGGAACCTGCTTCATATTCTCTCTCTCTCTCTCTCTCTCTCTCTCTCTCTCTCTCTCTCGGTGTCTCTCTCTCTCTCTTTCTGCCCTTCCCCCACTTGCACTATCTGTCTCAAAAATAAACATTAAAAAAAAATCGTGGCAACTGAGACTCAGTGACTTGCACGTGGTTGCATAGTAAGTAGCAAAGCTCGGAGGAAGATTTTTAGTTTCTAAACCATACCCAAAGCAATATTTTTTGGTTTACTGGTCATTTCATTTAAAAGAAAATCAATCAAATTAATCATTTGTGTTCCATGAAAACAAATAGAACTAGAGGCTGTGTAAAGATGCATCTTAGACCTCTCCCTAAAGAACAAAGTAGTATATTAACCACAAGAAGCATCAAGAAACAAATGCTAACTCTTTCCAGACTTTTTAAAAAGTGTAATTGGCCTGGTTATTTTATATCATGCAGACTTCTATTCAACTATTCACCCATTCCAAAAAAATAAAATTTCATGGCTGTTGGAGAAATGTTTGCTGTCTTTTAAGATTGGGGATAACATTTGACTTATCCATTCTTCCATTATATATATTTTTATTTTCTCTGCTGGAAATGGTTTAGCTGTTTTTCCTTGAGTTTGACAATTGCCTGAGATCATATGAAGTGTTAGTGGAAAATGTATACATTTAATTTCCCAGTGCCTAATAGTTACTTTTAAAATCAAGCCAACACAGATTGTCTGAATTGGTTTTAATTTTCTGTGAAGGTTAATGGCTGGGTTTGTCATTATAGGGGTGTTGAGGTTTTTAATTCTTTAAAATAACAATATATTAAATGTATCGAGAAAAGAGAGCTAAACTCTGCCAATAAAAGTATATATATCAGGTTTTAAAGTTTATTTACAAACAGAAACAAAAGTAATCGAAACCATATTGTGCCAATACTAGCTTTTGGTGATTTCTTTTGATAATTTTCTTACAGTGGTGCATTCTAAAGCCACGGGGTTGTTTTTAAGATCACATAAGCAAGAAGACATCTGGTATAATTAGGCCTGAAAGCATGACAGTTCTAATTTTTAATGATCTTCACATTTTAAAATTGGATTATTTTAACACGAAAAGAACATTTGCAAAAAGACATTTGCAAGATTTTTCTTTAGCATTTTAGAGGTTTGCTTCCCAGTTTCTTACCTGTTAGAAATTTCTAGCTCTTTTGCTGTTCTTTTCATATTGTACACATTTTCCTTCATTTCCATGATTGTTTTTCTAAGTTTACTTCTTTGTCAAAAGATGCCATGTGACCCACCTCTTCAAGTCAGACACCCCCCTCTCCCTTCTTGGCTTATTTATCCACCAAACTATGAATAGCTTCATTTCAGAAGCTGCTCTTAGAGTTAAAATGTTTGCACAGAGGATCAAGCCTGGAATCCAGTAGGATATGAAGGCCACTCAAGAGTCAGAAGGGAGGAGTCAGAAATCTCAGCAGCAGCAGTGACATTAGATGGAGTTGTTCAAAAGATGTATTCAAAATATCACTTTTAGTCCTCTTGTAGAGGTAACAAGAGTGTGTCTTGAAAAGCTGTGGCATTTTCTGACATATATATATTGATACTTAAAAAAAACTAGCTTTGCCAAAATCAGAAATTTGATTTAAATATTTTTAAAAAATGTTTATTTTGAGAGAAAAAAAGAGAGCATGCCATGTGTGTATGTGTGCACAGGGGAAGAACAGAGAGAGAGGGAAAGAGAGAATCCCAAGCAGGTTCTGCTGTGTCAGTGAAGAGCCCAAAGTGAGGTTTGAACTCGTGAACCATGAGATCATGGCCTGAGCTGAAATCCAGTCAGAAGCTGAACAGACTGAACCATGCAGGCTGTAGGATTTTCATAAACCACTTTGAAACTGACAGCACATAAGCTGCTGAAATAAAAATTTTTAAAAAGCCCTTTTAGGGAGCCAAAACATAAAAGACTCTTAAAAACTGAGAACAAACTGAGGGTTGATGGTTGATGGGGGGGGCGTGGGAGGGAGGGGAGGGTGGGTGATGGGTATTGAGGGGGGCACCTTTTGGAATGAGCACTGGGTGTTGTATGGAAACCAGTTTGACAATAAATTTCATATTAAAAAAAAGCCAATGAATTAAATCATCTATATCTAAAGTGGAAAAAAAAAAGCCCTCTTCTCTATTTGAAAAGTTATTGATGGAAGAAGGCTATTCCTCATTGTTACAAAAGACTGAAAAGTGAGATTTAGAATAAATTATTTCCTTAGACTGAGAGTGTTTGAAGGCTTTGAGAAAATAGATTAAAAAATTTTTTTTAATGTTTATTTATTTTTGAGACAGAGAGAGACAGAACATGAACGGGGGAGGGGCAGAGAGAGAGGGAGACACAGAATCCGAAGCAGGCTCCAGGCTCTGAGCTGTCAGCACAGAACCTGATGCTGAGCTCGATCTCATGGACCATGAGATCATGACCTGAGCTGAAGTCTGACGCTTAACTGACTGAGCCATCCGGGAGCCACTGAGAAAATAGATTTTGGAATATTAAGCATGGTTGAAGATATTTCTGGCATGCCATAATGGATAGACTAGAGACATTTTGAATTATTTTGTAACTCAAACATTCAGTGATAGAGCCCCAGATTTAATTTATTTTTATTTTTAAGTTTTTAATTCTTGTTAGTTCACATTGTTATATTAATTTCAGGTGTATAATATAGTGATTCAACAGTTCCATACATCATGTGGTGCTCATCATGACGAATGCACTCCTTAATCCCTATCACCTATTTCGCCCATTCCCTTACTCCCCTCTCCTTAGCAACCATCAATTTGTTCTCTATAATTAAGAGTCTGTTTCTTGATTTCTCTCTCTCTCTCTCTTTTTCCCCCCTTTGCACATTTGTTTTCTTAAATTTCACATATGACCGAATCATATGGTATTTGTCTCTCTGATGGACTTATTTTACTTAGTGTTCTTATACTCTCTTGCTCCATGTATGTTGTTGTAAAAGGCAAGATTTCATTCTTTTTTAGGGCTGAGGAATAGCCCATTGTATATATGTACCTCATCCTCTTCATCTATTCATCAGTCAGTGGACACTTGGGGTGGTTCCATAATTTGACTATTTTATTTATTTATTTATTTATTTATTTATTTATTAAAAAAAATTTTTTTTTAACGTTTATTTATTTTTGAGACAGAGAGAGACAGAGCATGAATGGGGGAGAGTCAGAGAGAGAGGGAGACACAGAATCTGAAACAGGCTCCAGGCTCTGAGCTGCCAGCACAGAGCCCGACGCGGGGCTCGAACTCACAGACTGCGAGATCATGACCTGAGTCGAAGTCGGATGCTTAACCGATTGAGCCACCCAGGCTCCCCTAATTTGACTATTTTAAATAATGCTGCAATCAATGGAGGGGTGCATGTATCTCCTTGATTTAGTGTTTTTGTGTTCTTTGGGTAAATACACAGTAGATTGCAGGATCGTAGGGTAGTTAGTTCTCTTTTTAACTTTTTGAGGCACTTCCGTACTGTTTTCCACAGTGGCTTCACAGTTTGCATTCCTACCAGTAGTGCGTGAGTATTCTTTTTTCTCCACGTTCTTGTCAGTACCGTTGTTTCTTGTATTGTTGATTTTAGCCATTTTGACAGGTATGAAGTGATATCTTGTTGTAGTTTTGATTTGCATTTTTCTGATGGTAAGTGATGATAAATGTCTTTTCGTGTGTTTGTTGGCTATCTGTATGTCTTCTTTGGAGAATTGTTCATGTCTTCTGCCCATTTTTTTCTTCTGCCTTTTTTTTTTTTGTGGATTATTTGTTTTCTGGGTATTGAATTTTATAATTTCTTTTTTAATTTTTTAATATTTTTATATGAAATTTATTGTCAAATTGGTTTCCATGCAACACCCAGTGCTCATCCCAACAGGTGCCCTCCTCAATGTCCATCACCCACTTTCCCCTCCATCCCACCTCCCATCAACCCTCAGTTTGTTCTCAGTATTTAAGAGTCTCTTATGGTTTGCCTCCTTTTAAATGATCCTCATGTCACCTGAAGATAGGGTAAAGATACTCATTAACTTTGGTTTTGATAAACTAAATATGCATGAAGTCATTTCTGGGATAACTACCAAAAGAGCAAAACCTGTGGGTTGTTTCCAAAATCCTTCAGTAGATGAATAAAAAGGAATGATGAAATACTCATTCTCTGCAAGTGAAGAGTTATCGAAGCAACAGGGATGACCTGTGGGTTTCTGAATTTGGCAACTGGGTCGATGATAATATTCTTAGCTGAAGTAGGCGGCAGGAGGAAGAGAAAGTTTGGAAGGAAGATGGTGAGTTCCCCTTGTGGGACAAGTTGAATTTGAGGTGTTCGAGGGACAGCTGAGTGGAGATGACCTGGAGACAGCCTTTGAGTTTCCTCAAGGAGACACAGGGCTAAGACAGTGGGTTTTGTTTTGTTTGGTTTCGAGAGCTTCTTTTTAAGCTAAAGTGATTCTTTGTTTTTTTATTTTCCCTGAACTTAAGAATGTGTCTAGCTATTTTGAGTTAATCTTGGCTATATTATCCTGATACACATTTTTAACAGACTTTTCCAGTATCACTTGGGTGAAAGTTGTGAAATTGTTGTCTCTGGAAGCCTTTGAAAAAGTAAGGTGCTTTTCTACTTTAAGATGTTTGAATTTACCCCCCATCTAGAGCGCTGGATTTCTCCTAGTATAAGCAAAATTGTTTTTTGGTTTGTTGTTGTTTTTGTTGTTGTTGTTGTTATTGCTGTTGTTGTATGTAGGAATTTATTCTCTACTCTTCTCTGCCATCTGGTGGCTTGTGAATGGAACATTGCATTTGGAAGGAAGACAAGGAATTTGAGGTTATTTTGGGATATATAACTTACTAAAGAGAAGAAATATATGGTTGTGTGTGTTTAACTTTGAAACCACCAAATCACAGCAGTAGTTTTAGGGCACAGAAATTTGTCTGTGGTATTTTTTGGATTTGCTACCCTCTCTTCTCTTACCTCCCTTGCTTTGCTTCACAACATCTGGAATTTTCAACCCCATATGTAGTGCTAAGTAAACTGAGTAATCAAAGTTAAATTTCCTTCTGCACTTAATTAAATTATTGTTGGCCTTGTGACCTGTATGAATGTATGGTCTCCTTTAGTGCCCACCTGGAGGCATTCTTCTCCTCTTCTATCTCTGTAGCCTTGTGGTAGATGGAGTAACACCCTCCACAAATATGTCCATGTCTTAATCCCCAGCCCTATGAATGTGGTACATTCCGAGGCAGAAAGTGCTTTTATTTTTTATTTATTTTTTCTTTTCAACGTTTATTTATTTTTGGGACAGAGAGAGACAGAGCATGAACGGGGGAGGGGCAGAGAGAGAGGGAGACACAGAATCGGAAACAGGCTCCAGGCTCTGAGCCATCAGCCCAGAGCCTGACGCGGGGCTCGAACTCACGGACCGCGAGATCGTGACCTGGCTGAAGTCGACGCTTAACCGACTGCGCCACCCAGGCGCCCCAGAAAGTGCTTTTAGATACGATTAAGGCCAAGGACCTTGAGGTAGGGAGACTATTTTGGATTGTCCGGGTGCGCACAGTCTAATCATATGAGCCCCTCTCCTGGTTGCAGTCGGACAGTGAGAGAAAGAGGAGTGGGGAGAAAGGTAGATGGGACAGTGAAAAAAGTGTGAAAGGAACTAGACTCACTGTTGCTGGCTTTGTGGATTGAGGGAGGAGGTCATGAGCCAAGGAATGTGAGTGGCCTCTAGAAAGAAATGGTTTGTCCTCTCTAGCCTCCAGAAAAGAGTGCAGACCTATTAACAACTTAATTTTAGCCTAGTGAAACTGGCATCAGACTTCTTACACACAAGAATGTAATTTGGTAGAATTGGAGCTGGAAGTCTGGATTTTGAGGAGTGTGGAGCTAGCCTGAATCTGATCTAGTGGCAAACCTAGAGACCTGGGGGCCAGTTGATAATAAACTAATTTCTTTGGCAAGTTTATTGATGCTCCTCTCTTTCCAGGTTATACTGTGACCCTGTAAGCACCCATCTACCCTATTATTTTCACCCTCCTGTTTTTCTAGGTTTTGTTGCAGCTTTCTTTTCCACCTTTTCCCTCCTCTTTTTTTTTTTAATGTTTATTTATTTTTGAGAGAGAGACAGACAGACCATGAACGGGGGAGGGGCAGAGAGAGGGATACGCAGAATCCCAAGCAGACACCAGGCTCTGAGCTGTGGGCACAGAGCCCCACGCAGGGCTCACGAACTGCGAGATCATGACCTGAGCTGGAGTCGAACGCTTAACCGACTGAGCCACGCAGGCCTCCCTTCCCTCCTCTTTTTTTTGACTAAAGGCAGTAGTTTGAAGCAGATTTAGTTCTTTTATAAATATTCTTTGAATTCCTGTCATGTGAGGGACAGTTCACATTCCTTGACACTGCAAATCTCATAATTTAGTGGGGGAAACAGCAAATAAATACTGCAAATCTGTCTGATAAAAGCAGTAATAGGAGTGAGCATGTGATAGATGCATGTAACCTAGCCAACAAATTTAGGGGGCTGACTGATCCTTTTAATTCATTATCACAGATCATAACTGGGAACTCCAAACTTCCTGGAAATCCTACTAAATTTTCCAGAAATCTTATATTGATCCCACCACTCTCAGAAATGGCTGTTTCTCATCTTTTCTTTTCATAAGCCTTCTTAATTTCTTCCTTATGGTGGTTTAAAATATGTCCACAAATTCTTTAATAATCTTCCTTTTAAGAGATGGACACAAAGTCCCTTCCCCTTTGAATATGGGCTGGATCTAGTGATTCATTTCAAACAAAGTAATATGGAAGAAGTGACACTGTGTGTGTGTGTATGTGTGTGTGTGTGTGCATGCGTGTATAAAATTGTCACATTGTACACGTTAAACATATTACCATTTTATTTGTCAGTTATACCTTCAAAACAGTTGGAAAAAAAAGTGATTATGAAGGGCTTGTGAGACAAGGTCACAAAAAGTAGTGTGGATTCTCATGCTTGCTCTCCCTCCTTTGGATCATTCACCCTGGAGGAAGCCAACTGCCATGTAAAAAGCATCCCTTTGGAGAGGGCCATGTAGCAAGGATGAGGCCAACGGCCTGAAGCCTTGTGGATGAATGGTCTTGGAAGTAGCTCCTCTAGCCCTGGCTGATATCTTGGTGACAAACTTTAGCAAACCCTGAACCATAGTCACCAGGTAAGCCAGCTGCAAATTCTTGACTCACAGAAACTATGAGATAATTAATATTTGTTGTTTTAAGCTGCTGAGTTTGGGACTAATTTGCCATGGGAAACTACTACAGATCTTAGTCACTGAAAGTGGATTTCTTCCATAACAAAGACGTAAAAATGCTCTTGGAGGGACTTTGGGGGAAAATGTTAAAGAAAAATTGAAGCATGTTGAGGAGTCTGTTTGAAGAAGCCTCATGGATTTTCAGGAGACTGTGGGTAAAGACTTGAAGAAAAGTAACAAAAATATTACTGGAAATGGAAAGAAAGGGGATCCTTTTTATATAGAAGTGGAAAGTTTAGCAACATTGTCTGTCAGCTGTGTTAATATGGAAAGTAGCAAATGTACGCAAAGAGCTGTGGTTTAATTAAGGAAATTGCCAGGCTGAATGTTGAAGATGCTGCCTGGTTCCTTCTTAGAGTTTCTGCTTATGGTAAAATGTTGAGAGAAGAGAGGTATGGTAAAGGAAAGATGGTTAAACATGAAGGAAGCAGGACTTAGTAATCTCAAAATGTTTCACCATCTTCAGAAAGTAGATGATGCTAAATTTAAGAATTGGCTTCTGGGCAAAGATCAAAATCCAGGAAACTGTGAGGAAAATGAGCTAATGAGCTGCTGAGTTTTGGCAGGGATAATTTTATTTTATAGCAATGTAATCGTTCTACTTCATCGTCCTTACTCTAAGTTGATCACCTTGCCTCAGACTCCATGGAGAAGATCGCAGCCCTTTCTCATCTGCCTAACACCGTGTGCGGTTTGCTGACATATGTGCCTAGGCTCTCTGCCTCCTCCTCATTGAAATGAATGCACACCAGCCTCTCCACTAGTGCTTTTTAATCCATTCCCATTTCAAGGACTTTAATTCAACAACAGACATTTTCTCTCTTTCATTATCAGTTTCTCCCTCTGTATTGATTCATTCTCATCAACAAACATGCTCTGTTGTCTGTCATCTTATGAAAACAAACCTTCTTTTTATCTATATCTCTCAGTAGCCATTAATTACCCCATCTCTGCAGTGGTTTACAGTAAAACTTCTTGGATGCTACTTCATTTCTCATTCCCTTTCAGTCCACCCCATTTGCCTTCTGTCTCCATTATTCCTCTAAACGTTGGTCCACATCACAAATCACCTTCATCCTACCCAACCCAGTGGGTTCTATTCTAATCTCAGTTAATCTCTCAGCAGTATTTGCTTTAGGTTACACCTCTTTTTTTTTTTTAATTTTTTTTTTCAACGTTTATTTATTTTTGGGACAGAGAGAGACAGAGCATGAACGGGGGAGGGGCAGAGAGAGAGGGAGACACAGAATCGGAAACAGGCTCCAGGCTCTGAGCCATCAGCCCAGAGCCTGACGCGGGGCTCGAACTCAACGGACCGCGAGATCGTGACCTGGCTGAAGTCGGACACTTAACCGACTGCGCCACCCAGGCGCCCCATACACCTCTCTTTTTAAAAAAATGTTTTATTTTGAGAGAAAGAGAAAGTGTTTGTGCAAGTGGGGGAGTGGCATAGAGAGAGGGGGAGAGATACAATCTCAAGCAGGTTTCATGTTCAGCACGGAGCTCGACGCGGGACTCCATCTCACAACTGTGAGATCATGACCCGAACCGAAATAAAGAGTTGGACGCATAACTGAGCCACCCAGGCGCCCCTCCCTTATTCTTTTAAACAGCTTTATTGAAATATAACTTACATACCATATGATTCATGTATTTAAATTATGCAATACAGTGTTTTTAGTACATTCATAGGATTGTGCAGCATCACCACAATCTAACATTTTTGTCCCCTCAGAAGAAACCTTGTACTTATTAGCAATCACTCCTCATTTCCCCCTCTTCTGTCCCAGCGCTAAGCAACTACTAATCTACTTTCTCTTTCTGTAGGTTTGCCTTTTCTTGACATTTCATATAAATGGATTCTTATAATATATGGTCTTTTGTGTCTGACTTATTTCACTCACAAAAGCGTTTTCAAGTTTATCCATGTCATACCACGTATGTCAGTCCTTCATTCCTTTTTATTGCCAAATAATATCTCATTGTGTGGATATGCCACATTTTCCTTAGCCATTCATCAGTTAATAGACATTTAGGTTGTTTCCCCTTTGGGATTCTTTTGATAATAATGCTGCTCTAAACATTTGTGTTTAGCTTTTTGCATGGACATATGTTTTAATTTCTCTTGGAAAAATACCTAGGAGTGGGATTGCTGGGTCATATGGTAACTATGTTTAGCCTTTTAAAGAAACACCACACTAAAATTTTCTAAAGTGGTGTACCATTCTACATTCCCACCAGCAATGTATGAAAGTTCCAATTTTTCCACACCTTTACCAACATTTGGTTATCTTTTATATGATAGCAATCTCCTATAGACTGAATGTCTGTATCCTCCCTCAAATTCATATATCCCTCATTTGCAGTGTGATGGTATTTGGAGATGGGGCCTTTGTAGGTAGTTAGGATTCATATAGGTCACGAGGGTGGAGCCCCATCACGATACTGATTCCCTTGTAAGAGAATGAAGAGATCAGGACTCTCTCTGTCTCAGCCATGTGAGGATACCAGGAAGAGGGCCCTCACCAAGCCACCCAGTCTATGGTATTCTGTTACAGCAATCTTCATTCATTTTTTTTTTTTTATATTTAAATTCAAGTTAGTTAACATCCAGTGTAGTCTTGGCTTCAGGAGTATAAACCAGTGATTCATCTCTTATATATGATACCCAGTGCTCATCCTCAAAAGTGCCCTCCTTCATGCCCATCACCCATCTAGCCCAACCCCCCATCCACCTCCACTCCAGCAACCCTCATTTTGTTCTCTGTATTTACAAGTCTCTTGTGCTTTGCCTCCCTCTCTGCTTTTATCTTTTTTTACTTCCCTTGCCCTATGTTCATCTGTTGTGTTTCTAAAATTCCACATCTGAATGAAATTATATGATACCTGTCTTCCTCTGATTTACTTTGCTTAGCATAATACCCTCTAGTTCCATCCACATTGTTGCAAATGGCAAGATGTCAGTACTTTTTATTGCCAAGTAGTATTCCATTGTGTATATATACCACATCCTCTTTATCCATTCATCAGTCAATGGACATTTGGGCTTTTTCCATAATTTGGCTGTTGTTGACAGTAAGAAGCCCTCATTCTTGAAACACTTCCCTGTTTTAGCTTTGAAGGCATCACACCTTCCTATTTTTTTCTCCTATCTCAGTTGCTGCTCTTTCTCAGTCTCTCTTGTGTGTTTACTTTATCTTCCTCCTCTTCATTAAATGTTGGCATGTCACAGGGCTCTTTCTTGAGATATCTTTTCTATACACTCTTACTATGTCATCTTGTCTTATGTTTTTAAATACTATGTGTAAATTGCTTCCAAATTTTTATCTTTAGCTCTGACACTTCCCTTATCTCCATACCCCTATATCCAATTGTTTACTTAATGACTCTTCCTAGATATATAATAGGGATTTCAACTTTAACATGTCTAAAACAAAACTCATGGTTTTCACCCAAAGACCTGCCTCCTCTCCCAGTCTTACAAATCTTATTAAATGGAATTGTTGTCCACCTTGTTGCACAAGTCAGAAGCCTAAGGGCCATTCTTGATTACTCTTGTTCTCCTATACCCTATATCAAGTGTATTAGCAAGTTACACTACCACCCTAGTGTATTTGAATTTATCCTTTCTTTTGTATATACCAGCTTGGTTGTAAACATTAGTACCTGTTCACTGGATGGCTACAGTAGATCTCTACTTGTTTCCTCGCCTCTATTCTACATTCTGTGATTCATATAGCAACCAGTCATCTTTTAAATTTTTAAGATATCACATCATGTTACTTCCTTGTTTAAAATCCTCCATTGGTTTCTATTGATCTTAAAATCTAAATTTGTTTGCCTGACCTATGAGGCCCTCTGTGATTTGGCCCTTGCCAGATCTCTGCCCTCATTACCTACCACTCTTCTCTGTCAGTAGTATCCATCCCAGTGGCTTTCTTTCTTCCATGGGGCTTTTACACTAGTTCTTTCCTCTGCTTGGAAAGTTCTTCCCCTAGATCTTCACATGGCTGACTTGTTATCATTTATGTTTCAGTACCTGTCATTCCTAATGTTTGGTTGTGTTTGTTTTTTGGCTGCTCTTCCAACACCCCTCCACTAACTGTAAAACCCTTGGGCTTTGTCTGACTCATTCAGGGATGCATTCCCAGAACTTAACAGGATGTCTGGTAGACTCTCTTTAAGTATCTATTTAAAAATATATTATTATTTTTTGAGATTTGATTGCCATATAACATTATATTAGTTTTAGGTGTACAACATAGTAATTTGACTAGGTTTATATTATGAAATGATTACAATAAGATTAGTTAACATACATCACTATACATAGTATTTTTTTTCCTGTGATTAGAACTTTTAAGATAACTTTCTTAGCAGCTTTAAAATATACAGTACAGAGTCTATTTCTCAGGGGCGAAGATGGCAGAGCAGCATGGAAGTTCTCTGCCTCTCTTATCCATGAAATGCAATAGATCAACATCAAACCATTTTCACACCCAGAAAATTGATCTGAGGATTAACACAATAATCTGCATAACTTGAGCCACAGAACTCAGAAGTTATGTGGCACAGAGAGGTGAACTGGGAAAGAAAGAAGCTGCAGAGGGTAGGGAGCAGTATTTGCAGAGAGAGGACAGAGAAAGGGGGGAGAGTACAGGAAAAGCAGTCCCCCTGAAGGTAGCTGGAGAGAAAGAGAAAGAGTGGAAGCACCCATATTCACCTGAACAAGAAAAGGAGAAAGGAGAGGGTTTTCAATATCATTAGGACTCTATAAACAGGGCAGAGCAGCATTGGAAATTCCTCAGCCCAATACCCAGCAGTGCTGTGTTGTGAAGGGTGAATCCCAGGAGCTGGCAGCGAGGTCCGAGGGGTCCTCAGGCCTCACAGGGAGAAATGGTTCCCCTGCTACCCTGCTAGGAGGGCATTTAGTAGAGGCTGTATGGCCTCCCCACAGGCAAAGATCCCAGCGGACCCCAGAGAACACGATTGCTTGTATTGGAAAACACCAGGGTGCAGTGAAACCTGATGCAGGTTTTGTGTTGTGATTTACAATAATCCCCGAAATGCTGCCACTAGAAGATCCCGCGAACTTATTCTGGGGTAAGCTGGCATCCAGTCACAACCTCTGAGCCTCTACAGCAGCGTGATCACAGGAACATTCCTGGGGGCAAGCTGGCATCCGACCATTGCTCAGAGAGAACCTCCCCCAGAGGGCCAGAGTGGGTTCAGTCTGCAGGGCCCTCAGAAGTAAGGGGTTTGGAACACAACCCCATCTGAGGTGCCACCTGGCAGACTGATGGTTTGGACGCAGACAGTATAGAAGCGAAGAGTGGAAGGAAGTTGGGGACAGAGGATGGGCGCTTTATTGCTCGTGGGTAGAGCACAGAGTTCTGTTGCTAGAGACTGGGAAGCGGGGTGATGCCATTTTCACCTCTCCCGTGCATGTACACACACGTGCACATGTACCACACAAATCCACCCCTTTACACTAAGCAGTGCCACCTAGTGGAGAACGGAGCCTATACCAAGCACCGTCAAACTGCACCAACCAAGCCCTAGAGGACCACCACAAGTCTCTCCTCCTGCTTAGTGTACGGACTCTAAAGTACTTCATAGATTGACTTTTAGGGGAAGCTAGATATAATTTCATTCTGTTTGCTGGTCCATCTATTCATTTTTTGTTTTGTGTTTTCTTTTTTTTTTTCTTTCTTATTGGATCCAGAAAGAAAAAAATTATTTTCCATTTTTATATAAAGTTAAAAATTTTTTTACTATCCTTTTTAGAAATTTATTTTTTTATTCTATTTTATCTTCTCCAATTCATTTTATTCTGTTTTATTGTATACATTTTCTTACTTTTTAAACATTTTCTTTTTCTTTTCTTTTCTTTCCTTTCCCTTTTTTTCATTCAAACTTCTTTCAACAACCAGACCAAAACATACCTAGGATCTAGCTTCCTTTATTTGAATTTTTGTGTTGTTTTTAATCTTTTTAATTTTAATTTTTTATTTTATTCTTTTTCTTCCTCTAAAATGACAAAATGAAGGAATTCACCCCAAAAGAAAGAGCAGGAAGAAACGACAGCTAGGGACTTAACCAACACAGATACAAGCAAGATGTCTGAACCACAATTTAGAATCATGGTAATAAGAATACTAGCTGGAGTTGAAAATAGATTAGAATCCCATTCTGCAGAGATAAAAGAAGCAAAATCTAGTCAGGATGAAATTAGAAACTCTATGAATGAGATGCAATCTTGAATCAATGGGACAGCAACAAGGATGGATGAAGCAGAGCAGCGAATCAGCGATGTAGAAGACAAAATCATGGAGAATAATGAAGCAGAAAAAAAGAGGGAAACTAAGGCAAAAGAGTATGATATAAGAATTAGAGAAATCAGTGTTTCACTAAAAAGGAATAATAGCTGAATCATAGGAGTCTCAGAAGACAAGGAGAGAAAAAAGGGTAGAAGGTTTATGCGAGCAAATTATAGCAGAAAACTTTCCTAACCTGGGGAAAGACATGGACATCAAAATCCAAGAAGCACAGAGAACTCCCATTAGACTCAACAAAAACTGACCAAAATACACAGACAAGGAAAGAATTATGAAAGCAAGGGTAAAAAAAGTCCTTAACCTATATGTGTAGATCAGGTTTGCAGCAGACCTATCCACAGAAACTTGGCAGGCCAGAAAGGGTGGCAGGATGTATTCAACGTGCTGAATTGGAAAGATATGCAGCCAAGAATTCTTTATCCAGCAAGGCTGTCATTCAAAATAGAAGGAGAAACAAAAAATTTCCCAGACAAACAAAAACTAAAGGAATCTGTGACCACTAAACCAGCCCTGAAAGGAATTCTAAGGAGGACTCTCTGAGAGGAGAAAAGACAAAACAAAACAAAAAAGACCAAAAGGAACAAACACTAGAAGGGACCGGAGAAGACCACCAGAAACTCTGCAGGCAACACAATGGCAATAAATTTGTATCTTTCAATACTCATTCTAAATGTCAATGGATTAAATGCTCAAATCAAAAGACATAGGGTAACAGAATGGATAAGAAAACAAGACCCATCAATACGCTGTTTCCAAGAGACCCATTTTAGACCTAAAGACACGTTCAGATTGAAAGTAAGGGGATGGAGAACATCTATCATGCTAGTGGTTGCCAAAAGAAAGCTGCAGTAGCCACACTTATATCAGACAACCTGCTTTTAAAATAAGGACTGTAACAAGAGATGGAGAAGGGCATTATATCATAATTAAGGGGTCTCTCCACCAAGAAGATCTAACAACTGTAAACATTTATGCCCCATCATGAAAGCACCCAAATATATAAATCAATTGATCAAAACATACAGAAACTCATTGATAATACCATAATAGTAGGGGACTTCAACACCCCACTTACAGCAATGGACAGATCATCTAAATAGAAAATCAACAAGGAAACAATGCCTTCAAATGACACACTGGACCAGATGGACTTAACAGATATATTCAGAACATTTCATCCTAAACAGCAGAATACACATTCTTCTCGAGTGCACATGGGACATTCTCCAGAATATATCACAAACTGGGTTCCAAATCAGCTCTTAACAACTTCCAAAAGATCAAGATCATACCGTGCATATTTTCAGACCACAACGCTATGAAACTTGAAATCAACCATGAGAAAAATTTGGAAAGACAAGAAATACTTGGAGATTAAAGAATATCTTACTAAAGAATGAATGGTTTAACCAAGAAATTAAAGAGGAAATTAAAAAGTACATGGAAGCCAATGAAAAGGGTAACACAACAGTCCACAACCTCTGGGATGCAGCAAAGGTGGTCATAAGAGGGAAGTATATAGCAATACAAGCCTTCCTTAAGAAGGAAGAAAGTTCTCAGATATACAACCTAACCCTACACCTTAAATAGCTGGAAAAAGAACAGCAAATAAAACCCAAAACAAGCAGAAGACAGGAAATAAAGATTAGAGCAGAAATTAATGCTATTGAAATAACAATTAAAAAAGACAACAACAGAACAGATTGATGAAACCAGGAAATGGCTGTTTGAAAGAACTAACAAGATTGATAAACCCCTAGACAGTATGATCAAAAAGAAAAAGGAAAGGGCCCAAATAAATAAAATTGTGAATGAAAAAGGAGAGATCATAGTCAACACTGCAGAAATACAAACAATAATAAGATGATATTCTTCCATTTCTGGAAGAAATGGACAAATTCCTAGAAACATATAAACTACCAAAACTGAAACAGAAAGAAATAGAGAATTTGAACAGACTGATAACCAGTAAAGTAGTTGAATTAGTAATCAAAAACCTCGCAAAAAACAAGAGTCCAGGGCTGGATGGCTTTCCAGGGGAATCCTACCAAACATTTAAAGAAGAGTTAGCTCCGCTTCTTTGAAGCTGTTCCAAAAAATAGAAATGGAAGGAAAACTTCCAGACTCATTCTTTGAGGCCAGCCTTACCTTGATCCCAAAACCAAAAACCCCACTAAAAAGGAGACATATAGACCAATTTACTAAAAAGGAGACATATAGACCAATTTACCTGATGAACATAGATGCAAAAATTATTAACAAGATAGTAGCCAACTGGATCCAACAATGCATTAAAAGGATTATTTACCATGATCGAGTGGGATTTATACCTAGGATGCAAGGCTGGTTCAATATCCACAAACCAATCAATGTGATAGTTCACATTACTAAAAGAAAGGGCAGGAACCACATGATCCTCTCAATAGATGCAGAGAAAGCATTTGATAAAATACAGCATCCTTTCTTGATAAAACCCTCAAGAAAGTAGGGATAGAAGGATCATACTTCAAGGTTATAAAAGCCATTTATACATACATCCATCGCTAATATCATCCTCAGTGGCGAAAAACTGAGAGCTTTCTCCTTAAGGTCAGGAACATGTCAAGAATGTCCACTTTCATCACTGTTAGTCAACATAGTACTGGAAGTCTTAGCCTCAGCCATCAGACAACGCAAAGAAATAAAAGGCATCCAAATCGGCAAGGTGGAAGTCAAACTTTCACTCTTTGTAGACAACATGGTATTCTATATGGAAAACTCAAAGATTCCACCAGCAAACTGCTAGAACTGATTCATGAATTCAGCAAAGTCACAGGATATAAAATCAATGCACAGAAATCAGTTGCATTTCTATACACCAATAGCGAAGCAGCAGAAAGGGAAATTAAGGAATTGATCCTATTTATAATGGCACCAAAACCCATAAAATACCTAGGATACACCTAACCAAAGAGCTAAAGTATACAGTACAGTATTGTTAACTATAGTCATGTTGTACTTTACATCCACAGCACTTATTTATCTTATAACTAGAAATTTGTACCTTTCACCCACCTTAATCTGTTTTATCCCTCCTCTCCCCACTTTCTTTGTCTAGCAACCAGTCTGTTCTCTGTATCTTTGAGGTTATTTTCCTAAGATTCCACATATGAGATTATACAGTATTGTTGTTTTGTGTTTTTTGTTTTGTTTTGTTTTTGGTCTGACTTAGTTCAGTTAGCATATTGCCCTCAAGTCCATTCATGTTATTTCAACATAATATCCTTCTTTTTATGGCTGAAAAATATTCCACCGTATATATATACCACACTTAAAAAATCCATTCAAAAATCAGTGGACATTTAGTTTATTTCCATGTCTTGGTTATTATAAATAATGCTACAAGGAATGTTAGGGTACAGATACCTTTTAGAGAGTGATTTAATTGCCTTCAGATAAATACCCTGAAGTAGAATTGCTAGATCATATGGGTAGTTCTTTTGTTAATTTTTTAAGGAACCTCTATGCTGTTTTCTATAGTGGCTGTACCAAAACAGTGCTCAAGAGTTCCTTTTTCTCCACATTGTTGGCAACACTTGTTATTTCTTGTCTTTTTGATATTAGCCATTCTAACAGGAGAGGGGTGATAGCTCCCTTTGGTTTAGATTTGCATTTTCATGATCATTAGTAATGTTGAGCACTTTTTCATTTGCTGTTCATGTGTTGAACAAACACCTGTTGGCTATTTGTATGTCATCTTTAACAAAATTTTTATTTAGATTCTTTGCCCATTTTTATTATTTAAAAAAATTTTTTTTAATTAAAAAAATTAAAATTAAAATTTATTTTTGAGAGAGAGTGTACATGCACATGTGGCATGAGTGGGGGGAGGACCAGAGGGAGAGGGAGAGAGGGAATCTTAAGCAGGCTCCACACCCAGTGAGGGCTGACACAGGGCTCAATCCCACAACCCTGAGATCATGACCTGAGTCAAAATCAAGACTTGGGTGTTTAACCGACTGAGCCACCCAGACTCCCTTCTTTGCCCATTTTTAAATTGGGTTTTTTTCTATTGAGTTGTATGAGTTCTTTATGTATTTTGTACAACCCTTATCAGATATATGATTTGTGAATATTTTCTCCCATTCCATAGGTTGCCTTTTCATTTTTTGATGAAATCAACAGAAACTTTTTTGTTTGGTATACTCCCACTTGTTCATTTTTGCTTTTGGTGTCAAATCCCCAAAATTATTGTCAACACGGATGTTAAGGAGCTTGCCTTCTGTGTTTTTTTCTAGGAGTTTTATGGTTTCAGGTCTTACATTCAATCTTTAATCCATTTTGAGATTATCTTTATGTATGGTTTAGGGCACTGGTCCAGTTTCACTCTTTTGCCTGTGGCTGTCCAGTTTTCTCAACACCATTTATTAAAGAGATTATCCTTTCCCCATTGTATAATCTTGGCTCTTTTGTCATAAGTTAATTGATCATATATGCATGGGTTTATTTTTGGGCTCTCTGTTTTATTCCATTGATCTTTGTGTCTGTTTTCATACCAGTATCATACTGTTTTAATTACTGTAGCTTTGTAATAGAGTTTGAAATCAGGAATTATGCTGCTTCTAGCTTGTTCTTTCCCAAGACTGCTTTGGCAATTCACAGTTTTCTGTGGTTTCGTACAAAATTGGGGATTGTTTGTTCTATTTCTGTGAAAAATATCTTTGCAATTTTGTTTGGGATTATGTTGAATCTGTAGATTCCTTTGGGTAGTATGGACATTTAACAATCCATGGTCATGGAATATCTTTGCATTTTATTTGTGTGATCTTCAGTTTTTGTCATCAGTAGCTTATGATTTTCAATGTACAGGTCTTTTACTTCTTTGGTTAAGTTTAGTCCTAGGTATTTTATTCTTTTTGATGCAATTATAAATAGGACTGTTCACTTTAGAATGTTTATAACAAATTTAAAAATTTTCATGTACCTACCCACAAATAGTTTCTTGTGGATGGCGAATGTCAAAAATTGAAGAGATTATCATTAAAAATTATTTAGCAATAATTGCACGTGGCCATTTCAATTATAACCTGTTTACATTCCTCCTTCCTTTCTTCATTTTTAAATAATTTAATTTAAACAATTAAGTAGGGCTAAGCAAACTAGACATTTGCATCAGAGTTGGGTGGGAGGGGGAAGAGGCTATCTGACATGGGGTATCAGAACATGAGTGGAGTGAGGAGGGAGTCTATGAGGGGGAAGAAGAAAGCAGCCTATTTGGTTGTTGGAAGCTCGAGAGAGGTGAAGAGATTACTGGCACAGGATGATGGTGACAGCAGTGATCTTGCATAAGAATTTGGAGCTTGAGTGAGAAAAATAAGGTATTTAGTTTGGGAGGTGGTAGCTCACTAATAAACATTGGCTACCTAAGTGGGGTGAGAAGAGCGATTGCTGGCCTGGCACCATCTGTCAGAGCTTGATTGGGGTGGGGGAGAGAATGTGTGCAAAAGGCTGGAGTCGCCTGGCACAGGGTATTGAAGCCCAGTAGGTTTAGGGGGGCATCCATATGAGAGGGGCATGTGGCAGCAGTGATGGGCCAATAATGTATCAGAATCTGAACAGGGTAAGGAGGACTTCTTTGTGAGATGATGGTGGCAGGGTGGGAAGTTGATTACATACAGGCAGGATTGAGTCAATAACTAAATATATTGAGGATAATAGCAGCCAAGTTTTTCACTGTTAGAGGAGAGAGTTCTAAATATGAAATAGGAAAAAAAAACTTCAATAATTCTGTATTACTGGATTGGAATTGGAGGTAGTGATGTGAACTCAGGGTTTGATAGATACATAGATAAATATAGAGATGTTGATGTAAATGCATGAATTATGTACATGTGATATATGTGTATAAATAATATGTTCTGTGTATACATACATCCATATATTTCCCATCTCTGGGACCAGCAGTACCCCTAATAGCAGTGAACCCATCTAGTGCCATATTTTGATTTCTAAGCACCATTCTCCACTAAAGGGAACCAAGACTACCTGGAGAAATAGCTGATTTCAGCGTCAGGCAGGGAAAGTCCAAGATGAGCCAGAAATATCTTGTTAAGCAAGAAAGTAAAAAGTGCTTAAAGAATTATGGGAACAAGTCAGAGGGATGCAGATGTCAGTTTGAATGAGTTTCTAGTCGCCAAATCTGGATACTTTGAGCATCAAAATAAATAATAACATCAGTTCATAATCCATTGAATAAATAGGAACCCATGAGTCCATACTGATATAAACAAATGAATACATAATTGAGGTGAGAGAATTAACAAGTGTGGAGTGAATGATTGAGTTGGAAAGCTACCATTTTAAAATCATCATCATAATAATTGAGCCAGGAAGCATCAATGAATATTAAAAACTAGTGGATGAAAGTTGGGTGAAAGAAGGGGATATTATGTATTCTCAAAATACCTTCCTGAAAAATACTTAATAGTTACAAAAGACTAAAAAGCAACTTTACGGTGGATAAATCTGGCAGATACTACCTTAATTGAGTGATCAAAGTTAATATCACCCGTAATGACACAAATAGAAATCCTATGCCACCTGATAGGTGCACATGTCATCTCAGTGATACTCCTGCCCCAAATAAATAATCTAATGATGAGGGAAATCTGACAAATCCAAATTGAGGGACATTATACAGAATAACTGGGCTCCTAATCAAAGTCAAGGAAAGATTGTATACTGTTATAGATTGAAAGGGACTTAAATAGACATGAAAACTAAATATAACACGTGTTCCTGGACTAGAACCTTCACATTATTGGGATGATTATTGAAACAGGGCTTGTGGATTAGTTGATAATGATAGGTCAGCATTAGTCCTGATTGTATTGGTTGTCTTGTAGTTATGGAGGAGAATGTTCTTTTTTTTTAAGTTTATTTATTTCGAGAAAGAGAGAAAGGAAAGCGAGAATCCCAGACAGTCTCCGTGCTGTCAGCGCAGAGCCCACACGGGGCTTGATCCCACGAACTGTGTGATCATGACCTGAGCCGAAACCAAGAGTCAGATGCTTACCCAACTGAGCCTCTCAGGTGCTTGAGAATGTTATTTATAGCAATTATACACTAAAGTTTTAGCATGGGCACTGGGGCATCATGTTGGCAATTTATTGTTTCAGGATAAAAATTATTTGTACTATTATTGTTGCAACTTTTGAATACATTTGGAATTATTTTAAAATAAAAAGAACTGTTATGTATAAATGAGCAAGCTAAAGCTTCTCATGAAAAAGCTTTGATATCTTATTGAATATCTTCCCTACTGAACTTTTTTCAACAAGGCCTATATAGATAATCCAAATTCTTCCCAGTTTATCACTGAGGTTGTACAAATATTATCCTTCTGTATATTTGCACTATACTCTGAAAAAGCCTGTTCATTATTTAGACAGAGGGTGTCACATATGCAAAGGCCTGCAGCTCAGAGAGTATGACTTTTAGGAGAATTGAGAGCAATTCACTGTATCTGGAAAGTGTGGAATTGGTGGTGGTCTAGCTGTCAAGAGAAAAGACATCTAGTAACCTCAGCTGGATGGTGGTGTCATTCACTGACATGGGGGACATGTGATAGTTCACTTTTATGTCCCTAAAACTGATAATCAAGAGCACAACATTAATGAGGATGTCTAGAAACTGACACGGGATGCTTCTTGACCTCAGAGTTTAGTCACAGAGTAAGTAAACTTACGCCTGCAGAAGGCACACCTCAGAAATGTGAAGAGGGTTGGAGAAGGTGGCCTCTTTTGTATCTGCTCTCAAATAATTTAGCAAAAAGGACACATGTGATAGGATAATTTACTGAGATATTAATTTGCCTTTTGTTCTGTTTTCCTGCCCTATTCCAAGAATGCTTTTCTGCTTTCTTTCTTTGAGCTTTTGTTCAGTAGGACCAAAGCAGTACAGTTGCCTTCTGTTTTTTAAAGGTAGAGTCTTTGAAGGGCTTATGCTACGTAGTCTCAAGATGGGAGAGAAGCAGGAATCCAAGAGGAGAATCTACTTTGGAAACTCAAAGAGAGATTTATTTGGGGAGGGAGAACTCCACAGAGTAGTGGCAACCAGGATCCAGTCCCTCTGTGCTGCTCCATTGTAACCTGTTGGGAATGTGACTTGTCTTTACTGTGGAATGACTTTGTGGTAAAGTGGGTACCTCAACATTTGTGTTGGGGCTCCTGCCCTTGGTAAGGAGTTCCAGCTGCAGTTGAGAGGTAAGTTTCAGGAAGCAGCAGAACCATCTTCCCGTCAGTGATCCTGTGGTCTTAGACAAAGAACCTGTCAGCAGTGACCAAAGGTCAGAGGATTATCTGTGAGTATTCTGGACTGTGTAAAATCTGACGTTTTTGTTTTGGGACAGGACGTGGCCCCAGTATTGACTGAAGTTAAATTTCCATCAACCTAAGGAGTGATGGCTTGGGATGAGATTTAATTTGATAATAGAAAAAGAATACGGTTTTTCTTTCACCTAGAAGTATGAAGTGACTTTCATTCTTACCCATACATGTTTGTAGCTCTTAAGATCTTGGAAAAATTACTTACACATGAAAAGACATTTTTTTTTCCGAGAAAAATTCAGCCTAAGTCTTTAATTGTACCCTTTCTGTAAAAGAAGTGGGATATTGTTGTGTGATACATGCCTCTAGAAATTAATGCCGGATGAACTCAGGATGTCTCAACAAACTTGGTTTTCCATTACTCTTTCTAACCCAAAAGCTAAAATATAGTGGAGAGGAAGGAACAAGTTAGTCTGACATTTGGTAGGTGAAGGTGCCTTTCTGCTCGCTCCCCTTTCCTACTGCTTCCTAAGCTGAGTTAGGGCAGGAGCAGGTCTAGAGTAAATACCAGTTTAGTTTCAGTTTTCTTGCAGCTTTATCTTCTAGATGCAAAATCTCATTCAAATACCCAAACCTCATATTTCTTTTAATTTGAGTCAGGAGAAATTGAGCCCTGGACTTACCTGTGACAAGCTGTCAGTAGACTTCAGATAAATGATAACCGAAAGTACAGAATGACAATCCATCTTCTGCTTTAACAATGTTTTTATTTTCTAAATAAGGAAAGCGACACAGAAACTGTACCAGCAAGAGTGTTACGGGATTAGCTTGTGTGAAAAAGTTGTTGACTGCAGATTAGAAGTTGTAACTCTGCCACTACCTATTTGTGTGGCTCTAGACATACCATTTCAGCTCTCTGGGCCACATGTGTGAGATGAAAGTTTTGACCATTAATGCATGTAATCCATGCTCTATTATTCTTAAAATTCTAGGGTGTAGAATAAGAAGTTGCTTTGAAAATTGAAATTCAGGTTGATGAGGAGACTTATCAACAGTAAATGCTTAGATGGCGCTATTGACAGTATCCAAAGTATGTAAAGAGCCCAAATGTCCATCGACTGATGAATGGGTAAAGAAGATGTGGGATATATGTGTATACAATGGAGTATTATTCAGCAATCAAGAACAGTGAAATCTTGCCATTTGCAACAACATGGATGGAACTAGAGTGTATTATGCTAAGTGAAATCAGAGAAAGACAAATATCATATGACTTCACTCATGTCGAATTTAAGATACAAAACAGATGAACATAAGGGAAGAGAAGCAAAAATAATATAAAAACGGGGAGGGGGACAAATCATAGGAGACTATTAAATGCAGAGAACAAACTGAGGGTTGCTGGAGGGGTTGTGGGTAGGGGAAAGGGCTAAATGGGCGAGGGGCATTAAAGAGGTCACTTGTTGGGATGAGCACTGGGTATTGTATGTAGGTGATGAATCACTAGATTCTACTCCTGAAATCGTTATTGCAATATAATGTTAACTAACTTGGATATAAATTTAAAAAAATTAATAAATAAAAAAAATGAAAATAAAGATCTTGATCATCCAAGAAAAAACAAACAACAGTAAATGCTTAGATATAATGTGACTTAGGATTTCTAGTAGAATTTTTGAATGTGCCAATAAGAGCAATGCAGTGTTTGTATAAAACCATACTTAAACTTGTGATGAAACTTAGAAAATGTATTGCTGATTTTGCTTGGATGCTATAGATAATCATATGAGAGCCAGGTTAAAAATAAATCTCCTAAACCCAATGAAAATTACATGGGAATTAGAAAATTATTAGAATTTTAACAGATTATGTGCAGTTTTAACCCTTGAAAGAAACTCCTTTAATTGATACTGATGAATGAAAAGTGCTTTTGTGCTTTATATATTTATTTCAGAGCTGGAAAATAGACCATATTCAGAAGCCTGGGCAACAAAGTAAAATAGATTTCATATAAATTAGGTCATGTACATGGCCAGTCCCAAACAAACAAATCACCACTGTATATACTGAGAGGTTTCAACCAGTGAGTATCATATGAATTAAGTTCCTCAAGGAGCATGCAATTCTTGATTTTATAGCTCTAATCATCATTACACTGTTGCTCATATAAGTGTTGGCTATTTTTATTTTTTCCACTGTTCTCCTAGTTTTATTTGAAAAAATATTTTCTCTGTTAATGTGCTGGTATTATGATAATAAATAACATTTAACTAAAAATGTTGTTTAGATCCTTAATTATTCACAGAAGCTTTATATGTAATCTGAATTCACTAAACAGTTGCAATTAAATACCACTCTTGTAGTTTACTGAGTAGACTAACCTATTCTTTGCTCTATTCAGTATGAATTTAGAAGTGAGGAGGGACCAGATACCTGAAGACTCAAAATGTATATTGTGTATGAATGTTACTTCTTTCATAGGTCTTAGTATAGAACACTTTACAAATGAAATCTCACTCAGTATTGTCACTCTTTAGGTTGATGGAAATTTGATCTCATTGCACAAGTTTTCTGTATAAGTGAGGAAGAGAAGATTTATAAGTTGCCCACATACCCGACTCTACTACAGGCTGAAACTAGAAGGGGAAGATCTATTTAACAGGTAAAATTAGAAACTTGATTTTCATATTGATTTGATACATGCCTCATGGAGAGTAAAATATCCAATATAAATTTGCTGAAGGAAATATTCAAAAAAATTGAAATTCTTACTGGACTAAGTAAAAATAGTACATTAAAAAATGTGAGCTTTAAAGTGCCTGGATGGCTCAGTTCATTAAGTATCTGACTCTTGATCTCAGCTCAGGACTTGATCTCAGGGTTGGGAGTTCAAGCCCCATGTTAGGCTCCACACTGGGTGTGAAGCCTACTTTAAAAAAAGAAAAAAGAAAAAAATGTAAGGTTTTAGGGTAATATAAATAGAAGTCAAAATTCAGGGGCACCTGGGTGGCTCAGTCAGTTAAGCATCTGACTTCAGCTCAGGTCATGATCTCACGGCTTATGAGTTTGGGCCTCACATTGGGCTTTGTGCTGACAGCTCAGAGCCTGGAGCCTGCTTCAGATTCTGTGTCTCCATCTCTCTCTGCCCCTTTCCTGCTTATCCTCTGTCTCTCTCTGTCTCTGTGTCTCTCTCTCAAATAAACATTAAAAAAAAATTCAAAGCCAAAAGTTAAGTAATTTATGTAATGTTAAAGAAATATAATTCTGTGACCCTCTTATGGAATTCATAGGTAAATTACTAAATCTGGTATTATTTTGCCTAGAGAAATGCAGGCAAGATATGTACAGGCAGCTTTGAAGATACAAATGAGTGAGGTCTGATACACCTAACACCCAAACGCTTATCTTCTAGGTAGCTGTATAACACACTACCATAGACTAGCTGGCTTAAATGACAAAATTTTATTTTCTCATAACTCTGGAGGCTAGAAGTCAGAGATCAATGTACTATGTGAGGGTTGGTTTCTGGTGAGACCTCTTCTTTTGGTTTGCAGACAGCACTTTCATCCTCTGTTCAAACATGATCTCTGCTGTGTACCCGTGGAGAAAAGGAGGGCTCTTGTGTCTCCTGTTTATAAGGACACCAGTTGTATTGGATTAGGGCCCAACTCTTATGACCTCTTTTAACTTTAATTACCTCCCTAAAGGCCCTCTTTCCAAATACAGTCACATTAGGGGTTTAAGGATTCAAGATATGATTGTGGGGAGGTACTAAGTCCCTAACAAAGGTTTATGCCCTTTAATTTTTTTTTTTTTTTTACTTTCATTTAATGGATTTTTAGGAGGAAGCTATGGAAAATGTGTTTATTTTGTCATGTTTTAGTTTGCATATTCATGAAATCCTTCTAACTGTAGTTCCTGAATCACTTGGAGATAAAGAATAAAAGGTCTAAAGAAGAAGAAGAAGAAGAAGAAGAAGAAGAAGAAGGAGGAGGAGGAGGAGGAGGAGGAGGAGGAGGAGGAGAAAAGTTCTAGAATAAAAGTTCTAAGGCTCTCTTCATTAGATTTTATCTTCTTCAGGGTGGGGCTTATCTTATCCTTTTTCCTTCTGACTTTGCCTTTTGGCCTTCCATTTTTTGGTTTTTCCTTTGTGGCTCTTCACACTGAAAGATTCAAATTTTGGTTCAACAGTGTTCTCTGCTTAAATTGTCATTTGCAACTATGACAATACATGCCCAGGTGAAGTTAAGTAAGCACATTACTGATGTAAAACTGGTAATATCTTCCTTGAAATTTTAAAGAATTTTTAATTTTGAAGTTGAGAAAGATAAAGAAGTTCAGAAAGATATGAATATTTCTTCTCCTCCTTATTCTTTTAAAAAATTTTTATTTGTTTATTGTTTTGATAAAGAGAATGTGAATGTGAGTGGGGGAGTGGCAGAGAGAAAGGGAGAGAGAGAATCCCAAGCTGGCTTCACATTGTCAGTGCAGAGCCTGATGTGGGGCTTGAAATTATGAACTGTGAGAGGTATGAGCTGAAACCAAGAATTGGAAGCTTAACCAACTGAGTCACCCAGGCACCCCTCCTTCTCCTTATTCTTATACCTTATTATTTCTGTTTCCAGTCCATTGCATTTATATTACCTGACATTTTGGGCACAAACTTTTTGTGTGGGATAGTATATAGTAGGCAGACAGTGGGCACTGTGATATCATAAAGTCTCAGTTTTTTCAACTGAAAGATTGGCATAATAATAAAATACACCTCTCAAGATCCGTGTGAGGACTCAATAAGGTAATGTAAACAAATAGCATCAGGCATTGAATAACATTGATGGTCCAGTGGTAATTCTAAGACAAAAGTAGAGATCATGGAATCCTTTTGTATGAGTTAGAATTAGTTTATGTAAGAGAGGCTTAAAAAGATAGATATTTAGGGGCACCTGAGTGGCTCAGTTGGTTAAGCATCCGACATTGGTCATGATCTCACCATTCCCTAGTTTGAGCCCTACATCTGACTCTGTGCTGACAGCTCAGAGCCTGGAGCCTGTTTCAGATTCTGTGTCTCCCTCTCATTCTCTGCCCCTCCCCCACTCATGCTCTGTCTCTCTCTCAAAAATAAATAAACATTAAAAAAAAAAAAGATATTTCTCTGTGACCTAAAAGCCTAGTGACAGGCAATCTATGGCTGATAAAGCAGCAGCAGCAGCAGCCTCAACAACTCTAAAACAATTCTCTGACCTGTCTCCTTTTTAAAATTCACTAGTTTGGTGAATGAAACCATGATCTATCTTATCACAAAATAAGAAACTTAACCCACTAAAATCAGTTGATAACCACATCAAATCAATTCCAACTCTTAAATATCTCTCAAATAATTCATCATTCCCACCTCTGCCTTACTTCTGGCCCTGGAGATGCTAACCAATATTATGCACTGCAGGGTATTCTAAATGGGCTCATTTCTCAAGTCATACCCTACTCTAATCTTTCTTCCACACATAGTCTCTTTCTAAATGCAAATCTCTGTATTCCTTTTCCTTAAAACTCATCAGTGGCATCATGTTATTTATAGAATTAAAGACAGGAGATTTTTCAAAAGACATACATAGTACTTCTGGTCCAGACCCTGCTTACCTTTCTAGACTTCTTTTTTATTCCCATCTGTGGTAGGCAGAATAATGGTTACCTCAAAGATGTCTGCATCTTAATCCCTGCAATGTATGTCTATATTATGTTGCATGACAAGGGGGAATTAAGGTTGCAGATGGAATTAAGGTTGCTAATCAGTTGACTTTAAAATAAAAGGATTTTTGAGGCACCTGGGTGGCTCAAGTTAGATGAATGTCTGATTCTTGATATCAGCTTAGGTCATGATCCCAAGGTTGTGGGATTGAGCCCTGCGTTGGACTCCATGCTGAGCATGGAACCTGCTTAAGGTTCTCTCTCTCTCTCTCTCTCTCTCTTTCTCCCTCTCCCATTCTCTCCCTTTCTCTCTGCCCCTCTCCCCTGTTCACATGCTGTCTCTAAAATAAAATAAAATAAAATAAAATAAAATAAAATAAAATAAAATAAAATAAATAAAATAAAAAATTTTCGTGAATTATCTGAGAGAGAGAAGAGTCCATGTCAGAATTATTCAGTGTGAGACTCAACTGGCTGTTGATGGCTTTGAAGATGGAAGGGGGTCAAAAGCTAAGAAATATGGGTTGCCTATAGAGGCTGGAAAAAACAAGTAATCAGATTCTACCCTGTAACTTGTGGAAAGGTACACAGTCCTGCCAACACCTTAATTTTGGCCTACTGAGAGCTGTGTTTGATTTGTGACCTGCATACTATAAGATAATGAATTTGTTTTTCAATTTTTTAATTTATTTTTATTTTTTAAAAAAGGTTTATTTATTTATTTTTGAAACAGAGAGAGAGAGGCAGAAAGAGAGGGAGAGAGAGAATCCCAAGCAGGCTCCACGCTGTCAGCACACAGCTTGATGCAAGGCTCCATCTCACAAACTTTGAGACCATAACCTGAGCTGAAATCAAGAGTTGATGCTTAACTGACTGAGTCACCCAGGTACCCCTGAATTTGTGTTTTTAAGCCACTAAATTTGTGGTAATTGGTTGCAGCAACAATAGGAAGCTAATACATCATCACAATTTTGATGATTTACTTGTGCAACTCCAAACACAGTATATATACATACTATTTCCTGTACTTGGCATGCCATTACCTTTTTGGAGGCCTGTCTTTTACACCTACTTCTGAACTTAGCTTCTTTCAGAAGAATTTACAGACTGGATTTCTGCCCATTTCTGTTCTAGCACACTGTATTTGCAACCTCTCTTGTACTACTTCTTCTCCCAAGATTGTTGAGCTCATGGAGGCCAGGGACTTTTATCCCCAGTACCCAGCCCTTGAATGAATTAAGTGAAATGGTGAGTAAATAAAAATGGAATGTTCTAAATGCTTTTATTTTAGAAGGCTCATATTCTGGTGTGAGTCTGTGCATGTGTTTGTATTTGGGTATGTGTATTTTAGGGCAGAGATATTCTGAGAAATGTGAAATTGTTAAGTCTTCTGAACTAGTCCATTCAGGCTGTTATAACAACAGTGCAGAGACTGGGTGGCTTATAAACAACAGAAATTTCTTTCTCACAGTTCTAGAGGCTGGGAAGTGTAAGAGGAAGGTGTTTGCAGATTTGGTATCTGATAAACGCCTGGTTCCTCCTTTGTAGTTGGCCATCTCCTCATTGTGTCTTCATAGGATAGAAGACTAGAAAGCTCTCTGGGGTCTCTTTTGTAAGGGTACAAATCCCATTCATGAGAGATCCACTCTCATGTCCTAATTACCTTCCAAAGTACCGCCCCCAAAGCACAGTGAGGATTAGGCTTCAACATATGAATTTTGGGGGACACAAAACATTAAGTTTGTAACATCTTCTGCCTCTGATAATCCACCACAACCTCCTACACATCTGGCTGGAAATTTAGTATCTATTGTTACTGGAGTTTTACATATAAGAATTCCAGGTTTATTTGGGGTCAGGAACATGGATTTGGTCCCACGACTAAGGCAGTTTACCTTGCTTTCAAAATAATTCATGACCAGCCTGCATTGGTGTGTGTGTGTGTGTGTGTGTGTGTGTGTGTGTGCGCGCGCGCGCGCACGCGCGCGCAGGGTGGGGTGGATTGGTGGGGCTATATACTTGCTGGGCCACCATTTCCTCCAGTGGATAAAAAGCCAGAAGCTTCTGGTTACTTCTTTTAAAAAAAACTTATAATTTTAAAAATAGAGATATCATGGACCTATAATATTGTATTATTTTTAGATATACAACATAATGACCTGATATATGTATATATTATAAAATGCTTACAGTTGAGTTAGCATTCATCACCATACATAATTACATTTTTTTTTCTTGTGATGAGGACTTTTAAGATCTACTATCCTACCAACTTTGAAATATGGAAAACATGATTGCTAACTACAGCCACCATGCAGTACATTACATCCCCAGGACTTACTTACCTTGTAACTGGAAGCTTATACCTTTTGTCTGGTCACTTCTCCTAAACTTGGGAAGCTATTATTTTTTATACCATGCCTTTGTTCTTTGAGATCTCCTCCCATGTGAAGGAAATTAATATAATTCCCTTCTAAAAGCCTACATTTTGCATCCAAGGAAAAGGAATACACAAGCAGTGAAATAAGATACAATTAATATCTCCACAGATTAAATAGGTCTGTGTTTTCTCTTGCTTCAGGATAGTCCCTTTTAACTTTTTTTTTTTTTAAGTAATCTCTACACCCAGCATGGGGCTTGAACTCACAATCCTAAGATCAAGAGTCATATGCTCTACCAACTGAGCCAGCTAGGCACCACAGGACAGTCCCTTTTAACGCCAATTCTTGTGGTGGCTTTTTGATATACTTTTTAAACAAAAAGCATTTATTCAGAGTACTAGTCTTACATTGCCCAAGAGGGGAAGCAGAGAGAGGCAGATGCCTTTGAGTGAAAAATGTGAGAGGAGCCCCAATGATGACATTTTGACATTTTTTTTAATGTTTAGTTATTTTTGAGAGTCAGAGAGAGAGAGAGAGACAGAGCGTGAGCATGGGAGGGGCAGAGAGAGGGAGATACAGAATGAGAAGCAGCCTCCAGGCTTCAAGCTGTCAGCACAGAACCCCGATGTAGGGCTCAAACTCATGAACTGTGAGATCATGACCTAAGCTGAAGTTGCATAGTTAACTGACTAAGCCACCCAGGCGCCCTGACATTTTGACATTTTAAAAATGTTTATTCATTTTTGAGAGAGAATGTGAGCTGAGGAGGGGCAGAGAAAGAGGGGGACAGAGGATCCTAAGCAGGCTTTGTGTTGACAGCAGTGAGCCAGATGCGGGGCTTGAACTCATGAACTGTGAGATCATGACCTGAAGTCAGACACTCAACCAACTGAGCCACCCAGGTGCCCCTGACTTGTTGACATTTATGCCATTCTGTCAAGTATGGGGTTCAGAATGAGACTTAATTTGGTAAAATAAGTAATGTGATGTTTAACACATCACCATGGTGGTATTAGATTCATATCCAAACACAAGTCATTATTTTTCCTCTATAATATCAATTTAACTGCTTCATAATATTTTTAGCTAGGGAATAATTATTTCCTTATTTTATTAGCTATTTGAGAGAAAGTAGGCAGTTTGCAATTTTTTTCCTACTTTGAGCAATATTGAAATACTTGTAGCTAAATCTTCACACAGATCCTCAATTATTTCCTTAGCATAAATTTCCAGAGGCATAATTACTGGTTTGAAAGAATGGGTCAAATTTTAAGGCTTTTGATATGAGTTGTGAAAGAGTCCATTAGAAAGACTGAAGCTCATCGTAAATGATGGAAAGCACCCTCTTGGAAGGTACTTCGAGTAAATAAAAATGGAACATGTCTTATTTTGCTAGGGTTTCCATAACAAAATACCACAGAATGGTGGTACCTTAAACAATTAAAATTTCAAATTTAATTTTAACTTAAAAACAAAACAGGTGGGGCGCCTGGGTGGCTCAGTGGGTTAAGCGTCAGACTCTTGATTTCTGTTCCAGGTCATGATCTCATGGTTAGTGAGTTGGAGCCCTGTGTCAGGCTCCATGCTGACAGCGTGGAGCCGGCTTGGGATTCTCTCTCTGCATTCCCCCTCCTACCCTCCCCCCATCCTTTTTTTTCTAGGTATAATTTAGGTACAGTAAAATATACCTTTTTTAGTGTGTAGTTCTAGGAGTTGTGTAACCACCATGTTCAATTATGTTACTGTAATCAAGCTTACAAGAGTGATGGAAATGTCTAAATTTCAGATATATATATGTATATATATATATAATTTATTTATTTAATGTTTATTTATTTGAGAGTGAGAGAGCAGGAAGAGGGGCAGAGAGATAGAGGGAGAGACAGAATCCCACGCTGTCAATGCAGAGCTTGACAAGGGGCTCAAACTCACTAACTGTGAGATTATGACTTGAGTCTAAATTAAGAAGTTGGATGCTTAATTGACTGAGCCACTCAGGTGCCCCTAAACTTCAGTTATATTTTTAATTTTTGTTTTGTTTTTGAAGGCTAAGGCACTGGTAAGCAAGGTAAAGCCAAGAAACAAACTCAGGCAATTACCTGAAAGGTAAAATAAAAAAAAAATTTTCCTTCTTGAATGATCTGAGGGGTAGGAGATTGACTACATCATTTAAGTGTTTGTATAACACTGCTTATTCATCCCCAACTTTACCAATCTACTCTCCAAAAAGAGTGTAACATCCCAATTACCTTGCACTTATCCTGGCTTCATAATGTCTCTCAAACAGGATTGTGTTGCCTCCCATCATCCTGTAAGTCCCTTCTGTGAGTAAGGTTTTTAACCAGACAAAAGCATCTCTGAAGCTTTCCTCTTCAAGAGAAATTAACCCCATAATGGATTCCTAATTAGGTGGTATGGAGGATTATTTTTTGAAACAATGTAGGACAGACCTGTTACTTTGGAATTTACAGTTTAGATGGGAAAATAAGTTATGATCTTATTCTCTTTCCTTCAGAAATTCATCTTTTACTGTTGTAACTTTGTGTGTGTGTGTGTGTGTGTGTGTGTGTGTGACTCTAAAATTTATTTCTAAAGGTCTAATCTTTCATATGAGCTGTAGTCTTGGGCAGCCCAGAAAACAGTGCCCTATAAATATCCCATATCACCTTAAACATTAACAACTCAGTTCATCATCTCCCCTACTCCCTCTAGAACACTTTCCTTTCTTAGTTTGTCAGGCTGCAATTTTAGTTGTTCCAGATTCCAAACACAGGAATGCTTTTGTTTTCCTCATTCTTTATCATCAGTCAGTTAGCAAATCCTGACATACCTGAATTGTTTTTGTGGTTTTTTTTTTTTTGTGTGTGTGACAAATATGTAATAGCTTCCTACTGTCCTCCTCTTAATCAGGAGCACACTGATCACCTAACAGGCTATATATCATTCTTTTTTCCTTTAATTTACTTATTTTGAGAGAGAGGGAATGAGCATGTGCGATTGGGGGAGGGACAGAGAGAGAGAGAGAGAGAGAGAATGAATCCCAAGCATGCTCTGCGGGGCTCCAACTTCTGAACCATGAGATGCTGACCTGAAATCAAGAGTCTGAGGCTTTACCGCTACCATTTTTATTGTCTGCTTTTCCCCAGTAGAATGTAAGCTCTTGTGAGGGCTCTGTTGACTGCCATCCATATTCCCAGCATCTGGTATATTTGTTAGATAAATTGAGCATTTACTATGTAGTAGGCACTGTGAGTTTGCATATGGAATCTCATTTAATTTTTACCACACAGGAGAGTGTTTTATTGTTTTGATTTTCAGATAATAAAACTGGTTACATTTTTAAAAAAGGTTAAGTGACTTGCCCAATATCTAGTGCCAGACTCGTTTTGTTCTCAAGCCTTCAAGCTTATCTATATGCCTTTGCAATAATATTTAAGCTACTTAATCTAAATTTCAAGGCATTCCATAATATCAAGGACTCTAAACCTATCTTACCAAAGACGGTTTTCTATCAAAAACCTCTTGCTTCAAACTACCTATTGTACCTTGAACCTTATATAGTTTTCCTTTCCTCTTTATTTTGCTCATGTAAAGTCCCTGTAGAAATTTTATCTAGCCTTTGAATCAGAGATGGAGCGCAAGTTCCGCTTTTCACACCATTCAATCCTGAATACTCCAGGATGCAGTGAGGAATTCCTTTTCTTCAGGAAGTACCACATGGTTTTGGGGGCTCTTGGTCATGTAATGTCTCATACTATGTCCCATTCCTTGTATCTTGCTTGACACAAAGGTTCGATACATGGAAGCCTTGGTAATTTGCTTGCATTTTCACCTGAGGGTAGGTAAGGTAGTTCCCAGGGGTGCGCGATATTTATGTATGGTATCCTCCGACACCCGGTTGTAAAATACCTTCAAAAAGCTAACGTTTTTGTTGGGAAGGAAGCATCGCATAGGTCACAGAAGCATAAAACGATGTGTTCCTGAAGTAAAATGAAAATGTCAGCTGTGGGAGTACGCTAAGGGAGGCAGAGCAGGGCGTCGGGAAGGGCTTCAAGGCCGGCCGCAGGGTGGCGGGGGGTCTCGCGCGACGCCACGGTCAGGAATCGCAAGCGCTTCTAGCACGTCGCTGTCCTTCACCTGGCCCCGGGCTCGCTTTTGCGACGGGCCACGTGCCAGTGTTTAACTGCACGTCGGTGCGTCAGTGAACGGTTAATAGCCGCCTTTCCCTCCCAGGCCTCTACCCTCCATCTTTGTGCGGACAGGGGGGCGGGGCGGCGAGGATGCCAGGTGTAGCGGCCCGGTCGAAACGCGGCGGGTAAATCCAAGCCCCCAACCCCAACAGTCAAGTTTTCAAAAAGCCCGCGCGTGGCGCCCCAGGACGCATCCGTTGGGAACGACCCGCAGCGCGCCCCCGCTCACCCCCACTCCCAAGCCCAGGGTGGGGGCAAGGCGTCGGGTGGCAGACAGGTCCCCCACACAGGGGGCGCCGGGGCCAACGCGCACTGGGGAGCGCGCCCGTCCAGCCGCGGCCGAAAACGGAAGTGGGCTCGAGCGGATCGCGATCATTGGCTGAACTGACATGTCTCTCAAGGGGCTGGCGCGAACGCCACTGCGGAGTTGGGCGAGGGGATACGGCTAGGGGAGGGGGAAAAACACTGGGAACAGCCGCGGGGCTGGGAGGAAATGAATTGCGGAGGTGCGCGGGGAGCCGGGAGAGTCCCCTGTCAGGGCACACGGGGGAGCCAGGGAGTGAGAGCGGGGCTGTAGAGGCGGTGGCGGGAGCAGCGCAGGCCGAGGGCTTGAATCGACCGCGGAGGGCGGGGAGTCCGTGACCGAGAGCGGCGCTGCGGCGCGGTAGGCGGGACTAGAGGGAGCCACGCAGGGATTGGCGGGCAGTGCTAGGCTGCCGTACGTCGGCGGTGACGCACGCTTCGGGGAGGGTGCGCGCGCGTTCAGCGGCCTCTTTGTGTGGTGCCCAGATAGGGGAGCGGAGGTGGCGGTAGCGGTAGCGGCAGCGGCAGCGGCAGCCCTGGTTGTCTTCCAGTCTCCTCGGCTCGCCGTCTAGCCGGCACCTCTCCCCTCCCTCCCCCTTCCTCTTTTCCTCCTTCCCTCCCCTTCCCTTTTTCCCTTCCCCGTCGGTGACCGGCGGTGGCGGCTCCAGCAACAGCTGGGCCCAAGCTGTGAGGAGGCCTTAGCCAACGATAACGGCGACGGCGAAACCTCGGAGCTCGCAGGGCGGGGGGAAGGCCCGGGCCGTGGAGATGGAGAATTCCCAGTTGTGTAAGCTGTTCATCGGCGGCCTCAATGTGCAGACGAGTGAGTCGGGCCTGCGCGGCCACTTTGAGGCCTTTGGGACTCTGACGGACTGCGTGGTGGTGGTGAACCCCCAGACCAAGCGCTCCCGTTGCTTCGGCTTCGTGACCTACTCCAATGTGGAAGAGGCCGATGCCGCCATGGCCGCCTCGCCCCATGCCGTGGACGGCAACACGGTGGAGCTGAAGCGGGCGGTGTCCCGGGAGGATTCGGCGCGGCCCGGTGCCCACGCCAAGGTTAAGAAGCTCTTTGTCGGGGGCCTTAAGGGAGACGTGGCCGAGGGCGACCTGATCGAGCATTTCTCGCAGTTTGGCACCGTGGAAAAGGCCGAGATTATTGCCGACAAACAGTCCGGCAAGAAGCGTGGCTTCGGCTTCGTGTATTTTCAGAATCACGACGCGGCAGACAAGGCCGCGGTTGTCAAGTTCCATCCGATCCAGGGCCATCGCGTGGAGGTGAAGAAGGCCGTCCCCAAGGAGGATATCCATTCCGGTGGGGGCGGAGGCGGCTCCCGGTCCTCCCGGGGAGGCCGAGGCGGCCGGGGTCGCGGCGGTGGTCGAGACCAGAACGGCCTGTCTAAGGGCGGCGGCGGCGGTTACAACAGCTACGGTGGTTACGGCGGCGGTGGAGGTGGCGGCGGCTACAACGCGTACGGAGGCGGAGGAGGCGGTTCGTCCTACGGTGGAAGCGACTACGGTAACGGCTTCGGCGGCTTCGGCAGCTACAGCCAGCACCAGTCCTCGTACGGGCCCATGAAGGGCGGCGGCGGCGGCGGTGGCGGTGGCAGCAGCTGGGGAGGTCGCAGTAACAGTGGACCTTACAGAGGCGGCTATGGCGGTGGGGGTGGTTATGGAGGCAGCTCCTTCTAAAAAAAAATCTAAAAATGCCTGGGAGTGGCTATAGGGGTAGCTCTTTTCAACAACCCAACTAGGGTCAACTCCTGAGTTCCTTCCTCTCCCACCGCCTTCCCCATTTTGCCCTTGGGGGAGCCGCTTCTATGGCTGCTTATCCTTGGGGGTGTTGCCCTATTTGCCTGCCACCTCTCTTGTCTCTCCCTCTGAAGATGGACTCGGCCCCACATACACATTTTTGTGTTACAGTCATTGATGGACTCTATTTTTTTATTATTACTTGGACCTTGGTCGTTTTTATACTAGCAAAATGTCTTGTTTTAATTTGTGTTTTTTGGGGGGGGAGGGAGTGAACTTGCTGATTCTGTAGCAAAACCGGGGCGGGGGTTGGGGTGGGGGGGTAGTTTACTTTGTTGTAAGGACTTGATACCTGGCGACAGCGTTTTCTATGAAATCTACTTGGATCCCATGCCTGAAATTTGGAAGCATATGTACAAAAATCATTTTTACGTTTTATTTTTAATAAATCATTGTGTTTGACCGTATATGTCTAACATTTTTTTTCTAGGATCCATTCCGTACCGTTTTAAGGGATATTAAAAATTTTTCGTGTTAACTCTTAATTCTTGATGTGTACTTAGAGAAACTTTTAAAAGGTCCTTTGGTGGGTTTTTTTGTTTGTTTTTGTTTTTGTTTTCTCTGTTGCCCTTCTAGTGACATGTTGAATTTTAAACCTTACAGGCAAAACTTTTGAAGTGGTGGATGTAGCTTTTTAAAATCTTTAAAGTTTCTGTGCATCCATCTCTTGTACTAAGCGATTTCCTTATCATCTTGACATGGTTGGTCACTTCTTTCTATGAGAATTTACTTCAAAGTATGTACTGTGTAGCTCGAAAGAAATAGTTTGTGTTAAGCATGTGTTTTCATTCATATAAACTGTTTAAAAATTTTCAGATGGCCTAGTTTCATCCCTCTTACTGGTTTGTCTGTAATGAATGGTTACAAATAAGGGTTATATTTTACCCTTAAACTAAATGCATTTTTGTATTTTCAGAGCAGATTTAAACGTTTTTTCCTATAGCTGAACTGTTGTCCTCTTGGAAATCCTTCCCCCCACCTTTGTAGCACCATCTACTGGCAGAATGGCAGTGTATCTGCAAAACAATTTGTTAAAAAATCTTGTTTAGGATAATTGCATCAGTTTTACAAGTTTTGCCATCAAAAATCTGTTCAGACTTTGGTTACACATTTTCTTGTAACTAAGATGGGCTTTACGGGAATGTAGTTAACAATCCATATCACAATTGCCCTTTCTACATGAGATTTGAAAATGTAAACTGCTGTGCATAGCTTGGGCAGTGGCCCCAAATTGCTATGACAACTAATGAACCAGCTACATGTACTGGTGTCTTAGGTGCAAGTTGTAAAGCAAAATATTTGTGTATTCTGCTTGGTTAACAAATGTATATTTGTAGCCCTTTCATGCAATAGAATTCAAGTTGTTGTTTATAAAAAAAAAACAAAACAAAACAATGATATAGGAGAAAATTGCTTTCCTGGATAGAAATATAGAATAGCAACGTTTATGGATATCACAAATAAAGAATTCAATTCTTTACATGATTGAGTGAGAGTATGTATAACCTGGTGGGTGGCTTCAGAGTACCTATAATATAGTACCTTGATTTGATGTTATGGTAAAATTTTTAACTTGAACATTGCAATTCCAAAGCCCAAATGTATATAGTAAGCTTTCTGAGGGGATATTAATGGGCTTTAAAGTAAAAAAGACTATTTTAGCATTGGCATTTTTTTAGTTCTTGTTTACCATATATTTCTTAATCTCTAATTCTTGCCAATTTTTAAATCTTAATTGCTAGGGTTTTCCTTTTGAGAGCTAGGAAGAAAGGTCAAGATTGCTAGGCTAGATTATGGCTGCTCAGTAGTTGCTGATGCTTGCTACAAATTTTTAAGTATACGTCTGTGACAAATGGGATAGATGTTTTGCATATTGAATAAATATCATCAGATCTTTTGCTCTTCAATGGTTCTATGGTTTCCTTAAATTCATTTTTCACTCTTAGTGAAACACTACATGTGGGCTTTTTCATTTGGTAGTTGAGTCTTGATTTTTGGGTGCGTCTAAGATACAGAAAATGATACGCTTAAAGTTTTCATTATATTTATTACTCTGCCTTTTATTCAGCTTTAGTGGAAAGATCTATTTCTTCTGGGTCATTTGGAACACAACAACTTTTGGAGGGTTTCCAAAGTCTAATAAGGTTATCATTTTGCCTTCCCTACATAGTGATTTCTAGAAAGTATAATGAATTATATAAAAGGATTTCCTGTTAATTAGACACCTCAAGGTGCTGTTTTGGTATATTAGTAATTCCTTGTCATGTCTTTACCTTTACAGATTCCTTGTCATGTATTTACAGATTCCTGTAATCTGGACTGGTTATTTAGTGAAGGCAAAAGCATAGTGGTACTTAGTTTTTATGGAATTCCTCTTGTCAACTTTTATGCAAGCGTTTTTGATGGTTTTTTTTTTTCTTTTTTGGGGGTAATGAGTTGTATTAAGTCCTTTCACCTATGAGAGCTATCCGAACATTAAAATTTAAGAAGGAATTCATGGGAAGAGGTGGTACAGAATCTAGTCCGTACTGAATACAGTTTTTTTTGTGCCATGCTTGAGTCTAATTTGAAAGATTATAAAAAATGAACTTACTTTTTCTCTCCCTCTTGTGAAGAACTTTTGCATTTACAGTATCTTTAGTATAAATTCAGTTGTAATCATTAATTGAATGTTTTCAAAGGTATTTAAAGATTGTTAGTAACTTTAAATTTTAAGCTTGCAGGTGGTTAATGTTCATAGGAATAATTGTAGAATGATAAACTGATTGTTTCCTCCTATAATTTAGCGATTTTGAACATAGATTTCTTATTTAAATCTGCTTCACGATAAATTTTTGTTTTTAAGCAAGGCTAAAGGATTGAGTTTACTTGAAAATTTAGTATTTATCATTATTTTCCTCAATCAGAAGTGACAGTGTCAGTTATTTGATAGGCTTCTTTATTTTTTAAGTGTTTGCTTTTCTCAAAACTGAGAATTTGCATTTTATGTTAAATTTTGTGTGCCTGTGTCTTTGCTGACTGAAAGTGGGCTTTTGGATGTTGGATTGATTTGATCAGAATTGCATCTAGTCGGTATATGGATTTTACCCAGAAAGATAACATTTGGGTTGGTCTCTCCCATTTTGATCAACTTACTGAGTGTAAGGTTTTGTTCACTGGGAAATATCCTGTTCTGTTTAAGAAGGCCTGATTTTGTTTGCATCTGAAATAGGGCAACAAAGATTGCCCCTAAACCAGAGTAGGGCAATGCTTTTTTCTTAATGTCTCATTGCAGATTACTTTGATGTGCCTTTGTTTTATGCTTTCTCTTAAAAGTGAAAATACATTAAGGTTTTTTTCAATAGAAAGTCCCTTAAAAGGTAAAACCTAAGAAATCTGCTTTCTACAATTTGTTACTTAAAAAATTGTTATGTTGCATAACACTTGGATTATAATTCAAGTTACAGAAAATAGCAATATTAGTAGGAAATAGAAAATACGAGGTTTTATTGACTCTTGGGGCTGGTGTATTTTAAAAATAAATTTATTAGGGTTAAACAAATAACTGGTTATAAATCAAACTAAATGAAAAGTAAGTATTTTACTAATATGAGCCAGTCCTCAAGGATAATCACTCATAGATGTATATTCAGCTAGCTCTTTTTTGTATGCTCCTCAGGTCGACTGTATAGGGTCAACTGTAAATGTTCCATGGTATGGCTTTTTACAACTTAAAACATTCCTTTTGATGGAATGAGGTTTCTTCTCTTGCTGTTAGCAAGAGCAGCAAAATCAGCTTAAGGGAGGTGGAACTTAAATTATTCTTCTCTTGCTGTTATGAACAATGCAGTGATTTTTATCCTTGCAGATATGTTCTTGCTGATCAAATGTGTACTTAATTGGTGAGATGGTTACCTCACAGTTAAACGTGCTAGACTGAGAATGTACCAGTTTTGTGGTGTCTTAAGTATTTGTCAATTCTTAGTATACATACAGAAAGGTACATCTTCCCTTGTGGCTTTTTTAAAGCCTTAGGGTAATTTAGTGAAAACATTTGACTGAAAATTTTCAAAGCTAGATTATATGTGACATAATAGCTAATGACCTATGAGGACCATTATATTGCTATCTTCCCTTTTTGTTTTCTCCATTAGTTTTTACTGCAGAAATGTTTACCAGTTTTGCCATATGATGGCTATATATATTACTTAGGACATTTCATTACTGTCTGAAAAAATAAGAAAGGTACCACTGATTATGTTTGCTATGTGTCTTGTGTTAAGTATTTTATGTGCATGATTTATTTCAGTCCTTAGAATAATTCTTTGATGAGATCCTGTTATCTCTGTGTTAGGTATTAGCTATGGGCTTACCTAATTTAAATAATTTGCTTAAGATCATGTAGCTATTGGGAGCAAGAAATAGACATCTTTTCCCTTATTTTTAAAAAGCATATTGTAAAGGGAGAAAAATAAAATTGCTCCTCCCATTTTCTCCTAATGCCTGGATAACCTGTGTTAACAGTCTACTTCTAGATCTTTTCTTTGCATAGCTTGCATAGCAAGATGAATAGTTACATATGCATATACCTGAATTTTAACATCAAAGATGGTCTTCGATATTTCTACACGTATCTTATATGACTCTATGGTGTGCTACAGTAAAAAAACACACCATAATTTATTGATTGGCATGTTTCCAGTTTTTCTTCTCATAATTTAAAACTTTTTGCAAGCCTTGTGTTGCCATTTAAACATTTAAAAGCAGAAAAAACAAGTTTGGGAGCCTGGTTGAAGCTGTTGGTTATATTGGTATCCAGATAGTTCTCTAAGAAATCTGCTAGAGCCTTAAAAGGATTTTTTGGATATTTACAGTCCTAACATTTTCAATTTTACTTCTGTCAACTTTCCGCCCAACTTTGTGTTTCAGTTTTTTTGTGAGAAAGTTGATTAAAAAATACGTAATTTATCTCCATTTAAAAAAAAAGCCTTAGTGCCCTTATATTCTGAAGGGACTGTACGTTAAGGTCTGGGATTTTATAGCAATAAATAGGCAGTTTATTCTTTACTAGTTCATTCTACCTAAAATGTGTAGCATCATATTTTAGTTGTGTGTGAATAGAGATTTTTCACTGCAGAAATCGCTTTTATAAAAGTTGAATTTTAAGTGATTTGCTAAGTACTTCCTCAAGAAACTCTGAGAAAGAATAGGAAAGAGCAGATGGGAAGTGGTATACTGGGAGAGATTTACTCTGGATCAGAGGTGGGCAATGCCCAAAATCTCAATTTCCAGTTGAAATGTGAATTCAGATCTTACTATTTAACCTTGGTAAGTCCACTTATTTTCTTTTACTATTTAACCTTGGTAAGTCAATTTATTTTCTTTGGACTTCTTTTTCCTGCGATGTGGAGACTAATTGCTTAGATCCTTTCCAATTTCATACTCTTAGTTTTTAGTCTTGTTTGGTAATTATTCAGTAACAGCTTTGAAGAGGAATCTTTGGATGAGTTCCTATAATTCATTAAACAATTTATTGGACATGACTTAGCTAAAAAGTAAGGATGAGCCCTTGCTCACAACATGATACCCACGGTTTAGTTTGGGTGGTGGGAATTTAAACAATTATGATAGAGTGTGAGCATTTTAGTCAGACATATAAGCAGTAGTGGGGACTTCTTTTTGTGGGTCATTTCACCGACCCACAATGTTAAACATGAGAGACATTTGCACTAGTTTTGTCATTTAGGTTGAGTTGGTCAAGGACATTCCACAGCTTAGACCAAAATGCAGATCATGATGTATTGGGCTGTTTACATTTTTTCTTGCCATTACTAGACCACAAAGACCTTAAAAGCACATCATCTATTTTTTGAAATTATTTTGCATCATTTTATGATTGATGGTTTTTGTGAAGTATTGATAGCAAAATCAGCTTAAGGGAGGCAGAACTTAAAAGTATTCAATGTTAGAAAACCAAAACGGTTGAAATATTAAGTGGGAAATGATAATCAGTGCATATTAATGAATCTTTCCATAAGGAGTATAATTCATATTTTGAGGACCCCTTTTATTAAGCTAAAGTTAGCAGCATCCTTACCATTCTTGCATTTTCATCTTGTAAATATCTTTCCAATATTTTGACTTATTAGTTGATTTTAAAATATAATTTTGTTAGAAATAACTTCTACAGTAATTCAGTTTCTTTTTAATTCAGTTTCTTTTCTATAAGAAAAGTTTCTTATAGAAAAGAAACTGAATTTGCCATAATTGAAAAGTTATATGTTCTCTAAATTTGATTTTTAAAATGGAGTTAATATTTGTATAATTTGGGGGAGGCAGTATTTGAGAAATAAGTGGGCATGAATTATTAGCCTCAAATTGAATTTGACTTTAGCACATTGTGAATGTTCTTGATGCTTAAATTTAGTCTTTTACTAAATATAACGTGTGGAATTTGTTGGAAAATAGAATTTATTGCTCATTTCAAAGAGAGACATACAACTAACTGGTTTCAGAAAATTAGCCTTTGACTTTGGAACTTGCTTTTGGGTGAACTTCACATTTTCCCTAAATGAGAATTTAAATGTTACTAGATAAAACGTTTATCATAAAAAGGAGATATTTGAAAACTGCTCTTAAAATAGAAATCCTAAAGTAGGAAGGGTAGAAAGGGCGCTTGAGTCTCATGTACTTACTTTTATAGCTCCTTTTTTACTTGCACTTGGAGCTGGATGAGTTGAATATTCAAAGAACAAAAAGATTCAAGAAGATACCTTGCTAGGCATTCTTATCTGTGCTTCCTTTTCTACCTAGGCAGATTTTCTTAGGCTCCTTTGATTCTTTTATCAGTTCGGTTTGCTTAAAACAAACACCACCCCCTCCCTCCGAAAACCACCCGGAAGAGTTTTGTGACATCCATCTGCTCTAAAATTCTCTGATGTGAACTTTTACCATTTAAACGACATGTGTGTTTTCCAGTGTTTACCATCAGTTTTATCAGGTATTGATTACCTTTGTGCAAAAGACATCTAGGCTCTGGAGATACACAGCAGTGAGACACACATGATTTCTGTCTTCAAATAACTTGCATTCTGATTGGAATTCAATTTCTTTTGAAATGGTGGATCCTTTCCTTTTCAGCATCATGGCACCGTTTAGGTTGTTTACACCATACAAATTGGAGTTAGTTCCATTGTTATTTAGTGTACATTCTTGGATTTTATTAAAGCTTCACTCTTTTCCTGATTACTTATTTGGATACCATATGAAAGATGCATTTTTTTTTTCTGATGCTTATGTTGCAAATATAATTGGCCTCAGAGTAAGCATCTGATTTAATATTTCATAGTCCTTAAGGACTTTTTTTTTTTTTTTGCATCAAATAGACAAGATGTCTGAAGATGTCACTTTCTAGTTTTGTGTCCTTGAACAATTTGGCCTGAACCTCAGTTTCCTTGTCTTCAAAAAGGAGAGACTTTTACTGATACCTGTCTCACAGAGTTGTTGAACAGATTGAGTGAAAAAATCCATTTAAAGGACTTAAACTATCTTGTCTGGCACATAGTAATGTTAACATTATGACCTCTGATAACAGTTACAACTGCCTAGCAAAAGGTGTACCTTTATTTAACCCCCAACCACACGATATTTGCACAGTTAATGAGGTGAATGAGTAACTAACTGTCTCAAAAAGAGTAGTGACATAGGCATATATAGTCTGTAGATTATTCTTAATACTGCGATTAAAAATACTGTTTTTAACCCAGGCTTTGCCCTTCACTTGTTGGGTGAGCTTGAATATGGGAGCCCCCTAAACCTCTGCTGTTTTAACTCCAGTAGGAGAGAGATGAACCATGATAGCTACCTGTAATCCACTCCTTCACAGATTGGTGGCTGAAGCTCACCTCAGAAAGATTCAGTAACTTTTCCAAGGCCACTCACCTGGCAAAAAGGTTGAGTTGGGGTTGAATCCAAGTCTGATTTTGATGTTCATGCTGTTCCCACTAAACTTCAGATACACGTGGCTAATTTGTACTAAGGGTAAAGGAGATTTGTGGAAAATAAATTGGAAGAAGTTGAAACCACATTACTCAGGTCTTTGAGTTGTATGCTAAGGAGTTTGGACCTTATCTGGCAGGCAGTGGAAATCACTAGAGGTTACTGAGCAATAATAGTGGTAGTGAGTGCAATTTAGACAGATTAACTCCCTAGCACTGAGTAAAATAGTTGGCATTTCAATGATATTTTGGGTGACAAGGTTGTTAAGACAACTGTTGTTAATCAGGTAAGAAAAGAGATCATGAACAAGGGGGGTAGTGCTGGAAATTAACTGAGGGGATTTGTAGGAAGCTGTGAAAGTAAAATTGTCATATGACTGGATATGTAGGGAACAAGGAAGGAAGGAGTAGTTTAATGAGAATTCCTGTGTAACTCGGAGGATGGTTGATGCCCCTGGGAATGGGAAGAAGAGATTTAGAAGGAAGGTTTGGAATATAGGTGAAGATGCTGGTAAGCACTTTAATGTATTGTGTCTTTTGCACATAGCTTTACAAAATGGTTACTATGCTAACCATTACTCTTTGCCTCTCCAGGCCCACTCTCCATCTTTCTCTTAAGGTGTTCTTGGGAACTTGATTCTTAAAGAACTGCATACACTTTTTTTTTTTTTAATATGAAACTTATTGTCAAATTGGTTTCCATACAACACCCAGTGCTCATCCCAACGGGTGCCCTCCTGAATGCCCATCACACACTTTCCCCTCCCTCCCACCCTCCATCAACCCTCAGTTTATTCTCAGTTTTTAAGGGTCTCTTATGGTTTGGCTCCCTTCCTCCCTAACTTTTCTTTTTCCTTCCCCTCCCCCGTGGTCTTCTGTTAAGTTTCTCAGGATCCACATAAGAGTGAAAACATATGGTATCTGTCTTTCTCTGTATGACTTAGTTCACTTAGCATAACACTCTCCACTTCCATCCATGTTGCTACAAAAGGCCATATTTCATTCTTTCTCATTGCCAAGCAGTATTCCATTGTATATATAAACCACAGTTTCTTTATCCATTCATCAGTTGATGGACATTTAGGCTCTTTCCATACTTTGGCTGTTGTTGAAAGTGCTGCTATAAACATTGGGGTACAAGTGCCCCTATACTTGACACGTCATCTCCAAAGGCAAGGGAATTAAAAGCAAAAATGAACTATTGGGACCTCATGAAGAAGTTAAAGAGCTTCTGCACCGCAAAGGAAACAATCAACAAAACTAAAAGGCAACCGACGGAATGGGAAAAGATATTTGCAAATGACATGTCAAAGGGCTAGTATCCAAAATCTATAAAGGACAAAACTCCGCACCCGAAAAACAATCCAGTGAAGAAATGGGCAGAAAACATGAATAGACACTTCTCTAAAGAAGACCTCCAGATGGCCAACAGGCCATGAAAAGATACTCAATGTCACTCCTCATCAGGGAACTACAAATCAAAACCACACTGAGATATTACCTCACACCAGTCGGAGTGGCTAAAATGAACCAATCAGGAGACTACAGATGCTGGAGAGGATGTGGAGAAACGGTAACTCTCTTGCACTGTTGATGCATACTCTCTTTGGCTTCTTGGGATTAGGCACTGGGAGAAACCAGCAGGAGATCTTAAGAGTGAGAGAGAGGTGAGGTCCACATATATGTTCCTCCTGCTCCCCAAATACACATTTGTACTCAGCAGACAGATTTTTATTGGCCACAGCTCTATTCCAATAGCTCTCTCTCACAGCTCTAGGTTCTGGCTCCTGGTAACTCCTCCCTCCTATAGTCACTTCAGACTTGCTGTTGCTAACCCCAAGATGGTTCCCAGACATTGTTGATATTCCTGTGTCCACAGCCTTGTAAATAATTCCTTTTATTAACACCTGTGTTTTCTTTTATTTTGTTAGTGAAAAATTTTAAATCCCTTCCACATTTTCTAATGACTTGATCTTCCAGGCACCATCAAACTTGGAGAAGACCTAGCTATTTGCACTAAGTTACTTTCCTTTCTTGTCATGAGTTTTCTCACATTGTTTGAAATTTAGTGTCCTTATTTCATACTGTGTTAGGTTAAAGTTATGACTCTTCTGCCTATGATTTAGCTGAAAATACAGCAGTGAACAAGAGACAAAAATCCCTGCCCTCAGTAGGGTTTATATTTTAGTGGAGAGAGACAGACAATGAAATACAATAAATTGTGTGGTATGTTAGAAGATGATGAGTGAATGGTATAGAAAAATTAACTTAAGGAATAGGGAGTGCTGTAAGGCAGGATGTTTGTGAAAATAGTGCATTTTAAAATAGGGTGGTATAGGTAGGTCTCTCAGAGAAAGTGACAATTGAGGAAACACTTTAAGGAAATGGGGAAGTGAGTAGTGCAGATATATAGGGGAAGAGCATTACAGGTAGAGGATTAGGAAAGCAGAAGCTCTGGGGTAGTATTGTGCCTGACCTTTTTGAGGACGAGCAAGTTGGTGATGGTGGAGGAAGAGGAGCAAAAGAGTGACTGATCAGGTCAGAGAGTGGCCAGACCATGCTGGGACTTGGAAGCTGTTGTAAGGATTTTGGCTTTTGCCATGTGAATGGTGCACCATTTCAGAGTTTGAACAGAGGAGTGTAATTATCTGCCTTGAATTTTAATAGTCTCTCTGGCTTTCCATCTGTTAGAATTCCTATTCCTTTGGTATAGTTGCTTTCAATGAGGGTTAATGAGCAAAGCAACGAGAGCAACTTGGCCTAAGGTGAAAAAACCCACAATCTCTTTAATTCTATGTGTGTATGTGTAATATATATGTATGTGTGTGTGTATACATATATATGTGTGTATATATGAGAGAGATTGATTATATTTGGCTGAAATGAATCTTTAATTGGTGCTGTGCTCTCTGTAGAGGGCCTCCTTGCAAGATTGACCCTTGTCAGGGCACTTCGATTGAGGGAATGTTCCTAACTGAGAAGGGTGGTCCACTGTGTCTAGACTGTCTGGGTTCACTTGCAATCTGATCTATGCTAAACACCTTCTTTCCTTCTGGGAGTCTGGAATTTTGATAAGTGCTAGATAGTGGGTGCCTATAAAACCTTGAGTACTGAGTCCTTGGCAGCAACATTACACAGAAGCGTATTCTCTGTGACCCCTCATGGTAGGGAGAGAGCAAAAAGAGGTTTTGTACATGGATTCCTCTAGACTACCTGTGTCTTTTTTCCTTATGATTGGACTGTGTATCCTTAACTATGTGACTATTAAACTTTAGTTGTGAGTACACTTAGTGCTGAGTTCTGTGATTTCTTGTAGCTAGTCTCTCAGTGTTGTGTTGGTCTTGGGAACACCAGACACAGGTGATGTGTGTGTGTGTGTGTGTGTGTGTGTGTGTGTGTGTGTGTGTGTGTTATCAATTTAAGTGGAAAACATCAGGTTGTGCGTAGAAGGTGGAGTTTTCAAAAAACCTGTCGCATAGGTCAGCCAGCCCTATGTTGAATGGAGAGCTCTTCTGAGAAGTTTTTACTTTGTTAATTTCTTTAAAAGCTCTAGGTCTTTTCATTTATTGCATCTTTGAGCAGTTTTGAGCGGCTTCTGGCAGTTTTGAACATGGGAAGACTCACTGCCATCATGTACATCCTTTGTAAGCAAGTTTATAAAAAAGACCGCCTTATATCGGTCTTTAAAATGATCTAAGTGAAGGAAATTGTTGACATAGGCACCATAAATGATTCCTTAGGGAGAAAAGAAATATAACTATTAGAAGCAGCAGCATCCCCTAACAGATGTAGTTATGTCAGTATGTTAGAAGGATCACATTTTGTTTGCTTGTAAAGTCTCTGCAATGAAATGTATAGCAAGCTGGTCTGATTTTATGACTTTGTATTACTCCCTTGGGAAGGAAGTTATCCTGTCCTGATCTTTTAATGAGAAGAATTTGATAAAGAGAAGATGAGACTTGGGTCACAGAAGGGAGATTATGGCAAAAATGCCCATTTGACAGATCTCTGTCTTCTCAATTTCTGCTTTCTGACTTCAGAGTCACAGCCAGTTGCCCTCAAATCTCTGGATCCATATAGCTGTGAGCTTGAAAGCTCTTATTTTCAATTGGTAGAAATATTTGTTACCTTCCAAATGATTTTAATCACAGTTTTGTACTTTTACAACTGAAATTGCAGACAGTAACTTCTCCATAGGCTGGGAAAGTTGATGAATAAGGAGGGCAAATATGGATGTACTTAGTAAGAACTATGAAATTAATCATATCCTTTGGCTCTAGGACTCCAATACTAGGAGTTTAACCTAAGAAAACAATTCAGTGAAAGGAGAAACAGCCTTTGCGCAGTTATTATAACATTGTCTATAAAAAGAGATTAAAACTATAAATGTTAAACATTGGGGAAATGTTTACTAAATTGTGCTCTGTGTTGTTGTTGTTGTTTGCTGTTAGTTATATGTTTTCATGTGTATAATTTCTCCAACCAGCTTGTAAGCTTTTTGGCATTCTATTCATGTAGGATTTATGTTGTAGCTCCCTGGTACAGCCCATTGCATAGACAGACTGAAATAGTCCGTGAGACTGCATTGTAAGAATGTGGGTGTGGAGAGTGACCAGGGAAATGTTTACTAGATTGTGCTCTGTGAAAGGGTGAAGTGTTAGAAACCTGTTGTCCATCAGTAGGTGAATAGATGAACAAAATGTGGTGTATACATACAATGGAATATTATTCAGTCATAGAAAATGAAATTCTGACACATGCTACAACATGGGTGAACGTTGAAAGCATTATGCTAAATGAAATAAGCCAGATACAAAAGGACAACTGTATGATTGCACTTATATGAGGTGTTTAGAATAGGCTAGTTCATAGAAACAGAAAGTAAGAATAGAGATTACCAGGGCCTTGGGGGAGGAGAGAGAATAGAGAGTTAACTGTTTAGTGAAGTTTCTGTGGGAATGATGAAAAAGTTCTGGAGATGAATAGAGGTGATGGTTGCACAACATTGTGAATGTACTTAATGCATTGTACACTTAAAAACGGTTAAAATGGTAAGTTATATGTATATTCCACCACAATAAAAAATTACAAAAATATGTAGTAACGTATTATTTAATGTAGTATATAATATGTAAGTATATTAAAGTAGCAGGATTAAATGAACCTTTTAAATTGTTGTTGTTTAATTTTAAGTGAAGCCACGAGAAATTGTAATTACCTAGTTGCAACTATTTACAATTACGAATTGTAATTAAACCTCCACAAAATTACTTTTTAAACCTCCACAAAATTACTTACCCAGTGTGCACCTTTATTTCTCTTCCTTTGGCCCTGCTCCCTCCTCTCCCAAATTGAAAGTTGTGTCCTCCTACACTGAGTTCCCAGTCCCTTTTCTGCACTTCTCTTGAATCTCTTGTTGTTGTTGTATGTTGTTGTTGTTGTTTTACCATTATTTATATGTTTCCATGTGTAATTTCCCCAACCTGCTTGTAAGCTCTTTGGCATTTTATTCATATAGGATTTATGTTGTAGCTCCCTGGTACAGCCCATTGCATAGACAGACTGAAATAGTCCGTGAGACTGCGTTGTAAGAATGCAGCTGTGGTGAGTGACCAGAATGTATGAACATTTTTGCTCATGGGTTTTACATTATGTTCAAGCATTGTGTCTCTCTCAATTCTCTGTACCTGCTAGATGTGCAGACCTGACCTCATTCGCGTACACATCACATATTCTTGATTTTGGTGCTATACCTTATCTGTATTTTACATTTTCATGTAAAACAAAACAAAACAAAACAAAACAAAACAAAACAAAAACAGTTTTCTTTGTACCCAGAAAGGAAAGAACCAAGGAGGTGAGACAGGAGATAGAGTTCTGCAGGTAGAGAACCAGTGCAGTCAATTTAAAATTAAAACTACCTATGAAAAAGTTGTAAGTAGGAATTAATACTCATTTTTGAACAGAATATTCTGTGAAGGAAGCAGATTGCCTCCCTCTATTTAGGTCATTGGTGTAAGTGATTAGGTCTAGCTTTTATTATGAAGAGATGTACATATTTGCCAGCAGAGGGCACCAGCTGCTGATTCCAGAGAGGAAGGAATTTTTACAAAGGTCCTGAATTTGAGTGTTCACAAAGTACTAACAATGGTGTGAAGCCCCCTGCTTGCTGGTATAGTTGGTCTGGTTTTTCTTTGACTCAGATGGGGTCCAGTGGTGTGCTCCCAGCTGTCCCCAAGAGCAGTCTTTGGCTAGGTCTGGTTGGTAAGCCAAGGGACCAGAGGAGTCTATAGTAAAGGATTTTATAGTAGTAAGTGTTTGGAAGCATTAGATACCAGCCTGTGTTAATATCTTTAAGGAGTTCATTTGCTGTTGTTCTCCCGTTGATAGGTGAGGTGGAAGAGGTGCTAAGCCAGGCTTATGAGGACCTGGTTCCATGTCCCACTTGGTCCCCTAGTCAACTGGGTGGTCTTGAGCCAGTTGCTTTCTTTCTCTCAGCCTCAGTTGGCTTATCTCTGAAATGGAAGTAGTAAGAGGGAGAAAATGCCTGCCATGCACAGTAGTTAATACTGGTCTTTGGAGTCAGGCACACCTGGGTTCAAACCTTTGAGGCTGTGGTCAAGCCATTTAACTCTCAGAACCTTAGTTTCCTCACATGTATGGTGTATGTTCTGGTGGAACTCATGTTTATTTGATTACTTTTGAAAATAACTTCTTTTTGCCTATAGACCCCCTTCACCCATTTCTCTCTCCCCTCACCCCTGCCTCTGATGATGACTAGTCTCTTCTCTATGAGCTTGCTTGTTTTGTTTTGATTTTTTAGATTCTGAGAGAGATCATGCGGTATCTTTCTTTCTCTTTCCAACTTATTTCACTTGTAATGCCAATGGGGTCCATCAATGTTGTCACAAATGGTAAGATTTCTTTTTTATGGTTGAATAATACTCCACTGTACGTGTGTGTGTATACACATACATACATACAACCTTACAGTTGTTTCCATGCCTTGTTTATTGTGAAAAATGTTATAGTGAACGTGGGTGTGCAGATATATAGATATCTTTTTGAGTTAGTGTTTTCATTTTCTTCAGAAGTGGAATTTGCTGGATCAAATGTAGTTTCATTGTCGATTTTTTGAGGAACATCCATACTGTTTTCCATTGTGGCTATACAATTTACATTCCCATCAACAGTGCACTCTGGCTCCCTTTTCTCCACACTTGTTATTTTTTGTCTTTTTGATACTAGCCATTCCAACAGGTATGAGGTTTTGATTTGCATTTCTCTGATGATGAGTGATATTGATCATCTTTTCATGTACCTGTTAGCCATCTGTATGCCTTCCTTAGAAAGATGTCTATTCAGATCCTCTGCCCATTTTTAAATTGGATTGTTTTTATGCAGTTGAGTTATATGAGTTCTTCATATATTTTGGATATTAGCCCCTTATCAGAGATATGAGTTGAAAATATTTTCTCCCATTCAGTAGGTTGCCTATTTATTTTGTTGACTGTTTGCTGTGAACAAGAGTTTTAGTATGATGTGATTTCATTTATTTTTGCTTTTGGTGTCAGATTAACAAAAAGTCATTTCCAAGACCTTTGTCAAAGAGCTTACTGCTGATGTTTTCTTCTAGGAATTTTATGGTTTCAGGTCTTAAGGTCAAGTTTTTAATCAGTTTTGCGTTGATTTTTTGTGTATGGTGTCAGGTACTGGTTTAGTTTTACTCTTTCATGTGTGGCTTTCCAATTTTCCCAACCTCATTTACTAAAGGGACTGTCCTTTCCCCACTGTGCATTTTTTCTTTTTAACTTTATTTTTTTGAGAGACAGAGATAGAGCGTGAGCAGGGGAGGGGCAGAGAAAGAGGGAGTCAACAGATTCTGAAGCAGGCTTTAAGCTTTGAGCTGTCAGCACAGAGCCCAATGCAGGGCTCGAACTCACAAACCACAAGATCATAACCTGAGCTGAAGTCGGATGCTTAACCAAGTGAGCCACCCAGGTGCCCTTCCCCACTTTGTATTCTTGACTCTTTGTCAGAAATTAATCGATCATTTATATATGGGTTTATTTCTAGGTTCTCTGTTCTGTTGGTTTATGTGTCTGTTTTTGTGGTAATACCATATTATTTTGATTACTATAGCTTTGTAATGTAGCTTGAAATCAAGAAGCATGATGCGTCCAGTTTTGTTCTTCTTTCTCAAGATTACTTGGCCTATTTGGGGGTATTTTGTACTTCCATGCAAGATTTAGGAGTATTTGTTCTGTATCTTTGAAAAATGCCATTGGAATTTTCATAGGGGTTACACTGAATCTGTAGATTGCTTCAGGTAGTATGGACATTTTAATGATATTCTAACTGAGCATGGGATATCTTTCCTTTTGGTTGTATCTTTTTAAATTGCTTTTGTTCATGTCTTACAGTTTTCAGTATACAGACCTTTCACCTCCTTGGTTTAATTTCTCCCTAAGTATTTCTTTTTGGATGCAGTTGTAAATGGGATAGTGTTTTTATTTCTCTTTCTGATAGTTCATTATTAGTATATAGAATGCAGTAGATTTTCGTGTATTGATTTTCTATTTTGCAACTTTACTAAATTCGTTTATTAGTTATAACAGAGGAAGGAACTCTTCCAAACTCACTTTATGAGGGCACAATTATCCTAATACTAAAACCAGACAAGGATGCCACAAGAATATTATAGGCCAATATCTCTGATTAACATAGATACAAAAATTCTTAACAAAATATTAGCAAACTGAAGTAGTCAAAAACAATAGATTAAAAGGATCATACATTGTGATCAAGTGGGATTTATTCCAGGGTTGCAAGAATCGTTCAGCATCTGCAAATCAGTCACTGTGATATACCACATCAACAAAGTGAAGGATAAAAATTATATGATTATCTCAGTAGAAGCAAAAAAAAAAAACATTTGCCAGAATTCATCATCCATTTATAATAAAAACTCTCCACAAATTATATATAGAAGAAATGTACCTCAACATGATAAAGGCCATATATGACAAAACCACAGTCAACATCATACTCAATGGTGAACAGCTGAAATCTTTTCCTCTAAGGTCAGGAACAAGACAAGGATGTCCACTTCACCAGTTATATTCAGCATAGTACTGGAACTCCTAGCCAGAGCAATTAGGCAAGGAAAAGAAATAAAAAGGATCTAAATTGGAGAGGAAAAGGTAAAACTTGTCACAATTTGCATGGTATGACATGGTATTATATGTAGAAAACTCTACAAAGATCTCCATCAAGAACCTGTTTGAATTAATAAACACATTCAGTAAAGTTGTAGGGTGCGAAGTCAGTCTACAAAAATCTGTTGTGTTTGTGTACATCTCACATTTAATACAGGGATAATAGTCCATTCTCACAGGTTTGTTATGATGATTATATGAGAAAGGTACCTGTAAAGCCTTGAGTACAGAGTCTCGTCCAGAGTAAATGGCCAGGGATGGGAGCACCTGTTAATTTCCAGGGAATGTTACCTTAAGTTAAAGGAGATGAGGGACATGAAGCGCATTGTAAACTTTAAAGTGTGACACAAGTGCCATGTGTTATGAAATTCTTGAAACCACCCAGCACATGGGTGGGTTCTTTCACCCTCAGGGGAAGAATCCTGAGGGAAGCCAGGTATTACTTGGGATAAGGTGGGCTTCAAGTTCCTTTTCAGTTTCTACCTGATTTCGTGGGCTTCAAGTTCCTTTTCAGTTTCTACCTGATTTCCGGGGGCAGTCAGAGCACCTCTAGGGGAAATCTACCCCTCAGGTGGTCCAGAATCTAAGGGGAAATTCTGGTGATGCAGATGTGGGTGGGCCTTAATTTAGCTCTGATTTTGCTTAGTCCTTGGTGTCCAGTTGGTAGCAGGGATCATGGGAGATGTGGAAGTGGCTCCAAGGGAGGCCTGGGTCTGTGCTTCTGGCACAAGGTAGTTTGGCAGACTTTCTTCTTGACCTCAGAACCAAGGACTGTAGTTTGATAACATTGGCATAGGCAATGAAAATATCTAATGGTTACTGGGTCCTTATTGCAGGCAGGGTTGTATGCTAAGTGCTTTATAGACTTTTATATTGAAATCTCACAGTCCTAGGAAGTAGGTACTATTATTATCTCCTTTTTGCAGATGAGAAAATTGAGACATAAAGTAATTTGCCAAGGGTCATGTTTCTGCTAAGTACGCTTGGATACTGGTCTTTCTCATTCTGATGGTTTGAGCTCTTTTCTTTTGTTCTTAGTGGTCTTTACATTTAGCTATGCATTAGAATCTCCAATGAAGTTCATTGAAATTCCTGCTTCTTGGACCCCAATTCTGTAAGTGTGAGGTCGAGCCTGGCACTGTAGTGTTTTTGTTTTTTACCCAGATTTATTTAGGTATAACTTACATAAAATAAAATGCACCCATTTTAAGTGTTTAGTTTGATGTAATGTAGTAGTTGTATACAATCGTCTCAGTATTACCACAGTCAAGATACAGAACATTTCCATAACCCTAAAAAGTTTCATTGTGCCTTTTGACCACCTGATTCGTACAGTTTCAACCAGCTAGGCCAATGGTTCTGACACACAGGTGGCGGACCACTGTACTGTGTTATGGTGTCTGCAAATGTGAGGAACTGAATGCCTAGAGAAGGAAGATAAAAGTGAAAAAAAGAAAAAAGATACTTGGAAAGAATGGTTGATTTTACTGTTTCCAGATAAGCTGTGCTGTACTGGCTCCCTGTGGAGAGATGGAGTGTGGAGAAAAGAACTTTCTAGACCAAAAGCAGTTAAATAAAAACAGTTTCTTTTCCTAACATGGTTTCTTCCTGAGCCACATAAAGCTGAAGAATTCTGTACAAATTTGGTGTGGATGGCTGGGCAGATTGCTTTGGATGGAGAGTTGGGGCCACTAGCTACAATTGGTGAGCTGTGGAGAAGCCTTGGGTGTGGGAAGGCGGGCCTAAGATACTGTTGCTGTGCAGTTCAAGGATGGGACCTCTTCCCCACCAGGCAGACACCAATTTGGTTCCATTTGATTTTCCTCTGCTGCAAGAATCCAATAGCATCTCTTCTTAATCTGAAGTTCAGTCAGGAAAATTAGCCTAAAGCAAATAGTTTCAGACTGTGGCCCAAAGAACATTTGGATAATAAAGTAGAAAATGTAAAATGTAGCTCTGAAATTAGAGAAGGTTAGGGTGGGAACTTTGTGCCAGGAATCTGGAGACTTTGATTCCTGACTCAGCTCTGTTCCTGATTTTGTTAGATGACCTTCTCTGAATGTTCTCTGTACCCCTGTGGATACAGTGAATGGTTAATAAAGTGTGCAGGTAGCAATAATATGGTTTTAGCACATACATTGTAGTGACATTGGGTTAGCACAGCAAAAGTAGGTTGTGAAGGAAGTGCTGTAAAATTTTTATATTGACTGTGGAATGAAATCTGTATATACTCAGCTGTAAGTATTTCCTTTTCTGACCTTTTTCTTTTCTCTCTGGTTTATTAGATGTGACGTTTCCCCCCTTTCCTGTATGGGAAAATGGTCAATAAGGGTATAAAGGTGTAAAAGAAAGACTTATCTTATTCTTATGCTCCTTTTATGAATCACCCAGTTGTCTTCCTGGTGGATGTCTGCACTCTGGCACGGATTCTGGGATTCAGTTTCCTTGTTTGTGGTGTTCAGCTTCTCCTGGTCCCTGTGATTCACCTCGAGAGGAAATATCTGGAGCCGAGCCACAAGGCTGATTAGAGGAGGAAGGGACAGAGGGAGAAAGATATGAGGGGTGTTATTGTGAAAGGAAAAAGTGGTGATCTAGGGCTGTAGGATGTAAATAAAATAACCCAGACTGCATCTCGTTTGAGAAAGAGTGAGATGGGGTAGTGGCCTCATCTAAGAGGACACTGAGGTGTCAGTGGGAGATAATCTTTGAGAATAACACCTTACCAGTTTCCATTCAGGGTCTGTAAAATTTACTTCTAGTTTCTGTTACCTCAATGTGCCTCCCCTTCCCCCGTTCCACTGTTTCAAGGCTTTGTAGCAATGAAGAAATTCAACAGGTCGAAATTTTAACAGTCATAGAATAAACAGTCATCTCTCCTGCTTTCACATACATTATGTTATCCTCCCTGAAGACCTCTACAAAATATTAAGAGTCTAGTAAAAATTTCTTCTTAAACAGTCTTACAGATGAACAAACAAAATGGAACATTTAAGGCATTTTTTGAATCATGTGATTTTAGAGCTGAAAGGGACCCTGGACTGATCCTGTGTTATAGAGGAGGAGGATCTGAGGTTCAAAGTGGGAAGAAGACTTGGCTGAAAGTTGCTCAGCTAGCTAGTGGTAGCATAGATCCTGAAAAGCCTAGGTTTGACCTGGATGGTTTGACAATAGAGATGCTCATGTATGATTTAGAATAGAGATGCTCATGTATGATTTTTCTGAGTCATTAAGGAAGCTTCTGAACCCATTTCTGTGGCTAACCAATCAGTAGTAGCAATTTGCCTCAATTTCCATTAAGCCTCTTGACTGTGGCTAGGAGACACAGACTGCCCTTCTGCCTTCCCAAGATGATGTTTTAGAGTTAAGAAAGTCTAAATTGAAGCTCAGCAGCTGGAGATTACAGGGTACAGGCGATCTTTGGCTGGAGATGGGGGTTCAGTGGGAGACTGACTAGTTGGAGCCACAGTTTCATTTAAATTTCAGTGCTTTGGGCAGATACTTCAGTGTTGTGCAATGAAATTTGTGGTCATTCAGTACCGTGTAGTGAAATCAACATGTGCAGTGTTCATTTTGATGGCTTCACTGCAGTCATCTTTGGCCCCTGGAGGCAAAATAGGGTTGGTTTCCATTTCACCTATGTCTACTGTTCCCTTTATAAAATTTCTCTCCACGTTCTCAGAGCTATCAGACTCTTTCTCCCCGAATTTCTCTCCATCTGTCCGACTGTCAGAGCTACTGTAGATTTTGTGAGGAGGAATCAGAACGTGAGCTGTGACCTATAAGCTGATTTCCCCAGGTGGATATACTCCACTGCAAGCCACAGAGGGGCCTCCTCATTCCAGCAATCCAGCCGGGCTGACGGACTTGTAGCCTATGGGGGCAGGGGTGGGGTTGGAGGGCGGGGGCCAGTGTTTCTTGGGCTAGTGAGGAACTGCCTGAACCTTTGCAGCGTAGGCACAGGAGGCGGGAGCCCCCCGGGGTGAGCTAGTCTCCAGAGCTGGGGATGCCTAGGCAGATGTGGAGGCAGCTGGAAAGGTGGCACCGCACTTGGGCCGCTGGAGCTGCGCTGTTCCTAGGAGACGGAGGAGCAGCAGCGAGCCTGCGGGGGAGGGGGAGCAAATGGGTTGCTGCGTTTAGCAGCTGAAAGGGCTGCAGGGAGCTCTGGGTAAGACATTTTCTGCTGCTGCCGCTTCTGCGGTAGAAGCTGCTGGGAGTAAGTCAGAGGAAGGAGGATCGAGAGGGAGGAGGCTTCATTTGCAGCCATGCTGAATCACTGTTGCTGATCAGATCTCCTGTTGGTTGGCTGGGAGAACCGAGAACAGAGCTACGATCTCCGGGTGCATGCACAGTTCAGCGGCTACCGCCCCGGCTGGGCCTCGCACAATGGAGGGTGAAAGGTACGTATGTATTAAATGTGGTGTGTGTGTGTGTGTGTGTGTGTGTGTGTGTGTGTGTGTGTGTACACGTATGCTTGTGGTGCAGCTACTAGCTTTTGTATCTGCATTGGCTAGGCTGGGTCGGAAGACCTCCCTGCAGATGGATCCGGGCAGACAGCAGAGTCAGAGCAGGGAAGCCCCCTTTTCCAGAGATCTGGCTTCCGCAAAGGCAGGTCTGGGTTTGCTGGGCAGTGGAGCACCTGAAAGAAGGGACTTCCTGGTGGTGTTCGGGTATAGTTTCAGCATGGTCTGAATCAGGATTGTCTTTCTCAGGCTCTTTCAAGGAGGCGTTTCCCTTTCTTGACTACTTTCCAGGGGTGGTTTTTCTTTGGTGGGGGGTTTCTGATGTCACAGCAGGGCTGGCCTGGCATGGAGTGCTTACATTTTCACCCTGAAGTGCTCAAATCTTTAGCTAGCATGCCACACTCATGTCTATTCTAAAAAGGTGTGTGTGTGTGTGTGTGTGTATGTGTGCGCGCGTGTGCCTATATGCACACACAAGTTCAAATAAGAAGGAGAGAAACCCTTCAGATGATACTTGGTCTGAACTGATGTTCATTTTCATTGAAAAGTTTTTGAATGATACTGGAAGGTATGTGCTTTAGAGGAACTCTTGCTCTGTCCATCAGGGGTCCCTTATGAAATAGGAATAAACAGAAGGGAATTTAAGTACCTCTGTTGAGCTGGATATAACTAGTGAGAGTTTATTTTCTGGCAGGCACGTGCGTATATGCATTTTAAACTATTATCTGAGGATCTGATTCTTTTATTTCAGAGGTACTCTATGCAGTGCGGGGGTGGGTCATTCTTCTGTGCTAAAACGTCTCCTCCTGTTGTGTCAGCCTTTTGGTTCTGTGGGTCTGCGGCTGGTAGAGAACAAGGCTTGCCATTTTTCCTGAGATGAGGAGACAGCATGGAGCATTAGGCAGGGAGGGGTGAGGTGTGGCAGTGCACCATTGCGGGGGTGGGGGGAGTGCTGCTTTGAGTTGCAGGTTTGATGCAGATGATAACTGGCTGGTTGAATGGTAACAGGTTCATCTAACTCAGCACTGGTTTGTACCTCAATAAACACTTTCTTTTGCACGTATTGTCTCCACTGGTGCATCTCATGGGGCAGAATGATGCCATTAAACATCTCTAGACCCTGTTAAAATTGGCATGATTGTTGGGTGTCTTCCTGTCTGAAGAGGCCCCAGGGACTGCATTTCTCCCTGTGACTCCCGCAGGAAGAGTCTGGGACTTTTTGGTCTGAGTGTGCTGCTGATGCAGCTTCTCCCTCAGCAGTTTTTGCAACAGGGGCTTAGTGTTGGACTCTGTGTGGCCTGCTGGGCAAGAGAGCATCCGGAGGCCTGTTTCCTAGGCTGGGAGCAGAGGTGGGTAGTGTCCTCACCTTCTGTTGGTGTGATAGTAGAAGGGCAGGGGCGAGGTGAATCGTGGTTTAGAGGTTCTGGGTCAGGCTCATTTGCTTGACTGGTGGTGTGTGTGGGGGCTGAAAGGTCCTTGTGAGACTAGCAGTAGCTGATCAGGGTACTGCTTCCTGAGCATTTTTGGGCATCTTCTGTTTTTAGAAATGTAATGAGTCTTTGCCCTCTAGGAGATCTCTTGTTCTTCGATCCTCTGGTGCCTCTCTGCTGGGAAGGCTGATGTCCTGGGCTTTATAACACCTGCTTTTTGCACATGTTCTTTTGTCTTTCCCCTACTGGAGGCAGAGAGTAGTCAAGAAATACAAATTGAGCAGCTTCCAAAGTTCACCATGTCACCCAGCTCACTACCGTTTGTTTCCACTTCACGTCCAGCACACCATGTCAGGCATTCAAGTCCTCTGAAATCTGGCTCAGTCTGCATTCACTCTGCTTACCCATACCCCCACCAAGCAATCTTTTGGTCTGTTTTGTGACCATACATCCTGTATACTGCTCCATCCAGCCCCAGATCCTTAGCTCCTGGAGTTCCTTTTGCCTGGAATGCCTTTTCCCATCTTCTTTTCCTAAAGTTATCCATCTAACAAGGCTGTTTTAAATTCCTATTTTGTGTTGGAAACCTCAGCTTTTCTAGTCCCGGGTGATGTTCTTCTGAATTCCAGTACCTCAGGTTTGTGTCCATAGTTGGATATGGAATAATAGGCCCACCCACCAGATCTTTTTGTGCTTTTGTTTCATGTGTCTTACAAGCCCCCAGACTCAGAGACATGTCTTCAGGGGGTAAGGATGGTGCCACTCTGAACACTCCTCACTCATCGCTGTGTGGCTGCATGCATAGTAGGTGCTGCCTAATTGTTTGGTGATGAACTGATAACTTTTGTGGGAAGCAGTGATAACTAAGAGGAAACTTGGTGAGAGAAGAGATTGAAACCTTTGGCCAATAGGTTCATCTTTGGCTATCGGCCTTATGATCTCAGCATGGGTCATTGACCCTATGGAATGCTTTTGTAGGCCGAGAACAGGGGAAGTAGCCTGGTTTTACAAGTTCCCTGGGAAAGCCAGGGTTGGAGAAGCTGAGTGACTAGCCTAGGATCACATGTCAAACCTCCAGCAACTGGAGGAATCCTGAATGTGTGCTTGTTCCGCACTTAACCTGCTGAAGCTTAATTGGCTGTTTTTAAGCATTAAGATTTTTTCAGCCAAGAGATTTCTACTGAACAATTTTCTTTCTTTGCCATGAGGGTATGAAAATAACTTCTCCCTTAAAAGGCTATTAATTGAAAGCCTGGGATTTAACACAGGCCTTGCAGTGAATCTCCTTTATGAACTGTGTGACCTTGAGTGTGTCACATTTAGTCATAGATAATTTTTCTTTTTGGTATAAAGGGAGTAATAACAGTATCTGTACCTCATAGAGTTTTTGTGAGGATCAAATGAGGTAATATATATATATAAAGCATCTAGTAAAATGTCTGTGGCACAGACTAGGTACTAGGTAAATAGTCGTTTTATCTTTGGTGTTCATCTATTGCCCTGGTGTACCCCATGACTCGTGCTGGGATACTAACCAAAGCTTGTTTTAAGGACTTTCTATGTTTATCATCTAAAGCAGCCTATGTGGGACTTTCCCCATGAGAAAACTGGGGAGAGCTTATCAGGATCCTTCTCTTCTACCTGAACCATCCATCTCCTCATAGTGAGATACCACACGGGGCTTGGCATTTCCTCTGCTAGTTTTCACCAACACCTACCTTAATCCTCCTTTTTATAGACTTCCTGTGGCATCTGGATGCCTTTAGTGGTTTGGAACTATGAACCAGATACACTTGTGTTCAGTCAAAATCTCAAGAAGAACATATGAGTTTGCACACACCTTTGCTGTATCCCCCAAGCTCTCCAGCTCCCTAAGGGACCTGCTGATGCTGAGATTCCCATCTCCCTTTGTGAAGAATCACTGTTTCTTGATCAGTCACAGGAAGATGACTCTGCATTCTGTTTTATGAAGGGAAAGGGTCTCTGGCTCTCAACTACTACAGTGATAAATTGTGTGTATGTATGGGTATGTGCGCTTGTAGAGCAGATAGACATTGAAAATGGCAGTTGCTCTTGCTCTTAGGATTTTATTTCAGTTCTGGAAATCAGTCTTGTGGGCTGATCAGCCTTGTTATACTCTGGAAACGTATGTGTTGGTGATGGTTGCACAACAACATGAATGTATTTAATGTCACTGAACTGTATCCTTAAAAGTGGTTAAAATGAAAATTTCATGTTGTGTATATTGCTACAGTTTAAAAAAATTTTTTCCAGGGATGTCTGGCTGGCTCAGTTGATAAAGCATGTAATTCTTGATCTCAGGGTTGTGAGTTCGAGCCCCACGTTGGATGTAGAGATTACTTAAAAATAAAATCTTCAAAAAAATTTTTTTTCCAGGCTCAGTGTCTGATATATCTGCAAGATTTGCAGAGAACAACTTTCGGAAGAGGCATAACACAAAGGGGAAACTAGTTGTCCATTTTTCCTAAAATTGTGGTTTTCTTCATCAGAAGCACTGGTGTGTACCTGCTTGAGAGGGGCACCATGCACCCAGCAGTATGCCATGAATTTGTGGGAGCAATTTGCAGGAGAACGGCTCATCCTTATGAAAGAGAGCCTGCTCCTTCTCAGGGAACTTCAGAACCAGAAGAGATTTTTTTCACCCTTGATCCACGAACAGATCATATTTTTTGAGAAGACATGACTTAGCTGATAATTCTTTAAATGCTGAGACTGGCATTGCCAGGTAAGATACTAGCAAGACTCCCCCCAGAGAAGAGGCAAGTATTGAATACCCTTGTCTTTTCTCTCTTCCCCAGCATTCCTTGAGTCCTCTCCCACTACTAGTAGTCATGGATAGAAACTTGTAGAAAATTTTGGGCATCACTGCTACCTGAAGCAGATGTGCATTTCAACCATGATAATTGAAACCAAATTTTCCATTTTGGAAATATTTGTTGGTGAAGTAAGGTTTTTAACTGTAAAAAACAAAGTCACTGAAGCCACTTGATTTCCCCATACCCAGATTTGGGTTTTCAGGACTTTGCTTGTTAGGTTTTAGAATGTTCAGATACATGTAGACAGGAACATTTTTGGGGTTAGTTTTCTAAAGCAAGTGCTTTATTTGATGAAATTTGCCATTGTAGAAGTGACCTAATTCTTTTCAATTGCTGGATGAACCCTAAAACTAGGTTAGCCTGAAAAGAATATTAATAAGCCATAATAAAAAATAACTTGAACATGCTTTATTCTTAGTTTTTTTCCTATTAAATAAGTTCAGTTGTTCTTAAGCTGGAAATTCTGTAACTTTTTAAAATCATTTATAAGGATTTTCAAACTCCCGGCACAACTTTCCTGGACTTTTTTTTTTTAACTTAGCAAAGTCTGTTGAAGCTTTTATCAAGACTATACACTTGGAAGAGCTCTGCTCTTCTGTTGAACCCAAATAGAATCTTGGCTCTCGAAATGCCACATAACAAGGGTTGTGTTTTCTTTTAGCCTCCCTCTCTCCTTGTGTCATTCTGTCTATCTGAATGCAAGTGCTTCTCTTGTGTTTTACATTTTTTCACAGCCCACTTAAAAGATTCCCCTGCCCCTCCCCCACTCCAGGTTATGAAGAAAACTGTGAACTGGGCTCTTAGGACTGTGATTAACAACATACTTGTTCTTGAGCTTCTTGACCAAGGAGCACATCATAGGAATGGCAGAGCTGCTCCCCATCTTTGACCAATCACAATGGACTTATGTGAAGTCACTACAGTTAATAATAATATCAACTGTAATATACGCTGAAGTTTCCCCACAGTCAGCGGAGTAAGGTAGTGCAATGTCACAGGTCCTAGAGGGTTCAGTCTTTTTCATTTGGCCTGGTTTGGCTGTACAGTGAAGAGCCTCAAGGAGTGAGACAGAAGGATTGAGCTCCCTTGGCCCAGTAGGCTGTGGACATTGTCCCAAGTCATTGAACATTGCCATTAAGAACATAGGCCAGATCAGATCAGATAGACGTGGGTTTGAGTGTCAATTCTCCATTCAGTAGTTACCTGGGACTTCCAGACAAGTTTTATCTCAGTGCTTCTGGGGATAATAGGGAGGCTCTGAAGATAAAATGAGATCATGGAGGCAAAGTGCTTTAACGTACTATCAGCTTTCGGTAAATGCTGTTATTAACTCTTAGCCAGGAGCTATAGCTTACTGATGAACATCTTCCATGTGTCCGTGTGGGCCGTTGCAAGGGTTCAGCCTAATGCCGTGAACTCAGGTGGCACCACTGAAAAGGTATGAAGAATATGGGGCTTCGTGGCAGCTTGTGTGTGGGTGGTGTTTCTTGATGACAGGACTGTACCATCTAGTCCTGAATCCTGCTGCCCAGCCATCTTCAAGTGACAGGTCCTCTGTTAACCCAAAAGTAGAAACTTAAATTTGGTCATTTTGACCTTGAACTTCAGGATTGGGATACATGCTATCTCTGTAGTTTGCTCAGAGTCCTGTAGGTAGAGAAACCCTATTCTGTCACTGTCCCACTGCTGCCCACACTTGGAGAAGCACAGTCATGCTGATGAACTCATGAGAACCGAAAGTACAACAGTCAGAAAGCACTTTATTAATTTTCAGTGAAGAGTGCTCTGGATGTTCCTGAAGACCTGTTACCACATTCTTGATTCCTGAAGGAGGATCATGGGGGAGGCCACAATTACCAAAGACTGCATGGTGAGCTAGGGACTGAGTTATGGCATTTGAATATTTATAGGTTTCAAGCTTTACCACAAGGATCTGGCCTGAAGCTGAACCAGGTCAGACCATGATGATTAAGTTATCTCTTTCCTAGATAGTGTGCCCTGAGCTGGACAAGGGGCTGTCTCTGTCTGATTCTTGTTTTCCAGTTTCCCTTTCTAAACGACACTTGCTTTGTTGAGGGATTTTAGCATATTCGTCGTAGTCTTACTCTGTCTCAGAGTTGTTTTGCCTTCTTGAGGTGACTTTGCTTCTCTTTATTCTCTGTGATCTGTAGCTTGAACATGATGTGCTTGGGCTCTTTGTATGTGGCCCACCATTAGCCCACTCTCCCTGAACTTTATTTGCATCTCTTGAAGGCTTTTAGAGGGGATGGCATTTCCTAAGCCTCAGCAGCATTTCTTGGTTTCCCTTTCTTCTCCTCCACACTCTCTCATACCCTGGGTGCCCTGGAGCTCCTAACTTGGCAGATCCCCCAAACACTTCGGCATAGTCAGCCTGCTCTGAGGCTTTTCCGTCCCCTACCCTGCCCACGTGCTTTCTCTAGAAGTGTTCTCTTTTCCATTCCTTGCATGAAGTTTCCTCAGCAATGGAAAGAGCCTAAGAACTGACACACTAAGTAACACCCCCTCTTGCTTCCTTCCCTCTTCTCTAGTTGATGATGCCTTTCTCTCTCCCTGCATCCTCTTTATTCTGTATGACCAACACAGAGGCCTTCTTAGGGAGTACAAGGAGGGGGAGTTGAGAGACACAAAGCCATAATTATTTTAATGAGGAGAAGTGAGGAAAGATGGAATAGTTGCTAGTTATACCTTATTTACTTACCTATCTAATCATTTACTCACTGATTATTTATTGAGCACCTGCCATGTACCAGAAGTCCAGAATGCAGAGGAAAATTAAATAGCATCCTGGTTCTCAGGGAGCTTAAAGTCTAAGGTTGGCAGCGATGTGCTGGAGCCAGCACTTACCCATTTGCAAGAGCTGCTTGTTAAATTGTCAGGAATATTGTGAGTCATTCTATTAAATATGCTCTTTGCTAAAAATAAATTATATAACTTAATAATAAATTATAGACAAGAATAATGAATACCCCCAAATCAATGATTTTACTGTGGTCTATGCCTTTTAGATTATGACTCTTGTGTCTTTATAATGGAAATACTGTGTAGGGTTATAATGGTGTGCTGCTGCACATCTTTTTCCAATTCCACATGCTCAGTGACAACATGTTGGTAGCTTGAAATCTGACATGGTGGGAGTATTTACACCATGGAAATTGGCAAATGTTACAAATCAGGGCTCTCTCCCTCGCAACCAACTGTTAAACATTTAACAGCACTCCCCCCCACTGTGGGGGAGACAGAAAAGTAAGAGGTAATTACAATTTATATGGAAGGAAGCACAGAGTACTGTGGGAACACAGAAGAAGGGAAGTTAATCTCGTGGGTAGTGGAAGATGCTAGGGAAGACTTCCAGCATGAAGGCTTGAAGGGCTGGTAGGAATGAGCGGGGTGGGGCAAAAGAGCCTGGTGTATTTAGGTGTAAGTATTTCAGTACTATAGTAGCAAGAAGTCTTCAGGACAATCATGGGGTTATAAAGGGCCAGGAGAGGTCTCTGAGATTTATTCTGAACGCAGCGAGGAACCAGTGAGAGGTTTCACATAGAACATCCTTTGCTCTTACTAATATTCTCTAAATGTCACTCTGGAGTTAGGGAGGAGGATATGGTTGTATACAAGGCAGGAAGGGGATTATGACTGTGAGAAGGGAATGGAGTGGAGAGAGATTAAAGGAGCACTTGGGGTTGTATGGGAGGGGGGTGAAAATGGGAAGAGCATATCAAGGATGACATCCCACTTTCTGCTTTGGATAGGTTAGTGGGCAGTTGGTTTTGCCTCTGAGATAGAGGATACAGAAAGAACAGTAGGCTTGAGGAAGAGTAGGGAGGGTGGAGGGCATCAGTATTGCATAGGCTGAGTATGAGTTGCTGTGCAAAATGTGAGGGAGTCAAAATAGACTTTGGGTATGTAGAATTTAGAGGACAAGGGAGGGCAGGAGAAACGGCTGTGGGAGGTGGTGTGCTGAGAGGGCTTGTTATTTAAAACTTCTGTATTTTTATTTAGAACTTCTGTAACATTTTGTGTGTATTGATTTATATTTTAACTCTGAAAACCTATCCCACATTCACTTTTTTAAGTTATTAGGCTGGGGGAAAAAAAGGGTGGGGAGAGAGCTCCTGCGTGGCTCAGTCAGTTAAGCATCTGACTCTTGGTTTTAGCTCCGGTCATGATCTTATGGTTCTTGAGTTCAAGCCCCACATTGGGCTCTGCACTGACAGTGTGGAGCCTGCTTGGGATTCTAATAAATAAATAAATAAATAAATAAATAAATAAATAAACTTAAAAAAATAAATGGTTAGGCTTGGAGTCATTGGTTGAGGCAGACTCTTCCACTCTGCTCTACTGTTTATCAGTTTGTAGGGACAAGTGAAGGGTTTTCAGGTCAGAGTTCATTGGTGACAAATATGGGATGAGGGCCTGCTGTGGGTGTGGCCCTATGCTGGGCAGGCTAAGCCATGTAAAGAGTCCTTGGACCCACGTTCCTTGTCCACCAGGTATGTTGCATCTAGTAGGAGAGGAGTGGGTTGTTAGATAGGTACTATGAAAACATAATCAAATCTATATGCCAGTTCAGTTATAGGACAGAAATACTTGAGGAATTTAGGAAGACAGAGATCACTTAGGACTGAAGTATACAGAGGACTTCATAGAAGAGGCAACCTTAATTGGTCCTGAAAGAACAGGTATTTAGATTATGATAGAAGAAAAGGAAGGCAGAATCTGTCTATAGTGAATAATTTCATCTGCTCAGTAGAAAACAGGTTCTCAGTAAATATTTGAGGAAGAGATAGGGCTGGATTTAGATTCAGTCCAGGTCAAGGAGGACCTTGAATACTAAGCAAGGTACCATGACTTTATCCTATAGTTTGGTAATGTTTCAGGTTTTTAGCTCTATAGTTCTTTGAAAGGAAATTCTACATGGACACACAATACACAGAATAAATGGAAGCAGGTGGCTCTTGACTGAGCCTCTAGCCTACAGCCCTCATGACCCCTGAAGAAATCTGTGGGCAGTGAGAATCTGAAAGATGTGATCAGAATGACCTTTTAGGGATTAATGTTGCAATAGTGTGCAGGAAGTGCTTGGAGGGAGGGCATCCAGAATGGGGGATAGCCACTGTAGTAGGAGACACGGGAGAGGCCACTGCCACAGGCTAGCCCAAGGGAAAAGAGAATGGGAGAACCCAGGAAGGAAGGGACAGCTATGTTCATCCTTCTTAAGGTTATGAGTCTTGACTGTCTCATATGTATGACTTTTTTTTTTTTCAAGTTTATTTCTTTTGAGAGAGAGTGAGGGAGAGGTGGGGGGAGGGGGTAGAGAAAGGGAGAGACAGAATCTTAAGCAGGCTCCACGCTGTTGGGAAGGAGCCTGAAGTGGGGTTTGAATTCACAAACCATGAGATCATGACCTGAACTAAGATCAAGAGTCAGAGATTTAACCAAGTGAACCACTCAGGCGCCCCTCATATGTATGACTTCTTAAATGGCACCAGTGAGAATGTGAATTAAGTCTGAGCCATCTTGCAATACTCTCTTTTTATGGGCTATTTATTGAAGGGGTTGTTGGCCTTTCAACAGCAGCAACATGGAATTACTCACTTCCCTGTGTTCACCATGGCAGCAGTGGTGGTTCATGGAGGTATGTTTACTACTAACAGGACAGTGTGTAAGATTTAATTAAATTTTAAGCCAGATTTGTAGTGACTTGTCTTATTTGACAAAGTTGACTTGTCTTGTTCTGCTGCAGCTTAAGTGGAAAATGGCTTTGATGACTATTTCTGTCTAATTCTATAGGAAACAGCAAGGATTCTGCCTGGCCAGTACTTTCTCACCATGTCTACTGTTGTTGATATATTTAAATCTTAGATATGGCTCAACTTGAATGTTATTGAAACTCTGAGCATCTCAGCACACATGAATGCTCCTTTGTTAAGTAGCCAGAGGTTGAGGTCTGGTGGAAGGGGCATATATAAATTAATATCAACTTTGGTGGGAATTTGGTAGGCTTTATGCCTCTTGCCATATCATGAAACCTGGAAGTCTCACTTACCTCATTTGGACTGGCTGGAAGTTCTTGAAACCTGGTATGGTTTTAATAGAGACTGAAACTTTTTTAAAATATAATTTATTGTCAAATTGGTTTCCATACAGCACCCAGTGCTCATCCCAACAAGTGCACTCCTCAATGCCCATCACCCACTTTCCCCTCTCCCCCACCCCCCTTCAACCCTCAGTTTGTTCTCAGTATTTAAGAGTCAATAGAGGCTTATACAGAGAAAGACAGATACCATATGTTTTCACTCTTCTGTGGATCCTGAGAAACTTAACAGAAACCCATGGGGGAGGGGAAGGAAAAAAAAAAAAGAGGTTAGAGTGGGAGAGAGCCAAAGCATAAGAAACTCTTAAAAACTGAGAACAAACTGAGGGTTGATGGGGGGTGGGAGGGAGGGGAGGGTGGGTGATGGGTATTGAGGAGGGCACCTTTTGGGATGAGCACTGGGTGTTGTATGGAAATCAATTTGACAATAAACTTCATATATTGAAAAAAAAAAGAGTCAATAGAGGCTGAAACTTAAGGGATGGTCAAGTTTGGAGCCATTCTTTGCTCTTGGAGAAATCAAACAGTTTGTGCTTAGAGTAAGGGCATTTGCTAATAAAAACTTCAGGAGAAAACATTTTGTGATTGAATCTGCCTAGAGAAACGTGCATGTGTGTGCGTGTGTGCGTGTGTGCGTGTGTGTGTGTGTGTGTGTGTGTGTGTGTGTAATTTTGGCTGGGTCTGGGTAGAGTGAAAAGTATGATCTTATAGACATTGAACATGGACATGAGAGTGGGAATATACCTCTGTATGGTCTGTGTTTCACAGGTGGAGAGGGGGATCCACCAGCTGTGTCTAGCATAAAGAACTGAGCACATTGGGGCCTTTAGAGAGTGGGAGTGGGCTGTGTATGGGGACTAACTAAGACTTGGTATGGATGGAGGGAGAAAGATTTGGGGGAGGGAATGGGGGTATTTAGTATCCCTGCCTGAGCCATGTGGCCCTAGGTTGAGACGTGTGTTTGCACGCATGTATATATGTATATTCTATCCTGCTGGAGGGTGTAGACTCTGGTGAAAATAGCTTGGGTTGATTCAAGTCAGGGACACCTGAACTCAGCTTCCATCTTTGTAACTTATTATCTCTGTGATCTTGTACAAGATTCTTAACTTCGCTGAGCACTCACCTTCTCTCTTTCCTCACTTTCCTGTTCCTTGGAAGGTCACTGAGTTGCCACGAAGCTTGTACCTTCCAGAAAGCAGAGATCTAGACTCTACTGCAGAGTTCCCATGTCATCACAGAGCTGCAGAGCAGGGGAAGAAAGAGACCTTAGGATCTGTCTGATGTCAAGCCTTGCCCCTGTATCAAGGGTGGGAAGGGCTCCAGATATAGTGGGAAGACCAGATGTCCTTTCCCTAACCAGCCCGGTGGGCATCACCAAGTCACTTCTTCTTTCAGGGAGGCTTTGGTATGAATTGCATTTTGTTGAGCTTTAATCCTTTGAATAGGTAATCTATGTTTGAGACCTTTTGGTAAACACAACATTGTATTAACAGGACTGATTCGTTGGACCATTTTGACACACTAGAAAGTGCAAAAGCAACACAACAAGGAAGAGCAAGCCTTCCTGTCCCTTAGTCACACTGGAGATTATTGTCACTGCTTCCAAAATGGCTGTGTTTATTCTACATCTCCATATATGTGAAATGGAACTGAATCTGTCTGTCCACTGGGCTTTTAGGAGCTCTAATCTTATTATTTCCCTGTCAGAACCCTTCAGTGGTTCTCTGGTCAATACCATATTATATATTTTTTCCCTTGGCTTTTAAGGCTCTTTATAGTTTGAAGATAGCATTTATGGTGAATATTTATGCAGTCTTTTTTACAGTTTCTAGATTTATCCCAGAAATGCAGATATGGTTTAATTTTAGAAAATATATTAGTATCATTTACCACATTAAAAGGTTAAAGGGAAAAATCCATATGATCACTTCATTAGATTCACAAAAATATTTGATAAATTCAGTATAGTTTTATGATTAAAAAGCAATAAAATGCAAGGGAATTTTCTCAATTTGATTAAGGTTATCTATAAAAATTTTACAACAAACATGCACAATGGAGAAACATTAAAAACATCATCTTTAAGGGGCGCCTGGGTGGCTCAGTCGGTTAAGCGGCCGACTTCGGCTCAGGTCATGATCTCACGGTCTGTGAGTTCGAGCCCCGCGTCGAGCTCTGTGCTGACAGCTCAGAGCCTGGAGCCTGTTTCATATTCTGTGTCTCCCTCTCTCTCTGACCCTCCCCCGTTCATGCTCTGTCTCTCTCTGTCTCAAAAATAAATAAACGTTAAAAAAAAAATAAAAAAAAAACATCATCTTTAAAATCAGAAAGACAACAAGAATATTTGTTAGCACACTTTCTATTCAACATTGTGTGGCTATCCTAGCCAGTGCAAAATTTCTTTCAAAAAAAAAAAAATTAGACACCTAAGAATTGGAAAGGAGAGGGAGAAAAAACCCTCTGGCATTATATGCAGGTTAATTTGACTGTTTACATAGAACACTTTATCGACTCTTCAAATATAGAAATAATAGGAACATTTGGTAAGGTGGCTGTTTAGTAATTTGCAAAAATCAATTGCATTTTATAAACCATAGCAATCAGAAAATAAAATTCATAAAAGACACCATTGCTATTGTAAAAGAGCAACAAAAGCCCTGAAGTACTTAATAAATTTAATCAAATGTATAAAGTCTTCATTAAGAAAAATATAAAAGTTTGACATTAAAGACGATTAAATAAGTGGAGAGAGATATTCCATGTTCATGGATCAGAAAACATAATATCAAAAAGATATCAGTTCTATACTAATTGATCTATAAATCATTACAGTTGCTATCAAAATCTCATAATATGTCATGGAACTTAATAAGCTGATACTAAAATTTGTATGAAAGAATAAAGAAAGTAGAATAGTCAAGACACATTTGAAGCATAATAATTGGATTGAAGACTTACCCTGTCAGATATCAAGCTTTATAATGAAGTTACAAAAATAATGTGGTACTGGCATAGGGACAGGTAAACCAACCAATGGAATAGCTTAGAGAGTCCAGGAATAGATCCCTATATTTGGAACTTTGACATGACTTAAGGTGGCATGACAGGTAAATGGGAAAAATAAGTATTCAGTAAATGGAACATATGGAAAAAATTAAATTCCTATTTCACACCAGGACATAAAAATCAACATCAGATCAAATAAGGGCCATTAATCAAAAGCAAAAATGTAGGGCACCTGGGTGGGTTAAGGATCAGACTCTTGATTTCTACTCACGTCATGATCTCACTGTTCATGAGATCGAGCCCCATGTTGGGCTCTGTGCTGACAGTGAGGAGCCTGCTTGGGATCCTCTGTCTCCCTGTCTCTCTCTGGCCCTCCCCTGCTCACACACTCTGTCTGTCAAATAAATAAACTTAGAAAACAAAAGCAAAAATGTTAAACTTTTAGTAGAAAATAGAAAATAAGATCTTCTGGCTTGGAGTAGGAAAAACATTGACTTTAAAAGAAATAACACTTGTGGGATTTCTCACATGAAGTTTTTCAACTTTATGGGATGCTCTTTCATGTTGATCTTATCTTCAGTTTTGAGATTTTCTTTTCCTCCTTAAACACATAATTCTATAGTCGGTTGAGCGTCCGACTTCAGCTCAGGTCATGATCTCGCGGTCCGTGAGTTCCAGCTCCGCGTCGGACTCTCTGCTGACAGCTCAGAGCCTGGAGCCTGTTTCATATTCTGTGTCTCCCTCTCTCTCTGACCCGCCCCCATTCATGCTCTGTCTCTCTCTGTCTCAAAAATAAATAAACGTTAAAACAACAACATATAATTCTAATCATCTGCCTTTGTGTATCTCTTGATATTTATATTCCTGTGCCTGATCAATTAACTTCTTTGCCCCCAGAATCCAAATAGTCCCAAAGTTCAGATGACTGTGGCTTATATTTGCATGCTGAACTGAAGGTGGGGAAGGAAGGCCAAAAGAGGAGTCTGTGATGGTCAGACAAACTGTAGGTCTTGCATGGTGGTTGTGATTGATTGTTCCAGTAGTTACAAATCTCACTGTAAGATCTGTAGAGACTGTCAGGTCTCTGGAACATTCTCTTAACCACAGAAGTCCCTTTCTCAAGCCAGTTTGCAAGTCTAGGTGGTGGCGTGGAAGGAGGCACGCCAGGCAAAGGCAAAGCAAACTGTCTTTAAACTAGAGTTGGAGAGTTGGAGTGAACTGTGAGTCTCCAAATCTACACAAATGGAGAAGGTCCTGTTTTCTTATCAGAACAGAGGTAACTCCAAGGTCCTGGACTTGACCTTGGAGCTGAAAAGTTTCATTAGGTTGGGAAAAGAAGTCCATTTTTGTGTCTTCTTTAAAAAAAATTTTTTTTAGTGTTTATTTATTTTGAGAGAGAGAGAGAGATATTGTAAGTGGGGGAGGGGCAGAGAGAGATGGAGACGAAGAATCTGGAGCAGGCTCTAGGCTCTGAACTGTCAGCACAGAGCCCCAAGCAGAGCTTGAACCCAGGAGCTGGAAGATCATGACCTGGGCCGAAGTCAGATGTTTAACTGACTGACCATTGACCATTCTTTCGATAATTTTTTTTCCTCCCCACATAAAGCTGAGACATATTGCTTAGGAGTTGTTGGGCATCTACTTGGCATCCATAGGGATATGAGTGTTTGTCTTCTGTATAGAGGACTTTGAGGTTGTAAATGACTTGGAAGTCACCACTTGCTCACTTAGCCCACATGGATAGCTCTTCTTTTCATAATAATGACAGTCCCTTGTCTTACCCTGGGATTATGTTTTCCCAAAAGCTTTCATTCCTGTTATATTGTTTTCCATACCACAGGCAATGTGATCTTTGTTAAGGACACACGTGTTCACCTGTTCCTGTCTACTTCTCTCTCCCTTTAATGGCTTCTCATTGTCTCAGAGTAAAATCCAAGCTCCATGGCTTTGCTAATATGACACTTACAGGACTGCTCAGTCTTCTAGGCTTTGCTCTTGAGACTCTCTTCTAGTTTTACTGAACTCACTTGACTCTTGTACTCCAGGTCTTTGTATATGTACTCTTTCCTCTGCTGGGATATTCTCCATTTTCCTTTTTACTTTGCTTGCTTTTGCTCTTTCTTGGGATTTCTGCTCTCCCTCAGCTTCTGGAAAGTTTCCCCTCATACTGCCAGCCCCGGAGTAGTTGCCCATCCTCTGCACTTATGTCCAGTCGTGATACATAGGATATGATGTTTAGGTTTTTACTTGGTTTTCTCCTCCACCGAACTGTAAGCTTTGTGAGAGCAATGTCTGTGCCTTGTTTGTTGTGTTTCCCTTAATTTTTTTTAACATTTATTTTAGAGAGAGAGAGAGAGGGAGAGAGCAGAGCGCAAGTGGGGAAGAGGCAGAGAGAGAGGGAGACACAGAAACGGAAGCAGGCTCCAGACTCTGAGCTGTCAGTACAGAGCCTGATGCGGGGCTTGAACTCACAAACCACGAGATCATGACCTGAGCCGAAGTCGGATGCTTAACCGTCTGAGTCACCCAGGTGCCCCTCCCTTAAACTTAAATACAGTGCCTGACACCTTTTGGGATAAGCACTGGGTGTTGTATGGAAACCAATTTGACAATAAATTTCATATATTAAAAAAAAATAAAAAATAAAAAAAATAATAAATACAGTGCCTGGTACACGGTAACCTCCATTAAATTTTTGTTGAGTGAACAAATTTCCCTACGAAGTGAGTGGTCACTTTGTCTCCCTCCGTCTCCTCCACCCCTTTAGGGCATGGGGGATGGAGGATAAGGATATCCCACAAAGTCGCACACGTGATGGTACTAGCTGAGCTAGGACCCAGCTTCCACCAGAGGAATGTAGTTTGCACTGGAAGATCCTGCAGAAATGGCTGACCCAACGCATTTTCTTTTCCTGCTGGGTCTGTGACAAAGAGAACAAGCTGACAAAGATGCTTCTGGTGGGTGGGCAAATGCACGGAGTTGTAGCAGCTGGGTGACTGGGTTTACCAACATGTGATCCTCTCTTTCCCCTCCCACTCTCTTCCTGTTCACAGCATCAAGCCGAGTTCTCAGCCCCCGGTTCAGGCTGGGGATGATGAGAAGAACCAGAGGATCATCACTGTCAACTCTGCCCACATGGGGAAGGCGTTCAAGGTGATGAATGAACTGCGGAGGTACTTTTCCTATTTTGCCTGTGCCCTTTTGGGAAGAGCTTGTTGAGTGAGCGTCATCAGAGACTGAGAACTGAAGTCGGAACACCACCACCTAGTGAATTCTGACTCTTCCCCACCTACTCTCAGTCACTTGGCTTCCCCTTTAAACTCCAGTCAAGACAGATTGGCTTTCAGAAAGTACTCTATCTCCTTTGCATTTATTTAACACTTTTCATTGTACTCCTTAATCACAGAGGAATAATTTTTTATGGCTATAGCAGTTCTGTTCATAAACTTGGTTTCCAACCAAACCAGCTGCCTAATGACTAATAATAGACTGATTGCAATACCTACACATAGTTGCAGAATAAAGATTGTGGGTGCTACACATTTTCTGTTGGCCTCCCTCCCTCATTCCTTGGTCTGAACTTAGCTTGTTAAGACAGCTATGTAAGTGGAAAAATATCTAGCTTCTTCAATGTAGTTTAACTGTGTAAAGGAAGGAATGAAATGCAAATGTGCTCATCCTTTGTAGGCTGGCTAATGGTGAGTGTGTGCAGGCTATTTATAAAGCTGATATGTGCATTTGGTGAGTTTGCTGCAAAACAGATTTGGGACGCTGAGCATGTTTTTCTCTACAAAGGCTGTACACCCAGTCTCCTCCCTACCAGAGAACTCAGAAGGTTCCTTTGCCCACAGCATTATTTACAGCATAGTTAGCCCTATTGTGAGCTATAATTGCTAATCTCCTCTTTTCTCTGTTGTTTGTGAGCTCCCTGAGGGCAAGGACAACTTCTGAATCGTTTTGATCTCTAGCACCTAGTACTTCATGGGCTCTTCAAGGCATTTACCAAAGATGCCCAGAGGCACTGACTAGGCTCTGGGATGGGTAGCTTAAAAAATGTAAATAGTTAAATGAAAATGATCTTCCTATAATACAAAATAGGTGTTATGAACGAGGAATGCATCAGGCGCCTGTCAGTTGTTAGAAGTGCAATAATTATTTGTTTCTGAAAGGGTACTATGAAAGCAAGTATGTCATACGCCACCTTTGGAGAACACTTGTTTTTGGAGAACACTTTATAAAGGGATGATGCTTGAGCTAAATTTTTAAAGACAAGTAAGAGTTAAAGAAATGAAAAGTGGTGGGATTAGGGGGAAGCCTTCCAGGCAGAGACAATGGCATAAGTAAAAAGCACATATAGCTAACGATGTGTTTGTTGAGTAGGGGCTTGAACTACTTTTATTTATTTATTTTTTAAAAAGTTTATTTATTTATTTTGAGAGAGAGAGAGAGAGAGAGAGAGAGAGCGCGAGAGAGCACAAGAGCATGGGAGGGGCAGAGAGGGAGGGAGAGAGAGAATCCCAAGCAGGCACTGTGCTGTCAGTGCAGAGCCCGACATGAAGCCTGTTCCCATGAACAGTGAGATCATGACCTGAACCAAAATCAAGAGTCAGACACCTAACGGACTGAGCCACCCAGACACTCCAGGGGTTGAACTACCTTTTTCTTTCTTTCTTTTTTTTTAAAATATACTTTATTGTCAAATTGGCTTCCATACAACACCCAGTGCTCATCCCAACAACTGCCTTCCTCAGTGCCCATCACCCACTTTCCCCTCTTCCCCACCCCCCATTAACCCTAGGTTTGTTTTCTGTATTTAAGAGTGTCTTATGGTTTGCCTCCCTCCCTCCCTGTTTGTAACTTTTTTTTCCCTCCCCCTTCTCCATGGTCTTCTGTTAAGTTTCTCAAGATCCACATAGGAGTGAAAACACATGGTATCTTTCTTTCTCTGACTTATTGCACTTAGCATAATACCCTCCAGTTCCATCCACGTTGCTGCTAATGGCCAGATTTCATTCTCATTGCCAAGCAGTATTCCATTGTATATATAAACCATATCTTTATCCTCATCAGTTGATGGACATTTAGGCTCTTTCCATAATTTGGCTATTGTTGAAAGTGCTGCTATAAACATTGGGGTACATGTGCCCCTATGCATCAGCACTCCTGTATCCCATGAGTAAATTCCTGGCAGTGCTATTGCTGGGTCATAGGGTAGTTCTATTTTTAATTTTTTGAGGAACCAGAGAAGCTGCATCAGTTTGCATTCCCACCAACAGTGCAAGAGGGTTCCCATTTCTCCACATCCTTGCCAGCATCTATAGTCTCCTGATTTATTCATTTTAGCCACTCTGACCGGCATGAGGTAGTATCTCAGTGTGGCTTTGATTTGTATTTCTCCAGGAGTTGAACTACTTAAAAAAAAAATTCTGTCTGGTTCTGTATTTGTTTCCTCATTTCCTTTTTCTGTAGGGCCCAGTCTTTGGTGTTAAAAACCAAGTTAAATTAAATTTGTCTTATGCACTATTGCTCAATATTTATTATGCCTCCTGCCAGATTTCCTGGAAGCTCTACCCATAGTTGTTTTAGGCAGTGGTCAGTGTTCATGCCTATGGGTCCAGTTTTCTTGTTCCTGAGGAATTTGTGTTGTTTTCCGTAGATACTAGGTAGATAGTAGTGACATTGCTCATTTAGTTCTCTTCAGTATGGCTTGTGTCTTCTGTCTGATTTAAGACTCCAGGCCTCCAAGTAAACAACCTAACTTTACATTTCAAGGAATTAGAAAAAGAAAAACAAACTAAGCGAAGTTATCAGAAGGAACAAAATAAATATTAAAGATTAGAGCAGAGATAAATGAAATGAGACTAAAAAGACAACAGGAGAAAATCATTGAAAGTGATAATTGGCTTTTTGAAAAGGTAAACATAACTTTAGCTAGACTAACCAAGGAAAAAAAAGAGAGAAGACTCAAAATTATAAGTGAAAGAGGAGGCATTACAACTTGATACCATGGAAATACAAAAGATTTTAAGAGGCTACTATGAACAATTGTATGCCAACAAATTGGATAATCTAGAAGAAATGGACAAAATCCTTGAAAAGTACAACTTACCAAGACTGAATCATTAAGAAATAGAAAATCTGAACAGACCAGTAATGATTAAGGAGATTGAATCAGTAATCAGAAATCTCCCAATAAAAAAAGGCCTATGACCAGATGGCTTCACTGGTGAATTCTACCAAATATTCAAAGAAGAATTAATGCCAGTCCTTCTCAATTCTTCCAAAACATTGATGAGAAGGGATCACTCACAAACTCATTTTAACAAGGCCAGCAATTACCTTGATATCAAAGCCAGATAAGGGCACTACAAAATAAGAAAACTGCAGGCCAGTATTCCTCGTGAATATTGATGTAAAAATTCTCAACAAAATACTAGCAAACTGAATTCAACGGTACATTAAAAAGTGGGGCGCCTGGGTGGCGCAGTCGGTTAAGCGTCCGACTTCAGCCAGGTCACGATCTCGCGGTCCCTGAGTTCGAGCCCCGCGTCAGGCTCTGGGCTGATGGCTCAGAGCCTGGAGCCTGTTTCCGATTCTGTATCTCCCTCTCTCTCTGCCCCTCCCCCGTTCATGCTCTGTCTCTCTCTGTCCCAAAAATAAATAAACGTTGAAAAAAAAATTTAAAAAGATCATACACATTAATAGACTGAAGGATAAAAATCATATGATCCTCTTAATAGATGCAGAAAGTGACAAAATCCAACATCCTTTTATGATGAAAACTCCCAACAAATTGGATATAGAAGGAACATACCTCATCATAATAAAGGCCGTATATGACACATCTACAGCTGCTATCACATTCCATGATAAAAGGTTGAAAGCTTTTCTTCTGAGGTCAGAAACAAGACAAGGGTACTTACTCTCACCATTCCTGTTGAACAAAAACTGGAAGTCCTAGACAGAGCAGTTAGTCAAAGTGGTGGGCATCCATATAAGAAAGGAAGAAGTAAAATAGTCTCTGCAGATAACAAGATCCTTTTTATAGAAAAACCTAAAGATGCCCCCCAAAAACTTTAGAACTGATAAACAAATTTGGTAAAGTCGCAGGATACAAAATCAACTTCTTAAAATCAGTTGCATTTCTATATGGTAACAGTGAACTATCTGAAAAAGAAAGAAAACAGTTCCATTTCCAATAGTGTCAAAAACAGTAAAATATTTAAAAATTTATCCAAGGAAGTGAAGGATCTGTATGCTGAAAACTATTATATGTTATTGAAAGAGATTGAAGAAGACAAAAATAAATGGATAGATACCTGTTTTATGTATTGGAGGAATTAATATTGCTGGTGTCCATAATACCCAAAGCCATCTATACATTCAATGCAACCTGTATCAAAATTCCAGTGCCATTTTTTGCAGAAATAGAAAAAAATTCTACAGTTTGTAAGGAGCCAAAAACAACCCTGAATAGCCAAAGCAGTCTTGTAAAAGAAGAACAAAGCTGGAGATACACAGTTTCTGATTTCAAACGATATCACAAACACAGACCATGAACAGAATTGAGAGCCCAGAAATAAACCCACATAGATGTCAACTAATATTTGACAAAGAAGCTAAGAATACTTCGTGGAGAAGTAGCCTCCTCAGTAAATGGTGTTAAGAAAACCGGACAGCCACATGAAAAATAATATAATTGGACCTGAATCTTAATCCTCCTCACGGAAGTTAACTTGAAGTGGTTTGAAAGACTTGAAAGTAAGACCTAAAACCATACCACTTCTAGGAGAAAACAGGAAAATCCCATTTTACACATAAAGACATTATTGAGAGGATACCATTTTTAAAGGTCACAGAATCCACAGAAATAATATTTTCCCAGATCTTTGGGCATCCCTTAGCTCAGTTAATTTGACACATAAGATTAACCATTACAATCTTGTTCTTCCATTTTTTCTTTTCTTTTCTTTTTTTTTCAAATGGAGCACAATCTGTATATGTTTTGTCAGGAAATTTTTAGTGCAGGTTTAGGCATAGATTTCCCTTTTATTTTTCTTTTAATTTAAAAAATTTCCATTTTTCTTTCTCTTTTTCTTTTTTGAAAAGGAACATATTATAGATCATTTAGAAAATAAATATGAGCAAAAAATCATCTATAATTTTAATACCCAGTGGTTACCATTGTTAACACTTGGGAGAATATTTTTCTTAAAAATATATCTTAACCAGATTTTTTTTCTCTTACCACTATATTGAACAAGTTTTCTTTTTCTTTTTTTTTTTAATTTGTTTTTTGATTTTAATTAAACACTCTGTCACACGTGGAGCTCGAACTTATGACCTGGTGATCAAGAGTCAAATGCTCTATGGACTGAGCCAGCCAGGTACCCCTGTATTGAACCAGTTTTTCTGTGTTAGAACTGTTCTACAACATTATTTTAAGTGGATGAATGATTTTCTGTATTTTTGGTTAATTTTTTAAAAACCCAGTTCCTGTTGTTAGATGTTTTAAGTATTCAAATCTCTTATGTAAACAGCACCTGCAGTGGTAATGTTTGGAGCAATATGGCATACTGGTCACAAGCATAGACCATGGAGGCAGGCAACCTGGTTTCAAATCTTGGCTCCAGTAGTACAGTTCTGTGACCCTGTACAAGTTAATTAATGTTCCTGCCCTCACTTTTGTCAAACATAAAATGAGGCTAATAATAGTTCCAGAGTTGCTGGCTTGTTAAGGGGATACTAAGTAAAGTCCTTAGAACAGTGATAGCACATGTATTACTGTTGTTAAACACTTGTGCACATTCACAATTATTTCTATAGAATTAATTCCTTAGAAGTAGAATTACTGATTTCAACAGCATGTAGCATAATAATAATAATAATAATAATAATAATAATAATACCACCTCTTCCTTAGATATTGTTTTGAGGCCCTGGCACATAACGAACATTCTGCAACTCCTAGCTATGATTATGATGATGGTGGTGGTGGTGATGAGGAGCTCAGTTACAGGGATATGGCATTAGGTAAGAGAGTCAAACTTTTGTTCTCAATGAAGCTTGCATTCTAGTGGTGTTTAAAGATCATATCAAATTCTAAGGTATTTAATGGTTTTGAATTTTTTTAATTTCTGGGGCACCTGAGTGGCTCGGTTGAGTGTCCAACTCTTATTATCGGCTTAGGTTGTAGTCTCACAGTCCTGGGATTGAACCCCACATCGGGATCCGTGCTGAACATGGAGTCTGCTTGGGATTCTCTCTCTCCTTCTGTCTCTGCTCCTCCCCAGTCCCCTCTCAAAATAAATAAGTAAACATTAAAAGAAAATTTTTTTTAAATTTCTAAGGTATTAAAGGCATGGCTAATTTTTAAAACTGGAGTGGAATGGGTGAGTGAGGGAGAGAAAGGGAGCCTGAAGAGATGCTTTACTGATCTGGGTGAGTTTAATAGGAACTGGAGGGAGGCGTACTTTGTTTTGATGAAGGCCTGGTAAAGCATCTTGCTTGCCATCCAGGGTCTAAGCTAATGAAATGTTATGTAATATTCCAGGGACCTGGGGTTATTTCTTGCACTGTTTTCACATTTTTCCTCCTTCAATTTTAAGCTATTTTAGTTCACATACACATGTTCTATGCAATTTATGAATCACACAATTCACAAGTTTCCTATTCTTTTTACTTCCATGGTAGAGAATGGGCTGTTGGCATGGTAACTAACTAGCCTTCCTCTTCCTTTTGCCTTTTATCGCTCTGCTCTGAGCCTACCAGCAGCTGCTTCTGGGCAGCAGACTCCTAATGGCTCTTTGGTTCCTGATTTACCATCCGGCCACCAAGTGGGGATATGGTCCCTTTTGAAATAGTACCCCAGATCATTCCTGAAAAGGAGAGATAGTCTCTTCTATCCCGTTTTGACAGTTTTAACCTCCCCTTTCACCATCCCTAAAATTTTTCTACCCTCATCCCCCTTTTTTTTTTTAAAAGATGATCTGCCACTATGCCTTTTGTTAATAGTAATGAATCATCTTAGTACATTGCTGTTTTTCTTTTTTTGGTAACAGCTTTATTAAGATATAATTCATGTGATGGGGTACCTGGGTAGCTCATTTGGTTGAGTGTCCAGCTCTTGATTTTGGCTCAGGTCATAATTTTGCAGTTCATGAGCTTAAGCCCCATGTCAGGCTCCGTGCTGACAGTGTGGAGCCTGCTTCAGATTCTCTCTCTCTCTCTCTCTCTCTCTCTCTCTCTCTCTTTCTCTCACTCTCACTCTTTCTGCCCCTGCCTCGTGCACATTCTCTCTCTCTCAAAATAAATAAATTTTAAAAACTTAAAGATATAATTCATATGCCATATTTAAAGTGTCAATGGCTTATAGTATAGTCACAGAGTTGTGCAACTAACAGCTGATTTTAAAACATTTTCATCATCCCCTCCAAAAAATTCCTGTGTATGTTAGCAATAATCCCATTGTTTTCCCTACCCCTCACCCTTCAGTAATCTACTTTCTGTCTCTATAGATTTGCTTATTTTGGAATTATGTAATAAGCCTTTTGTGACTTCTTTGTCAGCATAATGTTTTCAAGGTTCATCCATGTTGTAGCATGTCTCAGGATTTCATTCCTTTTTATTGCTGAATAATATTGCATTGTGTATATGTACCACATTTGATACCCTTTGGCTGTTATGAATAATGCTGCTATAAACATTCACGTATACATTTTTGTTTGGATGCATGTTTTCATTTCTTTTGGATATATACCTAAGAGTGGGTTGCTAGGTCACATCATAACTACATGTTTAACTTTTGGAGGAACTGCCAGACTGTTTTCCAAAGCACTGCACCATTTGACATTTCTACCAGCAGTGTATGAAGGTTCCAGTTTCTTTATATCCTTGCCAGTGTTTGTTATTATCTGTGTTTTTGATTACAGCCATCCTGGTGTCTGAGGTGATATCTCATTGTGGTTGTGATTTGTATTTCTCCGATCATTAATGATGTTGAGCATCTTTTTATGTGATCATTGACCGTTTCTGTGTCTTACTTGGAGAAATGTCTATTTAGATCCTTTGTCCATTTTAAAATTGGGTTATATGTCTATTATTGAGTTAAAAGTGTTCAAGTTGTTTATATATTCCAGACACAAGTTTCATATCAGATACATGATTTGCAAAGTTTTTCTTTCCTTGTTCGGGTTTTTTTTCACTTTTTTGATATCCTGATGGTGTCTTTGGAAGTGCAAAAGTTGTAAATTTTGATGTCTGATTTGTTTTTTTCTTTTGTTGTTTGTGTTTTGATGTCCTGTATAACAAACCATTGCCTAATCTGAAGTCATGAAGATATACCCCTATGTTTTCTTCTTAGAGTTTTATAGTTTTAGCTCTTATATTTATTTTTTTGATCTATTCCAAGTTAATTTTTGTATATTATGTGAAGTAGGGGGTCCTTTGTTTTTTTCGTACGTGGATATCCAGTTGTCTGAGCACCATTTGTGGAAAGACAATTTTTCCCCTATTTGAATATATTGGCACCCTGGTCAAAACTCAGTTGACTGTTTTGTGTCACAAAAGAAATCATCAACAAAACAAAAACGCACTCTACTGAGTGAGAGAAGATATATGCAAAAGATATATCTGATAAGGGGTTTATATCCAAAAGATATAAAGAACTTCTACAACTTAGCACCAGGAAACAAACAATCTGATTAAAAAGGGGCACATAATCTGAATATATTTTTCCAAAGAAGACATACACATGGCCAGCAGGTACATGAAAAGATGCTCAACCTCACTAATCTTCAGGGAAATGCAATTCACAACCACAATGAGATATCACCTTATACTAGTCAGAATGACTAGTATCAAAAAGACAAGAAATAAGTATTGGCGAGGATGTGGAGAAAAGGAATCCTCGTGCACTGTTAGTGGGAACAGAAATTGGTGTGACCACTGTGGAAAAGAGTGTGGAGGTTTCTCAAAACATTAAAAATAGAAATACCATGGGGACACCTGGGTGGCTGAGTCAGTTAAGTATTGGACTCTTGGTTTCAGCTCAGGTCATGATCTCATGGCTTTGCAGGCTTGAGTCCCACATTGGGCTCTGTGTTTGCATTGCAGAACATGCTTGGGATTCTCTCTCTCTCCATCTCTCTCTGCCCCTCCCTGACTTGTGCCTGTCTCTGTCTTTCTCAAAATAAATAAATAAACTAAAAAAAAAAAATAGAAATACCATGAAACCCAGTAATTCCACTACTGATATTTACCCAAAGAAAATGGAAACACTAATTTGAAAATAAATATGCACCCCTATGTTTATTCTAGCATTATTTACAATAGTCAAGATACAGAAACAACTTAAGTGTCCTTTGATAGATAAATGGATGAAGAAGGTGTGTGTGTGTGTGTGTGTGTGTGTGTGTGTGTGTGTATAAAATATGGAATATTAGTCATAAAAAAAGAGATCTTGCCATTTGTGACAACATGGATGGACCTAGAGGGTATTACGCTAAATGAAATAAATCCGACAGAGAAAGAGAAATACCATATAATTTCTTTTATATGTGGAATCTAAAAAAAAAAATGAATGAACAAACAAAAAAACAGACACAAACTCGTAAATTCAGAGAACAGACTGGTGGTTGCCAGAGTGGAGAGGCGTGGTGGCAAAATAGAAAAGGGCAAAATAGAAATGGGCAAAATAGAGAAAGGGAATTAAGAGGTACAAACTTCCATTTATAAAATAAATAAGTCATGGAGATGGAAGGTATAGCATAGAGAATAAAGTCAATAATATTATAATAGTGTGGTATGGTGCCAGATGGTAGATACACTTATCATGGTGAGCATTGTGTAATGTGTAGAATTGTCAAACCACTATGTTGTAGTCCTGAAGCTAATATAACATTATATGTCAACTATACATCAATAAAAAACATTTTAAAAATAAATGATAAAAAATTTTTAAAAATGAATTGACTGTGAGGGTATATTTCTGGATTCTCAATTCTATTCTATTGATCTATATATCTATGGTTATATTATTACTCTGCTGTCTTTAGCTTTGTAGTAAGTTCTGAAATTGGGAAGCATGAATCCTTCACCTTATTCTTCTTTTTCAAGATTGTTTTGGCCATTCTAGGTCCCTTGCATTTCTGTATGAATTTTAGGTTTAGCTTGTCAGTTTCTGCAAAGAAGCCAGCTGAGAGTTTGATAGAAATTGGGTTGAAAGTGTAGAACAATTTGGGAAGGTATTGCCATCTTTTTTTTTTTTTTAATGTTTATTTTTGAGAGGAGGGGAGGGGAAGAGAGAGGAGGGGACAGGGGATCTGAGGCAGGCCCTGCACTGACAGCAGCGAGCCTCATGCGGAGCTCAAACTAATGAACTGTGAAATCGTGAAATCATGACCTGAGCTGAAGTTGCATGCTCAACTCACTGAGCCACCGAGACGCCCCTGGGGGAGTATTGCCATCTTAAAAATATTAAGTTTTTCAATTCATGAACACTGGAAGTCTTTCCATCTATTCAGGTCTTTCTTGATTTTTTTCAACTGAGTTTTACAGTTTTAGAGGACAGGTTTCATGCTTGTTTTGTTAAATTTATTCTTTAGTGTTTATTTTTGATGCTATTTTAAGTGGAATTTTTCTTAATATCATTTTTTGGTTCATTGCATGTGTATAGAAACACAGTAAATTTTGTATATTGATCTTGTATTCTGCAACATTATTTTTTTATTAGAGAGAGAGAGAGCACAAGCAGGGGAGAGGGGCAGAGGGGCAGAGGGAGAGAGAGAATCTTAAGCAGGCTCTATGCTCAGAGCATAGAGTCAGAGCCTGATGCAAGGCTTGATCCCATGATTCTGGGATCATGACCTGAGTTGAAATCAAGAGTCAGACGCTCAATCAACTGAGCCACCCAGGCACCCTTGCAACCTTCTTAAACTCATTTATTTGTTTTAATATTTTTTTAGTGGATTTCTTATAGGATTTTCTATATACAGGATCATGTCATCTGTGAATATTGTTTTATTTCTTCTTTTCCAATTTGCATGTCTTCCATTTTCATGTTCTATTTCATTTTCATTTTCTATTTCACTTTCTTGCCTACTTGCCCTACCTAGCCTCCCTAATCTTATCTTCCTTATTTGGTATAGTTAGTCATTCCTTACTTTTTGTAGCCCTCTCTTCGCTTGTCTTCTCAGACACCATATGTTTTGGGTTTTCCTCCTATTTCACTAGTTACTTTATTGTTTCTTTAGCTGGCTCTTTCTCTTTCCTCCAACCTCTTAACCATCTCCCACCTTTGAAATTAAGACTTATGAATCCATTTGCCTACTTGATAAACCCCACGTAGAGGTCTGATATGCAGCTCAAATTTAGCCTTAGGAAGGTTAACTTAACTGCTAATCCTAAATGAAATGTTTGGAAAAAAAGAGAAAGAAATATTAATGTTCACGGAATGTTTACTATTAGCACTATTCTTTATCTTGTTCACAACATATCTGAATTCTGATACTCAGGGGACATGAACCCTGGTCAGTTTGATTCCAGAGCCTGAGCTCCTTCCGAATAGCTATCACAAAGTGGATAGCCCTGTTTTTCTCTTGTTGAGATTGTTTTTTGGAGTAGTGTGTGACAGCTCAGGAATAAAGAATCCTATAGGATTTCTAGTAAATGGAATTAGAAATGCTTGTCAGCCATGCAGTGCTTTAGAGCTGCTGCTTCTCTCTTCTATATAGAGTGGATACAAAGAGATGTCTCAGTGTGCAGACAGGCTTTACCATTCCCAGGGAAAGCCTACATTGAGTTTTGGGTGAGTTTCTGGGTCACTTTCCTAGATTTCTCTAGCCTTGAGATACACTTCTCATCAGAACTATTCTCCTGTATTTGCTTAACTGGATTCTCCACCTTTAAACCTCATTCCCTCTTGTCTCTTTTCCTTTGTTCATGAACTATCAGCTCCTCTGGGTTTGTGCAAGATACCCCATTCTGACATTTGCCTTTTCAGCACCTGGCTCAGCATTTGCTCAGCATTTCTGACTCCTCTGTTTTGCTTTCCTTGTTAAAATACTGGTTACAAGAACAACAACAAAATTACACTTTTTTGGTCAGTTCTTTTTAATTGAAGTATAGTTGACAAATGACTTGTACTTTTAAAGAGTAGTGATAACTCCATTTTCTCTTTAAAATAGTTAATGAAAGTGAAATGAAAATGTCCAAGATAAGTCTGTTCATGTTGTGACTACATTTTTACAATCCATTTTGTCCAGATTAAAAACTAGCCTGTTCTCAGGTGGCATCTGCAATCTCATTTGGTCCCCACGATGCATGTCCCGAGGCAGCTAAAAAAGATGAGAAAACTAGTGAGATCCTTTGTCCATGTTCTCATAGCCAGTTAGGGGCAGAGCCAGTTCTCTTCCCAGCTGAGCTGGTTTGTTCTGATAAAATTTGTCTTTAGAGTCTGCTGTCCACTGTAGTGTGAGGTCCCATTCCCAGGTTTTGCCTCTTGGCACTCAGAGGTGTCACCCTTCCCTGATGCCCCCTCACAGGGACTTTATTCCATAGGCTGAAACTTTCCTGATCACCTTTCAGTATTGGGGCTAACTTATCCTCTGATTTTTTGTTCCTAAGTATGAGCCAATCATGGGGCATTATGGCACCAATCCAGAATGAGAACTAGATTCAAGACTCTGCCTTCTGTGGCACCTCTCTGAGCTTCATAGACCAGATGAACTCTAAGGGCATTTACAGCTCCAGTCTTGTCATGCTTTATGATTCTATTTTCTCTGATAAGCAATCCTGCACTAACGTCTGAATAGTTGGCAAAGGTTTAATATGTCACTCCAGGGATGGCAAATAGGTAGCTTATCTCCTATCGATCAATCATGGAAGACTCATTAAAAAAAATTTTTTTTAAATCTTTATTTATTTTAGAGAGGGGGGGGCAGAGTGTGAGCAGGGGAGGAACAGAGATAGAGGGAGACCCAGAATCTGAAGCAGGCTCCAGGCTCTGAGCTGTCGGCACAGAGCCCAACGGGGGGCTCGAACCCATGAGCTGTGAGATCATGACCTGAGCCGCTCAAGTGACTGAGCCACTGGGTGCCCCAATGGCAGACTCATTCTCTTCATCTCATCCCTGTTAAATGGATCCCATCATGATTCAAACTTCTCAAACCAGTATTGTGTGCTAAGTAGCCACTGTCAGTGGATCACAGTTGACATGAGTTTGTCCTGACTTCCCTCCGCATGTAGTGCTTCACTCTGAAGGAGGGATTAGTGGTGACCAGGATACCACAGACTTTAGGAAGATGGGTTCTGCGGTTCGGCTGCCTGCATTCACATCCTTTTTCCACTGCTCCCTTTTTATGTGACTTTGAGAAAGTTACTTAACTTCTCTGGACCTCACTTTCCTTTTTTGTAATATGCAACATAACAACCATACCTCATGGGGTTTTAGACAGGATTAAATGCAATAATATGTATAAAAGAGTGCTTAGAACAGTGCCTAGCATATGTAACTCAATAAATGCTTACTATTGGAAGGCTGGTGGAGGAAAAATCCTTAGACTGACACTTTGTGGTGCCCTTTCTATCCTTCAAAGTGGTCTGATGTTCATTCTGTCTATGAGTGTGGATTGATCCCATTTCAAAGTTTATTTAGTCAGTAAAAATTTAGGGCTTTCTTTAGGCTAGGCTTGCAGCCAGGTGTTTAAGATATAATAAACAAGTTCCTTTCAGAGCTTGCAGTGTAGTGGGGATGACAAATAGTTTGTTTTGAAGCTAGTTACAGTATCCTTAATAATTGCAGTGATTGGAGCTTGCACAGGGTCTTTAGGGAGCAGCCTTCTTGGTGATAATGTTAAATCTGGGTGGGAAGATTAATACTTGAGTTGTCCCGATCTGGCTGGCCTCTTGCCAGTGTTTCATAGGTATTAGGTCCTTTGGGGAATTGTTAATGCTTGTTTTCGTGGGCAGCACATCTCAGTGGCATGCTCATGCTCCTTGGCATTCACTCAGTCCCTCGACTGACTGCCCCAGGATTTTCCCATTGCTCTCTGTGCTGCTGTCCCTCTGTCTCAGTCAGAGCTGAAGGAGCTGAGGAGCAGAGATGTGAAGACAAATGAAAGAACCCTGAATTTGCAGCGCCAGAGTAGCTAGGTCTCTCTGTGCGCCTTAGGAAAGCGTGAATAGCCCAGCTTATCGAGTCGATGAGTTCATCCCCCTGCCTAACTCAGGATAGGGTAAATGTCTGCGACAGTCTTGTATGGTGGCGGTGTGGAATCTGGGTGGGAGAAAAAATATCCTTTTGTGGCTGGGGGTGGGCATTGGTGCTGTGACCCATGCTGTCCCCTCACTGGTGTTTTACAGTAAACAGCTGTTGTGTGACGTGATGATTGTGGCAGAAGATGTCGAGATAGAAGCCCACCGTGTGGTCCTGGCAGCCTGCAGCCCCTACTTCTGTGCGATGTTCACAGGTATGGCGAGGGGCTAATGATAACCCACGATTATGGGGCTGCAGCCCCAGTGAGAGAATATTTTGGGTGGTGGCCTGAGGGGAGGCAGGAGACAGAATGCTATGACACTCACTGTAAGGAGCTTCTGTGTATCAGATGCTATGTTTTGCACTATGGGGGTCTTGGTGGAACCAGCCAGGCATGCAGCCCCTTGTCTACTATGAGGAAAAAAGAGGTAGAACCATAGAGTTGATTAGTTCTCACACTTCAGCATGCATCATAATCATGTAGGGGAGCTTTTAGAAGTGTAGGCTCTTGGGCTTATCCCCACACCTCTGTTCTTTCATTTTGCAGATGAGAAACACTGAGGCTGACAAAAAGGGAGGGACTTGCCCAAGATCACATAGGAAATGAGTGGAGCTTGGCTTCTTGATGCCTGGCCCATTGCTGGACCAGCTTGTCCTTCCCTGGCCATTCCTACCAGGCAAGGTCTGCAAACCCTCTTGAGTCTTTACAGGAGTGTGGAAGAGATTTGGGAGAAGTGATGGCAGGGCTTGGAGGGGAGAGGAGAGTAAGATAGGAATTTTCACCATCTGGCACCTTTGCAAACTTTCTAGAGGGTCCCTGTTTCCTGTATATGCCAAATAGTCCAGTCCAGCTATTTCACATGTGAGACTGAATGCCTTGAAACCCATGGAGCTTCCTGTCTATAGTACCTCACAGCACCTCCCCTGCTCACTGAAGACCATTTGTGCCTGCTGAGACCCTCAGGCTGGGTCAGGTGTCCCTTCCCCACGTTCCCCAAGTACCCATTGCTGTTTGTGAGTGTGGTCACTATCACTCTTGTGTTGCTGTCTGTTTTCTGGCATCCTCAGTGCCTGTGCTGTGACGTCTTGTGTATCGGCGGCTTCTCATCCTGCAGATTACAGGCCATGTGTCTCCCCAGAGGGCCTCCTCTGACCACCTTTGCCATGGTTCCTCACTAAGTTCCCTTCTGTCTCATAACTTGAATACATAGTTTTTCCTAACGTTTATCCCTACCTGAAAATCCTGTTGTTGGCTGTTGATTTTTTTTTTTTTTAATCTGTCTCTCCTCACTAGACTGTAAGCTCCTTAAGGACAGGAGTCTTGTTGGACCTGTTTGCTACCATATCCTAAGCATCTGGTACACGACCAGAGTCAAATGTATTTTAAATGAATGAATGAAATGTTTCCATAGTTGATTATGAGCTTTGGGCACTCGAGGGCCATGTCTTGTCACTGCTGCATCCTCAGAGCCAACCACAGGGCATGGTATTTAGTAGGAGACAGTAAATAAATGAAGCTTAAAAAGAATGAAGGTGGGCTTGCTAAGAATGGGTGAGTGCAGGCACCCTGTTTTTGCTGAGTAGGCTCTTTCCCTTCTCCTAATATAGTATGTGGCCTCTCATGGGCAAGAGTGGTTCTAGTTGGGGATGACTTAGTGATTGTGTTTTGAGAGTTCCTCACAATGTGGACCCCCCCCCCCTTGGCTCATTGTGTGAAGGAGCTGTAACTCAGGTAAGTGGATCAAGCCACTCTTCCATCACCCTGAACCTTGGGTCAGGAATTAGCAGCCTGGAAAATGTAGTTGTGAAAACCAGTGAATTTCACTACCTGGAAATTTTGAGCTGCATGCTCTTTGAAGTAGTTTCAAACTCTAGTAGCAAGGTTTTTATGTCTTTATTTACCTCTCTCGTTCATCTGTCTATTTAAAAAAAATAATTCATTTTGTTTGCAATAGTTATTTGGTTGCAACTTCACTAAGTAGCTCTGCCATTCATTGTTTTCTTGTGTATGTGGTTTGGAAAGTCCAGTATTGAGAGAGGAAATCTGTTTGGAATTGCGATGAATTGTAGTATTGCCTCCACTTGTTGCTAATGAACTTGCCTCTGGAGTAGTGCAAGGGCCCAAGCAAGAACAAGATGATTTTAGAAACATAAAGAATCTGAATGCTTCTGGAGCAGATGTTGGATTCTAGTCGTTAAAGGGAGGAAAAAATCAAGAAGAAACAGTCTAATATGATGCCCAGCTCAAGTCATCTGTTGAATCTGGTTACTGTCCATCCTTTCATCCTTCCAGCCAGCCAGCCAGCCAGCCAGCCACATCTGTCTGTCTTTCTACTCACCCATGTACCTCTTCAAACACTACTCACATATGTGGATTGCAGAAAAGAAATTAGAGAATGTGGACAAGCAGAAAAAAAAATATATGTAATACATCATCTAGATAAGATTATAGTTCATATCCTTTCAGATTTTATATTTATAAATATATACATATATGCCATAAAATTTTAATATAGGGGCACCTGGGTGGCTCAGTCAGTTGAGCATCTGACTCTTGATTTTTGGCTCAGGTCATGATCCCGGGGTTGTGGGATCGAGCCCCATATCTGGCTCTGTGCTGAACATGGTAGCTTGGTAGCTTGAGATTCTCTCTCTCTCCCTCTGCCCCTCTCCCTTCTTTGTGCTCGCTCACTCTCTCTCAAAAAATAAAAAAATAAAAAATACCTAAAAAAATAAAAAATGTAAAAACGCACCAAAATAAAATTTTAATATAAATGAGCCATTTTGTATATACATAGTTGATGTAATGTGTATACTTAAAAAAAATTACTGTTCATCTTCCTGGGATGTTCTTCCCCCTGCCTCTTTGCCTGTCTAACTCCTATTCATCTCTCATTACTGCTTAAGCAACACTTTCTCAGGTAGACTTTCCCATGATCCCCTTGGATTAGGTTAAATTCTTTTGTTATTTACTCTTGTGATACCATACATTATGCTTGTCTTTAGTATCACTGCTTATTTCATTACTTCCTCAATATCTGATTGCTCTGGTCAGTCAGTTAAGAACTCTACCTTAATTCACTGCTGTCTCCCCACTGCCTACCTGGATCTTCCATGTAGTAGGTGCTCAGTGAAAATTTGCTTAATCAAACCATTGGTCTATGGTCAGTATATTTTCACATCAGTGAAATCACATCTACGTCATAATTTCAATGGCTTCGTAAGATTCCATCATATATGTCCAAGTCAAAAATTGATTTCCATTTTGGTTAGAAATTCTAATTCTTTCTGATATTTTGCTATTATAAGTAATACTGTCATGGGTATCTTTGCTTCTTAATATTTATTTATGTTATAATTATTTCCTTAGAATAGACCCCTAGAATAGGGGTGTGCACATGTTGAAGATTTGAGACACATGCCACAAATTCACATTTCCTAGAACAGTTGGACCAGCTTATGCTTCCATCGGCATTTTGTGAGATTTGTGTATTTTTTGAGATCCCTTGATTTGGCTTAAACCTTGGTAAGCAGGTTTAAAGAGTAACATTGTAAAATTTTGTTCTAATTATCAGATTCAGCTTCAGAATTCATAAACTTAATCATGAAAAGGCCCAGCTGACTTTTTTCTTTCAAAAATTTAGATAATTTATTTTGTTTTGTTTTTAATTTTAAATCCAAGTTAGTTAAAGTATAGTGTAATAATGATTTCAGAAATAGAATTTAGTGATTCATCACTTACATATATCACCCAGTGCTCATCCCGACTGGTGTCCTCCTTAATACTCATCACCCCTTTAGCCCTTCTCCCCACCCTCCCCCTCCATCAACTCTGTTTGTTCTCTGTATTTAAGAGTCTCTTATGGTTTGCCTCCCTGTTATCTTATTTTGCCTTCCTTTCCCATATGTTCATCTGTTTTGTTTCTTAAATTCTGCATATGAGTGAAATCATATGATATTTGTCTTTCTCTGACTTATTTTGCTTAACATAATACATTCTAGTTCCATCCATGTTATTGTAAATGGCAAGCTTTCATTCTTTCTTATTACCAGTAATATTCCATCATATATGTATGCCACATCTTCTTTATCCATTCATCAATCGATGAACATTTGGGCTCTTCCCATACTTTGGCTATTGTCGATAGTGCTGCTATAAACATTGGGGCGCATGTGCCCCTATGAATCAGCAGACTATGTGTGCATGTGCCTATGTATCCTTTGAATAAATACCTAGTAGTGCAATTGCCGGGTCATAAGGTAGTTCTATGTTTAATTTTTTGAGGGACCTCCATACTGCTTTCCAGAGTGGCTGCACCAGTTTGCATTCCTACCAGCAGTGCAAAAGTGTTCCCCTTTCTCCACATCCTCACCAACATCTTTTGTTGTCTGAGTTGTTCATTTTATCAGCTGACTCTTGTTAAGTCCATTTCTATCAGCATGTGTAAGGCCAAAATGAAAAAGAAATACTCGTGACGTTCTTCTGACTTGAGTGGTGTGATTACGATCTTTTTATTCGGGCTTAAAGTGTTTTTACTTTTTTGTCCTCTGAGTTCATATTGCCCAAATGTCCCAGATATCAACCCTGCTCCTTGAGCATGTTCTGCACAGAATAACTTGGGATAAATGTGACAGTGAGGTCTGAGTGCCCAGAGGAGAGTGTTGAGAGGCAGCCAGCTTGCAAGAAGATCCAGGATGGGCTGTCACTCAAACTGCTCAGCACTCCTTTAGCACAGGGATTAGAGAGGCCAGCAGTGCTATGTTCTGCCCATCTTCGTCCTGTGAATAGGGAATACTTTAGATTGCCCTGCTTCCACCCCATCTAGCTCCTCCATCCCTAGGGAAGCACATTTTACCAAAATAGCCTAGTCAGTTTTTTTCTCTCTTTTTTTTTTTGTCCTTTACTATGGGTTCTGTGTACTAGAGTATTTCCACTCCATATGGGTCCCTACGTGTCATCTGAGTACATTAAAAACAGCCCCATCTTATGGTGTTAAAGGAACTGGGTTTTAAAGAATATGTGGGCTCAGGGTATTAATGCCCCATCATCACTTGATAGAGGTGTGGGGTTGCTTGCTTTCCTGGGTTCTCTGTGGTTCTTGGGGATGTCTAGGTACAAGGTCTTAAGGTATGGCCTGAGGATTTAAAGAAATTTAAGATCTACTCTTTTAGTCCAGGTCACTCTCATCTTTCACCTAATTTCCTGCAGCAGCTTTGGTACTAGTCAACCTGCCTCCTATTTTGTTCCTTCAACCCCAGCCTGTTCTCTATACTGTAGCTATAGTGACTTTCCAAAAAATCAATCTGATGCATCCCTCACCTGCTTAAAATCTGACAGGGGCTTTTGAAGGGGCACATGCACCACAATGTTTATAGCAGCACTATCAACAATAGCCAAATTATGGAAAGAGCCCAAATGCCCATCAACTGACGAATGGATAACAAAGATATGGTATATATGCACAGTGGGATATTGCTCAGCCATCAAAAAGAATGAAATCTTGCCATTTACAATAACATGGATGGAACTAAAGTATATGATGCTAAGTGAAATAAGTCAGAGAAAGGTAAATAACACATGATTTCACTCATATGTGGAATTTAAGAAATAAAACAGGTGAACATAGGGGAAGGGAAGGAAAAGTAAGATAGAGAGGGAGGCAAACCATAAGAGACTCTTAAATACAGAGAACAAACTGAGGGTTCCTGGAAGGGTGTTGGGTTGGGGGATGGGCTAAATGGGTGATGAGCACTAAGGAGGACACTTGTGGGGATGAGCACTGAAACCATTATTACACTATATGTTAACTAACTTGGATTTAAGTAAAACTAAAAAAAGATGTGTCATGAAAGCCATGTTTAAATGCACATCATTTTCAGAAATGATCGTAGTTAAATTAAGATTTATTTAATACTAAAAACTAAAAGAAAGTAATTGGCTTAATCATTCCGCCATTTGAACAAGCATAGAGTATCCTTTGAATCAATATTTTGATCCTGATCTGATCCCTCGTTAACATAACCTGATAGCTGAAAGAAAAAAAAAATCCGTCAGGGGCTTTCCATTGCTTTCAGGATGCAGTCTGAACTCCTTGGCATGGCCCACAAGGCCTTCCATTTGCCTAGATTCTGCTTCTGTCTCCAGCCTTGACTCCCCATTACTCTCTCTCTCTCTCTCTCTCTCTCTCTCTCTCTCTCTTCTCCCCCCCCCCCCCCACCATTCCTCTCTTTGCTGTGCTTCTGCCACATTCAGCTTCTTGTGGGCCCAGAACAGGTCCTGTTCTTTCTTGCCTCCAGACCTTTACATACACTACTACTGTCTTTGCCTGGAATATTGATTCTTCCCTCATACTCCCTTCTCTCCTAACTAACCATGACTCCTTCTCCAGATCTCACTTTAGATCTGTGGTTCTTAACCATGATGAATCAATCTGATGAAAACAATGGATTCTCTTCTCCCCAGTGGCAAATACGGGTTCCTGTGTACTATTCATTTTGCATACAGGTCAGGGTGCAGGAATCCCTGCTTAACAACTCTTTAAGCTAAGCCCTCTTTTCTAGTATTTAACACATTTCATAATTGTTGGTTTACTTGTGTCTCTCCCCACTGGACTGAGCTCCATGAGGGCAGGGCCATAACTTATTCATGGTTGTGTCCTCTGGTCCAGCACAGTGCTTGGCACATAGGGACTGCTTGATATGTGTTTGTTGAATGAATGAATGAATGAATGAATGAACAAATATCTGCCCTTGAATGGATCATGTTCTTTTTGGAGGAAGAGGACATGCATGGTAACAGATGACAGGCAGAAGTGGAAGAGGCTAGAAAGATGTGCGACTAACACATTTTCTGAAAATGAATAAATCAGGAGACTATAGATGCTGGAGAGGATGTGGAGAAATGGGAACCCTCTTGCACTGTTGGTGGGAATGCAAACTGGTGCAGCCACTCTGGAAAACAGTGTGGAGGTTCCTCAAAAAATTAAAAATACATCTACCCTATGACCCAGCAAGAGCACTGCTAGGAATTTACCCAAGGGATACAGGAGTGCTGATGCATAGGAGCACTTGTACCCCAATGTTTACAGCAGCGCTTTCAACAATAACCAAATTATGGAAAGAGCCTAAATGTCCATCAACTGATGAATGGATAAAGAAATTGTGGTTTATATACACAGTGGAATACTACTTGGCAATGAGAAAGAATGAAATATGGGCTTTTATAGCAATATGGATGGAACTGGAGAGTGTTATGCTAAGTGAAGTAAGCCATACAGAGAAAGACAGATACCATATGTTTTCACTCTTACGTGGATCCTGAGAAACCTAAGACCATGGGGGAGGGGAAGGAAAAAAGAGTTAGGGAGGGAAGCAAACCATAAGAGCCTCTTAAAAACTGAGAACAAACTGAGGGTTGATGGGGGGTGGGAGGGAGGGGAAAATGGGTGACGGGCATTGAGGAGGACACCTGCTGGGATGAGTATTGGGTGTTGTATGGAAACCAATTTGACGATAAATTTCATATTAAAAAAAAAAGAAAATTCAAATCTGAGGTGGTTGGGCTGGGCCTCTTGGCAAAAGCAGAGGAGGAGGGCTCTTGGGTTGACCTTGAAGATGGAAGGACATATAGAGCTCATGTTTTGTTTTATTTTGTCAGAGTAGTCGAGGTAAGGAAAGGAGCAAGAATGACCAAGCCTTTGTTGGTTTCTGCTCCTCAGGAATTACTGGAATCCATGGAATTATGAGATATCAAGGAAAACCCCTTTTTTTCCTTTTCTTCTTTTTCCTCCAACAAGTATTTTTTAAGTGCTTGTTATATGCCAAGCACTTTGTTAGGTGTTGAGGATATCTTGGCAAATGAGCTTGACAAGATCTTCTCCCTCTTGGTTCTTGTTTGCTAGGTCTTACATACTAAGTTGTCCTTAGAATTTGGACCAAGGCCTTGTTTGGGAATACTTTTATGAAGGTCATTAGTTAGGGTTAGGTTTAAATTATCCAGGGATTTGTGAGAAATGACGTGCAGTCTAGAGTTAGGCCAAGATTCAAATCCCAGCCCTGCCTCTCACAGCCATATGCAAATACCTTTTGAAATGCCAGTTCTATAGTTTATAAAATGGAAATAATGTCTACCTCCTGGGGTTGTTACAAGGATTGAATGAAATAACGTGTATAAACCCTTGGCAGAGGTTCTGGCACACAGTAGCAGCTATTACTGCTACCACTTTCAGAGTCTGTTTAAGCTGAAGCCTTAGTTTGGTGCAGTAATTTCTGTTGGTTTATAAGAAATAATGTTGGATTTTACAAGTCTGTGTGATTTATACCGGTTTCTAATATCCTATAAAGGAACTTTCTTAAAATAGATTTTGGTTTTTGAGGCCATAGTTTTTCCTTCACGTGGTTTTCCCGTTTGCTTATTGAAGTTTAAGTATTTAATATAGAAAATTAGAAATTTTGGAGCCATGTAAAGAAGCAGGAAAAAAATCTCCCAAAGTTCCACCATCTGTGTCTGAATGTTTGCTGTACATTTGACTAAGAATGATCTTGCATCCCCCAGAAAAATAAAACTTTTGCCCATATATACTGGTAACTTCGTGTAATTTCAGGAGTTTCTACTTGTTTACCCCGAAGTTACAAAACTGATTGATCTTATTCTCAAGTACAACTTCCACAGAGAGAAAACAATCAAGCCAGGCTCTGATTTCACACTCACATAAGGGCTTCTGAATCCCTTGGTTCTTGCAGTCAGGTGTTTCTTTTTTTTTCAGTCTTTTTTCTAAGGCCCAAGTTCTTAAACTAATAATTGGCTGCCTGTAATTATCATTTGCATTATAATTATCAGCTGGACTCTTACTGATGACTTTCTTAATAGCTGTTTAGAAAGATAAGTTGAACTTTTGATTTTCTTGGGTGTGGATTTTTATTTTATGTGTCTTGGAGTAAACTCAAGAGAGATTGTGAGAGCCTGTCTAATGGGTGCAGTAGAAATCCCCTATCTTTTCCTCTTTCCCCTTTGCCAGTTTGTCCTGCCTCAAGGCTCTTTGTGCTGAGGCCTTTTCACTGACTTCTACCGGTAATCAGAGAGAAGACAGAACAGGGTGGAGGGTCTCTGGTCTACCTGGTCTGATGGTGGAAGGAGTGGGCAGAATTTGGAATGATTTTCCTCCCTCTTCCAGACTCATTCAAATCTCTAACTGTGTTGCGCTGGGAACTGTAGATTGGTGGAGGAATCATGTGCTGCCCATGCCGCTTGGAGGTGGGCGTCTGCAGCCCACACGCTGTACTGTACTTTATTTTCTTGGCTCCAGCACACAAATTCCATAGAGAGAAAACAACTACCCGGGCTCTGTTTTCATACTCACATAAGGGCTTCTGAATCCCTGTTTCTTGCAGTCAAGTTGCCCTTTATTTCAGTCTACAAAGACACATGTCTACCCTGTCTTTTCCTACTGGAATCAGCAGCCCTTGTTGGATGAGTTTGGCTGTAGACAAACCCATGTGCTGTGTAAGAGGGCAGGCTGGGGAAAGGGGCCTCATTTCTGTGCACATGTGGTACCGCTGCTGCCCTAGTTCACAGGCTCTGTCCTTTTCTTTGTTGGATTATTATCAGGGCCTCCCAACTGTTTTCCCTGCCTCTGATCCAGCTTCCACCGTGCATCCAAAATTTCATTCAGAAATACCCATCTGTTGATGTCATTCCCCTGTTTAAAACCTTCCAGTGGTGCTACTCCTAGGATCAAGTCCAAACTCATTTGCGTGGCTTACAGGGCTCTGCAAGCCCCGGCTGCTGCCTCCCTCTCCAGCTTCTTCTCACTGGCACCCCATACCAGCCTCTCACTCTTCTCCAGATTTATCCTTTTGGCACTTTCCTGCCTTTACAACTTATGGCTCCTGCATCCGGCTCATCCTTCCTCACCTTTGCTGCCCGTGGAAATACCCAGCTTAAGTGTGACCTCCTACTAGGATGGCTTCCCAGGGCTTGTTTGCTCCATCTTTTGCATTCTTGGGATTTAGTAGAGGATCGTGAGTAGAGTGTGGACTCTGGAGTCACACTCACTGGTTTCAGTCCCAGCCTGGCCCCTTCCTAGATGTGTAACTGTGGGCAAAATGAATACCCACCCTCCTGTGCCTCAGTTTCTTCATCTGTGAACTGGGGATAGTATTAATGAAACTCCTAGGTTGTTGTGAAGATTGAAAGAGGTGCCACTTTAAAGTGCTTAGCCCATTGCTTAGCTGTAGTTAGCACTCGATAAATGTTACTTTGTATTGTTGTTGTTATATTGGCATGTTATTTATATCTCCATTAAGCTCCTATCGCCTCATATATTTTTATATATCTGCCCAGCTAAACTGTGCGCTCCTTGAGGGCAGGTGCATATCTTGTTCACTTTTCTGGGCCCTGTATGTACAGGTTTATAGTAAATGTTGGTTGAATGAGTTACTACTGCACACAGATTTGCCTTCAAAATGGGAATGGGCAATAGACAGAGTGAGGAATGCATAGAGTTGGGTTTGCAGATGATCACAGACCCAAAGTTGATGTGCCCTTGAGGTCAGCTGTTTTATCCTCCTCCATGCCTGAATCTCTTCTGCCACCTCCCAGTGCTTTTATGCTGCCAACACTGGGCAGGAGGCTATGTGAAAGTTAAGCACCAAGTTCGTGTCTGTTTTGGTTTTGTTTTGGACTGTAGGTGACATGTCTGAGAGTAAAGCCAAGAAGATAGAAATCAAGGACGTGGATGGGAGGACGCTGAATAAGCTGATTGACTACATCTATACGGCAGAAATCGAGGTGACTGAAGAGAACGTCCAGGTAAACTCAACCCCAGCTAATCGCTCACCACGCACTATTATTGCATCATTTCATTGAACCCTCGCGACAACTCATTTGGTAGCTGGAGAGGAAGCTAAAGCTCCAAAGAGGTTAGGTGACTTGCCCTGCGTCACATGGCCTTTAGTTGGGTGAAAGACCCTCACACCCATGCCTGTCTGATCATGGCACCCATACTCTTAACCGCTAAGCCGTCATGCCTCTAAATGAGCTTGGGCACCAGAGCAAAGTCTGTAACTCATGTTGGTTCAAACTCTGGGTGAAGGGTGACCCCACTTCTCCCCAGTCATCATCTCATCTCAGGGATTTTCAGTGTGGATTGTGAGGCTGTTAAAAATTTTTCCTGTTTCAACATTAGTCACCTGAGTTTCTTTGAGCACTCATGCTCAGAGATGGAGGTGCCAAGCACCAGGCCTGAGTCTCAGCAGGGGTGTGCGGCTGCGAAATGTGTGCCTTTTCCTCCTTTTGCTGCCCCGCCCTCATCCTCAGCCATCTGGAGCCTTGAAAAGAGGAGCCAGCAAAGACACTGCTTCACCCAAAGGTGTGCGTCTTAATGGTTGGGGACATGAGGCAGCACCGGCATGCTTCACTAGGAGAGATGGTTGAGGGGGTGTGGCCCATTCTGGAACCTACAAACCCCTGGGCCAAACACAGACACAGGACATGCTATTTCTAGTCATTAAGGGCCTTACTATTTCAGTAAAGTGCTGGAAGGTACATGTGATATGAAGGATTTTCCTTTTTTCTTTTTCTTAAAGCACAGTTCCACCTTCCTTATTGTGAGGCAGATACCTCTCCAGTGACCAAAATACCTATTTCCCTTTTCCAGAACACCACCTCCTTTATCAGGATCACGGTATTTGGAAAGCTGAGTTGGTAATCATTTTTTCATTCAATTCAACCCAGATGTTTGAGTGCCTCTTATATGCTGGGCACTTCGTTGGGCTATGTGGTTGTAATGGTAACAGGGGTGATTCCGTTGCCTGCTGTCACGCAGTTTGTGGTCTGGGGGTGAAGACAGATGCTCATCAAATCAGCACACAAGTAATGTCTGTGCACAGATTGTGATAAGTCCTTTGAGGTAGGGAACATGGTATATAATTAGAGAGTATCAAGGAGACGCAGTTTAGATGGGTGAGGGGATCTGGGAAGGGCTCTTTTGGGAGATAAAATTTAAGCTGAGGCTTGCTATGGTGAAGGGTACTTGTGAGGGTAAAGGGTAAAGGCAAGCTGAGGGTCTGAGGCACCCTGCGTTCGGGCCTCCGGAGCCTGCCTCTCAGTAGAGCCTGCCTTTGTCTCTGGCCTCTGGATAGACTTTCAGGTTGTACAGTGATCTAGTCTAATCCCCTTCCCCTTTTAAACTGAGGTATATACCCCATAAAACAAACAGCCTTTGCAATTCATTTCTAGTCTTTTTCATCCAGAATGAAATCAGCAAGGGAGTGCTCACATCTTAGGTCTAGCAACAGAAACTAAACAGCTGAATGACTTTTGGGCAGTAACAGTAAGTGCAGAATAATTTGATATAAAGTGAGTACAGTGCATGTGTTGAAAAAACATATGAAAAGGTTGATATCAAACCACCATCACATTTATAGTCACTTGGATACTTTGAAAAGTGATGTACATATTGATATTTACAGAATGAAAGGAATTATATCTTTTGCAACTCTAATGACCAATGCTAGATGTCAACTGGAAAATGTACAGTGGGTTAATAATTTTTTGAAAAACCTTGCATTAGGGTATATCAGTAACTATTAATCATATAGTGTAGTATACAGAGTAATGACCCTCTCCCAAGATGTCCATGTCCTGATTCCTGGAGCCTATGAATATGTTAGGTTCTAACTGTCAAAGAGCAGTTCACTGTACAGATGGAATTAATGTTGTAGATCAGTGGACAAGCAATAGGGAAATGACTGTGCATTATCCCTGTGGGTCCAGTAGAGTCAGAGGGGCTCTTTGAAGTGGAAGATGGAGGTAGAATAAAGAGAATCAGAGAGATATGACCCGACACAAACTCAACTTGATGTTTCCATCTTTAAAGATGGGGGCCATGAACCAAGGAATGCGAGTAGCCTCTAGAAGCAGGAAAGGCAAAGAAACATATTTTCCCTTAGAGCCTTCAGAAGGAATGCAGCCCTGTTGACACCTTTATTTTAATCCAGAGAGATGCATTTGGGATTTCTGACTTCCAGAAGTGTAAGAAAATAAATTTGTGTTGTCTTAAGCTACTAAGACAAAACCAAACACTTCCCCACCATCCCCTCCCCCCCAAAAAAACCGCACCCAACAACAAAAAAAAAACAAACCAACAAATACAACACTGTAGGTGAGGTTGTAGATTGTATGAATGGAACCAGCTTTTTCTAACCTTTTCACCATGTATTTGTTGAATAACTTTCTTTATCCCCCCTCAAGTCCAAAGTATTTACAAACTTGGATAAGTAGAAGATGTTCCATTCTGGATCCTTATCTCCTGGCCGGGTATTTGTCTTTGTTGCTTTGGTCTAACCCAGTGGTAGTGTGTAAACACCATTATATGAAGGCAGGTAGCAGCAGATAAACTCATCAGAGTCCTCTATAGAAAGTGGCTTCACCACTGTTTGTTGTAAAACTACGTTATAGGGGTAGGGCAGGGGCCAGATTGAAGATGTGCAGGTTCAGAGGAAGAAGTAGAGATGAGGCAGGAGTCGAGTCTGAAGGGAGGCCTGGGTCTGAGCCGTAGCTTCACCCCTGATCAAGAGTGAGTGCACTTGTTCTAGCTCTGTCCCTGGCATGGTGTCTGTTTTCCCATCTGTAAAGTGAGGGCATGGGATTCAGTGAGCTTGGGCCAGAGAAGACACTTACTCTGTCAACCCATGATTTGTGTTCCCTCCCTTCTACTAGAGCCTCTCTGACGCCCTCACTGACACCCTGCCTTAAGGATCCATTTTCATATAGTAGCCGTTTTATTGAGTGGTCAGACTGTCAGCCTTCAAATCCTGGCCCCACCATTTTCTAGATGTGAGATACGAGGCAGCTTACTTAATCTTTCTGTACCTCAGTGTCTTCATCTGTAATATGGGCGTAATAGCAGTACTTAATTTCATAGAGTTAGTGTGAGGATTAAATGAATTAATATAGATAAAGCCTTAGAACATTGCTACCCTGTGCCAGGCAGATAGTATGGGCTCTGTGAGCGCTGTGAGCACAGAGACCCTGTCACTGAAGAGCACATGGTCTGAGAGTAGAGATGCATGGCTAGGCAAATAGGTACTCAGCAGTGTGGAGGATGGGGATGGTCATGGGGGCAGCATCACTGAGGAGGTGTTGTGTGGGCCCCATCTTGAAGGAGTACTGGGTGGTCAGGCCTTCCTCCTCTGCCTGCATGCCTGTGTCCCCATTGGTACATGAGCTCCTAAAGGGGCCTGCTGTGTTCATTTGTGTGTGTGTGGTGAGGAGTGGGGCACGTGCAGGGGCTCCAGTGGAAGGCACAGTGTGGAACCTTTAGGGAACTGCGTGTTGCTTGGAATCCATGGGATATACTAACTCTGTTTACATTTTTCCTCCTCACTTTACAATGTGATTTGATTGGGGTGACCTCCAGGAAAACAAAACAAAAAAGGTTGAGAAGAGAAAGTTTAGATCAAAACATGGCTGCTTCTTCATGCTGTGACGTATCTGCTGAGGCAGTTGCTCACAAGCTGTAAAGACAACCTTTGTTGAGGATTTGGTGCACTGAGGAGGTGAGCCTGGAGGCCCTGGTACTCCCCTGAAAGCCTGGGAAACAAGGATCAGAGTCTGGAGCTTGGTTAAATGGCTCCCAGCGCTCTACTCTTAACCCCTTCCCAGGCACACAGGCACTGGACAGACTGAATTGCCTTTCTCTGGTGGAGGTAACAGCCATCATAGCTGGCACTTACTAATACTCATTGAAAGCCAAGCATGTGGCAGTCACTTCACATGCGTTATTTCACTTAATTACATCACCACCAAATGCGAGTATTCTAGTATGATCCCTCTTTCACAGTGGAAGAAGCTAATGATCCGAGTGGTTGAATAAGCGGTAGCGTTAAGATTTGAACCCAGCTCTCTCCGTCTCACTGTGCTCTGTTGACATGGGGAATTTGAGTTGCTTGTTAAATGAATGATCAGAATCTTGACTTCCGCTCCTAATTTTAATAGTAATAAAAAGCAGTTTAACTGAGCACTCCCTATGCACCAGGCTCTCTGTTGACTGCTTTAAGTGTATTACTGCATTGGATTCTCACAACAAGCCTCGAAGGCAGTGCCATTATCATCTTTACTTTACTGTTGAGGAGGCAGAGCACAGATAGGTTCAGTAATTTGCCTTAGTCATAAGGCTGGTAAGTTGAGAAGTCAAAATTCTAAGTGACACTTTTAATCACAGCGCCATTTTGCTAGTGCTTCTGCTCATCTACATACCGCTTTCCCTCTCCTTCCCATCCTCCCTCCCTCCTTCTCTCTCTCATTCTCTCTCTCTTTCCCTCCCCCACTTTCTTTTTTTTTCAACACATTTTTATTTAACAGTGTTTCTAAGTTTATTTTTGAGAGAGAGTATGAGTGGGTAAGGGGCTGAAAGAGGGCAGGGACAGAGGATCCAAAGCCAGCTCTGTCTCACAGCAGAGAGCCTGATGTGGATGGAGCTTGAACTCATGAACTATGAGACTGTGACCTGAGCCGAAGTTGGACGCTTAACCAACTGAGCCACCCAGGCACTCCTAACCACGTTTCTATGCCAGTCCTCTTGTTTGGTGTTGGCAGGGACAGACCCACTGTGTGACTGGGGCCTAGGCCTGTCACCTGGCCCCTCTGGTTACTGCTCCCCCTCCCTCTGTGCATGGCCCTGCCGCCCTGAAATTCCAGGAGTAGGTGCTTTCTGAGGCAGGGCATTTCCTTTTGTTTTTGTTAGAGGAAACAAACTCAGTGACGGGATATCCTCTGCTGTGTTTTCATGTTATCCAAGGGAGAGAAAAAACAAAACGGGGCCTGCTCGTGAAAAATGGAGGGGAGGCCATTTGCAAGCTAGGAGGAAACCTGTAAACTCTACTGAGGGTCATCCAAGGGCCCGTTTTCCCAGAACCTTTAACACTGGGGTGACAAGAAGCAAACCAAAAGCTTTTTGACCTGGGGTCATCTTACATCCCTGTGGTGGTTCCAGCCAGCAGCTCCTACATGCTCAGCCTCCTCCTTCCAGGAGCCAAGCAGTGCTGCCCTTGTGATTCCACCAAGCCAAGAATCTGAGCTTGGTCTCTTGTTCACAACCTGTTACTGCTGCCCCTCAAGGGAGTCAGGGAGTTGCGTTGCACACAAGATAAGAGAAGAGGAAATCCTCAGAAAGCCCTTGTTGATGTGGGAGAGGGAAATGAGGATAGCCACCTTAGGGATGTTTTGCTCTCTTTTCTTTCACAGCCTTTGGGGATTTTTGTCTGTTCCCATCATGTGCAGCCCCCAGAATCCCGATGGATGGTGCCCCAGTTTATCCTTGAGACTTAGAGTTTGAGCAGTGATTTATCTTCTGGTCTCCAAACCTTGCCCTCAGTGTTCTGACTTCCTTTACTTTTCTTCACGCCTTCCTGTATGAAGCAAGTAGTGGAAGAAAAGGCCTTTTGACTCATAGCTAATCACAGTGTAAGATCAAAGAGAGGGAAGGAGCAATTAGAGAAACCACAAGTCCCCGTTCACTTTGGGAAGTCATCTTGGGAATGCTTTTGGGCAGGAGTGGATCCAAACAGGATGGAGGGGTGGTGTATAGAGAGGTGGAAAGCCTTAGAATTTTTGCCTGCTAAGTGTGTTTTGTGAACAGTAGGGAAAAGCTATGTAGGGAGCTAGCTGTATCCAGGGAGGTTTTAAAAACTGAAAGTATAACCTAAGGAATATGTTCAGGGAGTATTTATTATTTTAATTTCTTTGGCTGGTTGTCACGAGCTTGAAAATTTAAGCACCACACTGTGCCACTGCCTTTGTGGTAAAAAAGAGGGCAAGGGGGAAGGAGGTGTGTGTCTCTCACATGCTGTCATCTTGGTTTGACTGGCAGTGCAATTTGGGGGCGGACCAGACTCTCAGAAATCCTCCTCTGTGGGGCTTAAAAGGCTGCTGTCCCTTTCTTGCCTCTTCTTAGCCTGACCTTTTGGGGCCTGCCCCACCACTGAGTACAGTGTGTTCTGGACAATGTTTGATTATTCCTCTCCAGCAGGGGTTCTTAGGATAACTGGTTAGAAGTTCCTGGTTCCTAGTATGATCAGCTGTCCCAGCATGCTCAGGACTGAGGGGTCTCCTGGGACATAGGACTTTCAGTGCTAAAATGGGCAAAGTCTCAGCAAACCAGAATGACCTGTCGACCTATGGCCCTAACTGTAGATTGTAGCTAGTGCTGGGTCAAGGGGGTATCACAGAGGTCGTTTGGGGATTTGAAACACAGCTTGCTTTTCCTGCTATGTATTCAGCAAGAATGGTTAATGGTTCTCTACTTAACTAGCAGGCAAAGACTAATCTGGTCCTAGAATCTGTTTGGCTGGAATGAGCAAGCTCACAGGTTAATTGAGGTTCCCAGTTTATGGGTGCTTAGTGGGGCTACCCACTACGTGGCTGCTTAGTGGGGATGGAGCTCAGATGGTCACATTTGGAGCTACATTATAGTCTAAAACTCCCAAGAGTGGGTGAATTTACCTTTTTCCTTCTCTGGAATGAATCAGTGGTTCAAAAATTACTAAGGACATGATGTTAATTTACCGTTGGGGACATAGCATAGGGGAAGAAAGAAGGGAGAGGAGCATGCTTTCTAGAACTTTCTGGAACTCAGCTGTGTGAAGGAAGAAGTTAAGCTCATAAAGAGGAAAAGCTTGCCTTGTGGAGAGTAGGCTCTTAGCTCACTAGTAGGAGCATTGGTGGTGGAGGATGACATTGGTGGTTTCTGCCTATAGCAGGGATGAGGAAAGGCTGCCTCAGTTTTAGCACTGAAAGTCCTGTGTCCTGGGAAATGCTTCATCCCTAAGCAAACTTAGGGGGACAAGGCCCAAGAATGGGCAGGGGGACAGGCTTTTTGGCCTTATTGCATGGAGCATTCAGACATGTTTGGGGAGAAGGTCAGGGTCTAGAATTTAAATCTTGTAAAAAAAAAAAAAAACGACTTTTGTGGTGCCCTAAATCAGAAAAACAAAACAAATACATCTGTAGCCTAAGTCTTCCTGGGCAAGCTCTTGTGGATGAGAACATCTGGAGCCTGGCCCAGACACTCTCCCTGAGAGTCAAGGGAGCAGCTAAGAGCAAAGGCTTGGAACGCATGGGTGTTGTTTGGGGGTGAAATGGATGCTGGGGGCCCCGAGCTAAGCAGCCTCAATGAAACTATAATGCTCTGTGATTGTTTTTTTCAAGTTTCTTTTTTGGAAAGTCATTCTCAGACTGTGTACTTTTTCCCCGAGAGTGGGGGTGGAGGGCAGCAGAGCTGGGGTCTAATAGGACTCTGCCATCTCTTCTGGGTATTGGATCCAGAGGGCAGGCTTTGGCAGCTGTGGGCAAGTCCTAGGGAAACTAGACTGGGATTGGCACCCTTCTGGCCTGCTGAAGCCAGTCTTCTCTGGCTTTTAGGAAAAACACATGCACACACACCTGAGCAGGAACTATTTCTGTCTTCCAGGATACAGCATAAATACTCATGTGTTCTGTGACCTTTTAAAAGGAAATGCCTCTCTCCTTTCTCTGAGAATCTACCTAAAGATGTTCTTTACCATTTTTCTTTTGGATGGCAGAATACAGTGTGATTGCCTGAATCTCAAGGGGTTTGAGGGTCACTCTTTTGTTCCAGTAGATTGTAAGCTCCTTAAGAACAGGGATCTGGTTTACTGTGCTTACCACTAAACCCCAGAACCTAGACCAGTACCTGGCATACAGATGCTTAAGTAGCGAACGCACTAGTTAACAATTTAGTCTGTGCCTTTCTGAGTGAAAATGATATGTTTAAAGCTGTAGAGAAGTGCTTTCTGAAACTTGGCTGTATGTTAAAATGCTTGGGGAGCTTTAGAAACATCTCACTGGCCAGGTCACATCTCATACCTATTAAGTTAAAATCTTTGAGGGTGAGACATAGGCATCAGTATTTAAAAAATTCTCCAGGTGATTCAGTATGTAGCCAAGTAGGAGAACCAATCTATCTTGGTCTGCTTGGGCTTCCATAACAAAATACCACACAATGGGTGGCTTAAACAACAGAAATTTGCTTTCTCCTAGTTTTGGAAATTACAAGTCCAGGGTCAGATTTCCAGCTGATTTGGTTGCTGATGAGACTCTTCCTGGCTTTTCATAAGGTCGCTTTCTTCCTGTGTCCTCACACTATAGAGAGAGTGAGAGCTGTGGTGTCTCTCTGTCTTCTTGTAAGGGCCCCATCTTTATGGTTTCATTTAACCTTTATCACTTCTTCGTGGGCCCCGGTCTCCAAATACAGCTTGTTGGGGTTAGGCTTTCACATTACAAATCTGGGGGAGGAGGGCACAAACATTCAGTCCATACGGTGGTTCTAGCAGCTGCACGCATCACCGGGATGTTCATTAGAAATGCAGGCTCTCAGGCCCCACCCTAGACCTATTGAATTGGAGCTTTAATAAGATCCCCAGAGATTTCATATATTCGTGATTGGGAGGCACTGGTGTGGAATGTAGGGATACAGAGCATCTGCTGATGCTGAGGATCTACCAAGCAGAGAGTAGTGGGAAATGGGGCTGGGGCTGCCCTGAAGGAAGTTTGGACTTAGTTGGACAGGCAGGGGAGAGCCATGCAAGACCTCGCGAGCATGGGAGTGGTATGATTGGGATGGTGTTTTAGTGAGATGATGCCCTGCCAGAAGTGTCTAGTGTCTCAGAATGTCACCTTCTCCTCCAGGTGCTGCTCCCAGCAGCCAGCTTGCTGCAGCTCATGGATGTTCGGCAGAACTGCTGTGACTTCCTGCAGTCTCAGTTGCATCCCACCAATTGCTTGGGTATCCGCGCATTTGCCGATGTGCACACCTGCACTGACCTTTTGCAGCAGGCCAACGCATATGCAGGTAACGGGGAGCTGGGGTGCTGCACCTGTCCCGAGCTTGTGGGTTTAATAACCTGCTCCTCAGAGACGGTGAGAAGAGCGCTGTGCTGGGAAGCGGTTGTGATGTAGTCGGGGAGACAAGACAGGTGGAGGGATACTTAACAGTGAGAGTTCCACCAATCACCAAGTGGAATAGGATTAATTGCCAGACAGTCATTTTCACAAGAGAATAGGAAGGAGATCTGAGACTTTGTGGAAGGAGGAATCATTTGAATTAGGTCTTGAAATCAGTCTTTTTTGTTGTTGTTTAAGAAAATTTCCTTTTTTTTTTTTTAAAGTTTTATTCATTTTGAGAGAGAGAGAGCATGAGCAGGGGAGGGCAGAGAGAGAGGGAGGGAAGGAGAATCTCAAGCAAGTTTTGCACTGTCAGCACGGAGCCCGATGTGGGGCTCAGACTCACAAATCTTGACATCATGACCTGAGCCAAAGTCAAGAGTCAGATGCTTAACCAGCTGAGCTACCCAGGCGCCCTGAAAATTTCTGTCTTGATCAAAGTGTTCTATGAGTATGGTTCTAGAAGCCAAATACTACTGCAGAGCCTGTAATGATAAGCCAGAGTCCCCTGCTCTGCTTTCCCACACCAGCTCCATTCTCTATGTCCACTCAACCTTCAATTCTGACAGAATTAAAGGGCAGGTTCTGATTCTGCTAAAAGGTGCAACATCTACTCATTACTTCCATTTATCTAAATAAAATGTGCCACTATTTTGGATTTATTAGTTTGAGATATTATCTGTTGACTTTTCACAGAAGTACAGGACTGGGCTTTCATGGACTTTCCCTCATGTATACACGCTCTTTCTTGCTCTATTCTCCCAGTACCATTTCTACAACCAAGTTGAGTTACCAATTATAATTAGGTTTTTATAATCAGAAAGGCAGTTAATAATTGCTTTTTTCAGGCCTGAATTATTTTTTTATTAAAAAAATTTTTTTAATGTTTATTTTTGAAAGAAAGAGAGAAAGAGAGAGTGAGCAGGGGAAGGGCAGAGAGAGAGGGAGATACAGAATCCAAAGCAGGTTCCAGGCTGTGAGCTGTCATAGGGCCCGACGTGGGACTCAAACCCACAAACCGTGAGATCATGACCTGAGCCTAAGGTAGGCACTCAACTGACTGAGCCACCCAGGCGCCCCAGGCCTGAATTTTATTCACCTTGTAATCTCACAGATGTTAGAAAATATCTAAGAAGTGCTAGTTAATATGGAATTAAGTGTAGTAAAGTCGGTACTAGGCATAGACTGTGACATTATGTTGCATTACTTTGTTGGGGAGTATATTTGTTCACCGATGCTTGAATGCCTATGTTGGACATATTTTAGGTGCTGGAGAAGTAGTAGAAAACTAAACAAGTCTCTGCTCTCATGAAAAAAAAATTCCTACCACCAGTCCTTGTAAGACAGATTTTTGTAAGAATTGAACATCAGGGGCACCTGGGTGGCTCAGTCGGTTGAGCGTCCAACTTCGTCTCGGGTCATGATCTCGGGGTTCGTGAGTTTGAGCCCCACATCGGGCTTTGAATTGACAGCTCAGAGCTTGGAACCTGCTTCAGATTCTGTGTCTCCTTCTCTCTCTGCCCCTCCCCCTCTCGTGCTCTATCTCTCTCAAAAATAAGTAAACATTTAAATGAATGAATGAATGAATGAATGAATGAATGAATTGAACATCAGATAATGGGCTGATTCCACATCAGATAATGGGCTGATTCCATTCCGTTTCTCTGCCAGAGCTTGTCATGCTCTTATTTTAGTGGGGTTTTGGGAGGGAACAGAGATCGACATGAATGTTCAGTACACCATGTTTAGCTGGAAAGAAATCTTCACTGATATTTATTTTGACTCGAGGACAGAGAAGGATCATGGGTGGCCCAGGCAATGGGTCTAGTCATTTTAATCAATAGATTCACTCATGGCTCCCTCTTTCCCTTGCACTAAAGTGTCTCATTCTTCCCCCTGCCCAAACAAATACCATCTGTCTTTGTGTCTCCTATTCATCCCGTGTCTGGAAATGAGCCAAGGGCCTGTTGCCTGTCCACCTGCCAGCTCCCTGTGCTGTGTTAGTCATTCAGTCCACAAGGCAGTACGCATGTGCTCTATTTCTTGGAATCCTTGTGTTCTTTTATCAACCTCTCAGACTCCAGGAGCCTACATCGATTCTCATTTCTCTCTGAAGTCTGTTTCAGACACAGTTGGTAAGATGATGATTCTTATGAAGGACATTGCCCAGTGGTCCCACTTCTGAATTCTGCTGACTCTTCCTGACTCTAAACCTTGAGTCTCCTATTTCTTTGCTCCCACTCCTGTGCCCTCTTTTTCCTTTCTATCTTTCACTTTCTTTCTTCTTTTTTCTCAAGGAGCCCTTTCTCTGCCTAGAGAGGGCTCCCAGCCCGGCCTTCGAAGAGGGTTGTGCTCAGGCTTTGCTTCACCAGGAGCCAAGAGCTTGGCCAAGGCCCGGGTCAACTTGTGAACATCTGCTGGTATAGGGGCAAAGGGAGAGTGCTTACATGCCAGCAATTCTCTTTTTCTTCCTTGTCTCCCCTCCCTAGCCTTCTCCTTCTGCACAACATTTGCAAGTATGTGTAGTTTTGTGTTTTGTAGTCAGCTGACAACAATTTTCTGAAGTTTGGGTTGTGTATTTAACCCCCAACTTTGACAAGTTCCTTGGTTCTTTACCCCACATTCACAAATTGTGTCTTCCCCCAGTGGTCCTTTCACTGACTGATGGTGACAGACACTTGTGGGAGGATGGGGAGTATGCTGTTGGAACACAGTGTTGTCTTGATACTCCTTCATCCTGATGCTGTCATGGTGATTGGCTTCTGTCAGCGTTGTGGGTGTTTGTGCACACAGATGTGTATATAGATGTCCTGTTGAATTATTTTTAGTTGGCATTTATTGAGCTGCCACTTTGGGTCACACCCTATGCTAAGTATTTTATGCACATCATCTCATTTAATGCATGAAATAGCTAAGGAAACTAAGGCACAGAGAAGTGAAGAAATAGTTGGTGTCACACAGCTGGTAGAGACAGAGGCAGGGTTCAAACCCCATAGCATTGACTCAAGAGCCAGTGTTTATAACTACTACATCCTTTGGCTCCAGGCTCCATTTGGACATAGGTGGGCCTGTGGATTGGTAACTGATGAGTGTTGGTACCTAGAGTTGATGTTTTTCATTGGAAATGTGAGCCTGGAAGACTGTGCCATGTAGTCACCATGTAGACAGACCATGTAGACAGATGACCAGCTTCTCTGCTAGACTCAAGGTGTTTAGTCATCTTTGGGTGGAGAAGTGAGATGTGGACATCTTCTCTTCGCTGTTAGGCTGCCCCCTCATTGCTCATGTGAGTCTTCCTACTTTTCCTGTCACTGTTAGTGTCACTTGAGGCTGAGAGTTTCCTCCCTGTGGAGCCTTGTGTGGAGCCTGTGACCATCTCTTGCTCGTAGTTTTTCTGTAGGCCTCAGCCATGCACAGCAGGGAAGCCATGGTAATGCAGAGGTTGATAAGACCTCAACGGAAAGATTTTAGAAGAAATATGAAGGTAAGATTGTGAAGTGTTTTGAGAAGCGTGTGTGAAATGATGATCCACACTTAATCCCTCATACCTACCCACTGATGTGAGTGTGCTTTGTTTCTTTGTTCTTGTACCCCCTGATTTTAGATGGAACCTGGCATTCTCTGCCATCAATGCCTCTTGAGACAAAGCTGATGTCTTGTCCCCATCCCACTGTAAGTGGGCACCAAGCAGGGTCACATTCAAGGGGCAGGCAGTATCAGCCCTTGTGGTCACAGGCTTGCCTACCCCATGCCTTTCATTAGGAGGTGTTTTAAACCAAGAAACTACAAGGAGACCATCCAGTTCAAAACTAGGGATCAGACCAGCCATCCCTTGGAGCTGAGTGACCCTAGGCCTTTTTTCCCTTTCCGTGATGGGGGTAGTACATCCTGCTCTTTTCCAGCATGGCTTTGGGCATGGGAGGACAGGGAGGAGAGCCTTCTGCAGAAGTAGGCACCACCACAGGGGCTATACTTCAGAGCCTCCCCACCCATCTCGTGATCTATAGTAACAGGGCCTCTCATCTGGGTCCTGGTGGAGAGATGAGTCTCCTCAGATCAGCACCATGGCTGCTACTTGGGAGAGAGGACCACTTCCAGAGCTTCTGATTTTGGTTTCTCTTTATCCAGATACACAGGCAGGTATGTCCTGCTTCCCATGCCCTCCCTAGTCTCTGGCTAGCTGGCCTCTGCCTGCACTTGTTCATGACCCCCAGTTTTACCTCTGAATTCTATTCTTTTCTCTTCTCCAACACAAACTTTCTTTTGCTGTTGTTATTGCTCTTGTTACTGCTGTCTTAGTAGAAAACCACCCCTGATCATTAAAGGAAAATCAGATAGGCAGAAAGAGCAGGCAAAGCACCACAATTCTACCCAGAGAGGACCACAGTCAGCACCTTGACATAGAGCTTTCTCCATCTTTTTCATTGCATATGTATGTTTTCCAGTTTAAAAAACCCCTTTGTAGTACATTCCAAACACCCTTTCATGTTAGCAGGAACATTGCTATACCATTATTATTGAAATGAATTTATTCAATAAAATTCAACTTATATTCATAAAAAAATTCAATCAGAACACAAAGTTACAAAACACAAAGTCCATTTATCTCATGCCCTGTCTGTGAAGGGCACTGATCCCTGACTCTGAAGGGAATGATCTTGGGTAATCGTATGGAAAATAAATAAATAAATAAATATATATATATATATATATATATATATATATATATATATATATATACATACATATATTGCTTTCTAACATACCTAAATAGATGTGTTCTGTACTCATTGTACTTTTTCTTGACTTATACAAAATCTTGGAGTTCTTTCTGGACCCTTGTGCATGGCTACATCTTGTTGCTTTTCTCTGCTGCATCATATGGATGGACTACAACTTATTTAACCAATCCTCAACTGGTGGATATTAATGTTACTTGTTTTTTCTTTCATATACAATGCTTGAGTGAGGATTCTTATACCTGCTATTTTGGAGTACAACTGTTAGTGTGTAAGCAATAGTGAGGTTGTCCCTATAGAGTATCATCTAAGTGCATGAAGTAGCTCAAAGAGAGTGTGCGTTAAAAAAATTGATAGATATTGCCCAATTGCTCTCCAAAAAATGAAAATATTTTTAAGGGGAGCTCTTGCCTCTGATAAGTCTTGAGCCCTCTGGTGAAGGCACCAAGAGGCAGATACAGTATAGCTCTGAGAGGGGGATCACCTCTCTCCCCCATAGCTGCCTGATTGGCTTCCTGTTTGGAATGGCCCTGTCTCTTCCTGCTGTGGCAGTCCCCCCTGCTTCCTCCAGGTCCACTTTCCCCCTCCAGGTTATGTCCCCAGATTTTGGCTGTGATATTTGATTCTGGGGTGGGGGAGGGTTGTCCCCCAATTTAGAAGCTGACTGCTTTGACCCTTGCCCCCAGCTGATGGGTAGCTAGCAGCTGAGAAAGGGACCCTGGTGTTTGGTGCAGCCTGTTTCTTAGCCATCATTATTGTTTTCAGGGCTGCTTAATCTTTAACCTCGTCGGCCAGGGCCCTGGTTTATTGGGACTCTGTTGCTTGATAATTGGGCAGCCATGTACTGGGCCATCAGCAGAGCTGGTTGGGAGGGATGTTAATGGGACCCCATTAATGAAATGCCAATTAAAATTCCTTGGACATGTTGTTTACATCAGTCTGCCAAAGCTGAGCTATAGTCCTTCAGCCATGGGATGGAAAAGCCATCAGATTTCACATGTTCATGGAGAGAAATAGCCTTCTTTTGACTGAGTCACTTGAGATCATGGAACAAAGTGACTAAATTAAGGGCAACCAAAAAAAAAAAACATTGACAAATCACTTAAAAAACATGAACCTCTGACTCAGCGAGGGTTGTCTTTGGAATTGCTGCCTCCAACTTGGCATCATGAAATGATGACAATGATGGTAACGGTAACCGTAGGAGGTTGTTACCATTTTGCTGAACATTTGCTAGGTGCCAGGCATGGTGCTACATGTTTCCCAGGCATGACTTCATTTTGGCCACGTGGCCACGAGAGGTAGTTTCCATTTTTCCGATTTATACATGAAGAAGCTGACACTCCAGAAAGGTTTAGTGATCTTGGCCAAGATCACATCGTAAGTGACAGTGCCAGGATTCATAGTGAGGCTGTCTGATGCGGGAGCCTGTGCTCTGAGCCCAAGTTATTTTCACATCCACCCAGTCCAGCCTCGCTGCCCATCACGCTTGTCTCACTCCTGCCTCCCCAATTTTCTGTGCTAACTTGAGGGGGGCAAATGAAGCAGTAGTGTAAGATGCAGGTGGTTTTTGTTGCTAGATGTCTCATTTTGGAGAACAAGTTTCTTTTAGGAAACTCTCCCTATCCTTCTATGCTCTGGGTAACAGGGAATTCTGATGTTGAATCAATAACACTGATAAATGGGCATTTTTCATGTAGCTTCTTGGTGTGTGTGTGTGTGTGTGTGTGTGTGTGTGTGCACATGCATATTAGAAAGGGGGAGAGATAACACATGTATCTAGAATGAAGTCAATGGGGAAAGGAGGGGAGAAGTAGTGATATTTAGAGTCTGAGGGCTGGTGGTCATGATCCTTGTGGGAGATGGTTAAGGTAGATCTCTTTCTTTTTTCACTATTTAAGGAATTTTTATTAAAGCAAGAATTTGATAATCCAAATTACATTTCCTTGCTCAGTTATCAATTCTGTTATTTAAAACAGAAGTGACATTCTGAGCTATTCCACAGTAAAGAATTACAAAAATTAAAGAAAGGAATGCTTTAAATTTTTGTACTTTGCTAAAACTGTGGGCCTTGAAAGCCAAATCCTGATTCAGGAAAGCTTACTTCTGCCCTCCAAAAAATAGGGCAGTAGGGGAGAGAGAGATGTAAAGCAGTTCTGTTTTGTTGTTTTACCCTGATAAAATGTTTTGATCCTGTTTGTGTGTTCACCTGTGTCAACCAGTCTTTTCTTGGGGGGTGGGGATGGGAGGGTATGACCAGTGGTTCAGGTCAGAGTTACTCATGCCTGTTCCCTGGGGCTGCTGGGCCTGGAATATTGGGGTTTATTTCATTTCTGCAGGTCAGAGAAGTCATAGATGGATTTTCAGTTCCATTTGTTCTGGGCTTGTAGTTTAGATGAACCTGATTAAAGGTTTATTTCATCCCATCAAAAGGTTGGAATGGGTTTGGAATTAACTTGGGAGGTTGCGCAAGCCCTAGGCAGTCGATCCTGAAGAATGGGTAGGGAAGCACAATATATGCAGATGTGCTTGACACTGAGAATTCAGTTTCAAACAAGGCAAACTCAAACAAGGTAGACCCTGCCCTCGTGGGATGCACAGTCCCAGTATGAAAGAAAGACCTCAGACGATACAACGGGTCTATTAGGGGTATGATAATTTTTATTTTCTGTTTTGGGGGCTTTGGAAACACAGAAGACTCTCACTTCATCTAGCCTGGTGGTGGGTAGGCGGATTAGGGAAGAATCTCAATTCAAGGGTTAGGTCTGAGATTTGAATCCAGGAATGATGCCAGAATGTTCAGAACACGCCTCTCCTAAGGTTGTTTTTAAAGAAAGGTCTTTAGATTCATATTCTCTTTGTCTCTCTGTGGTAGTAACCCTAAGACAGATTCTTAGGGTGCTCCAACGTCAATATTGAATGTTACTACAGCAGCCTGCTTAGGACAAATTATTACAATCGTGGGGATGAAGAATGTTTGCTGTTGTAATCATACAGCCTTGGTTTCAAAACCTGGCTCTACCACTTACTGCTGCGTGATCGTAAGCACATGACTAAATAACTTCTTGAGCTTCTATCTCTTTATTTGTAAAACATGAATATTGATACTTTGGCAAGGCTTTTGGAGAAGTAAGTGCCACAATATATGTAAAATACCTAGCACAATATTAGCTACTATTAGGAAATGCCCTCAACTTTCTCCTGCTTCCTTGAAAAGATCCAACTTTGTGCCCAGAACAAGTCTTTTCTCATGCTTTCAGCTTTGGGAAGATATGTGTGTGTTGCTTGGTGGGGAAAGGAGTTGAAATTCTCTGGTGTCCCTTCACTTTTCCATAATTTCTCATCCAAATGTACAGGAACAGGCATACTGTGTTTCATTAAATCAAACTTGCAACTTACAGTGTTTGTCACTTATGGTAAAGGCTGGTTAATTAGGAATGTTAACCAAAAGAACTTTTTTTCCCCCCTCTCTGTTTCCACTTCTCTTTAAGGAAACATAAGCAAAAAGACTAGAAGAGTTAGAGTTGATTATTGGAGAGTTCACCTTCAAGGGGCTAGCCCACACTCCCTGCATACCCCACCTGTTCCCCAAGTTCTAGCCTGACTGCCTCTCTGCTGCATCTCCTGGAGTCTGGCACAGTTTTTCATACTTTGTACTTGTTCTGTAAACATGTGTTAGATGAGTGAAGATATAGCCTCGGCTCTAGCTAGCCTGAGCTATTGCTGTTGTCTACACATGGTCTGAATTTTCCTGCTTCCATGCTGTTATTTGTATTTCGAGTGCTTCTCCCAGTCATGGCCGTATGGACTTGGGGTTGGAGTTACTGATGTCTTGTCTTACCCCTCTTAGAAGCCAGTAGGCTCCTTGTAGGCATCGGCTCCGCTTTCTTCATTTAAAAAAAAAAAATTTTTTTAATGTTTATTTATTTTTGAGACAGAGAGAGACAAAGCATGAACGGGGGAGGGTCAGAGAGAGAGGGAGACACAGAATCTGAAGCAGGCTCCAGGCCCTGAGCTGTCAGCACAGAGCCCGACGCAGGGCTCAAACTCACGGACCGTGAGATCATGACCTGAGCCGAAGTCGGATGCTTAACTGACTGAGCCACCCAGGCGCCCCCGCTTTCTTCATTTCTGAAGAAACACTGCATCTGGCACATTATACATTAACAGCTATGGAGCACTTGCAAGGATTTCAGTCAATGTGAGTTACCTATATTTGCTTATTTAACGCCCATATACCTTTGTGAGATAGGTAGTATTATTAGCCCCATTTAAAAGATGAGAAAACTGTAGGCTTAAAGAAATTGAATAACATATCAATAGAAAGTTTGTTGAACTTGATGGAATTAAAGTGGGTCTCTAAGGGCTTTGGCGGTTCACAGACAGGACCTGCAGTCCCAAGGGATGTCTCTGATAATGGAGGAAAAACTTCTCTGTTGGAGAGCAGAGCTGCCCACAGAACTGGACTTTGCGAAGTAGAAATGTGGGCTGATATAATGTTCATCCTTCATCTCAAAAAGGATGGTTAAGAATTATTAACCATAGTAATAACCATATTATCGTCTCCTAGCTTCAAAACAACCTTGAGACGTAAGTCAGCTATTATAGTCCCATTTAATGGATGATGAAGCAAAAGCCTAGAAAGAAGTGATAATAAGAGGTGGCGTTAGGACTTATACCCAGGCCTTGTCATTCTTAGCCAAGATTCTTGACTATGTTCTCCTTTAATACAGCAAGGCAAAGCAAACAAAGAATCCACAAACAAACAAGTGTTAAAGGTAGAAGATTCTCATAGGAGGTACCTTCTGGGAGCAGAGGTGTTTCTTTCTGGGAAGCAGCTGGGGAGAGGGCTGATTTGAATACAAAGTCTGCTGGGGAGCTTCTGTCTCCCAGGAAGTCAAGTTGGACAGAGCACCCTGTTCCTGCTGTTCTATCTTATGGTTTCTTGTGTGTTGCTAACAGAAAGGGAGGGGTGGGTTTGATCCCCAGGCTCTGGGGACTCAACCCTGTCTCCTTAGACAGAAGGGGAAGGGAAGAAGTTTCCCTCTTTGCTTCCTTTCTTTGTGTTTTCCTGCTCATGCCCTGCAAGTCTCCTGGGTCCCAGGGTCCCAGCCTTGGGTGGGGAGCTGCTACCCTCTCCCTACCAGCTGCCCACTCCCTACCAGCTGCTGCTTCTGGTGGGAGGATTTCTGGAGGGGTTTCAGTGGGAGGTTCCAGATGGGCTAAGCAGCAGCCCACTTCAGAATGAAGGGACCTAGATTCAAATTCTGCAGTGCCCCAGAGGGTGACAGATGGGAAGTGTGGGGGCTGTTTGCTGCCTTGATTGATCTTTGAGAATTTCTGCATTGTTCACCAAGCCACCTAGAATACACATCGTCGCACTTCATCTTCTTCCTTTTCAAAATGCAGGCCCATCTACTTTCGGCTTTATGAGCTATGAGGAAGTACTTTTCACACCCCAGATTTTAACTTCTTACCTCCTCCTGTTCTCTTTCTTCTTTTCTCTCCTCCAAATGTCAGGGTTTTGGTCAGCCAAAGATAAAGGTAGAAAGGCTGTGTGTGGCTCTGGGCCACAGGGATGTGGTGCTGGTTTGCCTGAACTCTCCTGCTGAGCTCAGCCTTGGCTGGTCCACAGAGTCTAGATGTCCTGCATTTTATTTTAGTGTGGTGACTGCTTTTTCTCTCCACTATTTCTTGCTGTTGCCAACAGATGGAGGTCTCTGGTCCAAAGACTTCTTGGATCAGAAAGGGCCTGTAGGGAGAATCCTGTTGCTTTCTCAGGCCTCAAGGCCAAGAACTAATTCCCACCATCCAAAGGAGATTGTTCACTTGCTTTTATTTAAAAATCTTGAGGAATGAATGCTTTAAAAATAGTGCCATGTAGTCTTAAATATTCCCACAGTTAGGGAAGTCTTTTGAATGTCTAACCTAAAATCTAAGCTTTAACTAAAGGCTGTTTCCTGTTGACATATGGAGAAGGAAGACAAGATTCTTCTCACTTTATGGCATTTGCTTCTCTTCGTAAAGGATCTGCCTTTTAAATTTATTTTGTCATGTCCAAACATTCCTGAGCTTCATGATGGACGAGCTTTAACTATAGGCTCAGTGATACATTAGGCTGGTAGGGAACAAGTGGGGAGCCCCTTTGTCCAGTGAAAGATAGACAAGATGGTTTATAACTGGATGTCTGAGAGTAAAATATGGACATTTGGAGGCTCTGGATGAAGGGTATGTGGGAATTCTTTGGGTCCGAAAGTATTTCAACTTAAAGGTTAAAATGATTTTTGTAAGAAATTATGTAAATCTTCCTTGTTTGGCTTAAAAAAATTTTTTTTAAGTTTATTTATTTTGACAGAGAGGGCTCAGGAAGGGGAGAGAGAGAGGGAGAAAGAGAGAGAGAGAAAGAGAGAGTCCCAAGAAGGCTCTGCACTGTCAGCATGGAGCCCCATGCAGGGCTCAAATCCACGAACCTTGAGACTGTGACCTGAGCTGAAATCAAGAGTTGGATGCTTAACTGATTGCACCACTCAGGTGCCCCTTCTTTGTTTGCTTTTGAGAAGGTGATGAATGTAAGAACAGAGCTTAGCATGCTCTGGTTTCCTTTTCATTATATGGCTGCAGCAGGGTTGCTTCCCAGGGATGGAGGGACTCTGAACCTCACTAGAGGGGCTAGCGAAACCAAGGGTGGGTAGCCCTCTATGGGAACAGGGAGGTATGGCCGTATAGATTTATCCAAGAAGCTACAAGGCTAGAGAGAGGCCAGCAGAGAAAGAAGAGGGGAGGCCTGGAGCCCGGAGGGCAGGGAGTGCAGATACTCCTTGGGGCAATGGGGTAGAACCCCTAGAGGACTGAGAATGGAGGCCAGCCTGGGGCAATTGCCAAAGGGCCCCATTCCAGAACGCTGCACCAGGAATTGTCAGCTCATGGGCCACTTTACCTTGGCAGAGCTTGCAAAAATACTTTGACACTTCCTTTCCCATCACAGCACAGGAGGGAGGCAAAACAAGCTGTCGTGTCCCCATTCTACAGAGGGATAGTGAGACCTAGCATGCTGATGCTGTTGGCTCAGGAACACAGTTTGCAAATGGAAAAGTCAGAATTCAAATCTAGGTTCCTTCCTTCTGAAGTGCACACTCTTACGCTGACATTTTACTGTCTCTCTAATAGCAGGATGGTGGCCTGGGCAAATCTCAGGGTAGGAATTGTCCTTGGCATTTTCCCTGCATGGACATCTGGCCTGTGTGTTTTGTCTCATTCTAGCTGTTCCCAAATTCTCCTCTATCTTAATGGTCTCCACTGGCCCGCCTGTCACAGACTGTTCCTCCTGGTGGTGGGGGGCAACATGTCAGGACAGATGCTGAGTCAGGCCTCCTTGTGAATCAGAGACTGTAGTAGGCTTGACTTGGGACATGAAGGATGATGCCTTCTGCCAGCCTTGATATGTTGACTTCGTACCAGAACCTCCAGAGACTTCCAGCCACACAGCAGTTCTGACCCACTTTTGTTTGGCTGAGCTGCAGGGGGCACAGTGTGCAAATCTGCCAGCTTGCGCCTTGAGGGCAAATGAGCTCAATTAAGTAGGCAGGTCCCAGTGAAGCTTTTCTGCAACGCCATTATTAATCTCATGGAGCATGGAAGAAAATATAACCTAACGTCTCTCTGCCCCATTTTCATCTATGGCAATGTTTGGGAGGGAGGATCATACAGAGGGATGTCTTTGCTGCCACATTAAGAGGCTAGTTTCCCTTCAGCCAGGATGTACTGTCTTTCTCTGTGTGTCCTTATTCCTCATGCCCACCCCCAGAGTCCCCAGGACTCCACTCTGAATTTCACAGATTGCCATGGCCGTGGTTCATGGAAGGGCAGGAAGAGTGTTGTAACTTTGTTTTCTGAACTTCTGTTTTTTTTTTTTGTTTTTTTTGTGTGTGTGGTGTGTGTGTGTGTTTTTTGTTGTTGTTGTTTTTTGGTTTTTTTTTTGGAACAGAGCAGCACTTTCCAGAGGTGATGCTGGGGGAAGAATTTCTTAGCCTCAGTCTGGACCAGGTGTGCAGCTTGATATCCAGTGACAAGCTGACCGTTTCTTCAGAGGAGAAGGTATGGCATGGGCCTTTGGTGAAACAGGAGCCTCACACATGAGGCGGTTGTGGGAGGGAGTTGTGGTTTGGTGAGATATTTTTTTCATCTTCAGTGGCAAAAAAGGATCTTATTTTTTGTCCTTTTAAATAATTAGAAAAGGGCCTTCTGGCCTATGACTACTACCTTTGGTGTCTGGACCCTTTGAGAAAGAAATAACAGTGGTGATGATGATGGTGACAAATCTGCCTCCATGAACTTGATGTTTAGAGTTTCCTACGCACTCTGCTAAGTGCCTTCTTCTCTGTAGTTCTCTCAGCCTTCACTACAGCCTATGAAGCAGGCATTGCTATAGCCCCCACATTACAGATGAGGAAGATTAACTTGGAGGAATTAATTAGCTTGTCTGAGTTCGCTCAGCTGGTCACTGCAGAGTTGGGGTCTCCCAGTCATCTGGTCTTGACCACTGTCCCACCTGGCTTCTTGGGAGCATCACTGAGCATTTACGCCAGAGCAGGCCTTTGGGGAACATCTAATAGGGGATTGAAACTTTTACTGATGAGGAAACTGAGGCCCAGAGAGGGAATAGGATCTGCTGGGGGTCATGCAGTCAGTGACCATTGCAAAACTAGACCCTAAGTCTCTTGATACCTAGTTCCCTAACTCACCGACCATGCACCACTTCCTTTGTGCTGCAGGCTTAACTTCTGCCCACAGATTTAGCTGCACCGTGACTGCAGATCTATTCTACCTCTAGGCCTTCTCTCTCACTGACCCTCTGCTTGGACTATTCTCCCCTTCCGTCTTCACCTGGGTGAATTCCAAACCAGTTCCCATTCTATTTCTACCAGGAAGAACTTTGCTGCAGGAGCTGTAGTCTACTGTACTGAAAATAATGTGAACTTTGGTGTTGGCCAGTAGGGTCCAAATCTCATTGCTAGTATTTACAAACTAGTTGGTGACCTTGGGTGAGATACTTTGCTTCTCCATCTGTTTACTCACATAGAGAGTGAGTGTAGTAATAGAGCGTATTCCACAGGGTGATTGTGGGGATTAAGTGGGATAGGGTGTGTAAAATGTCTGGTATCATACCTGGGACCTAGTAGGTGCTCATTCACTGTTAGCTGATTTTATTATGGACCACGCATCTGGAATTAATTCCTTTCTCTTCTGTGTTCCTGGATAACACTCACCTTGTTCTGCTTTTAATTGTAATTAGTTCTGAGCCCATCTTACCTCCTTCATTCAACTGTAATTTTCTAGATGGTAGCAACCACATCTTATTCTCCTCTGCATCCTCAGAGATGCTCAGTAAATGTTTCTTGGATTGTCTTAGTCCATTCATAGTATCCAAGCTTGAAGTCCTTTTCTGAGGAAAATATTTAAGGAAAAGTTCTTCCAAAGGATTTTACACTGGAGATGAATATCCAAGGGGCATGTGTCCAGAGAATGGGGTGGAATCATAAGCCCCAGCCTGTTGTCCTGCAAAAGTTAGATCAAGAAGAAAAGCAGTTGTTTAACTGAATCCATGGGCTGCCCGAAGACTTCAGAGAGATTTCCAGAAGGCACAACAAGCTGGACTCTCCCTTAGGCTCAGTGAGGCTTCTGTTTCCATTAACTGATGTAAAATATCACCTTCAGCATAAAGAATGCCTCTGGCCAGCCGGTGAGCACCTCTCGCCCCAGCCTCAGCAGCAAAGACTTCTTGCCAAGCCTGTTTAATGTTTTCTCTGGATTGTACTACTCAATTGGCACAATTTGATGGAATGAACTAGTTAGTTGACTGACCATGTGGTTGTCGGTGCAGTTGGTCAGTTTGGGCTCTGCTTGCGTATATCCTTAGGTATAGTCTGAGAAAATTTAAATAGCCATATAAGCAGCAGGATTTGAATCAACCTGGGAGTATTTGGCTTGAGAGGGGGGGTACCCTGCCACTTTAGCTCCGGTTGGCCCATCCATCCTGCTCTAGATCATAGTAAGCTTTCTTCAGGTGAGAGCTTATCTATCCTTGTTAAGTGCCAGGGTGGTGGTAGAGGTGGGTTGTCAGTGGGGCCAGGCTTTTTAGTGCCCTGGAAACCAGTTGGGCTTTGGACTTAGGCATACCTGGTTCTGTGTTCGACTTGATGCTTACTGGCTCTGTGATTTTCAGAAGTCACTGGTCTCTTTGAATTTTAATTTCCTTACATGTAAAATGGGAATAGTAAGAGTACCTCCCTTACAGAGTTATGAGGATCACAGATAAAAAAAAATCAAGTATATTGTTTGACAGGTACATAAATGGTGGCTATCAGTGTAATTAGCATAGTCTTTTGTTTTGAGGCACCATTGACAATGGTAATGGTATCAGTTTTGCCACTGATTATGGTAAAATAAGCCATGGAGTTAAATGTATCTTTCCAGAAGCAAAGAAGCATGGCATTAAATCTACATACTTAAAACATTGTCTGTAGTGGCTCTCATTCATTCATATGCCTACATATGATGAGTTGCTTGTTCTGTGTATTAGAGTTTGGAGTATGGGTATTATTTTTCACATTAATGAAGTTGTGTATTATATTTGGTTCTCAGAAGTTATATGTAACTTCAGAGTTATGTGCTGCTTTTCATAAAGTGGATTGCTGATGATCTTGATCCCTTTGGTACCTTTTATTTTTATTTTTTAAATGTTTGTTTATTTATTTTGAGAGAGAGGGAGAGAGAGAGATCGCATGCATGAGCAGGGAAAGGGCAGAGAGAGAATCCTAAGCAGGCTCTACGCTGTCCACCCCGACGCTGAGCTTGAACTAATGAACAGTGAAATCATGACCTGAGCCAAAATCAAGAGACGGATGCTTAACTGACTGAGCCACCCAGGTGCCCCCATTTGGTACATTTTAGGCTGGCAGTTTATTTATTTATTTTTTTATGTTTTATTTTTAAGTAATCTTTCCACCCAACATAGGCCTTGAACTCACTACCCCGATGTCAGGAGTTGCACACTCCACCAACTGAGCCAGCCAGGCACTCCCAAGGTTGACAGTATAATTTTGAGGCTTATCATAGAGCAGTGGGATTTGGCCTGAGATTTCTCTTTGGTGAAACCCATAGTTTCATTTTACCTTAATTGATTACATATTGTTAGAAGTTAAATAGCTGGAAGTTTTGACAATTAGATGTTTGTTGTTTGAATGTGAGCTCTTTAGGCTTTGAAAATTCTGTGATCTCCAGGAAATTTGGTGATTTCTACTTCCTTTAGTTACTTTTCATAATATGCAATGTCTTGCATGTGCAATAACTTTTTCTTTCAATATCAAATTATAGTGAACTTATTGGAATATATTTGAAATATTATCAGGGATCTTAATTTAAGCTAAAATTCAACTGTGTTTAATGTTAACACTTGCAGAAAACTGAATTGCACTAGTAACGAAAATAACCTGTATTCAGCTGAATCCGTGCTTGAACAGCAAATCAGCTATATTATGACTTCTTTGCCTACAGCCCACAGGGTTCTTTCAGCATATATTAAAAAAGGCAGCCGGATTTCAAATATTAAAATGCAAAAAAACTATCTTAAAATAGGGTGAATGTGGTGTTTTAATAATGATGATTATAAGGGACTGTGGCTAAATCTGGTCAGTTTGCTTGTCGGGAGTTTGAAAGTACAGGTTTTGCAGTCAGAGTGGCTGGGTTCCAATCCTGCTGCCATGGCTCTAACAAGCTGAGTGTTTGGGCAAGTTATCTGCCTCCCACCAGGATGTATGTACCATTTACAGGTACGGATTTTCTGTCTTATGGTCACTGCCAGTGTAGTATCGGGTTCACTGTAGACACATAAACAAAAACATTTTGTTGGAGGAATGAGTAAAAGATCTTCTCTATGTCTTAGTCTTCTCATCTATAAGAGGGGGTAATGATAGTATAGTATCTTCTAGAGTTGTTCTGAGAATGAAATCAGATGCCACGTGAAAAGTTCTCAGCCCACAGGAAGTGTTCATTCCTGTAAGATATGATTATTGCTGCTATTATTATTGCCACTATACTGTTACTCCTGCTACTACTGCTGCTGCTGCTCACTGTGGACTGGAGCCTTTCTCAAGGGGAGGCTCTTCCCAGGACCCATAATGGTCTGGGTGGTTGTGTGATCTGGAGCTTGGTACGTAACAGGGGCTGAGAATGGAGTTGCCTCTTGCTTCCAGGCATTCCCAGGCCCCTTGGCCCTCTCTGGCCTTCTCCTAGGGCTCACATACCATTCTTCCTCCTACATCACTTGTGCCTGCTCATGCCTTTCTCCTCCTCCAGCCTCAAACTCCTTGAGGGCTGCGGAGCTACCTCAGCCATCTCTGTGTCACAGAGCCACCAGAGGCACTGTGGAGGTGCTAAGCAGACACTCCCTGAGGGAATGAAAAGGCAGACTGGAGCTGGACACTGCCCTGAGCCAGCCAAGGTTATAGGAATAATTTTCATATTTTTCCAGAGAAGAGGGACAAATGTGAGAACAAGAGAGGTCAGAGGATACATGGATCTTTGCCATTTTCTCTCCTGTTTTTCCTTCATGTAGTTTTGGAAATTCCTGTTATTTGAGGGAAGACAAAAGGATCTGGTAGGAGTTACAAAATCACAAGTTCTTTGGGTAGAACCCTTCCCACCTCCCTCGCTCCCCCCGACTCCCCACCAAGATAGCGTGAAGGCACCCAGGAGTACACCCCGCACAGTCACCTATTGCTTCCACATGGCGGTGTCAGGGGTCAGAGCTAAGCCTGTGAGCAGATAGTCCGTTTATTGTATTCCCCGTTGAGACCCAGAGTCCGGCTGTCACCATGGGCAGCTTCTGTGACGCAGGTAAGCAACCTTCCAGGACAGACCCACTCTAAGGAGAAGAGAGATGACTTTCGAGTTCTAGCGCAGTTTTCCACCAAATCGCTAGTTAGTGGACTTTTCTGAATCTTTGCTTTCTTAGCTGGTAAATATATTTCTACTTCTCAAGAATTCCAGTGCCTTCTTAAGGAACACTAGTGGAGTTTTCAGGGAAATGGCCCACAGTTTAGATACAGGTCAGGAAGAAATTGGTTAGGCCTCTTAAATAATTAGTGTCAAGTATGTATTATGAGAACTATAGCTTAGGTTCTCTCCATGCAATCACATATTTAATGTGCTGTTGTGTCCTAAAACTGATCAGAAGCCAAATTCTGGTATCTTCTGAAAGTGATTGGGCCCATGTCTCCCAGGATCATTGCTGTTGCACACGCTCCTGCCTGAACACCTAGCCTCTCCAGCCAGTGGTAGGTGGAGGATGCAGGCTGGAGCTCCTTGGCCAGTAAGTTGGACTTGAATGCTTGCTGCCCAGATATTATGCAGTGATTGAGCAGGTGCATCCTGCTGCTGAGCCTGAACTGTTGGAAGCCCCCCTTGCCCCACCCCCGCCTTACTATGAGGTCAGCAGTTAAGAGTTGCCAGCTTCTCAGCCTGCATGCAACCATCTGGCCTGGTCCTGGCATTACTCCTTTTACTGTTCTCCTTTGGAAAGTGCAATTCAGTGAACACCTATGAGCAGAATACCACAGCACTATGGTCCCAAATCTACCTTGACTGCCCACTGTTCTCCAGGTGCATTTCACGCATTATTTTTTTTTTCAAAGTGATGTTTGTATTGAAGTAAGTTCACAGAGACATGACCAAATAAGAAGCACACAGCTCAACTTTTTACAAAAGTGAAATACCCACCTAACTAGCATGCAGATCAGGAAACACTGACCCCCACCCCTAGAAACATAACTACCATTTGACTTCTCATGGATCAGTTTTGCCAGTTTCTGAACTTTATATAAATGGAATGCTGGTGAATGTATGCTTTGCTTGTGACTTCTTTTGCCTGGCATAATGTTCAGCACATCATATCTGCTTCTCCCACTAACTCCCAAGGCAGAGACTATTGTCTCCATTTTGCAGAGGAGGAAACTAAGGCATGTTAACAATAAATAGTCTTGTGATTTGAGAGGCGCCTGGGTGGCTCAGTCAGTTGAGTGTCTGACTCTTGATTTTGGCTCAGATCACGATCTCATGGTTTGTGGGCTTGAGCCCTGCGTCAGGCTCTATACTGACAGTGTGGAGCCTGCCTGGGATTCTCTGACTCTCCCTCTCTCTCTGCTTCTTTCTCTCTCTTTCACAATAAATAAATAAACTTAAAAAAAATAGCTTTGTGATTTGAAGCTGACTGTGTCTGCCTCCCATGGCCCTACTCTTCATTAACGCCTGTCCACCCCGACAGGGAGACAGAGGTGAGTGACACTTAGGACTGTTTAAGAGCTCGCAGTTTGGATACAAAACATGTATCCTTATGTGGCTGAGAGAAGTCGTTACCTGAAATCAGAGTTCAGGGAAAGCACCCTGGAGTGTTTTATTCCACATTGTTAGGTGTGGAAAACATCATAAAAAAGACAATATTGGAGGTAAAACTTGGAGAATAAGAGTGGGATTTTGGGAAGCCATTCAGATTGAAGGGATTACAGGAATACAGATGTGGAAGTTTGGAATGCGTTGTTCTTCTTGGGGGAAAAGTAACCTGTGTGGTGAGAGTCTAGGGTCTTTGGGGGAGGTAGTGGGAGATGAGGCTGGAAATGGAAAGCTTAGGGGGTAATGACTTTCTTCTCTAGGTTACCACCTACGTGCTGTAAAACGGCAGTGTTGTGAGATGTTTGTAGGTATTTAGGTAAAAAAAAAAAAAAGTTCTCAGGTCTGATACATTTAGGAGACAGTGGCAAAACACAGGAACCAGGTTAAGAAAGTGAAGGACCTGTCAGAGCTTTAACATGTTAATGAGCTTTGTAAATCTCTGAAGGAGATTTGTAGGTGTATATGATGTGTTCTCCAGGCTCATTTGGTCCCAGAACCTCCTTTACTGCAGAATGCCTCCTGCCCCTAGTATTCTGAGGACTGCATTGCATGGTCAGTCTTGAGGCCAGTTTTCTTTGGTTGCCCCAAATATCCAATGATTTATTGTATCCGTTGAATTTCCTTTTTGCAGTTCTTCTCGTTAGTGATGTATAATTTTTGATTGTGAGGCCATCTTCAGAGGATGTTTTATCCATGGGAGTCTGGGTGTGAAGATTCCCCTCTAGGGCAGGTTAACTGGTTTGAAAACTTTTTTCTTTCTCTTTCTTTCTTTTCTCCTTCCTTCCTTCCTTCCTTCCTTCCTTCCTTCCTTCCTTCCTTCCTTTCTGTCTCTCTTTCTTTCTAAAAAAATTTTTTTAATGTTTATTTATTTTTGGAAGAGAGATAGAGCATGAGCGGAATAAGGGCAGAGAGAGAGAGGGAGACACAGAATCCAAAGCAGACTGAGTTGTCAGCACAGAGCCCAACACGGGGCTTAAACTCACGAACTGTGAGATCATGACCTGAGCGGAAGTTGGAGGCTTAACTGACTGAGCCACCCAGGTGCTCCTGGAAACTGTTTCTGTATTCCTTTTTGTCTTGAGTATCCCCTGTACCATCTGGATAATGTCACTTCAGACCCCATATCTGTATGCAGTGTGAGCTTGGGGTTCTCATTTCTTGAAGACATGGTTTTTAACTTCCCAGCTGACAGGAGATGGTGAGCTTCCTTCCCCCCTTGCCATAGCAGATGGGTGGAGTTCATCTAGTGCTGGTCCATGGGACTGCGGGTGGGGTGACACTGTCCATAAGGAGCCTGTGGCCTCGACAGCCTACCTGATAGAAACCAGTTCTGAACCATTCAAGTCCATGTCTGAATCGTCCAGGCCTCTGAGCCATTTTGGCCTCAGCTTCCATTCAGCTGCTAGACTTGAATTCTTTCTGATTTAAGGCACTCAGGCATTTCCCTCTTGCTTTTGACTTGCTTTATTATTTTTGTAATATGTCACTTTTGTGTGTTTGGAGCTGTAGGGGAAGATTCCTTCCAACTCTGCTCTATCTACCATATTGACTGCAAGGCATTCTCCATCCCTCTGTCATGCTCCATTCATTTGTAAGATTAATGCCACAAAGTCGTCTTTCAGCTTGCAGGCGTTTCTGTCAAACCATTGTGCTTCAGTCCTTCTCCTTCTCCTGTGCAAAGTCAGACTGCATATCTTTATCCTGGCTGGAGGCAGGAGTGGAAGGCTGAACAACTTCCCAGCAAAAGGTGATATCACTGTTTTAGTTTTACCATCATTTTTTGTGGTTTGTATGAAGTCAGATATTTTGCAGTGTGGTGCTACAGGAAGAGAACCATATACCCAGCCATTCCTACTTTGACTAATTCATTCTCTCAGTAAATATTTATTGAGTGCTTTCTATGTGGCACATAGTGCGTTACTGACACAAGAGACATTGGTGAACAGATCGGCATAAGGTCCCTGCCTTTGTGGAACTTAAAAATCACATGAGGGAGACAGATTTTATAAAAAATGTACAGAAATAGATTTTATCAAATATGTACAGAAATGAATATACAGGTACAAACTATGAAATGTGTTATGGACGAATGTGCTGTCAAAGTGTTGATTGAAAGCCAGTGGTTCTCATTGCTGCCCTATCACCAATTCACTGGGTAATGTTTGGGCAGACCACTTCCCCACTCTCTGCCTCATTTTTCTCTTTTATGAGTGACTCTAGCTGCCTCCCAGGGCCCTTGCAGGTCTGAAATGAAACAACCAGAAGGAGCTGTGAAGTGCCCTATAAAACTTGAAGATGATGGGACTGTCAGAAAGATGAGTGCAACTGAGTAGCTTTTCTAGAGTCTGGGGAGCCTTCCGACCAGGAAATCGCCCAGCCAGTGGTATGCTGGTAAATGTTTTAACAACTCGCTCTCAAAAAAAAAAAAAAAAAAAAAAATCTGAAAGCCCTGATTTGTTTGCTGATTCATTTGCTAATTTCTATGGTGTAAATATTTCCTTCAAGGCTGATTTCAAACTACTGGTGTAATGTCACTAAACACCAAGATGGGAAGAAACATGCATGGTGAGCTCCAGCTCCATTGTACCACTGCTCCTGACTGTCCCTGGTGTGGCATGTGACAGCAAGGCCAGAGTATGGTTCACATTAAGTCCTGTTAAGCTTTAGTTTAAGAACCATCCGAAATCTGACAGAAATCATTCTTGTGTCTAGAAGTGCTGTCTTCTTGATTGAAAATCGTGACAGTGAATTCAGCAAATGCTATTGGCTCTATCTCTGAGAAAGAAAAGAGTATTTAGGGAGGAATGTCCTAGGAGCACGTGGCGGGTGTAATTACAATTATGGGTTGAGGAACATACTTCCCAACTCAGTGGTCTGCCCAGGTTTTCCAACTAATTGTGCCTCTGACATGCAATATTACATAATGTTAGACCTTGGGTTTTTGCATTTGGAGGTGAGTTCACATCCCAGATCCACTACTTCCTGGCACTGTGACCTTGGACACTAACCTTTCTGAGGCTGTTTCCTCATCTGTAAAATGTGAACAGTGATAACCTATTTCACAGGATTTGGGGTGGGTTAAATGAGATCATGCATGCAAAATGCGTAGCACTGTGCCTGTTGTTATTAGTTGTTATTAAAATTAGCCTCTCTTAAATCTTAAGTAGCAAATTAAGTCCATGTGAGGAAACCTGTTTTCTTCCCTGATCTTGTCAAAATTGGCTTCTTTTCCTCCATCCTATGCTTTGCTGTGAGTCACTCTCAACTGGACCTTTTTACTTGCCAAGTCACTGTCCTACCTATTTTTAACTTGAGTCCCCATTTCTTGACTCTCAGAACACATTTTGAAAATGGCTGTTAAGTGCCCCGGTGCTCCCCACTCACAGCGTGCAGGTCCAGTATGGCATGGCTGCCTGCATCACTGGGGGCGGGGATAGAGGGTCAGTTTCATCTGGTGTTCCAGCCAAGGCTTGTGCTTACGTTGGAAGTGTGGGGAGCCAAGGACTATGAAATTTGACTTTTTACATCTTTTTTTGACCCAGCAACCTTGTAGCACTCAAGAGATTGGTTTTGGAATATGAAGCAGTGAGGAAATGATGCTCTTTTTGTTTTGTTTTTGTTTGTTTAAAAGTAAAACCCTAAGCGTGGCAGCTGATTATTTCATCCTGGGATCCATAAAAAATATTTTCATCTGTGTAGACATCACTCTGTCCTGTGTTTGAAGCCACAGGGTCTCTGCTTAGGTTTCCTAGACCAGGGATTGACACCATTTTCCTATAAAGCACCAGATAGTAAATATTTTAGGCTTTGTGGGCCATAGAGTCTCAACTCTGCTGTTACAGTGTGAAAGCAGCCACAGACAATATGTAAACGAGTGAGTGTGGCTGTGCTCCAGTAAAATTTTATTTATGAAAGCAGGTGGCAGGCTGAATGTGGCCTGTGGGCTGTAGTCTGCCAGCCACTGCAGTAGGCCTGTGAGAGGCAACTGAGAACAGTAAGTAAGAGAACGAGCACTGGCATTGGGTTCGTGTGGACCCCAGCCCTGCTGCTTTGTGGCCCTGGACTTGGGCGAGTCATTTAATAAGGGGTAAGAGTGTCTGCCCGTTGGGCTCTCAGGAGAGTCCAGGGTCACGTTGTCCATGAAGAGTGTGGTACAGAGCCTCACACATGGTGAATACTGACTCCTGCTGCTGTTTCCTGTTGCCAGTCCCTTGACAGGAGGGCCTGTTGGGAATGATTTTAGGCACATTAAAGGCTAAAGCTAATTGGAAGTTGATTTGCTTACTTATTTTCTAAGCATAAAGTCTCTTTGAAAAAAACACGTGGCCTTCTCTAGCCGCCGAGAAGGTCACTGTTGTTGCCCAGTGCTGTGGCTTTCACAGCTGAGTAGGTAAACAGTGCAACTAAGTGGAACCAGTTAGACAAGTCAAGCCAAAAATAAAGATAAGGTTAATATCGACTCCATTAGACTCAGCTTGCTTTTTAGCTTTTATGACGGAGACTAAGGTGGTTGATAGGGAAGGGCATGGTGAGTAAATCCCACCCACTCTAAGACCGGCAGTGCATTCTTCCGCTGAGCTTTGTCAGCTGGCCACCTGCTCTGTGCCTGGCATTGTGCTGGGCAGCAGGAGTTGCAGACTGAGCAGGGAGGGACATGTCTCACCTTGCCAAGAGCTCACAGTCTAGTAAAGCAGAGTAGAAGAAAGTTGGATAACCACAACGCAAGGCAGAACGGAACTGTGGTTGTCCGCCACCTCATTGGCCAGACTTCTCCAGCTTTTTTTGGTCCCTGGCCTGGCTCTGTCATCCCTGCCCTGATTCCAGTCCCTTCTTACCCAGCCCTGCTCTCTGCTCCAGCCAGGACAGTTCCCACTGCCTTCTCACATGCTTATTCTAAACTCATGTGTCCATTCATTCATTAAAAAAATATTTGAGTGTGTATTATTTGCCATTGAAAAGACAAGGTCCGTCTTCTCATGGATTTAAAGGCTATTTGGAGTAATATAGAGTGATCTGTCACAAACTGATGCTATCAGGGTGGGGGATAAAACTCTCTCAGATTTAATTTTAAAAAATGAACCAGACAGGGAGGATTTCCATGGTATGTGTGTTTATGTTTGTGCACATATAGGTTATATTTTACAGAAATGAGAGCAGACTGTATGCACATACTGTCCTTTTCTTTCTGTTCCATTTTCATTTAGCTTTCCTTCCGTTCCCTTTCTGATCGATTCTTTGCCTATTTTGAGTATACCCACCCTGACTTAAGTATATATTTAGGAAATAGGTTCAAAGCATCATTAACATATTAATACACAGAAATATTGTCAGAGTTAGAGATATTAGAGAATTTTTTTCTGTGAGTTAGTTTCCATTTCAACTTTATGCCACATTGTAAATTTTGTTGTCATATTTTTCCTTTTCCCTTAGAATTTCTTTTCCTTTCCCCTCCGCTTTTTATTTTGAAAAATTTCAGACCTATATTAAAGTTTGAAAGTGTGTACATTCATATACTCTTTACTTAGATTCACCAGTTAACTTTTTGCTTCATTTGTCTTTTCTCTCTACATATTTAATCTTTTATTCTGCTGAACCATTTGACAATAAATTGCAGACATTGTAGAATTTCCCCTCTGGTATTTGAGTATGCACCTCCTAAGAACAAGGAAATTGTCTTTTTTAGCCATAAAACCATTATCATACCAAAGAAATTCAACACTAATACAGTGATGTTAGCTAATACCTAGTCAGCATTCACATTTTCTAGCAGTCTCAAGACAGTCCTTTATAAATTGTTCCTTTTAAATCCATGATCCAATCAAGGATCATGCATTACATTTAGTTTTCAAGACTTTAAATCCACTTAATCTAGAACTATCTTCCTGTCTTTTTTTTGTCTTTCATAATATTAATGGTTTGGAAGAATCCAGGCCAGCTGTATTGCAAAATGTTCCAAACATGGAATTATCTGATCTGATTGTTTCCTTGCTATTAAGATTCAGGTTAAACATTTTAGGAAGAGACTACTCTAGGGGATGCTATATCTGCTGTATCCTTGCCATTAAATCACGATCAAGAATGTGATGTAAGTTCGTCCTGTTATTGTTGGTACTAACTTAGATCACTTATCTGTCAAATTTCCCCATTTGAGGCTGCCCCTACCCCATGTAATGAATAAGTAATCAGCGAGGTGATACTTTGAAAACTGTGTCGTGTTCCCCAACAGTTTTTTGCACAGTGATTCGAGCATCTACTGATGAGCTTTGCTCTATCAATTATTAATTGGTGGTTGCAAAGTAATGTTTTTGTCATTCCTTCTACCTTTATTAGCTGGCATTTGTCTGTGAAGAAGAGCCCTTCCACATTTTTTAAAGTGTCCTTATGGGATTCATGGATTCCTTTTTGTTCATTATGTTATGACCCATTACTGTCTTTCTCTTTAAATTTTTTTTTTATTTTACATTTATTTATTTTTGAGAGACAGAGAGAGACAGAGCATGAGCAGGGGAGGGGCAGAGAGAGAGGAGACACAGAATCCAAAGCAGGTTCCAGGCTCTGAATTGTCAGTACAGAGCCCGTCGCGGGGCTCGAACCCACAAACCGTGAGATCATGACCTGAACTGAAGTCAGACACTCAACCAACTGAGCCACCCAGGCGCCCTGTCTTTTTGTTTTAACTGAGAATATTTTAAATTGAGTCATGACTTACAGTGAAATTTATAGGTATTAAGTATACAGTTTAATTAGTTTTCACAAATGCATATGTACATGTAACTCTCACCCTATCGAGATACAGAACGTATCCATTACCCTCCCTGCCAAATTTCCTTTGGCACCTTCCCAGGGATTCTCCCATGCCACCTCAGCAAGAAGCATTAATCTGATTTCTTCATTATTCTCTTTGATGTTTATATTATCCCAAACATTGACAATGAAAGCCTCATCTGTTGGCTTTATGTCCATTTGACATGTCCATCGTAATCTTTGAGCACTTTCTTGCTTTCTGGCGTAAGAAGGTGTTTTGTTTTATTCTTTTTACCAGCTGAAAATATCCGATAGTATGTATACTAGTTAAATAATTTCTCCATTAGTGAGCTTTAGGTTGTTTCCTTTTTTACTTTATTACAGAAATGCCGTGGCAAACATCCTGGAACACATATGCTTGCCCCACTTTTGTGGGTATTTTTGTAGGCTGGATCCCTAGAAGTGTTATTTCTAGGTCAAAGAGTGTGCACATTTAAGTCTTTGAGTGATATTGCCAAATTCTTCCTTCCCCTCTTAAAAAGCTGTGTTAATTAAGTTTCCAGAAATAGTGCCGGTTTCCCCGCAGCCTTATCAACATTGAATTTTATCTGTCTGTGTGTGTATGGTGGTGTAGGATTTGATTTTGGACTTATTTTTGAGGAAGGTGAACATCCAAATAGGAGAGCCTCCTTTTTGGTTCCAAGCCCAATTTTCATTTATATAAAAATGAAATCTCTCCTTAAGGGAGAGGTTAAACCAAGGAGAAATTTTTGACAGAAATTCTCTGTCATTCACTGTCATCCTCACCATTACAGCCAACTTTTGGCAAATGTATTCTTACTGTTTCTAGTCTGCATTAACTGAATATGGGAGATAAAGGAAGATAGGGTGTGAGGGGCATGATGGCAAGGCTTCTGGTTTTCTTAAGCAGTCTTTATAAAATTTGGTCCAGAGTTACTATGGATTTCTATCTTTAAATAGCCATTGGAACTGGATTTTTATTTTGCAACGAACCTTGATGATTCTGTATTTGGGGTAGCAGGTTTATTATAACGTATATGTGTGTGATATCACTTTGGTGTCAGCTAGTAAACAAAATCTTTCCATTTTTGTTTTATTTTAAATAGTGAACCTTAGGTTAACCACTTTGTAGATGATTTGGACTTTTTTTTTTCAAGTTGAAGAAATTGTTTGAGAGCTGTTGTCTCTGCTACAGTTACTTGTGTTGATTATCTTCATAGGTATTTGAAGCAGTGATTTCATGGATCAATTATGAGAAGGAAACCCGTTTAGAGCACATGGCAAAATTGATGGAACATGTCCGTCTCCCTCTCTTACCTAGGGATTACCTGGTCCAGGTGAGTGCTGTGTGGAGCACCACATGCTTTCCTTCACTGGGCAACCCTGGATGTATGGGGTGGTTGGAGAGTTTATGGGTATTTTATACAGGCTGAAGGCACCAACCCACTGGCTTAAGTGTGAGACATGGTAATGTAAAGGTTTTTTTTTGTTTTTAATTTTTATTATTGAGGTATATAGTTGACATACTGTGTTATATTAGATGGTAGTGTGAGGTCTAAAAGCGTAAGTTTGAGAATAAGACGCTTAGGTTTTAGTTCTTGTTCTACTAGTTGTTAGCTTTGTGTTTTTATTTTACCTCTTCAAGTCATAGTTTCTTCTTTGCTGGAAGGGATATTATGGTAGAGCCCAGCAGGATTATTGTGAGGACCAAAGGAGTTGTAAATATGTAAGTCAGGTGTTTAGCATGGAGCTGGTCCTAAAAAATGTTCACTAGAAGTTAGTTGCTTTTATTGTAGAGGACCTAAGCAAGAAGGGTCATTTCCACAATGTTTCTGTATTCTCTTTGCCTTCATGTTAGGCAAGTTGGAGCCCAATTCAGGACTGTAAAAACCGACCTTTCACAGGTGCCTAAGATACGTGTTGCTTTGACTTCCTCTAAGATGAAAGAAAAATTAAGAATGATGGGGTGCCCCTATGGTGCCACATATTTTCTTATTTAATCCTTATAACAACCCTGTGAGGCAAAGATAGATAACCCTCTTTTTACAAGTTTGGGCCTTGAGGTTTATAGAGGTTTAGATTTATTGGGGAATAGGTGGCAGGGTCAGGATTCAAATCCAAGTCAGTCGGCCCCGAAGCACCTGCCTTCCACTATGCAGGCTGCCACCTTTGATACTCTCTGTTCTGTTTATCCATTGGCATTAGATACACTTATAAGTGGGCAAAGAGTGAAACTTAAATATATGAGCAAAACAAAACACCGAGGCAGTAGGCCAGCCCTCATCTCTTTCCAGAAGTTTCTGGAGGGAATGGAAGGTGTGAAGCAAGGATAAGAGAGGAGGTTCAGCATCCCAGCAGCCTAGCTCTGTCACTTCCCAGCCATCTAACACTAGGAAAGTACTCAACCTTTTTTTTCTTTAAGTTTAGTTATCTATTTTTTGAGAGAGCACAAGTAAGGGAGGGGCAGAAAGAAGGAGAGACAGAATCCAAAGCTGGCTCTGCACCATCAGCCCAGAGCCCAGTGCTGCACTCGAACTTAGGAACTGTGAGATCATGACCTCAGTTGAGACCAAGAGTCAGATGCTTAACTTACTGAGCCAGCGCAGAGCCCCACGCAGGGCTCCAACTTACAAAACCATGAGTTCATGACCTGAGCTGAAACCAGGAGTCAGACGCTTACCCGACTTGAGCCACCCAGGTGTCCCAGTACTCAACCTTTCTAAACCTCAGTCTTCTCATCTGATAAAAATAGCACCTGTCCTTATAGGATTGTTTGGGGGTATAATGAGATAATCCATATAAAGGCTGCATCTCTATGTGAGCGAATGCTAGCTGGTACTACAGCTGTTTTGACGGTCATGGATGCTCTTGGGAATAGCGGGAGAAGTTTCTATCCTCAAAAGCCCTTGTAAAGTCCTCAGCTTGTGACCCTGTTGACCACAGGTCGAAGGGGTCAGTGAAACGTTCTGTGACTCTCTGAACCTCAGTCCTTCTCAGGTGCTGAGGCATATACTTGCCAGCCCTTATGTGTGCCCTGCATTTTATACTTTGGATGGTACTACTGCCCCCTGGTGGCAGCATATCCTTCTTGAAGAAAAGGTTCCCCTAAGCGGAGGGACTGAAGGGGCCTGAGATCCCAGTCTCAGAATCCAACCTCCTACTGTCCTGTGGGAAACTGACCAAAGGTAGACATGGACATCTGGCCTCCAGCACAGGCTCACTTCCACAAGAAGGGCTATCTGTGGACCTGGGTTCCAGGGAAAATTAAAGAGGCCTTTGAGACCCCTGGTCACAACCTCAATCAGGTGTCCACAACTCAAACTTAAAGATGTTAGAAAATAGTTCTTGGGTCATTATGGCAAAGTAGGGATTAGATCTGGAGAGGAAGGGGGTCAGAGGCAATGGGCATGAGCACTGTTGTGTGAGAATCCCCCTGCTGCTTTTAAAGGACTGCCTTTAGAACACCTCTGGAAGACGTCTCAGTAAACCTCAGTTGACCTTGAAACTTTGAAATAGTATAACCCTCTGGGGTTGGCTGATCTTGGTGGGGGAGGATGCAGGAAAGTCTTGGGCAGACCTGCACCAACAGTGACTTCTGGGGAAGGTGGTTTTGTTTGTTTGTTTTTGATAGCTAACATTTATTAGTCTTCATTAAATACTTTGAAATATTGTAGAGTGTAATGTTATATGTTAAAACTTTTTAGTTGTGATTATATATATATGTGTGTGTGTGTGTGTGTGTGTGTGTATAAAACATAAACTTCATCATTTTGACCAGTTTTAAGTGTACACTTCAGTGTGTTAATTGTATTCACCATGTTGTACAACCATCACATACCCATCCTTAAAACTTTCATATCACCCCAAATTGAAACTCTGTATGGTGAAGCATTAAATCTCTGGGAGAACTTCTCATTCAAGCTGAATGCACCTTTGGGAGAAGTAGCTGTTTATGCATTTCACCTTCCATCTGAGATTTGTAAGAGATCTTCTCTCTTCCTTTTTAATTTTTTTAACCGACCCTAAAAGCTTATGACTTGTCCCAACTTGTGTCAGTCCCTTAGTGTGGGTGGGGGGGATTAGGGAAACCTTCCCCCAAAATGGAGTGTTCCTGGGGATCACTTCTGGGGAAGGAGGTGCCCATTGGTGAGAGAGGCCCTGTCATACCAGTCCTTCTTTTCCTGCCAGCTCCAATGCTACCCATTAGTTGATGGCCTGGCCACATTTCCATTGATAGCTACAGGTGAGACTCAGTCAGCCCTTGTGCATGACCAGCTTGAGGGCTGAGATAATTGAGATGGGGAGGCCATTCTCTTTCTTTGACTGGACTTGAGTGCCTCAGGGTCAGAACCCATTTCTTGTTCATCTTTTTCTTCCTGGAGTCCAGCACTGGGCTGTCCAACAATGAGACGTTCCATCATCGTTAGCTATTGAATCGAATTGATCTCTCCTGATAGCACCTAAATACTCCAGCAAAGAAAACATGAAGTGGCCTCTGAAGACCATACTACCCCTTACAGATAAGCCACATAGCAATTGACCCAGGCCACAGGACAGAGATTTGAGAATTGAGCACTTGCATGGTTTCACCCTTGGTGTTGCTCACAAAATATTTAGGCTTATACTTGCTGAGCATCTGCTTTGGCACATCGCTTTGGAGTATGTGAAGAAGCCATAGTTCCAGCTTGGATAGGGTCCAAGATGAGGTCTGTAGGTGGGACTTTGGTGCAGGACATTCTTTGTCCTCTAATATCACCATTCTTTATAGAGCACCTCATTGGCCAGTTTTGTCCCTGCAGCTTTCACTGTAAGAAAATGAATAGGAGTTTTTCTTGACCGTCACTTTGTCATACTCCATGCTGCCAAACATTGACCAATGGATTCTGCTCTCTTCCTTTTTCCCTCTCTCTCCTCTCAAATGTCTGACCATTTGACCTAAATATTATAAAGCATTCATATTAGGAGGAATGTGGGATGAAGCCTTCAGCACAGCTAATTATCTTTGTTTTGCATAATTCCATTTAAGCCTGCAAACTAACATAACAAACACAACCACTGAGGTTGTATGTCTTTCTGTTTGATGCCAGAACTTAATAACTTCACCCCACTGTGTTCTTGAAATGCAGGAGGTGGGCACTAAGTTGTAAGTATGTGGTCTTTCTCTTGGGGTCCGAGATGATGTGGTGGGTGAATAAAAGAGTGTGGGAATACAAGAATGACTCAGGAGACAGTGTGGGAAATACAGCTGAAGTCTGCTCTTGGATCACCTGTGGGTTATTACCTCCAGACGGTTGAAGAAGAAGCTTTGATAAAGAATAACAACACCTGTAAGGACTTCCTCATCGAGGCCATGAAATACCACCTGCTCCCTCTGGATCAGAGGCTCTTGATTAAGAACCCAAGGACCAAGCCCAGGACTCCAGTCAGCCTGCCCAAGGTAAGCCCCAGCCCAGTCAGTGCCAGCTGTCAGGGCTGTGTTCTGGGAAAGTGGCCTTCCATTGCTGGCTCCAAGTCTTTCCTCACCTGTGGCTGCCTTGCTTCTTGGTGCATTTACCAGCTAAGAGATGGAGTCTGCTGGTTCATTTTGAATCTGCTGGTACCTCTCTCTTGCAGGGTCTTCCTGTCCTAAGAATTTCAAGGTAACCTCCAGAGGCACCAGAGAGTTTTGAGAATAACTCCTTCGTCTCCTCTCCTTATTTGGTCTGGGTTCTATTTGTGTCGGAAGCAGAGGAATGGCTTTGTGTTTCTTGACTTAGTGATTTCTAGGCCATTATTTGAATTTGAATGGTCCTAGTCTGGCTCTTTTCTCTCACCGCAGAGCCCTACAGAACAGTTAGGGCTGCCAGACCGGGTATTGGCTGCTTTGGTTCCTTGCAAGGCCCTGCCTCTCTCTGGTCCTCAGGTCTTTCATCTACAGAATGAAAGGTCCTGCACTGGCTGGTGTCTAAAGTCCATTCCAGGTTGGCCTTCCAGTAGGCCGTCTAGGATCCTAAAACGCTGACGTCTCAGGAAAGGTCCCAGCCAACCCAGGAGGAAAGGTGAGCAGAGAGGAGTGAGTTGTGTTGACTCAGCTACCGCACAGCTGGCAGCCCCAGGGCATTGTGTAGGCGTTTGCTTTGTCCTCCTCCTCCTCCTCCTCCTCCTCTTTCTGTCTGGCTGCCCTACTCCTTGTCTGCTGCTTCCAGGAAGGGTTTCAGAGTGCTGGAGAAGCATGTTGTCCAAGACCAGATGTTGAGATTCTCCAGGGTCTGTGCTTCCTCTCCACTCTGTGTTGTGACCCTGGGTGATGGAGAGTTTAGTGGGTGCAGTGTGGATGAAGGTTATAAATCTCCCAGATAATAATACAAGTCACTGGCATTTGCTGAGTGCTGCTTCAGGGGCAAACAGTAAGCTGAAAGGTATCACAGTAGAGCTTTCTTAATCCCCTCAATAGCCCTGTACGGTAGAGGCAGGTATCCTAGCTGTACACAGAGGAAACGGAAGGTCAGAGAGATTAAGTGACTTGCCCAAGGTCAACACAGCCAGTGTAGTAGAGCCAGTGTTTGAATGGTGTCTTTCTTACCCTCCAAACCTGTTCTGTGAACCCACACCATCCTGCAGCTGGCTTCATCTTTGTAAACCTGAGTGTATGTACCTACTTGTCAGCTTCCTATCGCCCAGCGCATGTTAGAAGGTGCAGCCACCAGGCAAGGGCCTTGGTCTGGCTGGCCATTTGTCTTCCTGCGTGTTGATGCTTTGGTTTTATTTTATTGAAATATTGCACTGAAATGACTTCATATTTTTCAAAATGAAAATAACTTTGCTTTCTTCAATTATAGAAATATGTGGTCATTGCAGACTGTTAAAAGGCTACTACATTTTTGAAATAAAGTAAAAATCACCTGAAATTCCTCCACTCAGGGGCAATCACTGCTGTTACCTTGGTGAATTTTCTCCCAGACATATCTCTGTGCGCCTAGTCACAAATAGATAAAAAATGTATACTTTCAGATAAATGGAATCTTGTTCCACAGATTGAATATCATTTTTATCTCCTACTCAACAGACTACTTTCATCATTATCAGTATAGGTGAAACCAGCATTAAAGTATAATAGGTACATGGAATTTAATTATGTTTATGTACCATTACTTATTTAACTGTCCTCTATTGATGGACCTTTTTATCATCTCCATTTTTTTTTATATTACAAACATTTCTATGTAATTTATGACCTCTTGTTTTAGTTTGCATTTCTTGTAAGTGAGACTCTAATGTTGGTTTCATACGATTATGGCTTTTGTTATTTCTTTTTTAGGGGAATTTTCTGTTCATGTACTTTGCCCATTTTTCTATTGGACTGTATGTTTTTAATTAATGGTGTTTTTTTTTTTAATGTTAATTTATTTTGAAAGGGAGACAGAGAGTGCAATGAGCAGAGGAGGGGCAGAGAGAGAGAGAGAGAGAGAGAGAGAGAGAGAGAGAGTCCCAAGCAGGCTCTTTGCTATCAGCACAGAGCCCAGCGTGGGGCTTGATCTCAGGAACCATGAAATCATGACCTGAACCGAAACCAAGAGTTGGACCCTTAACTGAATGAGCCATCCAAGGGCTCCTAATTAATGGTTTTTAAGGGCTGTTTTTAATTTAAAGGAATTAGGCTTTCATGTGTATTTCACATATTTTTTTCTTAGTTTGCAGTTTGCCTTTAAACTTAATTATAGCATTTTTTTGAATCCCCAAAAAACAGTTTTAAGTAGTTAAATTGATGTCTTTTGCTGTATAGCCTAGGTTTTACATCCTGCTTAGAAATGTTTTCTATACTCTCAGATTAAAGAAAAAAAGACTCCCATGTTTTCTCAAGTACTTTAACGATTTCTGTTTTACATTTGAATCTTTGATGCACTTAGAATTTATTTTAGTATAAGGAGAGAGGGTAGGAATCCAGCTTTATTCCTATTGTAAATGATGAGCCAGTTGCGCCAAAGTTGTTTTATTGAATAATCTCCCTTTCCCCCCATCAATCTGAATACCACCTTCATTGTGATCTAAATTTACATAAGCTTGTCTATTGAGGTCTTGAGATTATTGATTCTAAGATGGACTGTTGTTTTACATGGAGGAGGCTTTCTGCATCCTGGGTTCCCAGCTGGCATTGTTGCATGTCTTTGTGGCTTTTCTCCTTGGAAAAGGAGGTTCTTATCCTATATGTTAACAAGTCACCAACATCTTTTGCTGGGGAGTGTGTTCTGGAACTAAGGCAATGGTGCAGAACTGGCCCAGTTTCTTTGCGTGGAAACCATACGTAGTTACCTTTCCTTTTCTAGACTCCACATCGAGTTTTTACCACACACACCCATGAGAAGAGTTTTAAAAATCAAAGCCAAGTTTGTGTCTGAGTCCAAACTCTGCCTGCTGAGACCACCCCTCCCTTTTGACATAACGAATCTGTAATTGGTAACAGTCCACCCCTCTTTAATGAGACCACGGTTGTCCCACTGTCCTCTCTACTCCTTAGGAAACACTATTTTCAGAATGAAAATGTTTAGATTCTTGAGCACATAGAGTTCTGTGGGGAGCTAGAATCAAGACTTCTTGTGAATCTGTTGAAGGAATTTTAAAAAAGACATTGCTGCTCTTAACTTCATTGTTCCCCTAACTTTAATCCTTGAATGATTTAAGGTTACATTGTCCAACCTGCTTCTCAAACTCTACTCTGTCACCATTGTTTGGACACTTAAATTAGTGAGGGGAACCCCACTGTAGGTTTGAGGAGTGGGGTATGCTGAGGGAAACTATCACTTTGAGGATTATCAGAGGTAATTATCTCATTAAATCATCACAATATTAGGGGTGCACTTTTGATATCCCTCCTTTACTGAGTTTACTCAGAGAGGTTAAGTAACTTGCCCAGTTACACAGCTAGTAAGTGCAGAGCTGGGGTTTGAACCAAGGTCTGTTCCACTCCAAAGTCTATGTTTGTTCTTTTATACTAGATTGCCTCCCAGAGACAGGTTTTCAGCTTTTGGTGACAAAGTAAAAGTAAAGTAAAGTCTTATACCATCCCACTCATCTTATTAAGAGATGCATTTCCAATACATTTACTACTTTTTATTTTCAAATTAAGACTTTATATTTTTAGAGCTATTTTAGGTTCACAACAAAATTGAGGGTAAGGTACAGCAATTTTCCATATACCTTCTGCCCCTACACATGCATAGTTTCCCCCATCATCAACATCCCAGATTGTTTTCTTTTAAATTCAGTTTTACAGAGGTATTACAAATTATACACAATAAAATTCACTAGGGAGACAATTTGATGAATTTCGAGAAATGCATGTAGTCATTCACTAACATCCTAATCAAAATATGGAATATTTTAAGCACTCCACAAAGTTTCTTTGTGCTGCTCTCTAGTCAAGTCCCTTCTTGTACCCCCCCCCAGGCCTTGGCAACTAATGATGTGATTTCTGTCCTTCTAGCTTTGTCTTCTCTAGAATGTTATATAAATGACATCATGACATATGTAGCCTTTTGAGCTTTCCTTCTTTATCTTAGCATAATGCTTTTAAGATTTATCCACATTGTCGCATGTATAAAGAGTTTGTTCCTTTTTATTGCTGAGTAATATTCTATCACATGGACGTCCTATAATTTGTTTATCCATTCACCATTTGATGGACATTTGGATCTCTACTTTTGGCTTTTACAAATAAAGCTATTTGAACATTCACTTACAGATCCTTGTTTGGACTTACATTTTAATTTCTCTTGGGTAAATACCTAGGAATAGGATTGCTGGTAAGTATATGTTTAAATTGATAAGAAATTGCTTATATTTAAATTTACAAGAAACTGTTTCTCAAGACATTCGAGACAACTGTTTTTCAAGCTGTACCATTATGCATTCCCATCTGCAAGGTACGAGAGTTCCAGTTACTCCACAGTACTTAACGCTACTTATTATCTGTTTTAAACCATTTTAGCCACTGTAGTAGGTATGTGTGGTTTTAATTTGAATTTCTCTAAGGACTACTGATGTTGAGCATCTTTTCATGTGTTTATTTGCTGTCTATATATCTTCACTGGTGAAGTCTATTCAAATTTTTTCCCCTTTAAAAGAATTGGGTTATTTTATTCTTATTGAGTTGTAAGAATCCTGTATATATTGTGGATATGTCTTTTATTAAATCTGTATTTTGCAAGTATTTTCTCCCAAACTGTGCTTTGTCTTTTTTATTTTCTTAGCAGTATCTTTGGGAGAGTAGAAGTTTTAAATTTTGTTAAATTTTTTTCTGTTAAGATTCATGTATTTTGTGTTTTATCTAAAAAAAAAATCTTTGCATAATCTATGATCACAAAGATTTTCTCCTATGATTTTTTTCCTAGAAATTTTAATGTTTTAGGTTTTACATTTGGGTCTATGATCTATTTTGAGATTGCTTTTTAATATGGTGTGTGAGATAAGGGTCAAGGTTCATTTATTTGTACATGAATGTCCACAGCATTTATTGGAAATACTCTCTTTTATCCATTGAGTAGGTTTGACATCTCTGTTGTAAATAATTGGCTATTTGTGTGTTGGTGTATATCTGGACCCTATTCTGTTCCTGTTATCTGTTTATCTGTTTTTACACCGATACCATGTTGCCTTGACCACTAACTTAGCAGTAAGTCTTGAAATCAGGTAGTGTGAGTCCTCCAGTTTTGTTTTTCAAAGTTGTGTTGTCTATTCTAGGTCCTTTGCATGTTCATTTATCATTTAGAATCAGCTTGACTGTTTCTACAAAAAAGACTTTGATAAAGATTGTGCTAAATTTTTAGAATCAATTAGGGGGAATTCACATATTAACAATAAAGTAGTTCTCCCTTATCCCTGGGGGATACATTCCAAGTCCCTCCATGCATGGCTGAATCTGTAGATCAGATTATACCAAACCCTATATATACTATTTTCTTCCTATAGATACACACTTACAATAAAGTTTAATATATAAATTAGGCACAGTAAGAGATTAACAGCAATAACTAGTGGTAAAATAGAAAAATGGTAACAATATCCTGTAATAAAAGTTATATAAATGTGGTTTCTTTGTCTCTCAAAATATCTTAATGTACTGACTCACCCTTCCTCTTGTGATGATGAGGGATGATAAAATGCCTACAAGATGAGATGAAGGGAGGGGAGTGATGTAGGCTACTATTGACCTTCTGACTATACATCTGAAGGAGGATCGTCTGCTTCTGGACCAAGGTTGATCATAGGTAACTGAAACTGCAGAAAGCAAAACTGTAGATGGTGGGAGAAGACTACTGTACTAAATCTTCTGACCCATGAACACAGTATATATCTCCACTTATTTTTGTCTTCTTAAAAAAATTTTTTTTAACATTTATTTATTTTTGAGAGACAGAGAGAGACAGAACATGAGCATGGGAGGGGCAGAGAGAGGGGGAGACACAGAATCTGAAGCAGGCTCCAGGCTCTGAGCTGTTAGCATAGAGCCCGACATGGGGCTGGAACCCACAAACTGCAAGATCATGACCCAAGCTGAAGTTGGACGCCCAACCTCCTGAGCCACCCAAGTGCCCCTACTTTTGTCTTCTTTAATTTCTCTTAGCAACATTTTGTAGTTCTCAATGTATGATTCTTACAGATCTTTTGTCAGATTTATTCCTAGATATTTCATAGTTTTTGATGCTCTTATGTTTTTTTAAGTCTAATTTCTAACAGTTTATTGCTACTATATAGAAATACAATTGATGAGAAAGGTTATTTAATGGAGGAGAGGTCCTTCATTGGCTTCTGAAAAACAGGGGCAGTAATTCCAGAAGATAACCATGTTCCCTGGGTTCACACTTTAGGGAAGTATTCAGGGTTCTCTTTAAGAGTGTTACTCCTTCACGAAACTATAGGTACCATGATAGCATGTGTTATTTATCTCTGTTCTTGGCACATAGCCTGGAGTCTAACAAAGGGTGGACAATAGTAAAACATTTCATGAATGAAAGATACATATGTGTGTATGTGTGTGTGTGTATATATACATATATATAAAAGATTGTATTTTTAATTTTTTGAAGTTTATTTATTTTGAGAGAGAGAGAGCAGAAAAGTAAGTGCTTGTGAGTGGGGAAGGGGCAAAGAGAGACAGAGAGGGAGAATCCCAAGTAGGCTCCACACTCAGTGCAGAGCCCAGTGTGGGGCCCAATCCCATGACTGTGAAATCACGACCTAAGCCAGTATCAAGAGTCAGATGCATGGGATGTCTGGAATGCTCAGTTGGTTAAGTGTCTGACCTTGGCTGAGGTCATGATCTCTCAGTCCATGAGTTCGAGCCCCGCATCAGGCTGTCTGCTGACAGCTTAGGATTCTGTGTCTCTCTCTCTCTTTCTGTTCCTCCTCTGCTCACATGGTCTTTCTCTCTCTCTCAAAAATAAATAAACATTAAAAAAAAAAAAAGAGTCAGATGCTTAACTGATTGAGCCACCCCAGTGTCCCAGGTTTTATTTTAGAGTAATCCCTACACCCAGCTTGGGGCTCGAACTTACAACCCTGAGATCAAGAGTTGCACACTCTATTGATTAAGCCAGACAGGCACCCTGAAGGAGGTATATTTTTTAAAGAAATAACCTCATGGAGATTTAGTATTGACCATTTCTATTAACCCTAGTTGTTTTCCAATACTGTCCACATCCATACATGTGTTTTTGCATGAATGCAGTGAGGATTTATCCCCTGCTTCATATTCTCCTTTGATCACTAATGAGATTGACTCTAGGACATGTGGTTCAGCCCACAGGTCCAGTATTGAATGAATCTGGTTGTTGTTCTGGGAGTTTAGATTGGTTTTGAAGTATTGAGATAAAAAAAATAGCACCAGTAATAAACTAATAAACCGTCATGCATGCATTTACTCATCAATTTATTAATTCACTCATTCAACACACTTGCATTGAGAAGTCACTAACTGCCAGGCACAGGGCTTGGTGCTAGAGCCACAAAGACTCAGATGAATTGGTTCCTTCCTCATAGTGCTCCATATTCAGGGGAAGAGAGACAGATGTAAAAGGACAATTACAATGGGCCATGTAAGTGCCACACTGGAGGTATGGGTAGGACAGTCTGGGAGCATGGAGAGGGGTGACGGATTAGGGAAAACTTTCTTCAGGAGCTGACCCCTGAGCTGAGCCCAAGTCAAATGGATATCGTCTGTGAGAGGGAACATCCAGAAATTGGTTTAAATAACTGCAGGAGAGGACTGGCCCCCAGCCTCTGATGTGTTTTGTCCTTCCCTGGGTCATTGTCCTTATCACCAAAGGCATTCATGATGACACAAGAATGATTGTATAAATACACTTTCCTTATGTTTCAGGCAAAGCACTTTATGTACAGTATATTATCCTCATAACAACCCTGGAAGTTCTAATGTTGGAGAAGACTCCCATGTTGGAGATTCAGTGAGATTGAATGACCCCAGGGTTTCACAGCCAAGTGGCAGCATGAAGGTTTGGATCTGGGTCTGGCCGACTCAAAACCTGTACTTTTTGACCAGTGTACAATACTAACTCCACAGTGATGATAATAGGAGATAATGATAACTTCCCTAATGTGAGCACTCAGAATGTGCCAATCACTGGGCTAAGTGATGTACATTTATTGTCTCCTAGGATTTACATCTTAATTATCCCCATTTTACACATGAGAAATTAGATTTTGGGTTATGTCACCTACTCATTATGTACTAAGTTATCCATTTCTGTGTTACAAATTACCTAATCTTGGTGGCTTAACACAATAAAGGTTTATTATCTTAATGTTCCCGTGGGCAGGAGTTCCAGAGTGTCTCTGCTGGGTCATCCTGGCCCAGGGCCTCTTGTAAATTTGTAGTTGAGCTCTCAGTTAGGGCTGCAGCCATCTCCAGGCTTATTTGGCAGGGGGAAGGTTGCAGGGTGGGGGATCTGATTCTAAGTTCACTGTCATGGTGAGTTTCTTTCATCAGGCAAGAAGCTTCTACAAGTTTCTACAAGCTTCCTTACCCTCTCAGCCTCTCCCTAAGTTGCCCAAGTGTCCTCATGATATGGCAACTAGTTTCCCCCAGGGTGAGTGGTTCTACAGCAAGACAATGAGAGAACATGCTCAAGACAGAAACTGTAGTCTTTTTATAACCTGTTCTCCAAATGATATCCCATCACTTTGGCTGTATTTTATCTGCTGGGTGCAGGTCAGTAAGTCCAGCCCACGCTCAAGGGAAGGGGAATCAAATACCATCTCTTGAATGAAGGACTATTAAATAATTTGTTACACACCTTTAAATCCCAGCTAGCAAATAGTAGACCTGAGATTCAAACACAGGATGATTGGTACTAGACCCTGTGCTTTTAACTGTTCTATTATATGGCTTCCATATTTCATAAAAGCACTTTTGCTGGGTACTGTGTGGAAAGAAGATAGAAATATGTAAGTGGCCAAAGAAGTGGAGGAAGAAAAATAAGGAGATAATTGGACTACAGGAACAGCTGCAGGAATTGCAAGGGCAGGCTGGTCTGGGCTTTCATGAATTCAGTCCAGATAGGCTTCCTGACAGAGCAGTCTTTGAGAAACAAAGTGGTAGAGAGAGATTTGCCCTGTTTTCATCAGTTCTCAACAGCAAACCTGTTTGCCAGTCAAGCTCCCTCCCTGAAAGAAATAGGGCTCTGCCTTGAGATAGCTGTAGAGGCGAATGAGGGTGTTTTTTCCTGGGCCACATATGCACAAATCATACTGACACATTCAAGCTGGAACAGCTAATAGCATCATCTGGGCTCCCACACATGCACCGCCCAGTCCTTCCCCAAGGCTGGGTTGCCATGGACAACCAGAGGCTGTCTCCCAGTTGCTCAAAACACTCCTACGTTACCCTGTTCCACAGATGGCAGCAGAGAAATGAGGTCCCAGCAAGATTCAAATGAGCCTTTGGAGATGTACTGAGCTTGGCACTTTGCACTGTCATTTCAGTTCAAGTGACATCTCTATTCAGCAATTTTAAAATGACACTGAAAAGCCATTTGGGCCAGAAGTAGGCGGCTTCCTCCCTAGTTGGGCTGTCCAGTAGATGGTGTTGGAGAAAAGGCTATTGGCAGGGTGGGTAGGATGACTTCTCACCTGGGCCAGGCTCCTGGATCGGCACTGCTCCTTTTCCATCTTGATCCTTCAGATGGACCCAGGCCACACCTAGAAAATACCCTGGGGCTCTCAAAAAGTCCCATCATCACCCTGGAATTAGTGGTGTTCACTCTTCTCTTTACAGATCATGTAAGTGTCCTTTTCTACCATTTATTAGGAGTCTGTTTTTTAACAACTGTTTTAAACAATAGTAATGATGTTGGTGTTGATCAAATACTAGAAGCTAACATTTAGTATATACGATTTACCAAGCTGTGTGCTAAGTGCTTTATGACGACATTTAAGGCTCCTGGCCTCCACGAGAGAAACATCCTATTATGTTGATGTTACAGGTAATGGCAGTGAGGTTTGGCAAGGTTAAATGTCTTGCCCATGGTCACACAGCTATTTAGTGACTGGGCTGCTATTTGAGCCCAGATGTGCCTGACTCCAAAGTCCATATTCTCACTCCTGTCTTCCCTGGGTCTTGCTCTCACATTCCTGGTTCTCCAACTCCCATTGTCTCTGTGCTTTGGCTGTCGGTCCTTGCCTAGAGCATCTGTTGCTCACGAACCTGCGGGGACAAGTCTTCTGCCTCGACCTCGACATGCTCCTCGGAAGAATTGGTGTTAGCCCTGCGGCCCCACGCACCAGGGTAAGAGAGAGTCTCGCTTCCTGCCCTGGCCCGAGGGACCGACTGGCTGGGCCTGCCTTCTGCCCAGCTCACCGGTCATGGAAGAGAGTTTGGACACACACTCCACTCTTGCCTGATGACAACAGTGTACAGAGCCCACATTGTTCCTATCACCCTACTGGAGAGTCTGATGACTTAGAGGTTAGGATCCTGACTCACAAGTGAGCCAGAAGTCTCTGCTCTGTTCACCTGCTGTACCTCTCCCTGGCTAGTCTTGTGTACCTCCTGGTTCTCACACAGAGTGGTTGTCATACTCTGTGAGGAGTGACTAACATGTCTTCACTGCTCCAGTCATGCTGCTAGAGTCAGAATCCTCCGTGGGAGGAGATAGTCTTATATATTTATTTAAAAACCATCTCGCTAGGCTGGGAGTGAACTTTCCTTCCTAAGGAATCATCAGGTAGTCTTTCCATGGTCTCACTAAGCTCCCTAAAATAAATGGCCATTTGGACTTTCCACAATGCCAGTGTTTTCCTTGGGAGTTATCCAACAGCCATGCCGTCCATGGTTGAGTCTGGCTTACCTGTATTCTGTCAACCAGAACTCTCCATCCACCAGAACTTCTGTAGCCTTCAACACGGTGGCAGATGAGACTTGGGGTTAGGACCCTGCAGTGCCCTGCAAGACTCCCGAGTACACTGCTGTCCTTCAACATGATTACATTTTATTTTATTTGGTCTAGCATAATTGTTAGCCTGGAAACAGTTCTTTATTGTGATTCCCATATGATCCCTGGTAGATCTTCCTCAGGGTTACCTTAAAAGATACATGTTAAAAATAGCAATTGTTAAATAAGCCGATTTGCTTCAGGAATTTCTATTATAGACATTACAAATCTTGTGGACTTAGAGGTGTTGGAGAAAGAAAGAAATATGCTCGTTGAGCATTGTGGGGCTGAGTTTTTCTGGAAATGTAAAATAAGGGCTTGTTGGAGAGAATCGTTTAAATGTCTTCATGCCCTGACATCTTATGATCTTCCTAAGTAGCTAGAGGTTTATAATTTTAGAGATGTAATGCATGTAGACTTGGGGAATACTCATTTTTGTCTAATTGGTTGCTAGGATCAGGTATCTATGGAAACAACCATCCATTAGTATTCAAGATAGGAAATTTATTTCTTTTACTCAGCATGATCACACAACGAGTATAGTGTTCCTTGTATGGTGGCCTCTTGCAAAGCCTGCCATAGAAAGTGGCTTTCTTAGGCCTGTGAAAAAAGCCGAAAGTGCATCTCCTCCTGCCTTGAGCCATCTCTGCATTTTCAGAAACCAGTGGTCCTGCTCCACACAAGCTCATAATTACTCTTCCCAAATAATTGTATGAGGTTTAATGTTCACAGTCGTCCCTCAACGGTGGCTTTATGAGCTCAAAGGGAAGTTCGTTTTGAAAACCTTGTCCTGTATTCCTGTTGTTTTTCTACTCAGGTTTTACCTTAGCATTGGAATTTTTGCGTTTGTATAGTAATGCTTCTGTGTAACTACGACAATTCTCAAGAGATAAGTGCTCGTTTTTTCTCCAATATGAATGTACCTCCCTACTCCTGGTGTAAGATTGTTTCTGGGGCATGGTGAGGTTCCTCGAAAGCTTCGCCTTTTTTTTTTTTAACAGAGAAAACCTGATAACTTGTACAAAGAATAAACTGTCTTTCTTCTGGTGGTTGAGTGAAAAGATGGAAAAAGCTCTCTTTTTCTCTCTTTATTTATTTTTTGCTTCTCAAATTGTAATCTGGTGGCCAACATGTATTAATCCCAGCAAGTGACATTCTGGATTGTGTATTTTCTTTGATTTAACTGTGTATTTTTTTAAAATTTGGTTTCTTACGTATGCTCCTTGCCATTCATTCATTTCTTATCCCAAATAAATATCTGAGTCCTACTTTTACCTGACACCAGAAGGCCCTGAGGTTATCTTGGTGACTGAGGCAGATAGATTTTTTTCCCCACCAAGGCTCACCATCCAGGCAGGGAGACGAGGTCACTAGGAGGTTAGAACACAGTGTGGGCCAGTTTTGATGAGAGAACACAGGGCATGTGTGATCTCAGAAAAGGGACATTAACTCAGATTTGAGATCAGAGAGGTTCTTTTGAAGGAGGTGACATGTAAACTGAGACCTAAAAAATAAGCATGTGTTAGAGCAGAGGGATCAGGAATGGGGGAGAATGTTTCAAGGAGAGGGAATGGAAGGCGTTGAGTGCCTGAGGTCACTGTAAAAAGAAAATTAAAACCTGGTTTTATTCTCACCCAGTCCCCAGAACCAGATTTCATGGAAAATCGTTGCAGTATTGTGCCTTCATTTTAGCTTTACCAACTCAAAACTGGAAGGACGGTACATGTCCTAGGCATGTTTAAGAATGCACGGCGAGTCCCTGGGCCCTGGAGGAATAAGGTGGACATTGTCTGAAGCTTGCCAAAAGGCTGTGTTCCTTAACTGCCCCTTAAACTTGTCATGGATGCCTATCTAAGCAAAGAATTACAGATGGGAAGTAATGTCAAATTCAGATTTTCTCTGAAGAGGGCTGCTCTTGATACAGAGCAGTGGACCCTTTGAGCTGTGTCATGGAGAGTCAAATGTAGAATGTTATTTCCAGAAGCAGTAGCAGCAACTCTAATCTTGCTCTGGGTGTCTTGGGTTCCTTTGGAATGTTCCAGAAGTCAGAACTGAGTTCTGAGTTTTTGAACATTGGTTACCCACATTTGACCACAGACAGCTGTGACCACCCACATGGGCAGTGGGTGGCCTGGATGTGGAATCTTGGGACATAAATGATTGATGAGCAATAGCAGTCAGCGCTGGTTCTGCCTCCTCGTATGATAGATGCTTTGGAACAGAAGCACCAGCATCAACCAGGAACTTGTTATGCACAGTCTCTGTCCTACTCCAGACCTGCTGAATCAGCAATTCTGGCAGGGTTGAGGAGGGGGCCTAGCATTTTGTGTTTTAACAACCCTCAAGGTGATTGAAGTTTGAGAACCACTGGAGTACATAATACAAGCTACAGGTAATGAGAATGTCCTGTGATTCCTATTGATTGGCTGCCTGTGACTCCCACCCCTTCCACACCATGTAAGAAGGCCTCTTAGAATAGCCGTGAGAGTGATGTTGTTATGGAGACAACCATGAACTTGTACCAGTTTATTAAAACATATATACGATTGTTAACTTTGCTACATGTGACCAAAGTCACAATAGGGATACCACAATTAAATGCTCCAGTTCTAATACTATAGCTGGAGCAGTGGCTTTTTTTTTTTTTTTCTTTCCTGACTATACCCCATACTAACAAATCTGTTTAAATTGTGATCCGGGAGACACATACACATGTGTATAAGCATACCAACTGTTTCATGAAATAACACCCTTCCTATATTTTCTGTGCTGCTCTATTAAAAGTATGTTGGTTGCAATCCATAAAATTCATCTCCTGGCTCACCAATGAAATGTGACCTGCAGACGTAGTGAGCTGTCTTTGCGTGGACCTTGTGTCTGGAGCAGGAGAGGGGTGGGACTGCCTTCACCTCTCCATCAGGTAGACTTGGTTTTCGGTCTCTGTTCTTCCACTTGCAGTTGTGTGACCTTGGGCAATTTGTTTATGTTCTCTGAGCTTTAATTTCCTTATTTGTCAATACGGAAAACATCTACCTCACAGAGTTAACATGATGAGTAAATGACCAGGCATTTCACACAGTGACCAGCAGTGGTAGCTACTACCTTACTTGTGGAGATGGTATTGTTAGCACGATTTTTCAGAACATCATCAGTTAAATACATTTCTCTGGGAACTACCCCAAAGCAGTCTTTCACAATTTTGTCCCAGACTACAATGAATAAGTGCCCCCCTGTAGTCTGTGTATTCAGAAATATTTTTGAAGTAATTTTACCTTAAACATGCATCCAAGTTCTGCCCTCTATTCCAAAAATATATTCAAGTTTATATATGTATTTTGGAATATTTTGTTTTGATAAAAGAATTGAGTCCCCTGGCTCAAATCCTTGAGGGCATTGAGATTGTACATGTCCTGAGTGGCTACATGTGCCACCAACGTAGCCCTGAGCACAAGTCTTTGGGAAGGGTAGACCTTACAAGTTTGTTTGTTAGGACTGACTGTGCAAGAAAAGTCTATCTGTTGGTGATTCTGGGTAGCATCTTCATGTATGTAACTCTGTCATCAACGGGCATGGCAGATCATTCGTGAACCCTGGGCAGTTGGTATGTGGAAGTGCCAGGGATTGATCATTCATGAATCCACATGTTGTGGAGACCCAGCCAGTGTCTGTTTGTCTTTCTGGAGGTCATGATTGTGGTTGGTGGCCAGGCACCCAAGGCGATCCGCAGTGTGGAATGCTACGATTTTGAAGAGGACCGGTGGGACCAGATAGCTGAGCTTCCCTCCAGGAGATGCAGAGCAGGTAAGCAGCCTGCCTTTCCCCAGTCTGTCTCTGCTTACTGCTGGCAATCCTGAATTGCTCCTTGTTTCCACAAACGTGTGCATTACAGACTCTCTTCCTTTCCATTCCCCACTTGCCCAATATCTGGCTACCCCTTCTGGGGTAGTTGCTATGTGCTTAGGGACTTGAAGCTAGTACCAGTATTCGCTTGAATCAAACACCCTTAGAAAAGCATATATGAATAGAAATCCAGTGAGTCCCTCAATGACTTCCTATTCTGTAAAGTTGGAGATCACTTTCTGTGGAGAATTATTCATGTGACTGCCTGGCCCCCGCACTGTCACTCATCAGCACGAGTGATCAGCCGCCTGAGATGACCTCGATGCCTTGGTTTCCTGTGCCTCAGGTGTGGTGTTCATGGCTGGTCATGTGTATGCTGTGGGTGGATTTAACGGCTCACTGCGCGTGCGGACAGTGGATGTGTATGATGGTGTGAAGGACCAGTGGACGTCCATCGCCAGCATGCAGGAGCGCCGGAGCACTCTGGGTGCAGCCGTGCTCAATGACCTGCTCTACGCCGTGGGGGGCTTTGATGGAAGCACTGGTAGGTCCGGGATGTGGTCCCCACTCCTCCTAGACTGGGACATGCCCTCAGTGCAACCCTGGTTTGCTCAGCCAGTTCTTGGGTCAGCCTTCTGTCCATCCACAGCTACCTCAACAGCACACTCCTCCTTCTTCATCTCCTACCTTGTTTGCCAGAGCCAGGCCTTTCTACACATGGAATATGTAACTGCCCACATGGGTGGTATCATTTCCAGGATTCTAGGAAGGCTCCTGCACTCAAATGAGGCCTTTTTCTCCTTTCTGTTGTTTGGGAACCCATTTTTGTAAAAAGATGAGACTTAGAAAGAGAGCATGCTCAGCTGGAGGGCATCTCAGGACTGTCAGAGCCCTCTTCTGGATGGACACGGAAGCTGTGGAAGAGACCTGGCTCAGGCCGTGCAGTCTTTATCCATTGTCCTTTCTACTGCCCCACGAAGCTTTGTCAGACTGTGCCACCACAGGTGCGTTCCATTGCTCCTGGCTTCTGTGTTGCTTCAGAGTTCAAATCAGAAACTACTAGTAGACATGAACTTGGAGAGATTATCTCACCTTTCCTGTACCTCCAGGTGGATGTCTCTATAGACAGTAACTCTGTTAACACTGAAATGCCCCCAGAGATGTGAAAAACAGTATTTTTTACTTCTCTGAATTTTCATTTGTGTCCTTACCAATTGGTAACCTTTCCAATTCTTCTCTTTGCCTCTCTCATAATATTTTAGGGTCTATAGCCCCTTGAGAGGCTGCCTCTAGTGGGTAGGATCTGAGAATAAAGACAAAAAAAGAGAGTGGGGCATTGTTTCTTCTAGAAATTGCTTTTGGCTGTGAGTAGAAAAACCTCACTAAACTGTGGCTTAAACAAATGAGAGATCTTGTTTTACCCATGAAGGAAGACGTCCCGGAGTTGGCAGTTGCTAACTTCATCTACTTGCTCAAGAATATTGGGGCCAAGGTTCTTTAAACATCTCTTGGCTGTACCCTCCTGATCATAGGATGGCTGTGACAGCTCCAGCCAGCACATTTGTGTTCCAGGTAGCATCAAGCAGGTTGGTGTAGAAAAACAAAGGCTATTTCAGAAATGCCCATCAGACTTCTTCTTAGGCCTTCTTGACTGAGTCATCCCTAATGGTTGTGGGATGCTAAGTTCTCAGCTTTCTAGCTTCTTAGGTAGAGGAAGAAAAGAGAAAAGAACATGTTCAAGTGAGGCAACCTCAGGTTTTTTACTCCATTCAGTAGATGTAATGATTTACATTTGCAGGGCAGTTCTGTTGTATCCCCATGTCTGCTTGTGACCCACCGTGAGCCAGGCCTTTGTGGTCCTCTCAGGTAGACACACTGAGGACATGCGCCAGGGAGGTGCCCCAGGCTGCATGGCAAGGTAGAGGTGGTACTCAGCCATATCCCCAGGTTTCTGACCCTTCCCCCAGCCTCACACCAGATGAGTCCTCACCTCTCCTCATGAGTTAAAATCTTACAAGTCTCTGGTCTCCCAGGCCTAGCATCGGTGGAAGCCTATAGCTACAAGACCAACGAGTGGTTCTTCGTGGCCCCAATGAACACACGGCGGAGCAGCGTGGGTGTGGGTGTCGTGGAGGGTAAGGAATACCAGTGGGCGGCGGTCCGTCCCTGCCCCAGCCCACAGGTCTTGTCCCAGCACCCTGGCTCTATTCCTCCCATCACTGCTCTGAGTCAGGTTCAGGGATCCTGATGGAACAGATGAAGAAAGTTAAGGCACAGATGGGTGCAGCTATTGGCTCATGCTAGCAGGTGGCCAGGTGTATTGGGGGGAGTAAGTGGAGCCTAAGGGGAGACACCAGCCTGTTGCTTTGGCTACTTATCAACAGTTGTGTTATAGGTTGAGGAATCTAGAGTCAACATAGAATGTAGGAGTATAATGTGGTGGGGTGAGGGTTCATTTTATTTAATTAGTTTGGTCCTCCTATTTATATGTTGAACATTAACACATTAACAGAGCCTCGAGTGAGGTGGGCATGTTTTCCCAGGTCTGATTACTGTCACTGCAGGACAGGTTGGTGGCAGAGTCCTGCTCAAGTCAGGAAAGGTGTGTGGGGTGAGGCAGGTGAGAGTAGGGAGATCCAGGGCCCAGTTAGGGCTCTGTAGTTTATAAATGGCTCTTTTATATATAAATTTTGTTCCCAAAATCCTTTTGGAGGAGATAGACAGGGCTTAGATTTTCTCCATTCTCCACATGGGGAAATGAAGTGCCAGAGGGGCAAGTGATATGCCCAACGTTAGTAAATAGCACAGCTGGTCCTTGAGCCTGGGTCTTCTGACTCCTAACTCCGTGCTCTTTCCATTGTGCTACACTCTTTCAGACCATTAGCAAATGCTGATAGGGATTTTATAAATATGTGTGAATTCACTGTATTAAAGCATAGAGTATTATTTGGAAAAAAAATGGTATACTTTATAGGATGACACTGATTCATTAATCTCTCCTGAAGTGGGAATGTAGCTGGAATATATGCATTTAGACATGTAGGCAGGCATTCTCTCTCTCTCTCTCCCTCTCTCTCTGTCTCTGTCTCTGTCTCTCCCCGCCCCCTCCCCCCCCATCTCCTATGCATCCACAAGAACACACTTATTTGCTTTAGGGAGAGTGTAATGTGCAGTGATTAGACAGACGTTAGTAGAAATATTCTCTCTCACTGCATTTCTTGGTTTGTACCAGTATTGCATAAATTTTCATTTAGAAGTATATTATTCTAACATACTAAATGAGTCATTTTGGTGAGTGCAAGGATTTTGTCCTCCTCTCAAGATAAATTGTTTCTTGCAATCTCATCCTCCTGGTGGAAACAGAAATTGATTTGTCTGCCAAATATAAGTGCTTTGTCTAGCCACCTTCCCATTTCCTCCCTTGTTCCTCAGCCAGGAATACTAAACAATAGTGTAGGGGTTAAAAATAGCAAGTCCCTGTTAATAGACTCAAGGAGAAACCTTGAGTCGGTATTTTTTCAGCTGATGCAAGGTTAGGTTGGTTGATGGCAGGTTAGAGAAGTTGCCTTCGTGGTCGTGATTTGAAATACTCCCCTTGACAAGGGCTTGTGTGAGCATGTTCTGTGTGTGGAGGAAGTGCTGTCTTGTAGCGTGCCTGTTCAGACAGGGGACAGCCTGGGAATTTGTTGATCTTGTCCATTCTGAATTTGAAGCTCTTTGGCTGTGGGTCACCTTGGGGCTGCAGTGTGTCCTCCTCATAGCTTTGGTGAGAATGTTTCAGGAGGATTTTAAGGGGCCTCTGCTTCACCGTGGCCTTGGAGATAGGGCTCTCCACATGGTCACAGTCTTCCCTGCCCTCTCTCTGTCCTCTGTCATGGCTGTCTGGTCTGAATGACACTGGGGTTGTTCTCGGGAGCTCCGCATCTCCTCCACACCTGAATGACTTAGGTTTTGGCGAGCAGAGGGCAGCTGGTGGGCAGGTTGTTGCATCTTGGCCAGCCTATGTCATGGGAGCAGCCTGGACCCTGGAAGAGTTGTTGGGTCAGGAATCTGTGCTCTGGCTTACGTAAGGGCAGAACTGGGGAGGACGTGTCCCTTTTTTCTTAGAAGGGTCCCTGGAAAGGACTCTGGGGCAGAAAACAAAACCAGCCTCAATGATAGAAGAATAAATAATTAAAAACATTTTTGTAAATGTTTATTTATTTTTGAGAGAGAGACAGAATGTGAGCAGTGGAGGAACAGAGAGAGAGGGGGACACAGAATCCGAAGCAGGCTTCAGGCTCCGAGCTGTTAGCGCAGAGCCCGATGTGGGGCTCAAACTCACAAACCGTGAGATCATGACCTGAGCTGAAGTCACACGCTTAACCGACTGAGTCAACCAGGCGCCCCAGTAATTATATATTTGATATGACAGCAGTTTGAGCTTCTTTCTAATTTAAAAAAATGGCACACTTCCAAATAGTAGTTTTATTTTTGGTATTTCTCCCTCAGGAAAGCACATAATGACAAAAAAAAAGCACCTCATTTGGTTAGTAACTCTATTAAGTGGATTTGCATTTGGCAGTGTTTATTTAGTCTACAGTTAGTGTTTGAGATCCTTATTATAACTCCATTACTCCCCATAGGTCTGAGGCCTAGGCCTAGGTGAGGTAGGACTGCCCCTACCACACACAAACACACACACACACACACACACACACACACACACACACACACACGGGGGGGGGGGGGGGGAGAGAAAGAGAGAGGAGGGAGGAAGAGAAAGAAGAGACCCTTCATGTTTGAATCTCTGCTCTAGGGGAGCTGAAATGCTGATTTCCTGCCCCTCGTCCAACCGCATATGTCCATCCCCAGGCAGAAATGATGCCTTTAGATAACAACTTATGGTATTTTTATTTATGCGTAATGGTGTTTCAGTGATCTTGCGCATGGCTTAAAGATCACAAGGGAGCCTATCGATGAATTCCAGCCACCCCAGCCCAGAGTGCACACACCATGCTGTGACCACATGTTCCCTTTGCTGGAATTGTGGATGGAGCACATGAAGAATGGTAAAGTCACGGTTTGGGTTCTCACTGAAGAATATCTTCTCATATTTGTTTTGTCTGCTGTTGTAAGCCATTAGCCAAAAGTCAATCTGCCTGCCTGTAGCTGGGCCCCACTAGCTTTTTATTTCTTGGGTGCCTTATTCTGGAGAAGATCTAATATAGTTCGCTAGCAAGAATATGCTGAGCCACAGTGGTGCCAGGCCATAGCTTTGCATTGGGCATTGGGTATTTAGGGTGCTTATTTAGAAAGATGCTCTGAACTGCATTAAGGAGCCTCATGGCTTAAGAGGAAGTAGAAGGCAGAATTGTGAAGAATGCATAGTCTGGTTTGTGGTCCCTCTGGAGGAAAGGGGCCCTGAACTCTCATGGCGATGAAGGTGCCCCAGTGGGTTAACAATGGAGTTTCAGCCAAGCTCCAGTTCTGTGCCACTGTCCCTGCCACCACCCTCAACCACTTTGTCTGTTCCAGGGAAGCTGTATGCTGTTGGGGGTTATGATGGGGCTTCCCGCCAGTGCCTGAGTACCGTGGAGCAGTACAACCCAGCAACCAATGAATGGACCTATGTGGCAGACATGAGCACCCGCCGCAGTGGCGCAGGTACGAGGAGCCTCAGGGCACAGGCTATGTCTGATCCACTCCCAGGTGGGTCCGGAGACCAACAGTTGAACATTCTTCCTTACTTCACCTTCCCGTTCTTTGCTTTTAACGTCTGTATTCCCACTGGCACCTTTCCAGCTCGACACAAGCACTTACATGTTAACCTCTCGCAGGGAATATTCTCTTCACCATCATCCCTTCCATCTCTGTGGAAATAACTGCATCCCTGAAAAGTGAAGGCTTGCTGCGTGTCAGGTGCTGTCCTAATAAGCACCTTCAATTTATTTAGTCCTCACCACTGCCCCTAAAAGGTAGACACAACATAAATTCCACTTAACAGAAAGTAAGTTGACCGGGGGTGAGTAATTTGCTCAAGGTCATATAACTGGTAGAGTCAGGATTTCTACTCCTTTCACCCGTTTGGCCCTCCCCCTGGCAACTATCAATCTGTTCTCTGTATTGTGGGCTTTGATTTTTTTTTAAGACTCTACATATAAGTGGACATCATATGTTATTTGTGTTTCTCTGTCTTCTTTTACTTAGCATAATGTCCTCAAGGTCTTTTTTGTGTGTGCATTTTTTTTCTTTATTGTATTTTTAAGACTGAATTGTGTTCTCACTTTACAGTTCCAAACACATGACTACTTGCTCAGCATTCCTTAATGCTATTTTAATATTATTCAAAAACTTTTGTGTGCTCACTAGTTAGAAAACAAAAAGGTGTATGGTCCCATTTAAGAAGCAATTTGTATGTGGAATACTACTTTTAGTGAGATTGTATTTGCTGATTCTGACCAGTCGGCCCTCCTTGAACATGGAGCAAATGCCTGGAAGTCAGGAGGCCTATGCTTTAGTGTTGAGTCTGCTAGAACGTGCCATGTGACTTTGAGCAAGTCCCTTCCCCCTTTCTGGCTTCTGATTCCTCAGATGTGAAATGAGTGGGCTGCAGTAGATGTTCCCAGGGGCCAGTTCAATGCACACATATCATGGTTCCTCTCCCTTCCTAGAGCTCTTTTAGTAATTTTGGTTTAGAGAGTCTTGGTAGAGTCTTGTTTGTACTTCCTAGGAATCTTCTGTGACTTTAGGCGTGAGAGCAAGTTCAAAGCTCAAGGATGTAGGGACAGCTGAGGAGGAGTGGAATGGCAGCGAGACATGGGGCTGCTTCTAGGAGCATCTCAAGCAGCAAGTGTGGAGGGGCAGCCCTGTGTGGAGCCCCTAGCACAGACCGGCCCCATCTGCCATAGGTCTGCCTCTGGAGGTGAACTGCTCCGTCTGTGCCAGGCTGCCCAGGCCTTGTTACTGTGTGGAGTTCACTGGGGCTGCTCTGGCCGTGGATGGTGGCAACTCTACTGGCCGTGGCACTGGGTGACCTCAGTTTAGGGAATGCTCCCTCTCCCAGAGGTGGACTCTTGACTCAAGTTACTGTCAGAGCCCTGGCCTCAGGCTCCCAGGTCAGCTTTTGTTATACGCTTCACATCCCTAAGATTAGGGGAAGCCTCACCTCTGGAGTTGAGAACCTGCATGGTGGGTGTTCTTTGGTGGCTGAAGAACCAGACTCTGGCCTCTGGCTACTTCTGGCCCTTTGAAGTGCTGGGGGCCATGGTGGCTTTTAGGTCCAGGAGACATCAGTGTGAACATTTGTGGAAGAGGCTGCAGAAGGGCAGGGGAGACCCTGAGGACCTGGAATGCTGCTTTCTTTTTCAATAGCGTGTGAGCAGTGCTCACAGATGGTTGGAGGAGGGTAAAGAGGCCATGACTGGAACCCAGGCTCTGCTAGTTCTGGGAGAGGGGCAGATGAGGCTGCTTTGGAACACACTGCATTTCATTATACCCAAGTCCGTTGGATAGCCATTGTTGATACAACACCACCATCTGCTGTTAGTTTAGGGCAACTGTGAGGAACCACCAGCACAACCAGCATAATTGCTAGATGGGATTTTACATATTTTGGCATTCAAACAAGGACCTAGTACCATCAGGCACAGGGAAATAGTCTGAATAGTATAGGGTCCTTGTCCATGTGAAGTTTATATCCTAGAAATTGAGTCTTTGGGTCTGACACGTGGCTGCACATCCCAATCACCTGAGGTACCTTTTCTGAGTCCCAGCCAGTGTCTCTGGGAGGGAGGCCCTGGGAATCTATATTTTCAAAATCTCTCCACCTGATTGTGATGCAGCCTGTCATGGGGCGAGGTAGCCCATGTGCCATGTTGCTTTGCAAATGGGAGAACTGAGGCCTGGAAAAGGGGAAGTTTCACCCGGCAGCAAGTTAGAGACACACGTCCAGACCTACGTGTCCCAGACACCAGGTCTGTTGCTGTTTCCACTCCCCTTCCTTCTGTGACCTGCACTGAAGGATTTTAAAAGATGACACTGAATCCTGTACACGATGCCATGCTAGAAGCAAGCTCGGGCCTATCAACATCGGGAGTGATGTAATGTCCCTGTACAAGCTAAGAGGAGAGTGTGTGGCAGAAAGGATGGGTTCTGCTTTGGGGCATGCAGGGAGGTCTGCGCAGTAATGATGGCAGTGCACCTGCTACGCGGCTAGTTGCCAGGTTTAACTCCTCTTACTCAACTAGTATAATTGAAGGCTGAGGAATACGAGTAGGAAGACTTGGCAACACAGACAGGCCAACGGGAGGACAAATGTAATTTTACCGTCTGGAGATAACTTCTTCTAATGTTTTGGAGGATTTCTTTCAGCCTTTTTTTTTTTTTTTTACTTTATTTCTTTGCATAGGAACCCTCTCTCCCCGTTTTATACATACATGGTCACATACGTGTTACATATGTATGTATATTTATGTTTCTCTAAATAGATACAGGGTCATTTTTGCTTTGTATTTAGGGAATTCTCAGATTGACAGTTGTAGGAGGCAGGTAGGGTGTCATATTTGTTTTATGGATGAGGACACTGAGGTCGAAGGGAACAGAGCAGGACTCCTCATGTCACCCTGCTGGTGACGGTTGCCCAGGACTGGACGCCAGGCCTCCTGGTTTCTGGTCGTGGTAGCCAGCTTGAGGCTGGGACACTGTACTCTGCCTTTCAGGGGTCGGGGTCCTCAGTGGACAGCTGTATGCCACAGGCGGGCATGACGGGCCCCTGGTGAGGAAAAGTGTTGAAGTTTACGATCCTGGAACAAACACCTGGAAGCAGGTGGCGGACATGAACATGTGCAGGCGCAACGCAGGTAATATGACTGCTCTTTCCTTCTGTCCTTGAGGGGTTTGGGAGTGAACACTAGCTCCAAAAGAAAAGCAGAAGGGAGAGACTCCCAGAACCTGGGCCCAAGCTTGTACCTCACACAGGAGTATCCCTTTGCCAGCTAGGCTCTGGGCTGGGAGAGGGGAGAGCCAGGGACCACAAAAGCTAGCCACAGGGTCCCCTATGTAGATGCAGGGGGTTCTTCCTCTTCCATCAAAGGGTGATGACTTTGTGCACACGTGGACACAGACCCAGAAAAGCCCTCCGATTACCGTCAAAGCCCCCTGTCCAATGGCTCTGTTGGGTAGCTAAGCACAAGGCTGTGTGGACATGGTCAGGCAATGATGCTTGCTTCTATCTTTTCTTTGCCACTACCTGGTTCTGAGAACCCCTCACTTCCTACCTGAAACCCATCTCCTTCCTTTTAGGGGTAACCAGTCCCCTTATTCATTCTCTGGTGGGAACACTTCCCATTTTCCTTGCTTTGTGCTTCTGTCTCTCTGTCCCTTCCCCTTTTCTTTCCTGTGGGAATGATTTATCTTAGAGGGTTTAGATTTTTATTCCGGGAGCCTGACATCCCTATTAAACTATTTCCTTTGACAACTTTGTCTTCTGGCTCGGGTCCTTTGTTATTATATCTTACTTTATCCTCTTTACTCTATGAAAGTGTTGACTTAGCTTAGCTTCCCAGGCTGGAAAGACAACTAGGTGACTTTCTGGCAAATTTATTTCCTTTATATCAAGTTACCAGTTTGCTAAATTCATTTGTAGCTCACATGTTGAAAGTGTAAACAGAGGAGAGTTATTAATTTGCCCATTGCCTAAGCCCGCCATGATGTAACTTGGCACTTGGCCTTAAACCACATGAGCGAGAGATTATAGACACTCGAGGGATTACCTAACACAGCTAGTGTGCCTTGAGTCCAAAAATAGATGTGTGTATGTGTACACAATTACATACAGATATTTCTGTTTTTTAATAGCAAAAGTGGAATCACACTGTGATGCTATTTTATAATCTCCTTTTCCAATCCACTTTAAAATCTTCCATGAATAACTTATTATAACATGAAATATATTTACATGATATTTTAAATGGCTATATCATAATTTGAATAACTAATCTACTGTTGGACATTTATTTCCATCTTTTCTATCAGTAACGCTTTTGTTATTACAAATGGTCCTTTGGCTAATCAGTGCACACATCTAAAATTATTTCTTTAGAATAAAAGTCTAGAAGTAAAATTTTTGAGCCTGAGTGAGCATACGTGCTTTCACTACCATCCAGGAAAGTGGTACATTTTATCTTCTCACCAGTGTTTGAGATATATCTTCATCAATACTTATAATTACAACTTTTTGAACATCACCAACCCCTTAGTCTCATTTTGAAAAAAGACATGTATGTTGGACTATGGCCTCTTAATTAAAAAAATTTGTTTTAAATATTTATTTTTGAGAGAGAGAGATACAGAGCATGAGCAGGGGAGGGGCAGAAAGAGAGGGAGACAAAAGAATCCGAAGCAGGCTCCAGGCTCCAAGCTTTCAGCGTAGAGCCTGACAATGGGCTCGAACTCCCAAACTGCGAGATTATGACCTGAGCCAAAGTTGGACACTTAACTGACTGAGCTCTTGATGAGCAAAATAACAGTTTCCTACCCTTGAGTCCCTGCTGCATGAGACCTTGCCCTCAAACCAGCCCTCGGTGAGATCAGAGCAGGAGGGATGCCTGGTCCCTGGGAGCTTTGTGTGGATTTAGACTTAAGTAGTGCAAAGGCATCACAGACGTAGCCATAGCCACACAAGAGGGATCTAACAGCATTTATCAGGGAAAACTTAGAAGCAGAGCAGTAGTACTGTGGGTGAGGTTCCCTTAGTCTGGGCATGAGAGGTCTGCATGCACCAGTAGGCAATGCTCCAGTAGAGAGGGGCCCATCCTGGTAAGCTCTAAGTACTGATAGGGTCAGGGACCAGGAACTGTCCATGGGACATGTAGCAGTGATTCCCCCTTTTTAGAAGGGGGGATCCTCGGAGCCCAGTGGCTGTTGTCAGCATGTCCTTCGGTTGAGCACAATGAGACCGAAGAACTAGCTCCTGGAGCTACCTTGAAGGGGAGGAGGAGCACCTCCAGGGCCATCCAGATCTGTCTCCCATCCATTCCCATCACTGGTGACTCCTGCTGTAATGTCTCCTCTGGCCTCTGGTTCACAGGGGTGTGTGCAGTGAATGGGCTCCTGTATGTGGTTGGAGGGGATGATGGATCCTGCAATTTGGCTTCGGTGGAGTACTACAACCCTGTCACCGACAAATGGACGCTGCTGCCAACCAACATGAGCACGGGGCGGAGCTACGCAGGTCAGTGCGCTTCACTCCGACTCCACCCTCATCTCACCCCACCCCTGCTCAGAGGGTGTGGGGTGGGGGTAGAGGTGAGTTTGCTGAACTTGGGACTAAGCGCCTTCTCCATAGAGGGCAGATAATTGTCACATGTCACCCACCACTCTTCCATTCTGTGCCCATGACACATACCCATAATTAGCACTGTTTTCCCCCAGCGAACCTGAAGGTAGCCCCAGAATTCTCTTTGACACCTGTGTTCCAGGGAGCCGCTTCCAACTACTCTGATTTGTCATAAGAGGTTTTAGAATTTCATTGCCATTTCTGGGCTCCTAGATAGAGTAAGATACAGTTCTTGCCTTACACAAGTTTAATTGGAAAGATAAGGTCTGTCTACATGAAATAGGACATACGAGGTGATGTCCACATAACTTCTAAACGGAATGTGCTCTGCTGTACATATTTTAGGACACAACAGGTGACAACTTCCTGGAGGAAATGGGGCATGATTAAACTTGGGGCAGGGGGCTCCCATCATACAGCTCGCTGCCCTTTGCCAGGTGCTCCCTCCCTGTACCACAGGGCAATGTGTTTGGTACAGCGTGTACATTTGCTGTCATCTTTTCAAGAACCTTCTGGATGAATGGGACTGTATCTTTCCATTTTATAGATGATGAAATTGAGGTTTGGAGAGTCTTAAGGAACCTGCCCAAGACCACATGGTTTTAAAAAAAATGGCGAAGTCAGAATTCAGACTCCAGTCTGACTCCTGAGCCCGTGTCCTTTGTACTACCCCAGCTGAGGGAGAGAAACTATTCCGGGCATGAGGCTGGAGGGAGGAATAGGAATGAAGCCAATGTAGAGGCTCATTCCTGGGGAGTGTATGATGGGTTTGGTGAGGCCTGGGAGGTCGGACCACAGTGGGTGCTGCTGATGGCAGGGGCATGTAGCCCTGCTCCTTGTATCTCGTCTTCCAGGAAGTGGAATAGTTAGGGCTAACAGTTATTTACTGAGCACAGACGAACATGCCAGGCATTACCCTACGTATTCTACAACCACTATCTCCTTTAGTCTACCCCACGACTCCAACAGCATTCTTATTCCCTTTTTATATTAGAAGGTCAATCACTCTGTCTTGTTTGGATTTCTGTGCAGAGGAAGATTGTACCATGCAGGCTTAAAGGGGCTCCTGTCACATTTTGTCAAGACAGGTCCTCAATTGCAGCAAACTTAATTTATTTTTTTTCCTCGTGTAGGATTTTTCTCAACTAAATATAAAAGATGCTAGAGGTATTTTGGTCTTAGAGTGAGTGATTCTTTTCTTAAGATTAATTATTAAAACCAGTACTTTCATTTTCTTTTCAAAGCTGTAGTGGCAAGACCAGGGCATTTTCGAGTACGAGGCAGCAAGGCCAGTGAGGGATCCTCCCTTGGCTCTTATTGGGCCTTAATGAGAGGGGAAGGTTTAGGTATAAGTGGTTAGAATTTCATATATGTGCTGAATATTTCATGTCCACTCCTTTATTGTCTGTCCCCTCTAGAAGCAGGTGAGAAGGATACAAGCAAACGTGCAATTTGTGTTAAAGTCCATTGACTGAGTGAATCCATTTTTTTTTAAGAATCTAAAGAAATGGTCTGAAATGCAGAGATTTATGGATAGTTATTGTTTGGAGTATTATTTATGATAGCAGAGGGCAGAGAGCTACTTAGTGTCTGCCATCAGGAAGTAGTTAAACTGTGGAATATTTTTACAGTGGAAGTGTTCTTAATGTCATAAGAACATGTTTGTGACAGGCTGTTAGGTTAAAAAGGGAGAATGCACAAAGTATGTACCACTTGAGCTCACTCAGGTAGTCCTGGGGTCACGGATGTTTGAAGAGCTACCACCTAAAAAAATGGATATTGGAATCAGATCTGAATTTGAGTTCCAGTTCTGCTACTTGCCCTGGAGACTCTGGGGTGGGTAATCGGTCTGAGTGAACCTCTTGTATTCTCATTTGTAAAATGAGAATAAAATCATACCACATCTCTTACAACTTGTGTGCGGTAATACGTGGAACACTTAGTACTGTGCCTTCCCTGGCACATAGCATCCCCTTGGTAAATGATCAGGATTATTTTTAGAAGCCAGGAAATAGTCCAAAAAACATTAAAAAAAACATAAAGAAAATTTTTTAAATGGTGATTCTCTTTGTATGAAGGGATTAGAAAATTTCTTTTCCTTGTGTTCTTCTGCATTTTCCAAATTTCCCATAATGAGAATATTTTACTTTTATAATCAAAAGAAGTTTATATAAAAAAGCAATATAGGAACCTACTTTAAAAAAAAAAACGCTGCATTATGAAAGAGTTTCCTGAGGTGCATGCAAGATGTTCTCAGGGTCAGGCAGCCCATCTGGGTCTGGAGACTCTGCTGTTGCCCACCTCAGAGCTTTTCTGCCTTCACCTTTATCCAGAATTCATATGCAATGGATATCTTAGCACAATCTCACCACATGGGTATCCTGGCATTTCTTTTAGCATTGTTCTCTCAGTCTCATCTGCAACCAGATTTTATAGCCATGGGAATATGTTAAAGTGAGGCTCTAGTTACGCTGTACCAGTAGACCTTACCTGTAAATTAGGATTTTGTTCAGTTGCAGATATCAGAAAAACTGACAGGTTCTTGCTTAAATAAGGAAGGCGTGTTATTTGTCTTAGGCAGAAAGAAGTCTAGGGATGGCCAAGGGGCTCAGACTGTCATTGGAGAACCAGGTTTCTCCTCCCTTTTCTCTTTTGCCAGCTATACCAGTAGTTGCCGCTGCTGCCTTGGGCCCTATGTAAGCATCCTCTGAGGTGGGACAAGGGACACAGGCACAGCTGCAGCACTGGCAGATGTGCATTGACAATGGTCTTGGCCGGGACTGGGTCACATGGCACTTCCTGCTGCAAGGGAGTCTGGGAAGCTGAGTGTGTACGGTGCTATTCTCTACAATAGAGGACAGCATGGAGAAGGGAAGTTGGATGAATCAAGCGATGGTATCTGCCACATTACAGAGGTTCTAGGGTCATCTGTGGATTCACAAAGTTAGCTGTGGAGGATGGTTCAACTTGGCTAAAACCGTTAACACACACAGACATGTCTGGTTTGGTTTTTTTTAAGTTTATTTATTTATTTTGAGAGAGATCACGTGTGAGAGTGGGGGAGGGGCAGAGAGAGAGAATCCCACGCAGGCTCCAAGCTGTCAGCAACAGAACCTGATGTGACACTTGATCCCAAGAACTGTGAGATCATGACCTGAGCCGAAATCAAGAGTTGGAAGCTTAACCGACTGAGCCCTGCTTTGAGGCACCCCTGGAGTGTTTTTCCAAGTAGAATTTAGCCTTAGAGGGGTCTTTCAGTTGGGTGACCTTAAACAGTATGGGAGCTGAGCCTAAAGAGGTAAATGGACTTGCCTGAGGCCGGAGTGCAGCTTGAGTGGTGGCAGAGCTACAAGTGGAATTCGGTTTATCTTACTTCCGTGAAGTCAGTCCAGTGTTCTTTTCACTTCATATTCAGTGTCTCCTAAAAGTAGGCACGAATCACTGTCACTTCTCTTACAGTGATACAGATGTAGATCTGTGGAGCCGCCTCTGGGGGTCTGGTGAAGGTGCTGAGTGTTGGTCAGCTGAGTCCTGGGATCGGGAAAGGAGTTGTTACCATAGAAACTGTGTACATGTGATGATGCAGGGGCTGGGGGTGGGAGACCACTAACCTGTGGTGTTGAAGGACTGTGCTTGTGAGTTCAAGTATCTTGCTGGGAGTTGGCCATGAGAGTGGGAAAGTGCCAGCCACTGGCCGGCAGCCTGAGTCCACAGGCCCTTCTGTGTTTGGATACAAACATGCCCCTTTCCCTTGCCTGGGGCCCTTGGGATGGCTTGGACTCATGAAGTCCTTGGGACTCTGAATAACTTTGGAGAAGCTAAGTTGCTAATTCTCTCTCCTCTTCATCTTAGGTGTTGCTGTGATTCACAAACCCTTGTGACCCCAATTCCCACTGCCAGGAGGTGTGGGAGGGGAGGGGTGCTGCCTGTGACTGACAACGGCAGCACCATGATGCTGGGGGGCCACTTGCTGCGAGAGTCTGCGGTGGAGCCTGAAGTGCCCTCCTCCCATGTGGCGATGTGGCAAAGTGCGTCCAGTGTGAAGGCTGGTGACCTGCCTCCTCCCTGAGCAGTGGGTTCCTGACAGCTCCAGCACCTTTGGGCTTTTTATGTGTGTTTCTATGGGAATACCTGAGAACCTGAAGTGTGTGTATATGTGCGTGTGTGTGTATGTGTGTAGACCATGGTGTTTCACTAAGTTGGGGATGTGTGACAATCTACTGGATTTCTTTACTACTGATCCTTCTATGCTAAAAATCAAATCACAGAAACCTCTCTTCTGGATTTGCCCCATGGGAACCCTGAGATGACTAAAGCTGCTGTCTTCTGGAGGCCAGAAATGTCCAGAAGCAACTGGTGAGAGGGGCATTGCCCTGACCATGCCCACATACTGGCCTTGACTACTGGCACTGTCTGCAAAAGAGCTGGGCATTCTTGAATCTGTACCATGCCCTCTTTGTGCTAGAACTGGGAACAGATGGGTTCCCCAGCTCCTCCCTGGGCTCTGCTCCAGGAAGCAGATGACAACTGCCTAATCCTTGGGCCACTGGTCTTTGATGTGTGGATTCAGGTTAAGGAGAGTTTGTGTCTCTTCAGCTGGGAAAACTAGCTCTTTGGAGAAGCCCTGAGTGACACTGGAGAAAAAAAAATCTATATATACATGAAAAACAAAAACAAAACAACAAACCAAAGTGGTAAGGTAGTTCCTGCCTAAAATGGTCTGAGTGGATCCTATTTCTGAGTTTTCCTGTGATAGGACAGACCCCCATATATACTGGTTATCTAGGCTTAATTATTCACAGCATCCCATTTTACTTTCAAAAGTGTTCTGGTTTGGAGGATAAATAAAGGGTCATCCTACCTCCAAACCCAAAGATAGTTTTGCCCCTGCTTTGGGTGGGGTCATGTGTGATTTAGGTGGACACAGATGACTTCAAAGGAGTATATATCAGCTGGGGCTGGCCCTCAGCACTTGATGGCAGTGGTCAATTGGCCAAGTCTGTCCAATGTCCTCATCTTCCTTTTCTTGTGCTCTCCCCCTGTTCCAGGGCCTGTACCCTTTCTCCATCCTTCGGAATCCTCCCCTCCTTGTTTTTCCTGAGAGGGAGTAGATGGTGGTAAATGCCCTGGATGAGTGATCTCTCTCAGGGATATTTACATTTTAAAAGAGGAGCTTGATAAGAGCTTTGATAATTCACAGGTAAAAATTAATGGCAGGACTTCAAGCATCTGGAGGGGGCAGATATTTAAGGACATATGGAATCATTTTCATTGAAAGAAAGAAAAAGAAAAGAAAAAGGAAGGAAGGAAGGAAGGAAGGAAGGAAGGAAGGAAGGAAAGAAAAGAAAAGAAAAAAGAAAAGAAAAGAGCCTTTCCTAAAGGAGCAAGTCGTTTATGTTGGAATTTGTGGCATCAGGAGGGAAGGCCTTGTGTCTGGAAAGTTGTGTCACACCGTGGGGGCTGGAGTTTAACCCTCCCTGATTTGGGGCCCACTCACAGGAGCCAAAGGGCTTTCTGAAACCTGATGTTAGACTTCTGATATACCTGGGGTACTTCCAAGCAGATACTGCAGGAGACTGGCTTCCCCCCAGCTCACCCCTGCAGTTAGAAAGCCACTAGCCTCCCTGGCTGGTTGGCTGCTTTGTGTATTTACTGTATATTTTTTGTGCACTAAACACTCAACTTTCCTTAAGAAGAAATGTCTTCCGATGTTGAGCGGATGTTATTTCAGTGAGACATTTGGAGAGCAGCACCAAGGCATCCAGAATGTTTAGCGGCTTTGGGAAGAGGCTAAACTACCAGTAGCTTTGTTGGGCCTGGAGGAAATGTCTCTAAAGCAATCAAAGCATGTCTTCAGTTGGGTGCTGTGTTCTCAGCTGGCCCTGGAGATGGCTGGTTTCAGAGCCCTGCTTGGCTCTGGCTTGGAAGCTGATGGAATGAGCGTTTGTTGCAATTGTTCTTCCTCTCTGTCAGAGGAAGGTTTGGGACTTTGTTTTGGTGTGCGGTGGGGATGAGGTTGGGGGTTGGGGTCCGATATGTGCTATTCATACAGCTCCCGACTTCAGATTAAAGGTGCACTTCCCACCCATTTCCCAACACCCAGGAGCTGGACTTCCATGCTTTTGTGGGGGACATTATGTTTTTCATCTTCCCTGAGAGCTAGCCAGCCCTGTTTTCTGCTTTCGGAGTTTTGCTATTGGTTCCACCTCCCATCTCCCTTTCCGGAAGCACTGCCCCCTGCTGGTAGTAGCGCTGAGGCCATGTTCATTTCATCCTCGCGTGTCCTTTCTCACGGAGACTAGAACACTGGTATGTCACCACCAAAAAGCCAGTCTGCTCTGGCTGCCCACAGATGCCATTTAAAACCTGCTGTCTCTTTATCACCAGGTACGATTCTCTCTCTAGTGGACACAACAAACTTGTTTTCAAGTCTGTGCTGGCCATGTGGTAGGCGAACCCTTCACCCCGCATCGGGGTGGCTGCCAACTGCTTGTGAATGCAACTTTGCCGCTGGTAAATCTGAAAGCTGATCACAGTAATGAAATGGAATTGCAGCCCAAGGTTAGAAGCAGCTTAGACGCCACTTGGATACTGATTTGGACAACACGGAAGTCAGACTCTGAATTCCAAAGTTCTTTCTCCTAAGTACCTAATGGCATCTTTCTTTCTAAAAAGTTGCAGTATTATGCAAATGACAGTGACCTCATTTTCTGCTATGCAATAAGAATACTTAATTCTCTTTCATGACAAACCAGTTGCAATATTCCCCAGCATGCTTTTTGAGCTCTCTTACTTTGATATCTGTTGTGTAATGTTTGTATATTCCTGAGCCAGATCCTTTCAAAGATTGCCTTTTTATAAAATTGAAGCTAAAGCTTTCAGGCTAAAATTTTAATGTAGATATTTTTATAAGATAATTTTTTAGGATATTTGAATTGATTTTTATTATCCATGATGATGAAATGTTCTGTTCCATTAGTCATTCACTATCATAGTTCATGGCTGTAGCTATTTTCCCTTTGTTTCCCACTCTCCAAAAACTGATTTTTCAGTAGTTCTCCAGAGATGAGTCTCTTTGACTTTGAGTCCTCTTTCTCAGACCATATTCAAGGGAGAGTGCCAGAAAACTCAGTCACTGGTGTTTCTTGAATTGCTTAGGGACTAACGTTTAGCCTGACGTGGCAATTAGCCATCTAGATTGCCTGTCCACTTTTTTTGGAGTTGGCTTTCTCTGCAGGGGTGAGGCTGGTTGGCCCATCTCCTGGTGGCTGTCACTGCCTGGCACTAAGCTGGGCGCACTGTGGCATGGAGACGCTCCAGAGAAAGCCCTGCCCTCCAGTACATACTCCCAAGGGTTTCCTAGGTCCAGCAATCCAGTCCTCATTCTTTTCGATCTCCTCGTTCTTCTGAAGCTTCTACCAGCTAAAGGCCTTTGTTGCTGGATGATGTCCCTTTTGGAAGTACCTTGTCTGTGAACTTTAAATGAGGGGTCACTCTTCATGATCTTTAAGAATGTGTTTAGCATATGCTTTACAGATGCTCACACTACACCTGAAACTTGTTTCTTGAGCTGTGTCTGTACTCCCAGGCTCTACTTTGTGTATTTATCTGCCATTAGCCTCATTAAAAAAAATCTTTATTTTTATTATTATCGGGACGGGTGCCATTTGAATTGCCTCCATGCTCCCCATTTGCACCTTGTTGGATCAGGTTGGGAGGTTGAGCAAACTCGTATTCTAAGCTGGAGTTTTTAAGGCTTTGTTTGCCTGGAGAAGCAAGGAGGTTGGAATGTATTATTATTTTTTTAAGTGTTTGCACTATTTAGAGTCCTAAGCCCCTCATGTTTAGCTGTGCTGTGTGTGCTGTGTGACCAAGCAGGTGAGCCAGCAGCACTTTGGACATTTGGGAATGGAAGAGACTTCTTCCATAGTGGATAATCACAACCTCGTAGCCCCTGCACAGCCTTTGTCACGGGGCTGAGTGACGTGTGGGTGTGGCATCAACCCAGGCAGGAATGCATGTGACTGTGGCATTTGAAGAAACAAATTGCCCTAGTACTATGTTCTTGCCTCTGCTTGAGATTGAAAATTATTTCCCCCCCTTTATGGTGGCAATAAAGGACCCTTGTTGGACTTCTTGTTTAATTTGTATATGACGTAGGAAATACTTCGAAAGAAGACTCAAGACACTGAATGTGTATGTCTGTGTGGGTGCTCTGTCCATGTGGTTGTCCATAGGCAGGCAGACTTGATGACTAACAGCCTGTTAACACATTGCATCCGTAAGATCCTTGCTTTGGTATTCTCTGCTAGGATGTTAGAGACCATATATCTTGTAAAAGAACGCTCATCATGTGCTCCATCAGTTACAGTGATAGCTGAAGAAACTGTTACTCAAATGTATTATTTTAACAGGAATCAAGTTCTAGTTTCCCATACTCTATGTGACTTTAATTTTAATAAAATCTGAACTGTGAAAACTTTTCTCAGTATTTAATTTCTATAGTCTGGACTGTCCACTGTATCTCAGACATGAAAAGGACAGACTTATTCCCATGTATCTTCAGATGAGGCCCTTCTTCAGTGAGGCTCAGAGAGGCCAGTCCCTTCAGTAGGTGTTGGGTGGTGTGGGCAACTGTCCAGTGATATGTCAGGTGGGTGGGCTGGTCTCAGGCACAGGAAAGAGGAAACAGAGATTTGGCTACAAATAAACATCAATTTTTTAAAGTTTGTTATAAGACCTGGAGATTTTACAGGTGTTATGTTTTGATTATAAAGTATACGAATGTTAGTTATATTTTATTAAATTTGTACAACTTTTGAATGTTTATAAAATATCAACATACATGAAATAACAAAATTTATTTATTGAGTATTTATTATGTGCCAGGCACTTTTCTTAGTGCTTGGCTTCTCTCAACGCATTTAATCCTCCTCATGGTCTTCTGAGTTACTATTATTGTCTTCATTTCACCAATGAAAATATGAAATGCAGAGTGGTTAGGTAACTTGCATGAGGTAGCAGTGGTACAGAGGGATGGAGCAAGGATACTGGTTGCTGTCTGAGGTCGTGTCCTTAGTCCTCTGTTGCTACAGCCTTGAGGAGGTAATGAGGGGAAGAGGAGGTGCTAAGGAGCACCTAGGCGTCCTTGTGAAGTGCAAACATGGCTCGAGAAGAATACCGAAGCCCAACTTTTCTGGCCAGTTGGACCAACGATGTCCCCGTTTTCTATTAATGGTAAAGAATCATATTTGTTAGTGTGATGATAGTAGCAGTAGCCACATCTGATGATGTACTTATTTTACACCAGACACTCTGCTAAATGCTTTAGAACTTGATCTTTAATCCCCGTGACAACCTCTGAGGGAGGTGGCGTTGCCTTTTGGAGGCTGGACATTTTCTGTCGGCTGCTCTGCCTTGCCCCTTTTCCAGCTCCTCCTCTTGAGTAACTGTGGTCACCAGGAGTCCAATCTGAAGAGTAAAAGAACCTGCTGAGCTGGGCTTCACCATATGGGAGGTGAGCCTGTTAGTAAGTGTGCCTAGAGGCTTGCCTTGGCTGCAGTTCTTAAATCCACCTCCTCAGGGACCTGGGCTCCCCTCTGGTTAACAAACTGTACAGTTGCAAGATCCTTCAGCATGTGAGTGGTTCTGCCCAGTTCCAGGTGACTGATGGACAGCTCAGAGGGGTCAGGCTCATCTCGAAGCTAGAGAGACCCAAGGGACAAGTGGCGGCCTCTTGGCCAGATCCCTCCCCAAATTTGGAAAAGTGGATTTTTAGCCCCCAGAGGACACGGCGTGCTAGACTTTGCATCTCCAGTGCCTGTCTCAGCACTCGGGAAATAGTCACAGGAGAGGAAGAAAGGCATGTGAGGAGTACTCAAATGGTGGCAAACAGCAGGTAGAGTATGGGGTGCCAATGGGAGCTGGGGTGGGGGAGGAGAGAGAAACATGGGCACCCAGAGAGAACGGGGGACAGACTCATAGACACTTGGGAAAGGGGTGTGAGATTCCCACCGAGCAAGAAGAAAATGAGACACACAAAGAGACAGGGAGAGAAACATCATGAGAAAGATGCCTGTATGTGCCCATGCACGCGCACACGTGCATGCACACAGCCAGAGATGCCACTCATACAGAAATCCAGACGCAGAGACCCAGAGGGAGATGGAGTGAGAGGGAACCATTTCTTAGATCGGCAGAACACAAGTCAGCCTAGTGGTTCAGACCAGAAGCGTTAGAGGAGACACGGATTCACATGCAGCCTCTGGAAAGGTGATGCTGTGGCCTCGAGCCAGTGTCTACCTCTCAGCATCAGTGCCTCCAACGGTAAAACACGGATGCTGACATCACTTTTGTGAGCTTGTGGAGAAGATTACTTGGCAAAGCCCAAAAACATGGAAGGCAGACACTCGAGGCCCCAGGGAGCCTGCGCCTAGCAGAACAGCTTCTTGAATAAGAGACCCCGTCTCCTGCAGTGACTGCAGAGGACATCCTGACAGCACGCAGGTCACTACGAGCTAGGAGTGCAAGTGGAGGGAGGAAAGACACAAGAAGAGAGCTGGGCTCTCTGTCCCAGGGTTTTGTCTGGTCTGGGGGTATCCCTGGGGTTCACCTTCTGAAGGAGGCCCCTATGCAAACCAGCGCAGAAGGGGCTTGGTCTACCCACAGCTCCTTGGCTGCTTTCTATTTGGCACAACTGTGTTTAAGTCCCTTTTGTTTCCTCCCTCCTCCCTCCCCCTGCGTGGGGTTGAGGGCATGTGTTCCCAGTTTACTTCCGGCTCTAGGAGTACATAATCTTCCTGGCTTTGATCCCACTGACTCCACAGAATGTGGGATTTAGTAGTACATGTGTAACTGTTTATGTTCCTAAGGAATTTCAAGGAATTTTTGATTCTCAAAAAAGCCCAGTGAGGTGTCCAGGGCAGGTACTGTTTTTTGTACAGTAGGTTTCTACCTATTGTATACAATGGGCCCTGTCTCAGTGCAATGGCTGGTGCATGTGTAACATGCAGAGTGGATAACTTATTAATGGTAGTGATTATTCCTCTTAACATTCCCATTCTACAGACAGAGAAAGAGGCTAGAAAGAGATTCAGATTCCCAGAATCAGAGCTTGGACTCTATCACTCAAGATTGTGTTTTGCTCCACACGACACCAGTGGCTTAACCAAAGGGTGGTTTATTTTGCTCACATAACCATGAGTCCAGAGGTAAGCGATCCAGGGCTGGCACAGCAGTTCCATGATTCTGTTGGGATCCTAGGTCTTTCTGTCTTTTTGCTCTTCCACCCTTAACATGTTGCAAGATGGATGCTCCACAGGTATTACCACTTCTGCAAAAAGGCTTGACAAGAAAAAGAAGAAGGCAAAAGGGGTGGTGCCTGTTACAGGAAAGAAAGAGCTTTCCAGAAATCCCTAGTAGAGTACCACTTAGATTCCTTTCAGTGCCCTCAGCTGCAAGGGAGTCAGAGGAGGTGAATGCTTTTAACTGGGCACATTGCTGTTCCAAACAAACTCGAGAGTTGCACCTGGGAGAAAGAAGGGGAGCAGGGATATTGGGTAGGCAATGAGCAGTGTTGGCTACAAAGCTCTTATTAGCTTTCTGTTTCAAATGCCATGTGGTTCCCTCTCCTCCAGTCCCTCTCCTCCAGCGTGTCCGTCCTCTTGCTTCTGCCCTTGAAATTACCTTAGCTGAGCACTAACCATATGCAAGGCTCCTTATCATCGAGGGCTGATGGTGCTCCCTGTGCACTTGGCACTGCTGAGGGGATAGGGAGTGGGCACCCTGGGACAGGACTGGACAGGGAAGGCTCCTTCCGGAACCTCACTCTGCTGTCTTCTTTGCAATATTGGCATTAGGGGTGGATGTCTCTCCTGTGGGATGAATGAGAAATCCTAAGCAATGCAAGACTTTTAGGAGCCTGTCACTGAGGCTTTAGAGACAGCTCATTTATCAGCTGTGGAAGTTTTCCTGAAGCGCTGATTGAGGAGGCCTGTCAGCTGCAAGATCTATAACCTTGATCTCAAGAGTGACCCATGTATGCAGCACCATAAATCTTTCTGAGCCACCAACTGGAAGGCAGAGGCAGGTGAGATTCAACGTTGGTCTCTAAGAGGTAATTTTCCTAACTCGCTTGTCCTCCTGTCCTCCAGGATGTCCTCACATTTGATGGTGGCCCACTGGGTGGTGTTCAGAGCTGTGCTGAGCTGCAGGAGGTCATGAAAATGATGTGCACAGTCGGGCTGCCAAGCAGCTGTCCTAGGTCTGTTCTTGCTGGGTGTGGCTTCCACCCAAGCCCTGGCTGCAGAGCAGTAGGAGGAAATATCTGAGCTGCAGAGGCCTCCACCTTCTCTGTACCTGGTGAAGAGGGTATGTGGCAGCGTGGAGAGGGTGGAGGGAGAACCCAGAGACCGGGTCTCAAAGTGTCATTTGACAACACAGTGTGATGGTTAAGAGCTTTGAATCTGAGTTAGCGTACATTTAACCCCCTATCCACCCATTCCCAGGTCCTCTTCCAGACCCTCTGAGGACAGACAGGTCAACACAGGCATCATACTCCAGGTATGAGGGAGCCCACACTCTCGGGGAGCTAACAGCCCCCTCAAGTGCCTTCCTCTGGATCTGAACCTCACTTCTACCTTTAAACAGCAGGCTGGATCTGAGGTGAGGGGATTGAGGGGAGAAAGGTTGGGACCATAGAGGGCATCCAAATGTATTTTTCCACCCCAGATCCATCATTTTAATGTAACCTGACCTCCTATTTGAATGATTAACTAAGAAAGTGTCTGTCTTGGTGCCTGCGGTTTTCTGCACAGCCCTGATAAGGAAGCCCATAAAATCATCTTCAGGCTCCCAGAGGAGATTTTATGTATGTCCCAGAAAAGGTGGTTTGATTTCTAGCAGCTTCTAGCAGGAACTTTCTGCCTGAATCTGGGAGGCTGCTAGGTACCAGGATCCTGTGAAGGCAGGAAGGCTGACCCCAGGTGGACTCAGGAAGGCCCAAGTGGACACAGGTGGGATGAATAACAGAGCTGGTCATGCTGACTGCATGACCCAGAGGTGCCCTCTCACTGGGCTCTTGTGTACCCCTTCCTGAGTCAGTCTCTAGTTAGTCACTGCCTTCCCTGGCTGCTTCTGTGCTTTGTGTGTATTCAATATATATTAACTCACTCAATACATATTTATCCAGCTCTTCCTGGATGTCAGGCTCTGAGCCAGCTCCACAGATGTGGTGCAAATGAGAGGGTCCCTATCCTGGTAAGGTTCCTATAGAGTTGTGCAGCCAAAGTAATAAAGAGGGAATCACAGTACATTATGGTAAGCATAATGGTAAGTAAAGGGGCCTGTGAACACGTACAGAAGGGTCAGGAAAAGTGTCCCAGTGGAAGTGGTGGTAAGCTAAGACCTTACTTTGGATGGATGATGGGTGTTGGCCTGGAAAACGGATAGGTGGAGGCGCTGGGGAGAGACAAAGAAGGAATATAACAAGTGCAGAGTCCCAGAAGCTAGAGAAGTGGCCTTGTTGAGAAAGCACAGGTACCTCAGTGTGGCTGGATCATAGAGTGTAAGGGGAAAGTACAAAGAGATTCTGGGGAGTGGGGCAGGAGCCTTGTCACAAGAGGACTTGAAACCTTGGTGAGTGCCGCTAGCAGTAACACCTGTGAGGGGGTGAGGGCAGCAGGATGAAGCAGGGGGAAGAAGTTAAACCACAGTGCAGTTGCAACCGAGGCCTCATCCAGTCCCCTGGGAGCTCTGGAGCTAGGATGGCCTTTCATTGCTGTCCTGAGTTCACACAAGGGGGATGAACTTTTGTATCTCTGCAAAAATCAGTCACTGACCAAAAAAGAGATAAATTGGACTTCATCACAATTAAAAACCTCTGCACTTAAAATGATACTATGAAGAAAGTAAAAAGACAATCCACAGATGAAAGAGAATATTTGCAAATCATATCTGGTAAGGATCTAGTATCCAGAATATATAAAGAAATCTTACAACTCAACAATAACAAGATAACCCAGTTAAAAAATGGGCCAAGGATTTGAATAGTTCTCCCAAAAGATTTACAAATGGCCAATAAGCACATGAGAAGATGCTCAACATCATTAACCATCAGGGAAAAGTAAATCAAAACCACAATGAGATACCATTTCATGTTCACTAGGATGGACGCAATCAAAAAGACAATAACAAGTATTATTCAAGAAGAGGAGAAATTGGAACTCTCATACCTTGCGTGGGGAATGGAAAATGGTGCAGCCTCTTTGGGAAACAGTCTGGCAGTTTCTCAAAAAGTTAAACACAGGTTTAGCATATGACCTAGGTAACTCCCCTTCTTGACACGTATCCAAGAGAAGTGAAAACACATATCCACACAAAAACCTGTACATGGACATTCATAGTAACACTATTCTTAAGAGCCAAAAAGTGGAAACTCGTCATCAGCTGATGAATGAAATAAAAAGGAGTGAATTACTGATGTATGTTCCAACATGGATAAACCTTGAAGACATTATGCTAAGTGAAAGAAGCCAGAGACAGAAGGTTACCTATTGTATGGTTCCATTTATATGAAATATGCAGAATAGGCAGATTTGTAGAGACAGAACACAGATTAGCGGTTGCAAAGGCCTGAGGGGAGGGAGAAAAGAGAGTGACTAGCACAGGGTATCTGAGGTATTCGGGGGGGGGGGGGTGATGAGATATTCTGATATTAGATAGTGACTGTGGTTTTATAATTTTGTGACTATACTAAGCTCCACTGAATTGCACTTTAAAAGGGTGAGTTTTTAGGGTATGTGAGTTATAACTCTATAAAAAAGGTCATTTTATATGCATACCCCCCAACTCCCACACGTCATATAACCTTGAGTGACACAGCTCCCTTAGGCAGAGAGCACTGTCCGTGGCAGGGCTCAGCTGTGAGCCATTAGCAGACCATACTCTAAGGGCCTGGGGAATGAGTGCCTCCTGGGGGATCTGAGTTGCATACCACAGCATCCCCTGCAGAAAGCTTCCAGGGTGGAAATGGCGCTGCTAGAGTTTTCCTTTAAATTTTTTTTTAATGTTTATTTATTTTTGAGAGAGACAGAGACAGAATGTGAGTGGGTTGGGGCAGAGAGAGAGGGAGACACAAAATCTGAAGCAGGCTCCAGGCTCTGAGCTGTCAGCACAGAGCCTGACGCAGGGCTCCAACTCACAAGCTGCGAGATCATGACCTGAGCCGAAGTCGGACGCTCGACTGACTGAGCCACCCAGGCGCCCCGCTAGAGTTTTCCTTTAGCATGTAACCTTCATGACAACTCTTAAAAGGTAGGCATTATCATCCCCTTTTGAGATGAATGGTCTGAAGGTCAGAGAGGTTAAGCGACTTGCACAGTCTCCATAGCTAGTGGAAATTTGAACAGGAGTGTGAACTCATGTCTACCCAGAGCTGAAAGTCAGCTTCTTCACTGTGTGTGATTCTGTGCTATTTTGTGCTCAGTCATTCATAGATTTGTTGTCCCTGAAAAATTAATTGGTTTGAAATCAGGGACCATGTCTGAATGTATCTTCAGCACCCAGCACGGAACATAAAAATATACTCAAAAATGTCTGCTGGGGAGAGGGGGGTCACCTGGGTGGCTGAATCGGTTAAGTGTCCGAACTTCAGCTCAGGTCATGATCTCATTGTTTGTGGGTTCGAGCCCAGCATCAGGCTCTGTGCTGACAGCTCAGACGCTGGAGCCTGCTTCCAATTCCATGTCTTCCTCTCTCTCTGCCCCTCCCCTGCTCGCTCTCTCTCTCTGTCTTTGTCTCTCTCTCAAAAGTAAATAAACTTAAAAAATGTCTGCTAGGGGAGCCTGGGTGGCTCAGTTGGTTGAGCATCCAACTCTTGGTGTCATCTCAGGTCCTGATCTCACAGTTGGTGGGGTTGAGCCAGGTGACAGCATGGAGCCTCCTTGGGACTCTCTCTCTCACTGTCTCTGCCCCTCCCCTACTTGCACTCTTCCTCTCTCTGTCAAAATAAATAAATAAACTTAAAAAAAATCTTTAAAAAAATGTCTGCTAAGCTGAAGTAAGGAGTTCCTTTTTCTTTAAAAAAAGGTTGTTTTTTTTTTTTTACATTTATTTATTTTTTGAGAGACAGAGAGAGACAGCATGAGCAGGGAGGAACTGAAAGAGAGGGACACACAGAATCAGAAACAGGCTCCAGGCTCTGAGCTGTTAGCACAGAGCCTGATGTGGGGCTCGAGCCCACGAACCGTGAGATCATGACCTGAGCTGAAGTCGGATGCTTTAACCGACTGAGCCACCCAGGAGCCCCAAGGAGTTCCTTTTTCAACTACTAAAGAAACTTCACCACTGCTAATATTCAGCAAAGGCAGTTTTCTCTAAGTCACAGGAAAAAATTATTGGGATGAGCAGAATTTCCTGGTTTTTAATCCTTTTTTGGGGGAGAACTTTTGCTTTTACTCAGACAACTTGTTTGTACTAACACCTAGTATCAGAAAGCATCTTATTTATCAAAAAATTGGTAGACTTATTTTCATCAATATTTCAGTTTCCTGTCAGATGCTCTCACACATTCCCTTGAAGAGATGAGAGAGTTATGGATTTCAGTTAATTGAAGTCAGCATTGAGGGAGGTACATTTGACTGCTATTTTCCCCTAGGCTTTTCCATGAAGCTTCTCCCTTGTGGCTGATGGAGAATCAGAGGCATTATCCTCAACATATATGCCATCTACTCCCCCTGGCTAGGCATGGAGTGGGGCGTCCATAGGTGCATCTGGGCTGTCTTTGGTAGGGTTTTCTTCCTAAGGGAGAGATTGGGAGGAGAGGCATGGGTGGAGGTTGCTTAGCTGGGAGACAGTATCCGGAAAGGCAGTGGATCATTTTCCAGAACGTGGGAAGGACCACATATGTCACTGTGCTTACTTTAATATGAAGTTTCATCCTTGGAACTCAAAGATCATCTTGACTCTATTAAAGTGATAACACCCCTGTCTGTCCAAGTTGACGGCCTTAACAGTTGTTCCTATCTGCATGTGAATGCCTAAGCAATCTTGTAAGGGGAGGAAGCAAAGGGCACTGGGCACCTGAGTGGTGGCCAAGAGGGCTGGGAGCAAAAAACTGGGCCAGAATAGCATCGTGGTGAACAGTGAGGATCCAGGGACATGCTTTGTAGCCCTACTTCCTGACTCTACTGTTACACACTCCTTCCAGGTTGTTACCTCATCATGTTTTTTTACTTTTAATTTTTTTAATGTTTATTCTTGGAAGAGAGAGAGAGAGAGACAGAACGTGAGTGGGGGAGGGGCAGAGAGAGAGACGGAGACACAGAATCTGAAGCAGGCTCCAGGCTCTGAGCTGTTGGCACAGAGCCTGATGCAAGGCTCAAACTCAGGAACAGCTAGATCATGACCTAGGCCGAAGTCAGATGCTTAACCAACTGAGCCACCCAGGCGCCCCTGGTTTTTTTTTTTTATTTACCTTTTTATTAAAATTTTTTCAAAATTTTATAGTTTGGGGAGGGGCAGAGAGAGGGAAAGGAAGAATCCCAAGCAGGCTACACTGTCATCACAGAGCCTGATGTGGGGCTTGATCCCATGACCCTGGGATCATGACCTAAGCCGGAATCAAGAGTCAGATGTTTAACTGACTGAGCCACCCAGACACCCCATTACATCTTTGAAATGGGGTAATAATAGTCCTCAATGCACAGGGTTGTTGGAGGGATCAAATGAGATGGTAACTATATGGCAGACATAAATGGAAATATAGTCACATGAACAGAGAAAATGCAGTCTCACTTTCTCTCATAGTGCTCTGAGTTTTCCTCATGAGATTTCCAGTTGCTGGCTAAGGTGGAGGGAAAACACTTCCATTTTATTCTTATCTCATAAATTTAGTCTTATTAAAAAATGTAAACAATCCCTCTAGGTAGTTATCAGCCTTTCACATTTATCTGGTTCCCTTTCCTCTTACCCCGGGTGGTGTCTGTGAACGGGAAGAGTTAGGTCCTCGTGCCAGAGGAAGAGAATCAGTTCTTGTCTAGTCAGGGTTCAGGTGCAGGAGAGGGACATACAGCAGGATATTTCACGGCTTGTGAAATTGTTGCGAGAGGTCAAGGAACAGATTCGAGACTACTACGGCTCTCTAAGCTGTGTTGCAGAGCTAGTCTGCCTGAGCAGTGAGGCAGTAAGCTGCACAATCAGAAACAACCATCACAGCTCCCAGCCAGGTGCTTGCTGCCTTTGCCATGATCCACACCTAGAACATGGATGCCCTCCCTCTCTCCCCATGTCCTTAGAGCCTGGTCCCTGTTTTGTTTCAGTTCATCTTATTAGCAGAACCTAAATCACGTCCAAAAACCCTAGCTGCAAATCAGTCTGGGCAATGTAGTTTTTAGCTTCCCAGCCTGTGCTTTATATGAAGAGTTGGAATGTCTGTTGAGCTAATATTACCTGCTACATTCCTTCCATTTGGCCACTTAACATCCATACATGTCCTTTTCACCAAATGTCTAAACAACCTTGGCAACAAGTTGCTTCCTTTTTTTTTTTTTAAAGTAGGCTTCATGCCCAACATGGGGCTTGAACTCATGACCCTGAGATCAAGAGTCACGTGCTGTACTGGAGCACATGGGTGGCTCAGTTGGTTAAGCCTCCAACTCTTGGTTTTGGCTTAGGTCATGATCTCACAGTTTGTGAGATCGAGCCCCACATCGGGCTGGGCTCAGACGGTGGGAAGCCTGCTTGGGATTCTTTCTCTCTTTCCCTCTCCAGCCTTGCCCCACTTGCCTCTCTCTCTCTCTCTCTCTCTCACAATAAATAAATAAATTTAAATGAATAAACTTAAAAACAAAAAGAGTAGCACGTTCTACTGACTGAGCCAGTGAACTGCCCCACAAGTTGCTCTTTTATAACCTAATGTAACTATCCTCTGCAAAAATTAAAATGTGCTTACCTTTTTTCCATAAAAGGGAAGACCCAAATTTCATCAGTCACTGATGACATTATTCCTCTTAGTTCAGTGACAATTCTGCCTTTATATCATATAACCTGAAGCCTAAATATATACTTAATAACCACAACATATATTAGAGCCTATAAAAGTAGAGGAAAGAAGAGGAACACACACAGGAAAGGGACCTATGTGCTTATGTGCATGTATAAGTATATATAGTGTGTATGTAACATGTGTGTATATATATACATATATCAGTTTTTGTTGCATAACCAAGCACTTCAAACTTAATGGCTTAAAACAATCACCAATTATTATTTCTTACCATTCTGTGGATTGGCTAGAAAGTTCTGGCCTGATATGGTTTGGCTGATCTTTGTTGGGGTTACAGGTCAGCTAGTGGCTGGGTAATCTAGAACAGCCTTGCTCAAATATCTGGTGGTTGGGAGGTTGTTGGAGGGGGCTCAGGTTTGTTCACTTGGTAGTCCCAGAATTTCAGGCACAGCAAGAGATCAAATCCCAAGGGACAAAACATCTCCAGTCTTTGTTTACGTCACATCTTTTGCTGACCCATTGGCCCAAACAAGCCACACAGCCAACCCTGAATCAAGAGGAGGAGAAATAGACGCCACCTTTGGTTGGTTGGAGAAGAATCTATGGCCATTTTGCCATCTGTCACAATATATACGTACACCACGACAGACTATATGCAAGTCATAAAACAAGTCTCTGTAAACTGAAAAGGATTGAAATCACATAGAGCCCATTTTCTGGATACAACAGAATTAAGCTGGAAATCAGTAACACTTGATATTAGGGGGGAAAATCCCAAAGATGTGGAGATTAAACCACAGTCCTTATCAGGTTTGGAGGAGGCTGACTGGAGTCTGTCTTTACTTTTCTTCATCCCTTTCTAGTCTTAATTTTTCCACAAGGATGGCAAAAATTAGGGAAATTTATCAGCTAATGGTTGTTTATTCTCTTGTGCACAAACTTCTGCCACACTTGCTCATTTTTCCTCCAGATTTTCTAAGGATCGCTACTGTGGTCAAGCAACAATTTGTTAAAATGTATATTAGGATTCTCTGAGAAATAGAACCAAAAGGATATGTAAGATACATATATATAATTTCATAGGATTTGGCTCATGTGGTTATGGAGGCCAAATTGTCCCACAGTTTGCCATCTGCCAACCGGAGAACCAGGAAAACTGATAGTTTTCAGTTTTGGTCAGAAGGTGTGAGCACTGGGGGTCAATTGTGTAAGCCCGGGTCTGAACCTGAAAATCTGAAAAACCAAGAGTGCCAAAGGCCAAGAACAGAAGATGGATGTCTCATTTTAAGCAAAGAGTGGGAATTCCCCCTTTTTGTCCTATTCAGGCCTCCCAAGAATTGGAGGGCACCTACTCACATCTGGTGAAGGTCATCTTTCCTCATTCCACCAATTCAAATGCTAGTTCCAGGGACACCCTCACAGACACAGCCAGAAATAATGTTTACCAGCTATCTGGGCATCCCTTAGCCCAGCCAAGTTGGAACATAAAATTAACCATCACAGATGCCTCTCTCATCATGTCCCACTTGTCCAAGTTTGGTTCTTCCAGCCCTCCAAAATGGCACATTTTCGCCAAGCACTAAGCATTGGACCATTATTCTCCTGCCAGCGGTGCCTCTCCTAAGCTATCCCTTCCTGCTTTAGCTACTGTTAACAGCATCTGGTCATTATTACTGGTCTTCCTGAGTAGCTGGTGAATTAGCATAGAATCTGTTGATATCAAAAAACATATCATGAGAGCCATAGGTACCCTATTCTGAGCCCAAGGCGCGTATCACTGATCAGGTAGGACATTGTCTCACTGACCTCTGGAAGACAAGGCACAGGCCAGTCAACTGGAGTTGGCATCAGAGATGAATTGTCATCTCTGAGTTATCATCTCAATTTTAAGTACTTGCCCTTGTGTTCCTTTGCCCACTGTAACCCTACTATATTGTTCTGATGTTCTGGGGATGAGCAAGTACAGGCAGAAAATCACATATCTTAGAAATATGCTATAATTGTCGAAAGTACAGGAAACTGGTTATACAAAAGTAGTGAATCAAGTCATGGCTTCCCCCTCACCCCCTGTAATGTAAAAATTGCAATGTTTTTTAAGTTTTAAAAAATGTTTAAATACCATTAGCTCTGTTATGTGGAGAGACTTAATATCAAGCTGTTTGTGCTCTTCTCCAACATTTTTCTCTTTAAAAAGCTGTCTTCTGCCCTTATTTCCAGAGATCCTAGAAGATTTTCTCTTTGTGTCTGAAGAGGGTCTACAGATTTTAAAAGTTAATGCTGTTCTATAACTTCAGAAAATACCTTATTTGCACACCAGAGGCCCCTCTTTGATTTAGAAATACAAATTGTGTACCAGCTCCTAGCTCTCAAGTTTCTTCTGTGTGCCAGGCATTCCCCTGAATGATTTATCTACCTCAGCTTCCACATTCCTCACAACAGTCCTGGGAGCCTTGTATTAGCATCCCCTTTCTCCTGATGATGAAATGGCTCAGAGTTGTCAAGTGATTTGTCCAAAATTGCACAACTGGAAAGTGATAGAGTTAGAATTTGAATCCAGGTCTGTGTGGCATCAAAGCCTTAACTAATGCCCTTCCCAACCTCTTTCCTAGGGGTCATGGTGCTCTTGCTTTTGGGGGTCTTATGAAGCTTCTCTGCCTTTTTTTCTGCTTTTCCCCTACCTTCTTTAACTTGCACTAAGTCAAACACTTTTTTTTATTTATTTTTATTTTGAGAGAGAGAGTGAGAGAAGAGTGGGGGGAGGGGCAGAGAGAGAGGGAGAGAGAGAACTCCAAGCAGGTTCCACACTGTCAGCGTGGAGCCTGAGATGGGGCTCAGACCCATGAACCGTGAGAACATGACGTAAGCTAAAACCAAGAGTCAGATGCATACTGACTGAGCCACCCAGGTGCCCCAAGGGCTCAAACACTTTTCAATCTCTCTCTCCTCCTCCTCCTCCCTTCCCTCCCTCCTATTAGTCTGCAGAGACTTGGACATTCCTCAAATAGAAACCCCTTTCATGCTAGGGACCCAGCTTAAAATGCCAGAGTCCCAGGGCAGAGAAAACGACCTAAGAGTTAACGAAGTGCTGGCATCAGGTCCTTCTGGGAGAGCAGGACTTGAGAGAGGTGGGGAGGAAACTCAGGAGGGGAGGGAAAGAATGGGAAAGTAAGAGATGGAGCATGCTTAATCAAGTTGCTCTTAACCTCACAGACCTCAGGCCTTAGACCTAGAGAGTTATCCATTGTGATCCACTTCCCAAACCCTCTTGAGCACCCACTGTTGGCCAAGCTCTGTGCTGGACTTTGCGCATCCTCAGATAGCTAAGCCCCACCCCTGGGAAGTCAGAGTGGGGAAAAGGAAGGAAGCCTGCTGCTGCTGGAGAGGTGCATTTGGGGTAGGAAGGGCAGAGAGGGGGCATGGGAGGAAAGAACCTCTCTTTGGCACTGGATACTTTGGGCACTGGTTGTAGTAGATTTTCAGGCCACGCTCTGCATTTTTTCTTTCTGCCCCCTGGCTAGTTGGAAGACCGAGAAGCCTTTTGAAGCCCAGACAATTATTAACATCATGAAGTAAGTGCTTTCTTGGAGCCCCTCACTGTCCAGTAAGCAGCTGCTCTATCGCAAACCTCATTGTGCATGCCAGGCAGTCTCTTGGTGTCTTCAGGTTTAGGGTCCACACTGAACACCCTCATTTGTTTCCTCTGCATGTAGTGTCTAAATATTTTACCTGAGAGGCTGCTCCTTGGATGTCAACCTGTGCACTTCATTTCCAACTGCTTTGGTGCCCCTTCTCAGTGCTTCCAAAATGACTAATGTGTGTCCCTGTGTTTTAAGTCAGACTGTCGCAAACATACCCCTAAATATAAGGGGAAATACCTCCCGTCTTCTTGGTGTGCTGTGCTACAATAGACACTTAATTTTCTTTATGCAGATACTTAAAGACAGTTTCTTTCATACTAGCCTTTGGAAGGGCTTTGCACATGGTTTGCTCGAATCCCTGGTCTGACAGAGCTTGACTGTGGAAGCACCCAGTGGGCTGCCTCTCCCCCTCCTGTGCAAGCCCCATCTCTTGCCTTTATTTGCAATCATATGTAGATTTGCCTTTGGGCCTACTCTCTGTTTAGACCCCAAACAAAATGGGAAAGCTTCAGCCCACCAAACTGGACCGAACCAGAGAGACAAAAGCAGTGGCTGCCATTCTTCTGACTCTGGTTGTTCTGATTTCCTTGACGCCTGGCCTATCTTGCTATGACCTCCTTGGTATTAGCCATGTTCTGTCTGTTCTCCTGTTGTCTGCTCAATCGCTTGGTACTTAATATTAGACCTGGTTTCTGTTATCCCTTGGAGAAAACGAATGGCCTGACCAGGCAGTGTGGACATCTGCATTCCCTCAGTCTCTGCCTCTGATATGAGCCCTGTGCTGACAGTTCCAGCCCTGGTTTTTGCAGAAGCGCTGTCTTGAAATGGCAGGAGAGAGGCAGAGTGCTCCCAGGGTTTCAGCATAATTTGGTTTTATTACAAGGGTTTTCATTTTGATGACAACATTATTCTTTTCCTGGAAGAAATTATCTTCAAATTATTTAATCTTACTCTTCTATCTTTTGGGATACTTTGGGGTATATTGCTGCAGTCTTACAGATTGCTAGAAAATAGTGGGTCTCTTATTTGAATCATTTTCACAGACCCACATTTGGAAAGGGAGAACGGATCTTGTTATCACAGAGACATTTGGTCCCTGAAATAATCCTAAAATATCTGTGCTTTCTGGGGTAGAAGCACTCAGATTCTTTCATCACTCCAGAGGAAAATATTATCAGCCTAGAAAGAGCTGAAAGTTTCCTGTCAAGGAAGGTCCTGAAGGACAAAGACTCAAGGATCTTTCTTGGGGTAGCATGTTTTCCTGTGAATTGCAGATCCTGGGCAGAATATTCGTTTCAATTAAAAAGATTTCTTTGGCCTGGAATATAGTAAGCATTAAAAAGATAGTACGTTTAAAAAAATTTTTTTTAATGTTTACTTTTGAGAGAGAGAGAGAGAGAGAGCATGTGAGAGAGAACCAGAGAGGGAGGGGCAGAGAGAGAGAAGGAGACAGGAGACACAGAATCCAAAGCAGACTCCAGGCTCTGAGCTGTCCGCCCAGAGCCTGACGTGGGGCTCAAACTCGTGAGCTGTGGGATCATGACCTGAGCCAAAGTCAGACATGCAACTGACTGAGCCACCCAGGCACCCCCCAAATAGTAGTTTTTGATAGTAATAAAGCAGCTGAATAAGCAGGCTCAGTGAAGCGTGGGGGTAGGGGGGGATCCTGGAGCTGGGAGCAAGAGACGGCTCTTGAGGGGTGAGTGGCATGACTCAGCCTGGCCTCACCAGCACAGGTGGCACCGTGGTCCCCAGATCCCGGCCCAGAAGTAGCCCTGAAGGGAAGTACAAGGTGAACGCTTCATGCATCTGCAACTAAGGCTGCCTGGGTCTCATTGGCTTCTCCGGCCAGTGTCAGGAGCCAAACACACCCAGACTGCTGTGGCCTCCAAGAGGACAGCGCTTGTTGGGATATCGTGCCTGTGGGTTGGGGGAGTATGAAGTGACCTGAGGAAAGAGCTGGGACAGCTGCTGGGGATTAAACAGGGGAATCCTAGGAAAGTGGACTAAGGCATCACAAAGAGACGAAGTGACAGGAGCACAAGTTTAGGTGGCCACTCCAGCCACAGGTCCTGGAAGTGCCTCTCAAATGCCTGGGTCCAGATCACCTTCTCCAGCCCCGCCTGTCTACCTGGTTGTGTGGTCTCTCCTCCCAGCAGACTTTGCCCTCCACCTTCCTCTCTCTAGCAGGGTTGATTACTACCTCTTTTGTGTCCCCAAGGGAACTTGGCAGACGCTCCAGGCCCCCTTCCCTGGAATTGCAGTCTTCTGTTTATGTCGGCATGTTCATCTCTGAGGGCAGAGCCTAACACAGTTTCTGGCCTGGAATATGGTCTCATTAAATGAATGGTAAAATACTTATTGGCATGTTTTAGACAGGAAGGCACAAAGGGACGGTGTGAAATAATGGAGCAGGCACTGGATTAGGGTTCACTTCTTCCTAGAGCCGTCCTCACTGGCTGTGTAGCCTTGGGCTGAGTCACTTTGCCCCCTCTGAGTCTCTGTTTCCACATCAGTTGCACAGGAAAGGTGATTTCAAAGGTGTCTGGTGAGGCTCCAGTGAGTTCATGATTGTGAGAGCTGGTGCTTAACCCAGTTTTCCTACATGTGGATGTAGGCACACCCACATCCAGGAAGTCTCAGCAGGGCTCACATGGTCAATGTCTTTCTTGCAGGATGGATGGACCCTTTTCCAGGGTGGAAGGTGTGGTGACAGCCAACACAGTCTGTCATGGGCTACCTTAACCTGCGCTGTCTTAATCTTAATTACCGTAACCAGCTAGTTCTTGCAGCAACCCTGTGCACTGAGTGTTATTACTGTCCTTCCCGTTTTGTAGATGGGGGAAATTCTGGTCAGAAAGTAAAGTGATTTTGTCAAGGTTCCCAAGGTTTGAATCCCAGTGGTCTGACTCCAGGGCCTTGCTTTCTTTTTTTACTGTTTATTTTTGAGAGAGAGAGATGCAGAGACAAAAGGAGACGGAATCCCAAGCAGGCTTCAGGCCCTGAGCTGTTAGCCCAGAGCCCAATGTGCAGAACCCACAAACTGCAAAACCCTGACCTGAGCTGAAGTTGGACTCTTAACCGACTGAGCCACCCAGGTGGCTTTGCTCTGGGTCCTTGCTCTTAACCACCATGCTCACCTGCTTCTGTGTGCCTTAGAGGAACCCGCAAGAGGTGGGACAATGTCAGCTTAGACCTGGCAGGGGGATAATGCTGTCAGCCCTGGAGACAGTCAGGAGGTCAGGAGGAGCTGACTTGGGGTTCCAGGCCATCCCTTTCTGAGAGCTGTGCTCCAATGACATACTTCCCAGCTTCCTGGCCCTTGACTTTTTAGCTCTGAGCCGTCTCTCCTTATTTCAGTCTGGTAGGCACCTAGGGGCTCGGTGGCAGGTGAGGGCAGAATAATAACTGTTCTTCTCCTTCTCATTGCAGAACAGGATGCTGCCAGCCCTTCCCCCACTCCCTTGGCCACAGCTGACTTAGGCAAAATACTCTGAGGAATGGCCAAAGGGGCCCAGGGGGAGGTTTAGCAAAATGGTTAAGGGTGGCTCAGATGTCAGGTCTGGGGTTTGAGTCCTAGTCAAGTTGCTTACAACTTGTTTCACCCCTCTGAGTCTCCGATTCATTGTAAGTATAAATGGGATGACTCCACTTACCTGAATTATTGGTCTGGCTCCCAGTAGATGCTCTATAAATTGTAGCTTTTATCATCATTACTAGGGTTATGATGGAACCAACAGTCTTGGGGCAGGTGCAGGGCTGCCTTGAGGCATCCCCTTGAGGGATCAGGGGGATGCTCTGTGAAATGTTGGTGCAGGTGAGCTTGTGGAGGGCTCAGGGCTGCCATGAGGGGCTCGGCCAGGCATGGTGCCTCCTCGGGTGGAGTCATCATCCCCTTTCCCATTTTCTGGATTCAGCCATTTGATTAGAACAAATGTGTCTATTGAAACTCTCTAGAAAAGTTGGTTTGCAGTGAGATAAAGGATGCCATTTAAAAATGATGGTATATATTTCTGTTGGTATTGGGCTTTGTCTTCAATTAGAAAGAATTTATTTAGAGTTTGAGCTGGATTTGAATTGTTTCCCTTGTTTCTCCCTTTTGTGGAGCATAGTGGCCACAGACTTCCCCTCTGCAAAAAGGGAAGTTTACTTACTTCTCCTCTGTCTTCTTCTCAGGAGTGCCACCTCTTCCCCTGCCCCAGGGAGCACCTGTTGGGGACTGCCACATACTTTCACTGGGGAGGGGTCCCACATGAGGGAGAAAGCTGAGGAAGCAAGTACCCAGAGCTGCCCTTGGCTTTCTCCAAATGGGGAGACAGGTGCTTAGGAAGGCTGAGACCTCAGGTGAGACCTCAGGTAACCCCATTTCTGGTACTCATCCTGGTGCCCATCACTTCTGGAGCTGCTGCAAAGTCTGAGTGGAAGGTATTAATTGAGTGCCAGCTCTTCCCAGTCTTGTTTATAATGCCCCCCATCCTAATCCCTGCCACGAATGTCCCCTGACTCAATGCACATCTTGCCATCTCAATCTGTTACCCTCCCGGGGCCACTCTTTGTGGTTGTCTGGATGAAAGGATTCGCCTCGTAACTAATCTCTCTGCTTCCAGCTTCCCTAAGCCACCACCCATTCTCTGCGCAACAACCAGTGTGGTCTTTCCAAAAGCAGCAAACTGTTCTTGTCTCTTTCCAGTTTGGTGACTTCCCATGGTGCTTGCAACATAATGAAACACCCTAAGCACAGCCCTAGAGCACTCCAGGCCCATCTATTCGTACTCACCTCATCATAATCTTCTACCCCAGCCTTCCTTTGGCACCCAAACTGCAGGACTTTGCATATGCTGTTCCCTCGCTATTTAATGCTTTTCCCACTGCCACCCTCCTTTGCCTTGATGAACTCCTATTCATCTTTCATGCTTCTGCTTCAATGTCTTAGCTTAGGCCTGCCATGATCTCATCAAACTAAATCAAATTACTCCAATAAGTACTCTCATAATTCACTTTTCTTTGTCAGATCCACCTCAGTGGTTAACGCCCTATCATTCGAAGTTGCTTTATCCAGGTCTCTCCCCTGTAGTCTTTGTAAGGATGGAGACTGGTGCACAGTATATTTGCTATGTGAATAAATGGAAGTTTCTGCTTTGTCTCTGTGTTGGGTTTACTGCATCCCCTTCCCCATCAAGACCTGGAGATGATTCCACTTTATTTTTTGAAACTTGTGAATTTTGACTGTGCAGTGAATCAACCCTCAGGAAGAAGAAGCTCACATAAGTGTAAACACAAAGTACCACCCACCCCACATCCCTATTCACTTCTAGTTTTTGGTGAGGGCCGTGGCTCATTTCCCCAGAGTTGTATGCAAGGCGTCCCTGCTGTTTTGAGAACTGCTTTTTTTGTAGCATGTTTGTAGGCATGTGTGAGTTTCCTCCCAGAGCTCAGGCACTCTTCCCTTGAAGGGCTCCCTGTCCTTTTACCATATGGACATGCTTGCTTTTCGACACGCACTTGGTGAACACCAGGCATGGTGCCAGACCCTGGGGGAGGCTGCTAAGAGTCCAAGCTGCCAGGTCAGAAGACCTACGTTTGACTCCTGAGGTCCTTCCCTTTCTAGTGGTGTGACTATAGGCCATTTACTTAACCTCTTATCCTCAGTTTCTTTACCTGCAAAACAGGGGTAACATCAGTGTCCACAGCACAGAATTATGGGAAGGACTAAATATTGCATGCTGTGGAAAGAACTTGGAGCCCTGCTTGGCACTCGGTAAGGGTGCACAGATGGCAGCAGCTGCTGCTATTATTAATATCAGGGAAGGGAAATCAACCTTGGTTGAGTCAGACACTTCCATAACTCCCCTCCCCAGTGTGGCTTGGTCTCTGGCCTATGGGTTCCTGCTCTAAGGAATGCAGGTCCAAGGCAGGTGGGTTCTGGGGAGGTACACAGAAGGCTGGTGGCTCTCTTGGGCTTTCAGGAAGTTTATTCTGGTTTTGTGTACGGGGTCCTCCCATTCAGCATGTGGGGCTGCCTGGCGCATAGGCTGTATTTCCCCTGGAATCCTCAGGCTAGTGCATCTGGGCTGTGCTCTGAGAACCATAGGGATCTTTTACCTGGAGAGGGACAAAAGAAAATTCCACTGGGTTTCTTGCTTCTCAGGAAACAGCTGCTCCTCTTTGGCCTGGGACAGTTTCAGAGAGTGGGGGCCGGCCTTTGCACACCTGGAAGAGAGCTGATGAGTATGGAAAACAAGACCCCAGCATTCCCTTCCGTTGCATGGTGGAGCAGCTCCTTTGCTTTTCTTAGAATCACAGATTCTTAGATATGGAAGAGACCTTAGAGATCATCAAGTCCAATCCTACAATGTCATAGATGAGGAAACTGAAGCCCCAGCAAGTCATTTTACTTTCCTGTGACCCAGTGTCCTCATCTGTGAAATGAAGACAGTAACATATCCTTTGCAGAGCTAGTGTGAGGCTATGGTGAATGTAGTTGGCCCAGCAGAGTGGTTGGCTTTTAATAGGTGCTCAGCAAATTTAAATTCCCTCCTGTGTGCATGCTACTCCCTTGTTCTGCTAGTTTGCTTTTACTGAATTGAGGTGATAGGGGATTTTTTGGGAGTATTTTGAATTGTGTTGGTGTGACTGTGTGTGTGTGCGTGTGTGTGTGTGTGTGTGTGTGTGTGTGTGTGTGTGTGTGACTAGGAGCATTATACTGAAACCACTAGAACCTGAATTTGAATCCTTGCCTGATGACTACTGGAGAAAAAACCTCCATAACTCAAATTTGGGCAAGTCACAGAACTTCTTGGGAACTCAGGCTCCTCATCTATAATGTGGGAATGTCTGCCTGCTGACCTCACAGCGCTGGTACGAAGCTTGAGTAGAATCATGCATACTAAAGAGCTTCAAAATGCACAAAATGACCAGCAAGTGGCAAACACCATCCTTCCCTCTTATCTGTGTCGTCAATTTTTATGCTAGAGGAATGAGCAATGAGTGGAAATATGAATTGGAATTTGATCTTTTCCTTTGAGTGAGTCTTAAGAGTGTGCAAAGGCCATGAGCTGGCCTAATTGATTTTTGCCTGCAAGTTTTCTCCCCCTTTCCCTCTCCTCTCCCCTGATTTGTGTGAAAGCTGGGGCTCCTTTCCTATATTTTAATTCTGGTAATGATCAGTATAACCAAGAGTGAGCAGCTTCTGAATTGGCTGGAAATAATTCTAGTCTTATCAGGCAAGAATGTTACAATCTGATCCTGATTCATAACAGCCAAGGGTTGAATTCCATTAAAGAAGAGACAAGTCTCTGGTTTATTTGCAGGAAAAAGGGGCAATTTAATCTGATGCATGTGATGAAGTTCTTTCTGAAAACAGTAATGCTAATTGCATCTTTCTCATGTACAGTTAATCACATCTTTTAATATTTTCTAACAGCTTTCATTCTTTTATCTGCCAGGCATCCTTGGTAAATTCATCTCTTCTTTCTTATTAACATGTTCATTAATCCTCAAACATTTATTGTGCTTCATTAAACAGGTTAGAGGATTAACAAAAATTTGGATTTGGAGCAATTAAAGATATAGGCAGGTCAGAATCTGAAATCTAGAATTTCAGTCTGCTGATGGCTTCATTGACCAGACTGGATTTTGTGGATAAGGAAGCTGAAAGTAAAGGACAACCTGTGTTGCATTTTCTTCCTGGGTGTTGAGGATCTTAGTTCAGCCTGTGAGGCATTATGGGTGTGAGGTGCATTTCTTGCTGGTTCAAAACATGTTTGTCTTAAGAGGCATGATCCTAAGAGTAATCATCTCAGGGTTCATAACACATTAGGGTTTACAGTTGAAAAGCAAGTTTTTTTTCTTTTTGAGGTTACAATATATATTTAATTTATCTTCTTCCATATTTTCTTTTTCTGGCAAATATATATTTTTTAATTTACATCCAAGTTAGTTAGCATATAGTGGAACAATGATTTCAGGAGTAGGTTCCTTAATGCCCCTTACGCATTTAGCCCATCTCCCATCCCACTATCCCTCCTGTAACCCTCTGTTCTCCACCTTTAAGATTCTCTTATGTTTTGTTCCCCTCCCTGTTTTTATATTATTCTTGCTTCCCTTCCCTTGTGTTCATCTGTTCTGTGTCTTAAAGTCCTCACAGGAGTGAAGCCATATGATAGTTGTCTTTCTCTGACTGACCAATTTCGCTTAGAACAATAACCTCCAGTTCCATCCATGTAGGTGCAAATGGCAAGATTTCATTCTTTTTGATTACCGAGTAATACTCCATCATATAGATATGCCACATCTTCTTTATCCATTCATCCATCAGTGGATATTTGGGCTCTTTCCATCCTTTGGCTATTGTTGATAGTGCTGATATAAACATGGGGGCGCATGTGTCCCTTTGAAACAGCACACCTGTATCCCTTGGATAAATACCTAGTAGAACAATTGCTGGGTAGCAGGGTAGTTCCATTTTTAATTTTTTGAGGAACCTCCATACTGTTTTCCAGAGTGGCAGCACCAGCTTGCATTGCCACCAACAATGCAAAAGAGATTCTCTTTATCTGCATCCTCGCCAACATCTGTTGTTGCCAGAGTTGTTAATGTTAGCCACTCTGACAGGTGTGAGGTGGTATCTCAGTGTGGTTTTGATTTGTATTTCCCTGATGATGAGTGATGTTGAGCATTTTTTCATGTGTCAGTTGGCCATCTGGATGTCTTCTTTGGAGAAGTGTCTATTCATGTCTTTTGCCCATTTTTTCACTGGATTATTTGTATTTGGGGTGTTGAGTTTGAGAAGTTCTTTATAGATTTTGGATACTAACCCTTTATCCGAAATGTCATTTGCAAATATCTTCTCCCATTCTGTCGGTTGCCTTTTAGTTTTACTGACTGTTTCCTTCACTGGGCAGAAGCTTTTTATTTTGATGAGGTCCCAGTAGTTCATTTTTGCCTTTGTTTCCCTTGCCTCCAGAGACATGTTGAGTAAGAAGTTGCTGCAGCCAAGATCAAAGAGGTTTTTGCCTGATTTCTCCTTTTCTCCTCAAGGATTTTGATGGCTTCCTGTCTTATATTTAGGTCTTTCATCCATTTTGAGTTTATTTTTGTGTGTGGTGTAAGAAAGTGGTCCAGGTTCATTCTTCTGCATGTCACTGTCCAGTTTTCCCAGCACCACTTGCTGAAGAACTATCTTTATTTCATTGGATATTCTTTCCTGCTTTGTCAAAGATGAGTTGGCCATACATTTGTGGGTCCATTTCTGGGTTCTCTATTCTGTTCCATTGACCTGAGTGTCTGTCTTGATGGTGACAGCTTTGTAATACATCATGAAGTCTGGGATTATGATGCCTCCTGCTTTGGTTTTCTTTTTAAAGATTTCTTTGGCTATTTGGGGTCTTTTCCAGTTCCATACAAATTTTAGGATTGTTTGTTCTAGTTCTGTGAAGAAGCTGGCCTGGTGTTATTTTGATAGGGATTGCATTGAATATGTAGATTGTTTTGGGTAGCATTGGCATTTTAACAATATTTGTTCTTCCTATCCAGGATCATGGAATATATTTCCATTTCTTTGTGTCTTCTTCAATTTCTTCCATAGGCTTTCTATAGTTTTCAGTGTATAGATTTTCTACCTCTTTGGTTAGATTTATTCCTAGGTATTTTATGGTTTTTGGTGCATTTGTAAATGGGATCGATTCCTTGATTGCTCCTTCTGTTGCTTCATTGTTGGTGTATAGGAATGCAACCAATTCTGTGCATTGATTTTATATCTTGTGACTTTGCTGAATTCATGGATCAGTTACAATAGTTTTTTGGTGGAATCTTTTGGGCTTTCCATATAGAATATCATGTCATCTTTGAAGAGTGAAATTTTGACCTCCTCCTGGATGATTTGGATGCCTTTTATTTCTTTGTGTTGTCTGATTGCTGAGTCTAAGACTTCCAATACTATATTGAATAATGGTGGCAACAGTGGACATTCCTGTCTTGTTCCTGACTTTAGGAGGAAAGCTCTCAGTTTTTCCCCATTGATGATGATATTAGTGTTGGGTCTTTCATATTATGGCTTTTATGATCTTGAGGTATGGTCCTTCTATACCTACTTCTTTGAGGGTTTTTATCAAGAAAGGGTGCTGTATTTTGTCAAATGCTTTCTCTGCATCTATTGAGAGGATCATGTAGTTCTTGTCCTTTCTTTTATTGATGTGATGTATCACATTGATTGTTTTGTGGATATTGAACTATCCCTGCACCCCAGGTATAAATCCCACTTGGTCGTGGTGAATAATTTTTTAAAAGTATTGTTGGATCCAGTTGGCTAATATCTTGTTGAGGATTTTTGCATCCATGTTCATCAGGGAAATTGGTGTATCATTCTCCTTTTTAGTGGGTACTTTGGTTTTAGAATCAAGGTAATTCTGGCTTCATAGAAAGAGTTTGGAAGTTTTCCTTCCATTTCTATTTTTTGGAACACCTTCATGAAAATAGGTGTTAACTCTTCCTTAAATATTGGTAGATTTCCCCCTGGAAACCCATCTGGCCCTGGACTCTTGTTTTTTGGGAGATTTTTGATTATTAATTCCATTTCTTTACTGGTTATGGGTCTGTTCAAATTTTCTATTTCTTCTTGTGTCAGTTTTGGTAGTGTATGTGTTTCTAGTAATTTGTATGTTTCTTCAAGATTACCCATTTTAGTGGCTCAAAATATTCTCTTATTATTATTTTTATTTCTGTTTTGCTGGTTGTGATCTCTCTTCTTTCATTCTTGATTTTATTTCGGTCCTTTCCTTCTTCTTTTTGATCAAACTGGCTAGTGGTTTATCAATTTTGTTAATTCTTTCAAAGAATCAGCTTCTGGTTTCATTGACCTGTTGTGGTTTTTTTTTGGTTTGGATAGCATTGATTTCTGCTCTAATCTTTATTATTTCCTGTCTTCTGCTGGTTTTGGGTTTTATTTGCTGTTCTTTTTCCAGCTCTTTAAGGTGTAAGGTTAGGTTATGTGTCTGAGACCTTTCTTGCTTCTTTAGGAAGGCCTGGATTGCTATACACTTTTCTCTTACGACCACCTTTGCTGTGTCCCAGAGGTTTTGGGTTGTAGTATTATCATTTTCATTGGCTTCTATGTACGTTCTAATTTCCTCTTTTACTTCTTGGTTAGCCCATTCATTCTTTAGTAGGATGTCCTTTAGTCTCCAAGTACTTTTTACCTTTACAAATTTTTTCTCATGGTTGATTTTGAGTTTCATAGTGTTGTGGTCTGAAAATATGCATAGTATGATCTTGATTTTTTTGTACTTGTTGAGGGCTTGTGTGTGTCCCAGTATGTGGTCTACTCTGGAGAACTTTCCATGTGCACTGGAGAAGAATGTATATTCTGCTGTTTTAGGATGAAATGTTCTGAATGTATCTGTTAAGTCCATCTGGTCCAGTGTGTCATTCAAAGCCATTTTTTCCTTGTTGATTTTCTGTTTAGATTATCTGTCTCTTGCTGTAAGTGGGGTGTTGAAGTACCCTACTATTATGGTATTATTATCAATGAGTTTCTGTATGTTTGTGATTAATTGATTTATATATTTGGGTGCTTTCATGATGGGGCATAAATGCTTACAGTTGTTAGATCTTGGTGGACAGACCCTTAATTATGATATAATGCCTTTCTTCATCTCTTGTTACAGTCCTTATTTTAAAATCAGATTGTCTGATATAAGTGTGGCCACTCCAGCTTTCTTTTGGCAACCATTAGCATGACAGATGGTTCTCTATCCCCTTACTTTCAATCTGAAGGTGACTTTAGGTCTAAAATGGGTCTCTCGAAAACAGCATATAGATGGGTCTTGTTTTCTTATCCATTCTTTGTCTTTTGATTTGAGCGTTTACTCCACTGACATTTAGAGTGAGTACCGAAAGATATGAATTTATTGCCTTTGTGTTGCCTGCAGAGTTTCTGGTGGTCTCTGGTCCCTTCTAGTGTTTGTTGCTTTTGGTCTTTTTTGTTTAGTTTTGTCTTTTCTCTTCTCAGAGAGTCCCCTTTAGAATTTCTTTCAGGGCTGGTTTAGTGGTCACAGACTCCGTTAGTTTTTGTTTGTCTGGGAAACTCTTTATTGCTCCTTTTATTTTGAATGACAGCTTTGCTGGATAAAGAATTCTTGTCTGCATATCTTTCCAATTCAGCACATTGAATATATCCTGCCACTCCTTTCTGGCCTGCCAAGTTTCTGTGGATAGGTCTGCTCAAAACCTGATCTGTCTTCCCTTGTAGGCTAAGGACTTTTCTCCCTTGCTGCTTTCATGATTCTATCCTTGCCTGAGTGTTTTGTGAATTTGACTATGATATGACTTGCTGATGGTTGGTTTTTGTTGAATCTACTGGGAATCCTCTGTGCTTCCTGGATTTTGATGTCTGTGTCTTTCCCCAGGTTAGGAAAGTTTTCTGCTATGATTTCCTAACATAATGCTTCTACCCCTTTTTCTCTCTCTTCATCTTCTGAGACCCCTATGATTCTGATGTTCCTTTTTAATGAGTCACTAATTTCTCTAATTCTTAAATTGTGCTCTTTTGCTTCAGTCTCCCTCTTTCTTTTTGCTTCATTATTCTCCCTAGTTTGTCCTCTATATCTCTGATTCACTGCTCTGCCTTATCCATCCTTGCCACTGTGGCATCCGCTTGAGATTGCAGCTCAGTTATAGCATTTTTTATTTCATTCTAATCAGCTTTTACTTCTTTTATCTCTGCAGAAAGGGATTCTAATCTGTTTTCAACTCCAGCTAATATTGTTATTATCTTGATTCTAAATTCTGGTTCAGACATCTTGCTTGTATCTGTGTTGGTAAAGTCCCTGGCTGTCATTTCTTCCTGCTCTTTCTTTTGGGGCGAATTCCTTCGTTTCATCATTTTGAAGGAAGAAAAAGAATTAATGAGGTAAAAAAATTAAAATTAAAAAGTTAAAACAACACACACACACACAAATCAAATAAATAATGCCATATTCTAGGTGTGTTTTGGTCTGAGTGTTGAAAGGGGCTTGATAGATTAGAATAAAACGAGGAAAAAGAAAAAAAGGAAAACGTTTGAAAATTAAAAAAAATGAATACAATGAAATAGAATAAAATGAAATGACAGAAGTAAAATAGAATTTGAAAAATTTTTTTAAAAGGTAAGAAATACAGTAGAAAAAAATTAAAGAAATATTTTCAATAAAAATTGAAAATAAAATAATTTTTTCTCTATCTGTATTCAAGAAAAAGAAAAGAAATAAAAAAGAAAAAAAAAGAAAATTTAATAGATGGACCAGTGAACAGTCTGAAATACGATTGAAATTACATTGTTTTCCCCTAGAAGTCAACTACAGACTTATTGTCTGTAAACTAAACAGGCAGAAAGACTTGTGGTCTTCCTGAAGAGTGAAGTTGGCCCAGTTGGGCAGAGCTTAGTGTAACAGCTCCATTCTCCACTAGATGGTGCTGCTCAGCTTACTGGGGTAGATTGTTGTGGCACTTGTAGGTGTATGTGCACATGCGCAGGAGGGGTGAAAATGGCATCACCCAGCTACCCAGTGTTTAATATCGGAGCACTGTTCTCCCCGATCAGCAATCATGCACCTGTCCTTTGTCTCTGGCCTCTGTCCCCTCCCCTCTTTTACACTGTCCATGACCAAGCCCCAGGCAACACCTCCCTCCTGAGTTATCTCAGATGTGGCTGTTTTTCCCGTCCCCTTACTTCTGAGGGACTGCAGCTTTGACCTGATCTTCCCCTCTGTGGGAGGGTCTCACTGAGCAATGGCCATGTCCTGGCTGCACCCAGGAACATTTGTGGGACCGTGCTGCTGCTGATGCCCAGAGATTGTGGCTGGGTGCCAGCCCACCCCAGAAAAAGTTCACATGATCGTGTAGCAGCAGTGTTTCAGGGATTATGGAAAATCACAACACACATCTGGCACCAGGCTTCACTCTTAATGACCTTGTTCCAGCACCAGTGAATGTGGTTGTTCTCTAGGGTCCTGGGTTCTCTGGGGTTGTTCTCTGGGGCCTTTACCTGTTGGGGGGCACACAGCCTCTACCAAATGTCCTCCCAGCAGGGGAACTACCTCCCCCCATGTGGTCCGAGCACCCTCGGACTTCACTCTGCTCCTGGGGATTCACCCTTTCACCAGAGTACTGCTAGGTATCAAGCTGCAGAGTTTCAGACTATGTGCTCCCCCTGTTTACAGAGTCTAAATGGAATTTAAACCCCCTCCTTTCTCCTTTCTCCCTTTCTATTTCAGTCCTTGTGGCCGTTTCCACTTTTTCACTTTCTCTCCAGCTGCTTTTGGGGGGGGGTGCTTTTCCCATACTCTCCCCCATCTCCGTTCTCTCTCCACAAGCAAAACAGCTCCCTGCCCTCTGTGGCTTTTCTCTCCCCCATTTCACCTCTCTGCACTACATACCTGCTGAGTTCTATGGTTCAGGTTGTGTAGATTGCTGTGTTAATCCTCAATCAGTTTCCTAGGTGTGCAGGATGGTTTAGTGTTGATCTGGCTGTATTTCAGGGATGAAAGACACAAAAAAACTTCCATTCTGTTTCACCACCTTGGCTCCTCTCTCTAAAAAGCAAATATTTTAAAATATTATTGTTTTGTCAAGTCTTTTGGGGCTCTAATACTTAGTTTCTTCATGTTTAAGATGGAAATGTTAATAACACTAGTAATAATAATGAGAGTTGTCATTTATTGAATGCTCACTATGAGCCAGACATTATGCTAGGCACTTCTTAGAATTATCTCATTCAATCTTCATGAACCCAAAGAGAAGGGTTCTAATTAGGTCCCCTTTCAACAGATAAGAAAATGAGAGCACAGAGAAGGTAGTTAACTTACTTATGGGCACATAAATAGTAAGTGGTTAAGCCAGAGTGACCATAGTATAATGGAATAGGTACTGGATGTGAATCACAGCCTTGGATTCCAGCCTTGATTATCTCACTAATTCTGTGACCTTGGAAGTCACCTAACCTCTCTGGATTTCAGGGTTTTATTGTTGTCTGCTTGTAAATGAGAACGATGGGAAACATGGACTTTATTTAAGTCCTTTCTATCTCTGACATTCTGGAATACTGAGAAATTATATTGAGAATAGAAAGGCCAACAGAGTGGACTGAATAGAATTATCTCCCATGTGGAACACTCCAGCTGGCCTTGATTTCTAGCTGTGACCCCTCTGTGCTGATGCCCATGATTACTCTGCAGAGAAGTCCTTACCAGCCTCTGAGCAGTTCTCAGCCATCTCACACTCCAGGCCCCTTGAACATTGCCCTCAATTCTGCAGTTTCTCCTCATGTGCCCTGAAGCCCAGACGACATGTAAACACCCAGACCAAGAACAATAATTCTGCTTCTTGGTATTGAGGAGTGTATCAATTTTCTGTAATTCCTTGTAGCAGAGTGAGCATACATTATAGAGTTCAAGTGCTTTGAAAATAAGCTATGAAGAATTGCTGTCTGCTGAAAGAACTGGCAATTTGTCAACTTTCAGTGGCTGAGCAGCTGAGTGTACTCAATGTGGTGTGTACTGTCGGTGCTGGCCTGAGAGAGGTATGGGCAAAGGAGGAGGGAGATGGTGGAAGGGAATGCCCCTCAAATTCTCAGGGAGAAAAATAATTTAGCTGCTGGAGATACGATATGATTGGCACAAGAACTTGAAAGAAGCTATGTAAATTATAGCACATGGGTCTCAGTTTATATCAAGATATATAAAATAAAAACAAAGAAAAACCATGCAAACTTTGGCATGACATAAGTCAATCATACCATCTCTACTACCTGCTATTCTCATCCACCCCCAATAACTTATTTACTTGTGTCTACACTAGCAAATGTTGGCATCACCTGGTACCCTTGAAACATTTCCTACTTTCCCTCAGTAATTTTGTAATTCACATTTCAATTATGGTTGGTCATGGCTTCTTGGTAACTAAAATTGTTTGAAAGATAGAATAACAATCTTCTTCTTTCCTTGGCTAATTAATCTTTCAGAGGTGTCTGCTTTTACAATGGTCTTATTCCCCCTCTCTATTTCTGTCCTGCCCTTTTCCTCTCCTTCCCTTCTCTCACATCACTGCCTTTCCCTATATGTTTGGTTTTTATTTATTTTTATTTTAAAGAGAGATAAAGAGATAGAGAGATAGAGTTGGGGAGAGAGGGAAGGAGACACACACACACACAGAGAGAGAGAGAGAGAGAGAGAGAGAGAGAATGAGCTGAGGAGAGGGGCAGAAGGAGACAGAGAGGGCATCTTAAGCAGGCTCCATGCTCAGTTCAGAAGCCTGATATGGGACTCAATCTCATGACCTTGGGATCATTACCTGTGCTGAAATCAAGAGTCAGACACTCAACCAACTGTAACATCCAAGCACCCCTTCCTATATTTTAAAAGAATTCTTGAAGAGGTTCATTGATCACCACTCTCCCAGGTTGGGAAAAACTTTTATCTTAACAAGCAAGATCAGAACCATGGACAGCGTCACCAACTTGTGCATGACTCTCCAAATTTCATTCTTTTCCTTCCTTCCTTCCTTCCTTCCTTCCTTCCTTCCTTCCTTCCTTCCTTCCCTCCCTCCCTCCCTCTTTCTTTCTTTCTTTCTTTCTTTCTTTCTTTCTTTCTTTCTTTCTTTCTTTCTTTCTTTCTTCTAGTTAATTAACATATAGTGCAATATTGGTTTCATGAGTAGAATTCAGTGATTCATCACTTACCTACAACACCCAGTGCTCATCATAACATGTGCCCTCCTTAATACCTATCACCTATCTAGCCCTTCCCCTACACACTTCCTTCCATTAACTTTCAGTTTATTCTCTATTATTGAGTCTTTTATTGTTTGTTTCCCTCTCTCTTTTACCCCCCGCCCTCCTCATATGTTTATCTGTTTTCTTTCTTAAATTCCACATGTGAGTGAAATAATAGGGTATTTACTTTTCTCTGATTCAGTTATTTCATTTAGCATAATACATTCTAGCTCCATACATGTCATTGCAACTGGCAAGATTCATTCCTTTTGGTGGCTGAGTAATATTCAGTTGTTTAAATACATACCACATCTTCTTTATCCATTCATCAATCTATGGACATTTGGGCTCTTTCCATAATTTGGCTATTGTTGATAATGCTGTTATAAACATCAGCGTGCCTGTACCCCTTTGAGTCTGTATTTTTGTATCCTTTGGATAAATACCTGATAGTGCAATTGGTGGATGATAGGGTAGTTCTATTTTTAACGTTTTGAGGAATCCCCATACTGTTCTCCAGAGTGGCTGCATCTGTTTGCATTCCCACCAACAGTGCAAGAGGGTTCCCCTTTCTCCGCATCCTCATCAACACCTTTTGTTTCTTGTTTTGTTAATTTTAGCCATTCTGATAAGGCAGTATCTCTTCATTGTTTTTATTTGAATTTACCTGATGTTGAGCATCTTTTCTGTCATAAACTCTAGGTCTAAAGTTCTCTTTTGGCCAGCAAAAGAGTGGATGCAGGATTAAAACAAGAGATGGCTAATGTCCTGGAAAAAGACAAGTGCCCTGAATAAGGGTCCTTTCCCCGTATTTATTCAGATCAGAAGGCTTGCGAATGTGATGGGCGTGTACAAAGAGACAAAGAAACTAGGAACATTAACTTGTGGATGTGAGAGGGAAAGGAGATTTTGAAGATATACACTGTTTGGGGTTTGGGTCAATATAAAATAAAATCCAGGTGCCGGGCAGATGGATAGATGGTTGTTAACAGCAGACAGGAAACACCATGCCTGTTTATCTTTGCCAGCCGAGGGTATGAGACAGATAGGGGGAATAACCGCAGGGTTAATAAGCCACCTTTTCTTTTGTTAACCATCTCCACTCTGGGCTACTTGCCTGTAGCGCAGTGGTCCAAAGTCCAATTCACCAATTTACCTAACCTGGCCCTATTCTCCTATGAAAGGAGCTTTCTGCTATAGTACTAAATTTGGGGTGCTTTCACCCTGAATATCTAATCTTGTTATTCCTATGTATTGGGCACCTTTGTGCCATTTTTATTTCAGGCCTTTGCCTCTCTCTATATATTTTTGGGGGCTCAGCACCCCTCCCTATTTTGGGGTGCCTTTGCACCTCCCTATTCCTGGCACCTTTGTGCCTCCCTATTCTCAGAGTGTCTTTGCACCCCCCTATTCTTGGAGTGCCAATCTGGTTTACCCAAACTCAGGTGTGAGCATTTTATTGACTTTGTATTTCTTTGTGCCTTGTTAACCCATTGGTGTAAGCCTGGGGGATTCCTAAGCTTGTCCCCCACTCTTTCCATGTGTCTGTTAGCCCTCTGGATGTCTTTGGAAAAGTTTCAATTCATGTCTTCTGCCCATTTCTTAATGGGGTTGTTTGTTTTTTGGGTGTTGAGTTTAATATGTTCTTTATAGATTTTGATACTAACCCTTTATCAGAATGCCATTTGCAAATATATTCTCCCATTCCATTGAATGCCTTTTAATTTTATTGATTTTTCCCTTTGCTGTGCAGGAGTTTTTATCTAGATGAAGTCCAAATAGTTCCTTTTTGCTTTTGTTTCCCTTGCCTCTGGCAACATGTTTAGTAAGAAGTTGCTCTGGCTGGTGTCAAAGAGGTTGCTGCCTATGTTCTTCTCTAGGATTTTATTGTTTCTTGTCTCACATTTAGGTCTTTCATCATTTTGAATTTATTCTTGTGTATGATGTATAAGACAGTGGTCTGGGTTCATTCTTCTGCATATTGCTGTCCAGTGTTCCCAAAACCATTTGTTAAAGAGACTATCTTTTTTCCATTGGAATTCTTTTCTGCTTTGTTGAAGATTAGTTGACCATCTAGTTGTGGGTCTATTTCTGGGTTTTCTGTTCTGTTCCATTGATCTATGTATCTGTTTTTGTGTCAGGACCATACTGTCTTATTGGCTATAGTTTTATAATATAGCTTGAAATCTGGAACCGTGATGCTTTCAGTTTTGTTTCTAGTTTTTAGGATGGCTTTGGCTACTTGGGGTCTTTTGTGGTTCCACACATTTTGAGAATTGTTTGTTCTAGCTCTGTGAAAAATGCTGTTGGTATTTTGATGGGGATTTCATTAACTGTGTAGATTGCTTTGGGTAGTATCAACATTTTAACAATGTTTGTTCTTCCAATCCATGAGCATTGAATGCTTTTTCTTTTCTTTGTGTTCTCTTGTGTTCTATAGTTTACAGAGTACAGATCTTTTACCTCTTTGGTTAGGTTTATTCCTAGGTATATATTTCTTTTTGGTCTTATGGTAAAGGGGATCAATTCCTTGATATCTTTTTCTGCTGCTTTGTTATTGGTGTATAGAAATGCAATAAATTTCTGTACATTGATTTTATATCCTGAGACTTTGCTGAATTAATGTATTAGTTCCAGCAATTTTTTGGTGCAGTCTTTTGTGTTTTCTACATTGAGTATCATGTTGTCTCTAAATAGTGAAGGTTTGACTTCTTCCTTGCTGACCTGGATGTCTTTTATTTCTTTTTGTTGTCTAATTGCTGAGGCTAAGACTTCTAGTACTATGTTCAATAGTTATAGTGAGAGTGGACATCCTTGTCTTGTTTTTTAACATAGGGATTTAGGAGATGTGATTGTATTCAAGCTTTGTATAAACTCTGTGAGGTAAGTGGGCAGACATTCCTGTGATACAGTTGAGGAAACTGAGTTATAAAGAGGCTCTGTGACATGTACAACTTTCATTTTCCCTAGTAGTAATAGGACCTTGATTCATATTCAGGTCTTGCGGTTCCAGAGCTAAAGCTCTTTTTCTATTACACAAAGTAATTACACTAGATATTTCCTAGTTTTCTCTCACCTTATTCTTTTATACTTTTTTTTTAACATTTATTTTATTTTTGAGAGACAGAGAGAGACAGAGCATGAGCAGGGGAGGGGCAGAGAGAGAGGGAGACACAGAATCTGAAGCAGGCTCCAGGCTCCGAGCTGTCAGCACAGAGCACGATGCAGGGCTCAAACTCCTGAATCATGAGATCATGACCTGAGGTGAAGTCGGATGCTCAACCGACTGAGCCACCCAGGCGGCCCTCACCCTATTCTTTTAGAGTTAAATTCTCTCAGCTTTTATTTATTTTACACAAATCTAGATTGATAGTAATTTTTTTCAGTACATTTTACATATAATTGCTCCATCTTTAGACTTCCATTGTTACTATTGATAAGTCACCTGTGAATCTAATTCATTCCTCTGCCATTTTCCTCTGAGGGTCTTTACAGGTTTTTTCCTCTTTGGTGTTCTGTGGTTTCACAGTACCCCATATCAGGTAATTGTCCTTCTCCCTCCCTTCCTTCCTTCTATTTTCCTTCCTTCCTTCCTTCCTTCCTTCCTTCCTTCCTTCCTTTCTGTCTTTTTTTTTCTGTCTTTCTTTCTGTCTTCTTTTTTCTTTTTACTTTTCATTTTTGGGATTTGTTGGGCTTCTTGAATCTTTGGATTGGTATCTTTTATATTTTCTGAAAAATCCCCTCCAAATTTCCCCTCTGACCTATTTTCTCTTCTCTCTTACTTTTGGGCCTCTGATTAAACTTATTAGATTCTTTCATTCTATCCCCCTTACCTCTTTGTTTTTATAACTCCTTTATTAAAATATATTTCACATTCCATGCAACTTACCAATTTAAAGTATATAATTTGGTGGTTTCTTAATATATTCACAGAGCTGTGAAATCATCATTAAACACATTTTAGAACTTTTAATCACCACAGAAAGTCCATACCCTTTAGCTGTTATCTCCCACTCCCCCGTTACATTAGTTATGAACTGAATGTTTGTGTCTCCCCCAAATTCATATCTTGAAATCTAATCCTCCATGTGATGGTATTTGGAGGTGAGCCTTTGAGAGATAATTAGTTCATAGAGTGAAGCCATCATGAGTGGGGTGAGTACCATTATAACAAAAGCCAGAGAGCTAGCTTGGTCTTTTTCATTTATATGAAGATACAGTGAGAAGTCAGCAATGTACATCCTGGAAAAGGGCCCTCACCAGAACCTGGCAATACTGGCACCCCAATCTCAGACTTCCAGTCTCCAAAGCTGTGAGAAATATATTTCTGTTGTTTATAAGCCACCCAGTCTATGGTACTTTGTTATGGTAGCCTTAACTGATTAAGATACCACCCAACCCAAACAACCCTTATTCTAGTTTGTCTCTATATATTTACCTTTTCTGACTTTTTATATAAATAAGATAATGATATGTGATATTTTGTGAGAGGTTTTTTTCACTTAGCCTACTGTCTTCAATATTCATCCATATTGTAACATGTATCCATACCTCATTCTTTTTTATGGCTGAATAATATTCCATTGTATAGATTTACAGCATTTTGTTTATATATTCATCAATTGATGGACACATGAGTTTCTGCCTTTTGGATACTATGAATAATATTGCTAAAAACGTTCATATACAAGGTTTTGGGTAGACATGTATTTTCATTTCTCTTGGGTATATACCTAGGAGTGGAATTGCTGGGTCAAATGTTAAATCTATGTATAACGTTTTGAGAAACTTCTAGACTATTTCCCAAAGTGGTTGTGGCATTATATATAATCCACCAACAGTGTATGAGAGTTCTAATTTCTTCACATCTTTACCAATACTTCTTATTATCTGACTTTTTGATTATAGCCATTCTACTCGATGTAAAGTAGTTACAATTTGCATTTCCCTGATATTAATGATGTTGAGCATCTCTTTAATGTGCTTACTGACAATTTGTATATCTTTCTTGGTCTATTCAGATTTTTGGACCATTTTAAAATTGGGTTTTCTGTGTTTTTATTATTGAGTGTAAATGTTTTTATATATTTTAGATACAAGTCCTAATCAGGTACGGTTTGCAGATATTTTCTACCATTCTGTGGACTGTCTTTCACTTTCTGGATAGCGTCCTTTGAGACAAAATAATTTCTAAATTTAAGGAAGTGAAATTTATCTATTTTATCTTTTTTTGCTTGTGCTTTTTGTGTCTTAGCTTGTGCTAAGAATCCATTGCCAAATCCAAGGTCATGAAGATTTATTCCTATATTTTTATCTAAGTGTTTTATAATCTTTGTTCTTACATTTAGGTCTTTGCTCCATTTTGTGTTCCTTTTTGTATGTGATCTGAGATGAGTCCAACTCCATTATTTTGCATTGGCTCTCCAGTTGTCCCACCAGCATTTGTTGATAAAATATTTTTTTCCCATTAATAATCTTAGATCCTTGTTGAAAATAAGTTGAGCATAAATGTATGAAGTTACCTTTGGACTCTCAGTTCTAATCCATAATCTACATGTCTATCTTTATGTCAGTGCTACAAGGGCTTGATTACTATAGCTTTTCAGTAAGTTTTGTTAAACTTATTCCTAAGTATTGTACTTTTTTCGATGTTGCTGTAAATGGAATTGTGTTCTTAATTTCATTTTTGGATGCTTATTGCTAGTGTATAAAAATACAATTGATTTTTTTGTATATTGATCTTGTATTCTGCAATCTTGCTGAACTTATTTATTAATTCTAGTACTTTTTTAGTGGATTCCTTAGGATTTCCTGTATACAAGATTATGTCATCTGTGAATAGAGATAGTTTTATGTCTTCCTTTCCAATTTAGATGTGTTTTATTTATTTCACTTTCTTTCTTAATTGCCATTGCTAGAACATCTGGTACAATGTTTGATAAAAGTGGTAGAGTGGACATCCTTCTGTTTTTTCTGATCTTAGGGGAAAGTATCTAGTTTTTGTACCATTTAGCATGATGTTAAAGTAGGTTTTTTGTAAATGCCCTTTATCGTGTTGAAGAAATTTTCTTCTATTCCTAGTCTCTTGAGGTTTTTATCATAAAGCGGTGTAAGATTTTATCAAATGCTTTTTCTGCATCTAGTGAGGTAATTACATTAATTGATTTTAAGATATGAAATATCTTCTTTGTCTCTTTTCCATATTTTCCACCTTATTATGGCCCTTATACTTTATTACAGTCTGTGTCTCCCCACTAGAATAGGAGTCTGATGAAAGTTGAGACTGCATCATATAACATATTCTTGACTTTATGAGGGAGATCTTTGTGGATCCTGAAATATGTGAATCCCTTCCCTTCAAAATGCTACTGAAACAAAAAGAGAGGAAAAACTAAGTTGAATTGAGGTGTATATTCTGTATACTCACTGGGGCTTGGAAAGTGTCTTTTTCTTACATACCAGTCTTGAAGCAAATAATTCAATTTTTAGCCTCAGAAAAACAACAAACCATGGGCTTTCAGGATCACTCTTGAATAAAATAACCATTCAATGCTCTATCCCCTAGGGCCATAGACCAGTGGTGTTCATCCCTATACTACTGGCGTGTAGTAGGAAGCAAAAAAAAAATGTTTGTTTATTTTATTATGACTGTGTACCCTGTACTAGATGTTAGATTAGGTGCTGAGGTTATAGGAGTACATGAAATATAGACCTTACCTCAAGGAATTCAGAGTCAGTAGAGGTAGAAAGATTATTAAAATACAGGGTAAAAGTGCTTTGGTGCTGTAAGCACAAGGGAACGGAGAGGTCCCTTGTAGCAAGTGAGGTCTGAGTCTTCTCACACTTCTATTGCCATCTCCTAGTCCATGTTACCATTAACTCTCTCCTAGAATAACGTAGAAGTCTCTTCTAACTGACTTCTCTGTTTTCACCTTGCTACACATGCAGTCTATTCTTATTAGAGCATCCAGAGAGATCCTTTAAAAGTTTAAGTGTACTTATGTCTCTGTTCTATTCAGAGACCACACCAACTGCTAGTCTTTCCAGAGTTAAATCCCAAGTGTCTGCCATGGTACTTCTGCCAAAGTTCCCACCTTATCTGGCCCTCTGCCATCTCTCTCATCTCTTTTCCTCCTTTCACTCTTGATAACACCACTGTACAAGCTCTAGTCTCCCTGAAGGTCTTTCAACACATCAAACTCATGCTGCACCAACCTGGGGTCTTTGCATTTGTGGCTTCCTCTTCCTGGAGTTCTCTTCCCAGGTATATCTTTCCCACACTCTTTTCAGGCTTCTGCTCAAAGCCATTGGTAGCAAGTATTTCTCTGACTACTCTACATAAACTGGGAGACTACATTTCCTCCATCCCCTCTCCACTCGAGCCTGCTTTGTTTTTCTCTCTACCACTCATTCATTTATCTGTTTATTGTCTGTCTTCCCCAACTAGAATGTAACTTCCACCAAGTCAGATATTTTTGCCCATTTTGTTCATTGTTGTTATCTCCATTGCCTGGCATGCTTCCTGGAATACAATACAGCATTAAATAATTGCTGACTCAATTAATGAAGGATGAATAGGAGTGACTTAGAAGAAATAATGATCTGGGATATGAGGTAGATAGGGGGTTTATTGAATTGAATGATTTAATTTCCTCATGTGTGAGGTTTTGGTTTTGGACTGTGTGGTTGCTCATATCCATTTTTGTTCAATCATCTCTGAAATAGCATAACAAAATGGAAATGTTGAAGCCCAAAGTGGACCACTGTTCTGTGTGAATGACACTGACAGCTGTTAGCCATCTGAGGGTGAAGGGATGCCTGACGGGTGGTGGCACCAAAGCACATTGCCAGGCAGTGAATATGGTTCCTGAAACCACAGCTGAATCATGGTTACTACCCAGACACCTGGTTCTCACATCCTAAGAACAGCTCCTACACCAAATCTCAAAGCTCAAAGTTAATAAGAGGCATCCCCAGCATAATGTATTATTAATGACTGTTGTTTATTAAGTGCTTCCCTTGTGCCATGCTTAGTGCTGGCAACTTTATGATGTTCTCTCTTATAACCCTCAGAAGTAACTACTGTTGTCATCTCCATTTTATATATAAGAAACCAGGTGCTCAAAAAATTTCATAACTTGCCTAGGGCCATGTGGCTGTTAGGTGACTGAGCCAGTAAATTTTAATTTCAGTCTGCTGGAGTCTAAAACCCGTGTTCTTGGCCACATTGTATTTCCCCCAGATCAGCCACCTGCAACAAATATTTTACCTCGTAGGGCAAGAACACATCTCTCCAGTTTCTCTACTTTCCTGCCTTTGGAAATGAGGTTTGGGATGTTCCAGAAGCAGGTGTGAGTTTACCCACAGCTCTGACACGGCTGTGCAGGTCTGGACACAGCTCTAATTGTATCAGTTGTGATTTAACATACAATATTATCATAACTCAGGGAAGTTATTAGCAGTGCAAAGGATAGAAAAGATTAAGAAGATTGCTTCTAAGAATAAATACATTCTTGCCTAGGAAATGTATTTTCTGTAATAATTTTGGGGCTCCAATTTCCATGCACTTTATTGAAAGGAGCCTGCTATATATTGTAGAGAGAGTTTGGATTAGCTCAAGTTCCCTTGGGAAAGAAACAGGGAGGTGTGTACTGAAATGTTATGGTGAGTTTCCTGTAATTCTCTTATACAGAACTAGGGGGCTAGACAGAGGGTTTGAGCTTCAAAAAAAGAAAAGTAGGCTGTAGGTGGTTGTAGATTTTTCAGAGGGTTTGTGGTTCAGATAGTAATTCCTTTTGGGGGCTGATGTTTCTTCTTATGGGCAGTTTGGGTGGGTGCTCAGACCACAGAGACTGTTCTTGGGATTAAGAAACAAGGTATTTTCAGAAGAAGCCCTAGTACAGCACCTGGATTAAATCATGGGGAATGTTGTGACATCCCCAGATTATGTCAAGGGACAGTGTTGTGACACCTCTAGATGATGTCATGGTTGGTGCTGTGAGACCGCTAGATGTGCAGTGCGCTGTGAAGCATTATGGAAAGTTGCGGAGACTGAAGTTAGAGAAATCATTTATGGGGGACTTAGCATTTTAGACTTGGTGTAGATCCCTCTACGTGTGTCATCCCATGGTAACATCTGCCTCATGCACTGGTCCTCAGGGCCTTGGCTGAGGCTGGAGGGACTCTGAGCATATTAGGAAAGCTATGACATTGTCTAGCCTTCTAGGAGTTGCCTAAAAGCCTCTTTAATGCAAGGAAGATGGTCAGAATTGTCATGAGGCAAAAATGAGTTTATGTAGTCTTATTAAGTCAAATGTCAACAAGTTTAATAAAGTGGGGGTTTGTGAAGAGAGGCATGATCTTTTGGTCTCTGTTCGGATTCTCTTCTTTCTTGTGCTGGATCTGTGCTCTGCTGGTCATGCATGTTCCAAGGTGAGTCTGGCCAGCTCAGGCTCATTAACTTTATTGGGTAACATGATGCAGGATATGCGTGTGTGTGCGCATGCATTTAGAAAGCACTAGGTAGGAATCAAGGCTCTTGAAATTCTCTGAGGCTGCCCTACTGCCTCTACATGGCATAGGTACCCCACAAAAAGGAGAACTCTGTCTTAATTGTGAGCTACTCACCTTAACAACCTCCCGTCGCACTTCATACCCCAGATGTTGCTCTCCACTCTCCAGGTCCATCCCTACCTTTTTTGTAACTTGGACTTGAGTTTGGTTCCTCTGGTCAATGTCTTAATTGAGTTCTCCGTATGAATGAGTTTTCTTAGTTCATTGGAATTTGTTAGCTCCTTTTTAAAAGGCTGTTCATTTGCTTGTATTTTATTTATTTTTATTTTTAATTCCCCATCCCCAAATCAATACACAGCTTTTATTACATCTTTAAAATAGCACAGATAACTCTGAAAAGTCGCCTAGCATCTTGCTTTTTCTGAAACTGGGCAACTTTGATCTTATTCATCAGCCTGCTGAAGTGTTCTTCTTTCAGAAACTTACATACCATCCAAAATTTTTCTGATATCCTTGTTTTTAACCATTATGGCTTGCTAAGTCAAATCAGCTAAGTTTGATACAAGTTCACTGTCATTTTATTCAAGAACTAACTCATCTTTCTGGGCTTGAGATACTGAACACGCAATGCCTGGCCTCATATGAACCCTGAGGATGTATTTTTCACCCAAGAAATTTCAGATTTCATCAAGAGAACATTCTCCTGAATAATTACATTGCTGGGGAAGTGAGCATACACAGACCTCATCTTCTACAGGAAGTCCTTGTAATGCCCTTGATCATGTGTTGTACGTGACTACAGAGAGTGAGAACAATAGCCAGTTCCTTTCTGTTTCCTCACTGTTTGTCCACTTAATGCCTCTTCTTTTTCTTTTCAAGGAGGCTGAGTTTTACTTTGACATGACTGAAGGTTCCTCTGGGGCCCTTCACAATTACAGTGTGTCCCTTCAGAGTGATGTTGGCATGTTCTGGAATGTTGACATTTTGATTGCTGACAATGGCCTTCATTCTTGCAGTACATGCAGCAAAGAGTATTTTTAAAGTTTTCATTGAAGTATAATTGACATAATATTAAATTAGTTTTAGGTATACAACACAGTGATTCAACAATTACACATTCTGCAAAATGCTTGCCATGGTAAGTGTATTACAGTATTATTGACTATATGACTATATTCCCTGTGCTGTACTTTTCTTGAAGAAAGATGATATGACATACCATTAACACTGCATAGTGACGGCTTAATGCTCATGGTGTGTTCTAACAGGGGTTTTATGGAGACAATGTCTCACTCCATGCAATAACTCTACAGGTGGCTGCTGTAGTCACTCAGCTGGCCAGTGGTCCAGGTCCATGTCTGAACACAGAAAGAACTGGCTGGAGGAGCCTTGGGAACAAGAGGGAAGAAAGAGGGATGTGGGAAGGAGTAAAACTCCATTCTATGGGACATCTGTGAGATCACTGGAGAGAATACTATTGTGTAGGAGACGTTGGACTCTATGTATGTATCACAGGTTAATTAGGAGAACAGATTAATCTGATTTGGTATCAAAATAGCTGTGGGAAAAACAACCTTAATAGCAGGTTGCAGATGAAAGAAAATGAAATGGCAAAGAAATGAGCATTTAAAAGAAGACAATCAGGCTGGAAGGAGTGGAGAGAGGAGGCTAGAACAGAGCATTTAAAAACTAAAGAGGTTGGCATGGGATAGTATATGCAATTCTGATGAGCAGGAGGGGAAGAGAGTCTAGTCTCACGTTTCCTCAACCTCAGTGTTTGCCATGTTCAAGTCCCCAGACTTGCTAGGAGACAGGAAAAGGGGGTTGGTAAGCAACTTTTTGGGGGGAGTCAAGTGGCCAGGCTGTGCTCTTTCTCTGCTCAGTCTCAGCTCTGCTATTCCCTGTGGTTCTGCCCTCTTCTCATTCCCTGCAGTGAGATACCTGTTCCTTCCATTACTCTCAGGAATTTCATCACCACCCCTTAATGGTTGGGTTTCTCCACCCAAGTCTCTAGCACGCATGCATCTCCTGCATTCTCTAGATGCTCCCTGTCCCTCCTGCACAATCTCAACTGACACATCTGAATAGATTCTCTCCTCTCCCCATGCTTCCCTGACATGCTTCTCTTTCAATCTTCTCCATCCACCCAATCACCTGAGATAGAAAAGTGAGACTCTTTTTTATTCTTTCTCCAGTCAGGCATTGCCTTCTGTTGACTCTACTTTCTATATATATCTCAGATAAACTTGGTATTTATCTTCACCTTCCTGCCACTGTCTTGGTTGCCACTTACCTGTACAACTTCAGTACCCCAATGGTTATTCTGTTACATTCTCTCTATCTACCAATCTATTGCCCACACCGTAGCCTGAGTGCTCCTTTCAGAGCAAACCTAATAATGTTACTCTCCTTCCTAAAAACTCTCAGTGCTCTTTTGTTGTTCTGGGTATCTACTATTGCATAGAAACGGCACTCCAAAACTTAATGACTTAAAACAACAACGATTTTATTATATCTTATAAATTGTCAGTCAAGAATTCAGGCGGGACTGAGCTGAGGGATTGATTCTTCTATTCCACAGGGCATCATCAAATGTCAGTTAGTGATATTCAGCTGGTAGTGTGTTGGTCTAAAGTCCAAGATGGCTTTACTCACATATAAGTCACTTTGGTTGGAAGGGCCAGAAGGCTTCACTTAGCTGGGGCTATCAGGTGGAGCACCTATATGTAGCCCTTCCATTACAGTGGTCTTAGGATAACTGATGTTCTTATATGGTGGCTTAAGGCTCCAAGGGTGAGAAGTTCCAGTGAACAAGGTAGAAGCTACATATTATTTCATGGCTTAGCCTTAGCCTCAGAAATCATATGGCATCAGTTTCATGGTACTATATTGGCAGTTTCAAGCCTGCCAACTTTCAAGGATAGAGGACGAAGACCCTACTTTTTAATGGGAGGAGTACAGCATGTCTTCAGAGGACATCTTCTGTAGCATGGCATATGTGACCCTTCATGGGCTTGAAACTGAAGGCCTCCTCTCTGTGCATCATTTCCTAACTCACAGCATTTTATGCTCCAAGGCTCCAGCCATCCTTAGCAACTTATAACTCTTTGAGTAGTCTGGGCTTTCTCGCATTGTTAGATTCTTCCCTGTTTAGAATGGCCTTCTTACACCTTCCTTATCAGACAAACTGTTATTTACCTCCAAGTGTTAAGTGCTGCTTCCTGCAGGAGGCCTTCTATGAACCTGTTAGTCTAGGTTAGGTGGCCTTCCACATGGCCAAATAATACTCATCACACAATATTGTAACTGGTTGTTTAACAGCCTACATCTCTCACTAAACTGAGTCATTAGAGCTCAAGACTATGTCCTGTTCATCTTTTTATCTTCAGGATCTAAGGACAAAAGTCCTATGACATATTAATTGCTCAACAAATGTTTATTGAATCCATTACTCTCTTTGGGCCTCAGTTTCCCCATTTGTAAATTGGGGCAATTGATTAACATCAGGGATTGCAAATAGGTTTATCCAATGTGCTGTTGTCTCACTCAGTTACTTCCTTAGCATAGAGATGAAAAGGATTCTGAAGCTACAACTGGGATCACTAGGAAAGATGGCAATCCATTAGTGATGTCTGCAATGGGCACAGTATAGGAAAGTGGCAACTTGAATGTACTGCCTTTGACATACCTAGATTAGATCACCTCCAGGGCTTCTCCAACTTTGAAGGACTATCCACAGTGCTGTGTATATCTTATTTAATTAGAATCCCAGAATGTAAGAGCTACAAGTTTCCTATGGGATCACTCAGTCAAATATTCTCATTGCATAGGTGAGAAAACCAAGTCTCAGAGGAAAAGTTCTTCACTTGAAGTCAGAACCTGAGTCTAGGGTCAGATCTGATATAATGAATTAATTTGCACTCATGTAATAATGCAGGAATAGAATGCAGTATATAAGATAGTAGATGCTAACTTCAAATCAGTGTTAATTTCCTCCCTTGTCTTCTCTGAGATTTCAAGCAACATGGCAATAGAACAACCTGAGTTTGAATCCTGGCCATACTTACTCGCTGTGTGTCTTTGAGGAAATTACTTGACTTTTCTGAACTTCAGGTTCCCCTTCTGTCATGTGGTTAACAGTAATATCTATCAAATAAATCAAATAATACAGAGAGAACACTTTTCAGTTGTTTCTAGAACATAGTGAGGACTCAAATATTAACTGCTAATTGTAGTAGTATTAGTATTATGACCATCTCTCCTATCGTCACAAAGCTTTTACCTGGCTCACTCCTTGGAGCTAGCACAGAGACCCGCGTCATGTGGAGTGCAAGATACGGGGTGTAGGTTATCTGAATTCTCAGGGGTGACTTGAGACTTTGTAAGAAAAAATTTGAAGAGTCCCATTTTCCCCAAACCAGAAGGCTTTGAAAGTGAAGTCAGTGACAAATTGCGGCTTGTACCAGAGAAATATCTCTAGACTGCTATTGGAGCAGCGACATTTTCAATCAGGATTTCTGTAAGAGAGAAAAGGAAAGCTCATCTAACAGGCCAGATGCTTTATCAGATCTAAACAGTTTTGTCTTTTGGGGAAGAAATGCGAAAAGTCAATAGCAAGCCTTCAGACTATGTATCTCTACCTGTATATAATTTTTTTAACCTATTAAGACCAGAGTCACCTGGGGTTTGGGAGTTTTTCCCCTAAATATTGAATAGTAGTGAATTAAGGTAAGCTGATTATGAAATGTAAGAGTAAATAATTTGGGGCAAAATCAACAGAAGGTGATTATTGCAGAGGCCAGCACTATGGTGAGGACTCAGGGAGTGTCAAGATGGTTAGGTGTTGATCTGATTTCTGGAGGACTAATGCATGAAGATCTCCAGGCAACAATGACAAATGTTCTTCTAATCATCTCCATATTAAATTTATTATCAAGAAGAGAGGCATTTCTCTCTCTTCAATTTGATAGGAATGTGATTAACATAGATATGAAAAAAGTTAAAGGAAACAGAATTTGATTTGAACTTCAGAGTCTCTTTCAGAGTGAAAATTAAGATGTATTTGTAAGGTTTCCATCGGTAAGTTTCGAGGGACTCTAAATTGTGATTGAACCCATTCCATCTTGTATTTTTCCTCCCTCCCCTTCCCCTTTTCCTGGGGGCCTAAGTCTGCTGAGAGGGAGCAAAAGGAGGAAAGAGATAAACCAGCAGAGTGCAAGGGGACAGGGAGGAAGACTGTTTTGCCAATATTGCAGTGTTAAGGATTTCAGGCCCATGTTGATACAAAATGAACCCCTTGGTTGGCAGTGAAACTTTTATCGGCATGAGAGTGGGACTCTTTGAATTTGAGACAAGAGAATTGGACACAATCGGGGAAGGGGATCTCTAGAAAAATTACAAAGCTGGTGGTCAGCAGTTGGCTTTAGCGCTGATGTGTAAAAGGTCACAATTCTGCTGGCAGTCATCCAGGTGGGGGACAACTCTGAATCTTCTACTTCCTCCAGGCCCATTCCTTCACCTTCTAACTAAAACGTTTAAGATTCAAAGACTAAGAGGGGCGCCTGTGTGGCTCAATCAGTTGAGAGAGATCTCGCTCTCCCTCTTTCTCTCCTCTCTCTCTCTCTCCCTCTGGCTATCAGAGCCAAAGCACAGCCTGCTTAGGATCCTCTGTCCACACCCCCCCCCCACCCTATCTCTGCACCTCTCTTGCTCCCATTCTCTCTCTCTCTCTCTTAAAAATAAATATGACAAACAAACAAAAAGATGCAAATACTGGGAACTTGGAAAGCCCTCTATGGGCCTCTGCACCTGGAACTATTTTTTCTTTCCTAAGATTGTTACCTTGAATTTAATAGTTTTGTGGAATAGTGAAGACAAAAAGGGGGAGAAAAATTGGGGACTCCTCTGGCATTGAGAGTGAAGGTACCTGTAGCTTTTCTGTCTTACATCTTGAAAACAGGCTGTGCTTTGTAGCTCTCACCCCAGTGTTTTAGATTTATTTTTTTTATATCAGAGATGCTTTCTTTGAGTACGCTTACAAATGTATCTCCTTCTTTAGGGAAGGGCCTTCTTTGAACATGCTCTACCTTTAGTAAGCAATGTAAGAAACAGATCCTCAGTTTATCCAGAAACATTAGAAAACAGTGTAATTAAAGGGATATGTTTAATTGGGAAATTGACCCAAAGCCCAATTTAGCATCATCATCTAGACCCACAGGGCCAGGCTAACAACAGTGGCAGTCTGGCCGCTTCAGGATTTGGGGACTGAGCTTGCTTGATTAAGATGTTTCCCAGGAAATGGAATTAAGCCTAATGATTTCCTATGGAAGGGACTGCTAATTGGGGAGGCAGTGCTGCTTAATTGGGACACCTGCAGGTAATTAAAGGCTCCTTCCCAATGGCCTTCTCTGTAGTTGTGACTCTGGGAAGTTAAGACAATGTGGAGAATACAGGTGTTCTCAGTCCTGTGCTGTGTCTTTCCCTTGATTCTCTGTCCAAGATCATGCAACTAGGTCACTTTTCTACTCCTTGGCAAATAGTGCTTCAAGTATGGTCTTCCAGGGACCTCAGGAGCTTGGGTAAGTTTTGGTATCTGGAGCTAAACTGCTGCCAGGGAATTTCCTGAGCTCCTTGGAAATGGGAGAAGGCTCTGAGGTAACAAACACAGTAGTGCCCAGAAGATTCTCAGACCCCAGAGACCTCTGTATCACATAACTCTGGTTGAATGGGACTTAAGGTTGAAGATGTCACCTTTTCCATGTGATCAGGGGGCCCTGGTAGAAAATATTCTGGATTGAGAGTTGGGTAAATTGATGTCTACTTACTAGCCTACTGCCAACTGGTATTGTGACTCTTACCTCTTTAGATCTCAGTTTGCTCAACTGTAAACTGGGAATGACTCTACCTAATTCTGGACAAAGTAAAGATCCTTTCATTCTACATTTTGGGGAGGAAACTGGAGAAGGATGAAATTTTAATCTATGTTCCACGGAACTCATTCTAGTGGAATGGAACAAAACTTGTCATTTGGTGTTACGGGTCCTACTGGACAATGGAAGAGCGCATCAGTTATCAGAGAAGATCAGAGAAGTCTTCAGAAGGAGGTAACATTTAAGTGAGCATTTTGAGAGAAGTTTTATGAATGGATAAGGCAGAGGAAGAAAGCATTCCAGGCAGGGAGAACAGCACACGCAAAAGCACAGGTGTGCAAACCTTGTGGCACATCCTGGGAGTGTCGCTGGTTGTGTATTTCTGTTGAGTGGGAAGGATGCGTGTTGTTGGGGAAGAGAAGAGTGGGATGGGACGGGATGGGGGAAGTGAGACAGTGGAAGTCACGGAAGATGGATCATGAAAGGCCATGCACATTATTTTAGGGAGCATGTTTGGACTTCCTTCCTTCCTTCCTTCCTTCCTTCCTTCCTTCCTTCCTTCCTTCCAAGTTTATTTATTTTGAGAGGGGAGAGAGAGAGAGAGAGAGAGAGAGAGAGAGAGAGAGAGAGAACACAAGCAGGAGAGGGCAGAGAGAAGGAGAGAGAGAATCCCAAGCAGGCTCCATGCTGTCTGCACAGAGCCTGATGTAGGGCTTGTGATCTGAGCCGAAATCAAGAGTCAGATGCTTAACTGACTGAGCCACCCAGGTGCCCCAGACTTTCTTTAATAGGCAGTTGCTGGTCGTTGAAGAGTATTCATTGTGGGAGAGACTGACACACAATTGAATTCAAGAAAAGCCACTTTAATGGAAGTGTAGTCTCAATATGAGAGCTGGATAGGAGGGGCAAGGCTTGAGGCAGGAATTGCTACAATAGTCCAGAAGAGAGGTAGCCAGTCGCTACAACCAGGCGAAGGCAGAGGGAAGTGAGAAAATGGAACAATTTGAGTTTGTATTATGGACTGCTTTGTTTGCTGGTGTTTACATTTTAAAATAATTTTTTAATGTTTATTCATTTTTGAGAGACACAGAGAGACAGAGTGTGAGTCGGAGAGGGGCAGAGAGAGGGAGACACAGAATTTGAAGCAGGTTCCAGGCTCTGAGCTGTTAGCACAGAGCCCGACGCAGGGCTCGAACCCACAAACTGTGAGATCATGACCTGAGCTAAAGTCAGATGCTAAACCGACTGAACCATCCAGGCTCCCATTGGTGTTTAAATTTTTAAGCTTCTGTTAGCTCTGGAATCACAAGCCTCTTGTAGCATTTGCTTCCCTTTCAGCCAAAGGCCCCTTGTTCATACTTCTTTACCTGCTCTAACCCCTTGCTGTGCATAGAGAGGCTCCTCAGAGTGAACTTTTCACAGGAAACTTTGGCAAGGCTTGGGACACCCCATCCAATGTACTCAGACGAGGGGAGTATGATAGGGCAAGAAATGGGGCCTCTAGTTTCCCCAAGAGGCTTAGGAAAGAGAACTTGGACAATACACAGGAACTCAGCTCAGCACTTGAGTTGCAGTGAGTTTGGAAAAAAACACACCTGACAGAAAGGCAGTTGAGATGGGGGAGCACAAAGGTGAGCCAGAACTGGTAGTAACTGCAGTGTTCGTCATCCCATGTTCTCTCATTTCATACCTGGCAGTTTGGGTAATGGGCATTCATGTCTCAATGGATAAGGTAGGGACCCATTTCCAATTTTTCTGCAAGACTCTTCCCTTGGGTTGGGTCACCTTAAAGGCTCAGTACAGGCTGTTGGTGCCACTGCAGACTCTTGAGATCAAAGCTATTACTGTCTCTGCCTCGTCAAAAAGCATCTTTAGTGTTAAAGTTTTTTTGAAGTGTTCAGCTATGATTCTCTGAAAAGTGCTTCTGTGAATAGTCTGTGCAGAGTTTGAGTTAATGGGGATGAGGTAAGCTAGATGGGGGATTTTCTTGCTTTTCTGTCTGAAAAAGCAGAGCGATCCATCCCTCCTTCTCTTCACTCTTACAACCCTGACTCCTGGATCACCTAGCAGGGAATCCCTTCGAAGTAGATCAAAATACGTGCATGTCCATGAGGAAACTATTGAATGGCACATTTTCACAATTATTCCAATGTGAAGTTTACTTCCTTTCAAGTCATTTTTGTCTTTCTGAAGTCCTAAGTCCATTAGAACAGGAGCCTGACAGGGCCTTTTCCTGTTTGGGGAAGCATAGGTTGACCTGCCTTTTTTTCCAGCCTCTGAGGGCAGGAGCCTATGTTTTCTCCTTTGGCCTCCATATCCCCAGGGAGACTGAAGCACCAAGCAGCTCTTTAGGACAAGCTTTACCATTGACCATGTGAGACTGATCTCACTTGTGTTGTGGGAGAGTTAGTCTTATGACCATGGTGTATCCTTGCTGGATGCATGAATAAAATTATTTTATTCTAGGGAACTGTTTCCCCAAAGCAAGAAGTAGGGACTGTGCTGTAAATTTTATGCCCTTTTTCGCCAAGCCATAGAAAGAGGCATCCTGCATTAGTAACTTTCCACTCTGCATAAGATGAAATCAAGCCACCTTCCTGTGGCCTACCTGGTCTGACATATCCAGCCTCTGTGGACTGTGGCCTCATCTTGTTCTGCTGTCCTCTTTGGTGCTTTGGTGGCTCTCTGTCAGCTGTACTAGTCACTTGACTGCTTGTCCCACCCCAGAGACCCAGCACAGACTGTTCCTCTGATTGGGTTGCTCTTTTCCCCCATGTCCCACTAATTCCCACCCATCCTTCACTTGGCCCTAGGGAGGCCTTGTCTGACCTCTAATCTAAATTAGGTTCCCTTTCTCCACTTTGTCATCTGCTTCACTCTCTCATTTCACAGCCCTTATTACTACAATTTTCTGGCCATGCCTACATGTGAGATCCCTGGCTTCATCTGTTTCTCTGTCAAGGTCCTAAACTCCTGAGGGCAGGCATCTTATCTGTTTTTTTACTTCACTAAATTCTAGTGCCCATATTTCGTGCTTCACTAAATTCTATGTGCCCTGGCACAGAGTAGGTGCTTGACAAAGATCTTTTGAGGAAATGGATGACTGATGTTGCCTTTTAGTCCAGTGTGGCAATCCAGGTGGGCAGAGCTGGGAAGCATTAGCCACAGTGCAGACAGTCTAACTATGATGGTCACAATACTTCTAGAACTTTCCTGCATCTACTCTTTAGGGGCCATTTGAGTGGGGCAAAGAGGTTCATGCCAGGGCTTTGATCCTTCTGACTCAGTAGTAGTTCTGATTTTGCTTTTCCCATCTTCTTTGGGTCCTGAAAATGCCCTTGGTATGTTCTTTTGTTCCTGCAGGATCAGGTGGTCAGATGGGCTGGGAGCCAGGGTGGGGAGGGAGGAGGGTAGAAATTGTTTGGTCAGAATGGAGGCCTGCAGAGAAGTTTTCTTAGCAGGACATCTATTGATGAAATACCTAGAGCTAGTTGTGAGAGGTTATTAATCTCAATTAAACCTGATTAGGAGATGACTGGATTTGGGCTGAGACTGTCCAAGTCAAACTGATCCACTTGATAGTCTGCTCAGTGGCAGGCTTGTATAATACCAGCTGGCATCCACATGAGGACAGAAGGAGAGCCTCTGGCATCTCTGGGAAGGAGGGTCCAGGTACCATGAATATACAGATCCTCATTCCCAGGGGGGTTCGCAGATTGTAGGAGCTTCACTGCTGCTGGCGTCTTGGGAAGATATGACATTCACTATGGGGAGATTATTAATTGTCACAATTATGGGATTATTACCATGAAAAAGCCACTTTTATAATCTTCCTCATGAGGATGTATTGGGAAAGAACTTGGTAATTGGTGTTGAGCCAGGGGAGCAAGCTGACACCAGTAGCTCCCTGGCTCCTGCTGAGGAGGCAGGTGGATTCTGGAACAGACAGAAGTATTGGCCTGACCTGAGGGGCCGTTCAGAGCTCCCACTGTTGAAAATTACAGCTCATCCCATTGTTATCATAGGGAGCAATGAATGGGGTCATTACGATGTAGCACAGATAGGATGGGCCAACCATGAATCTATTAGTGCAAACTGGGACTAAGAACCTGCAGATGGGGATCCATTAGCTAATGAATGGTAGAAAAATGGTAACTATCAAACCTCTGCTTTTGTACATAATATATGCTTTAAAGTATGGGTGAAAAAAATCAAATAGGTAAAAGTTGAACAATAAACTTATGTGTTATAAAGGTGTCCCTGCTTAGAGCACTGAAAACATAACAAAATCTTTAAAAACTCTTACCACCTAAACATAATCTTAAATAATATGGTAATGTTTCATGGGTGTTATTTTTAAAAATAAAATTTATTTTTATCAAAGTAATATATGCTCAGTCCTTACAAAGCTTATAATAAAAAGTAGCAGTCAATTGTCCCCCTCCCCCATCCCTTTTCCTTTCTGTCCCCCAGAGTTAACTACATTTAACACCCTTAAGATTTCTTTGGAAATTTATCTCCATATTTATAAATAATATGCTAATATTGCCTTTTCTTGATTTACCCATTTTGGACATTATTAAATTCTTATTAGAGCGTGAATAGGTTTAGAATGCTTATGTACATATGTCCTCCCACCCACTCTCCATTCCCTACCTCATTGTCAATTCCCCATTCTTCCAGTGTAATTACATAATATAATTAGTACATTAGTTTAATTAGAAGTCTATGGCTACATAATTATTATCATTATGTAAATGTAGTTCATTGATAAGCCAGGTATAGCGTTACGGTTGTTTTCTTTCTTTGGGAATCTCTATTTTATTTTTCTTAGAGTTAATGCCTTTTTCCCCTTATTTTGTCCTTGTGGAGTATTATTTTCATTTTATTTTTTCAGAACTTCTTTTTTTAATGTTTATTGATTTATTTTGAGAGGTAGAGAGAGAGTGGAGGGGGAAGAGCACGGTGGGATGCAGAAAGAGAGGGAAAGAGAATCCCAAGCAGGCTCTGGGCTGGCAGCACAGAGCCCAATGTGGGTCTTGCTCTCATGAACCATGAGGTCATGACCTGAGCTAAAATCAAGACATGAATTCAGCAAAGTCTCAGAATACAAAAATAATGTACAGAAATCAATTGCATCTTTATACACCAATAATGAAGCAACAGGAAGACAAATAAAGAAACTGATCCCATTCACAACTGCACCAAGAATGATAAAATATCTAGGAATAAACTTAACCAAAGATGTAAAAGATCTTTATGCTGAAAGCTATAGAAAACTTATGAAGGAAATTGAAGAAGATACAAATAAATGGGAAAACATTCTGTGCTCATGAATTGGAAGAATAAGTATTGTTAAAATGTCAATACTACCCAAAGCTATCTACACTTTCAATGCAATCCCAATCAAAATTGCACTAGCATTCTTCTCAAAGCTAGAACAAGCAATCCTAAAATTTGTATGGAACCACAAAAGACCCCTAATAGTCAAAGTAATATTGAAGAAGAAAACCAAAGCGGGAGGCATCACAATCCCAGATTTTAGCCTCTACTACAAAGCTGTCATCATCAAGACAGCATGGTATTGGCACAAAAACGGACACATAGACCAATGTAATAAAATAGAGACTCCAAAACTAGACCCACAAACGTATGGCCAACTAATCTTTGACAAAGCAGGAAAGAATATCCAATGGAAAAAAGACAGTCTCTTTAACAAATGGTGCTGGGAAAACTGGACAGCAACATGCAGAGGAATGAAACTAGACCACTTTCTTACACCATTCACAAAAATAAACTCAAAATGGATGAAGGACTTGAATGTGAGACAGGAAACCATCAAAACCCTAGAGGAGAAAGCAGGAAAAAACCTCTCTGACCTCAGCCGCAGCAATTTCTTACTTGACACATCCCCAAAAGCAAGAGAATTAAAAGCAAAAATGAACTACTGGGACCTCATCAAGATAAAAAGCTTCTGCACTGCAAAGGAAACAATCAACAAAACTAAAAGGCAACCGATGGAATGGGAAAAGATATTTGCAAATGACATATCAGACAAAGGGCTAGTATCCAAAATCTATAAAGAACTCACCAAACTCCACACTGAAAAACAAATAATCCAGAGAAGAAATGGGTAGAAGACATGAATAGACACTTTTCTAAAGAAGACATCCAGGTGGCCAACAGGGACATGAAAAGATGCTCAATGTCACTCCTCATCAGGGAACTACAAATCAAAACCACCCTGAGATACCACTTCATGCTGGTCAGAGTGGCTAAAATGAAAAATCAGGAGACTATAAATGCAGGAGAGGATGTGGAGAAATGGAACCCTCTTGCACTATTGGTGGGAATGCAAACTGGTGCAGTTGCTCTGGAAAACATTGTGAAGGTTGCTCAAAAAATTAAAAATAGATCTATCCTATGAACTAGCAATAGCACTGCTAGGAATTTACCCAAGAGATACAGGAGTGCTGATGCATAGGGACACTTGTACCCCAATGTTTATAGCAGCACTTTCAACAATAACCAAATTATGGAAAGAGCCTAAATGTCCATCAAATGACGAATGGATAAAGAAGATGTGGTGTATATATATACAATGCAATACTACTTGGCAATGACAAAGAATGAAGTCTGGCCATTTGTAGCAACATGGATGGAACTGGAGAGTATTATGCTAAGTGAAACAAGTCAGGCAGAGAAAGACAGATACCATATGTTTTCACTCATATGTGGATCCTGAGAAACTTAACAGAAGACCAGGAGGGAGGGGAAGGGGGAAAAAAATTTACAGAGAGGGAAGGAGGCAAACCATAAGAGACTCCTAAATACTAAGAACAAACTGAGGAGTGATGGGGGGTGGGGAAGAGGGGAAAGTGGGTGATGGGTATTGAGGAGGGCACCTGTGGGGATGAGCACTGGGTGTTGTATGGAAAACAATTTGACAATAAATTATATATATATATATATATATATATACACACACACATATATATACACATATATACACACACACACATATATATATGTGTGTATATATATATATATATATATATATATATATATATATATATATAAAGAGTTGGATGCTCAATGGACTGAGCCACCCAGATGCCCCCAAAGTTTTCTTTTTTACATAACCTTAATTTCTTTCTCATTAGCAGTCTTCACAGTTCTATAAAAATTTCTTTCTAAATACACACATAACTATTTCATCAATTTTGTGTTATTTTCCTCCTAGAGTGCTCCTTCCTCTAAGCTTCCATTTTTCTTCTGATTTAGACTGATTGTTCTCTAGACCTGTGGTACAACATTACCAAGGAATACTACAGGTTTTCTGCTTCAGATTCCCTGCTTAAGTTTTGAGTTCAAGTCTGAAAATGAATCTGATTATTCTCATATGGATGATATTTTCACTGCTTATAAAATCTCAGGTTAAAAACTCACTTGAAAGCATTACTCCATTATCTTCTGCATCCCATATTCAATGTATTGTTTCCTTGGTCTCTGTTTTTAGGAAAGAAGAAACTAGGTGACAACTCAAATTTTGGGTAAACTCTTTGCCTTTCACATCTTCCATTGTTTTTTAAATTTGGGTTATCTTATTTGGAGGGGGAGACTTTGCTACTATTTTATTTTTATTTATTTTTATTTAATATTTTAAACAAATATTTATTTTTTCATACACATTTCTTTTTTTCCTTTTTGTTGAATTTAAATTTTAGTTAGTTAACATACAGTGCAATATTGGTTTCAGGAGTATAACACAGTAATTCATCACTTACATACAACACCCAGTGCTCATCACAAGTGCCCTTTTTAGTACCCATCACCCATCATGAGCTATCTTACTTTTTTTTTAATGTTTATTTATTTATTTTGAGACTGAGAGAGAGCAAGTTGGGGAGGGGCAGAGAGAGGGGGAGAGAATCCCAATCAGACTCCACACTGTCATTTTAGAGCCTGAGGTGGGGCTCTATTTCATGGACTGTAAGATTATGACCTGAGTTGAAATCAAGAGTCACATGTTAACTGACTGAGCAACCCAGGAACCCCTTGACGTATCTTATTTTTAACTGTAAAGTTCTTTCTTGAACTGAGTTACCTTAAAAAAGATAGACTCCTATTTTTTTCTTAGATGCAGTACCTTTTTATTAAAAATTTGACATTAATTTCTCTTTATTAGCTCAGCTTTCCTGGTTCTTTCCTTTTTTTGCTTGTTTTATTTTGTCTTCATATCAGGAATTCCTAAGATGTTAAATGATCCTTGGTTGACTGTTAATATTTAACAGTAGGATTCTAAAAAGCTGTTTAGCATGTGTATGTGTGAGTGTGATTGCTCAAATAGAACATATCACTGCATTCTGTAGTGATACCAGGCAAATGTAATATCTGGCCAACTTTTCTCTGCATAGGAATTCTCTAGTGTCCAGCCTGGGAGGAGAGTGCCTTGTTTCCAGCTTTCTGGGAATGGGGTGGAGGAATGGGGACTGTAGCCTTTAAGTTAACCCACCTTTATCTCTAATATGTGTGATGTTCCTGACCCTAGAGCCTATCTATATTAACTTCTCCAGAAAATAAACCTATGATTTCCTTGGGGATAGGGTAGGTGGAGTTTGTCAGCTGGATCTTTGGTGTTGTTCAGGGGATCTTGGAGCACAGTACTTTTGTATTCTGACTTTCAGTAAAACGTCATGTTTTCAGCTTTGTGCCTTCATGCTTTCCTCTTTCTGCTTTTTGTGGTATTTAGAACCTTGAGTGCTGAAGCCTTTCTGGGATTCTGTGTTGGAATGAAAGAGAAAGGGAGTAGTTTATGTATCATAGATATCTCCATTTTGTGGGCACATTGGTGGTAGCTTTATGACCCTGTTGAGCAAGTTTCCCAATCCTCCATTTTATATCTTCCCAAAATTTGTGGAAAATTTTCATTTCATTGATTATTCCTTTGTTATACTTCTATCCTTTGGAAATTTATATTTAAAAAAATTTTTTTAACGTGTCTTTATTTTTGAGACAGAGAGAGACACAGCATGGACGGGGGAGGGGCAGAGAGAGAGGGAGACACAGAATCGGAAGCAGGCTCCAGGCTCTGAGCCATCAGCCCAGAGCCCGACGCGGGGCTCGAACTCGCAGACTGCGAGATCGTGACCTGAGCTGAAGTCGGACGCTTAACCGACTGAGCCACCCAGGCGCCCCAGAAATTTATATTTTAAAAAGAACACAATTGGAGCACCTGGGTGGCTCAGTCAGTTAAGTGTCCAACTCTTGATTTCAGCTCAGGTCATAATCTCACAATTTGTGAGATCAAGCCCCACACTGGGCTCCGCACAGTGCAGTGGGATTCTCTCTCTCTCTCTCTCTCTCTCTCTTCCCCTCCCCTGCTTGTGTGCTCTCTCTCTTGAAATAAATAAAAAGAAATAAAACACTATTATTTTAGTGGGTTTTGAAAGGGAGAAAACATATGTAAATGTTTGTGGTCATTCGATCACACTTAAATGAAAGTCTTATATGTTTGTGTTTTTCTTATTTTTCAAAATTAAACACATAGTTGTTGGCTTATATCCAGTATGTACTGTTGGATATAAAGAAGTACTGCTTTTGGCTCACTAATAATTCTCATCTTTTTTTAAATTATGCAAAATGTATTTGGATTTTTTTCTCTAGCAATAGGCTTTTGGTTTCCCTCCTATGATCTAATATTCAAGTATTTGTGAAAATAAGGACCCACATACAAATGTAGGAAAGTTTACAAAATACAACTGTTGTTTGGGGACCAAGGCCATCCAGTAATAGCTTGAAGTGTTTGTCCATCAGTTAGGACAGCCAAATTGGGAGTACAAGAACAGTTTAGGAGTGACAATGTATAAGGTACAAAAGTCACAGACATGGACCTTGAGGACTGTTGACAGATTCAGGGGTTCAGAAATGAGGTTGACATTGCTTCTTTCTCACCACGTGCCTTCACTTCCAGTATGTCTGTGTGATTCCATCAACCCCATTAGCTGAAACTGTTTTCATCCTTCAGCACCCAACCTGGATAGTTCCAATACTGTGAGACCTTCATTCTCCATCCCTGGCAGGGCTCATTGCTCCTTAAATACTTTGCCCTTGCTTTCTTTTTCAAACCTTCTTTGGTGGTTTCCAAACTCTTCTGTGAACTGGTGCTAAGTTGTGAAAAAATTTAACTAGTCTAGAAAAATTGGAAAAGTAAAGAAATTAACTGTGTGTGTGTGTGTGTGTGTTGTGAGTATACGCATGGTGTGAAGTTCCAACTCTTTTTTCTTGGTATAGAATATCCTTTATTCTTATTGAATACCAGTGAAATGTTTTTTTCTTTTATGAAATGATTATGATATTAGATGGTGGTCAAACAAATGTTTACTTGGCAAAAAAAAAAATTTTTGGAAATACCAGAGGCTGTTATGATACACAGGAGAAGTTGTCCCAATAAGCCATCAATGGACTTAGCTATATCCTCTCTGCTTAGCTATTGCCTTTCTTAGAGCACATGATTCTGCCGTGGTGAGTTTCTATTCCTGGACTGCTTGTGTAGGATCCTTAGAAAAGAGTATATCCAGGGGTGCCTGGGTGGCTCAGTCGGTTAAGCGTCCGACTTCGGCTTAGGTCATGATCTTGCAGTCCGTGAGTTCGAGCCCGTGTCGGGCTCTGTGCTGACAGCTCAGAGCCTGGAGCCTGTTTCAGATTCTGTGTCTCCCTCTCTCTCTGACTCTCCCCCCGTTCATTCTCTGTTTCTCTCTGTCTCAAAAATAAATGAAAGTTAAAAAAAATTAGAAAAAAAAAGAAAACAGCATATCCCTGGTAATTAATGAATGAACTGGTCACAGTCCATGGCCACTGGGTCAAGGGCTTGCTTTAAGGGGACGGATATTCCTAGTCTGGGTCTCAGGTCTTCATATTAATGCCATTGTTGCATGTTCTGTGCTAAGTCACTTCCCTGTCCTCTGACCCCACCTGAAGCTTTCATAGGGCAGCAAGGTCAAAGCTTGGCAGTATCACAGGAATAAAATTCTTCCAGCACTTAATAGCTCCTCCTTCCTCCTCAGTTTAGCACCCATCCTCTCCTTGCCTCTTCCACTGAGTTCCTTAAGGGGTCCTATTTGATTCATCACCACACCCTTGCTCTCTTCTGGCAACTAGTCCAGTGCCTGGAACATAGTAGGCACTCAGTGTTTTGTAGAAATAATTGTAAATAATCATGCCTAAAAATTTCATAATGATTATAACTTTTATGTGCCTCCATGCTTTTGCCGCGTACTAAAAACAAACAAATGAACATTAGGTATCTTGGAAATCATAAATCTTAAGGAAATCATGGATAGGCTTATGAATTTGTGATCCTCTTAAAATTGTATGCAAAATCTTGTGTATGTTCTGTGTATGTGTATTTTTCTGGGGAAGAGTTTTCAATGCTATGTCTTCCAAAGGTTAAGAGCCACAAAGAAGAGGAGTCTTGGAGCTATGCACAAATGCATCTGAATGTAAATTCTAAGATGGCAAATGCTGTATCAGTGCAATTATTATGCTCTATAGGAGTTTTCTACTTTGGAATTTCCATCCTTTGGGCCTGACCACACTTTTTGTTGCCATATTTTCTGGGAAACTCCATAGGTTTTGGGTTTTTCAACCCCCAATAGCTTTAGGTTTATACTTACTGGAAACCAACCCTGGAATGTTTGAGTCAGGATCACTGAGCTTGGTACATGAATCTGAAGCTCCAGGTGACTTGAAGAGATTTCTAGGTTAATAGCTAACTGGATTGGATAGAGCATTTTGTTTCACAAACATGATCATAATTTGTTCTTATTTACTTTCAAATTATAAATGATTATTCAGTAGTTTTTTCCCCTCCTTTTTAAACAGGCTCTTGAAAACATTGCTTTAATGAAAAATAAAACTTAAAAACAGCTGTGGTGTTGGTATGTAATGATTGAAATATAATTAAGAGTTGTAATTATTCTCAATTAGTCATTTGGAATGTCAAAGTAAGGGCCCCAATCAACTCAACCCAGGCAAGGGAGCACCGGGCCTGAGATAGAGACAGGGTGCAAGGTAGGGAGGATTTGACTTGGGGACCCTTGAGCACTCGATTGAAGAGGTTTGGTCATGGGATGGGCATCTAGGGATTGATTCCTTATGTGTGAAAGGTCCCAACCTTCTCTGAGTTTGGGAGTAAAGAAAGCTCTGCTCAGGGGAACGTATTTCTCAACAATGTTTCCCTGAAGATTTCTAAAGTTTATCTACTCTAAAGCAGACTGACATCCTGGAAAAACATCCTCCTTTTATGAAAATGTATCTCATTTGAGGGGAAAGGACCAGTATTCCTTTCCCCTATATCCCATCAAACCCCCATTACCTGGTGTCATTTCTAGGCTGACAGCCTTCCTCGCTGCCCTAATTTTGTGCTGCCTTTCCTGTACCCACTTCCCCCATGGTCCTGTTAGAAACCTTGTCTGTCCCCACCTTTTTTCACAGTTAATATTACCAGACTTCCATAACCCCATGGTCCTGCCATTCGTTCGTAAATGAACCTGAGCTGTGATTGGTTGCCATGGTTTTAACATGGAGGGAATTGAGTAATGTCTGGAACATTTGGCTTTTTGGGCTGGTCCTCCTGGTCATGTTATTCCCTCCTGAGTCCTCTTCCTGCATTTGGGTGATACTGATGCCTGGGTGAGGGTGGGAATAGGAGGCATATCTGAGAAATGGCATGCCTAGCAGACTTGTTAGTTGGGGATGCAGACACATGTGGCAGAACCATGGCGAAATGTGGCTGGAAAGGCCCCTTCCTACTGCTTCATAGCAGTGGACTCTGACATTTGAGTTTTATCTACCACTGTGGGCTAGTATGGGCTCTCTGGAGGATTCTGAGTGAAGAGACTTGGCCAAAGTTGGGGTTTGGTCAGACATCCTATTTGTGGGGGCAGATAGGTGAGGGGAATCTGGAAACAGAAAGATGTGTGGAGACCGCTGCTATGGTCCACAGGAAAGAGGCAATGAATGTCAGGAAGCTTGCCGTGGGCTGATGAAGTGGTGGGGTCATGGGGTGGAGTCTGGGGAGTGGCAACACAGGAGACTGGGTGCCCAACATGATGGTTTGGGGGAGTCAGGAGGAAGGGACTGGTCAAAGCTGTTGAGGTTGGGAAATCTTGAACTTAGATAATTAGAAGCATTAAGCATGGGGTGGTAAGGCTGGTGGTGAGAGAAGGGAAAGAAAGAGTTTGGAATGAGTCATATTATTTGAGAGAATATCCCTTTGGAAGTGTCCAGATGGCATGGGGAATATGGGAGCTGTGTTGGAACACCCTTAGTAATAGAGCAGAGTGGAAATATGAGAGACTGGGGACCAAGTCTGTTGTAGGGATGCTGTGTGAACCCAGGGCCAGAAAAGAGCCAGGAGCAAAACAGTCCTGCTATGATACCTAATGGCTTTCTGTAGATCTTCATTCATCCTTTTTTTTTTTTTTTTTTTTTTTTTTTTGAGAGAGAGAGAGAGAGCATGAGAACATGCGAGCAGGGGAGGGGCAGAAGGAGAGAGAATCTTAAGCAGCCCAGCGTGGAGTCTGATGCAGGGCTGGATCCCACGACCCTGGGATCATGACCTGAGCCAAAATCAGGAGTTGGATACTTAACCAACTGAGCCACCCAGGGACCCCTAGATCTTCATCCTTAAGGACTGGCAACACCTGTGAGTTGTGTCTCTTGCCTATTGAGCTATGACAGGGAGTTCCTGTACTGGTTAGGAGGCTCTGCCTCTGGAACTGGGCAGATCTGAGTTCTAATCCCACCTCTTCCACTTGTAGCTGTAAAATGGGACAATAATAGGGCCTTCCTTGCAGATTCATACAGCAAATACTTACTTCTGTGTGCTAAGCACTGTGGGTAGGGCTCCACATAACTAAATCAGAATCTGGGGGGACTGGTGTGAAAGGGTGTCCAGGTATTTGTGTGTGTGTGTGTGTGTGTGTGTGTGTGTGCGCGCGTGCATGCGCGTGTGTGCGTGTGTGTGTGTGTGTGTGTATTTTTAACCAGTCATCTTTTATTGGATGGTAATTCTGAATCAGGATATGAAAGGATTCAAGGGTGCCAGGAAAAGCTCACGGTCAGGAATGCCGAATGTGCCTCCACACTGGGCCCTCTTCAGTGGTGCTTGCATAGCTGCTCCTGTCTGAGTTCTCTGTAACAACAGCAGTAGTTGAAAAGCATATATGCTGCCAGAACCATAGAAATCCCAGCGACGCCTCCTGTCTTCACATAGACACACTTGTTGTAATACTGGTAGTAACCTCTTTGAAATGCTCCAGGAATGCCTTTAGGGGTGAAATCTTGTGTCATTATCCAGCTTGACAGCTGTCCTAGCCTCACATCCACGAGCTTCTCCTCCTTCACTGGTATGGACGACGCCATCTTGGAGTCTGTATATTTTTAAGGCACGCTGTGTGATTCTAATCTGCAGCCAAGGTTGAAAACAACTGAATTCGCAGAAGAAGGGTTGACTAGGGAAGAGAAAGGAAATCTCGCCAGAAATGCATATAAGAAATCTCAGAGGGACAGGAGCGGAAGGCAATTTGGACAGACTGCAGAAATCGTTTTAGTATATTGTACAAACTGTAGTTCATGATTTGCTGGTGGGTCATGAAACCAATTTACTGTGTCATGACCGGCTTTAAAAACAAATAGAATAAGATGGGATTGAAAACATCAGAGCTCATAGTACATCCTAAGGATCATGGTTTCTTGGAACTTGTGTTTCAGAAACCTGTGTGGGTGTGTAAGCTGGGTCTCCTGCAAAACGTATTTCCCGTTATGAGCACGGTGACAGGTTTCTGGGAAACACTGGTCCAGCTGGATGGAGGGAGGCTGGGGGGGACTGTGAAATGTACTTGAACTTTGTCTCTAGGGTAGTGGGGGGCCTTGGAAGGATTTTCAGGAGAGAGTGCATTTGAGTGAGCCCTCACTTGCCTCATGGGCGGTGTGCTGTAGGAGCCGAGGTTGCCCCTGCAGTGGTGGTCCTTGGAAGAGTCAGTCAGCTGCCTGGGGGAGTAGAGGGGCTGAGAGATGTAAGGAGGACACCAGGCCACACTGCTGAACTTTGACTTCTCACCTCACCTTTTCTACTTTTTCCTTCTGGGGCAGGTCCCTGGGTCTTTGGTCAAGGTGCACACTGTCCCCTCAGACCCCGTCAGAAGGGCCTGATTCAAGACCTTTGTAGCATTTTCCTCTCATGTTTCCATTTGGAGAGCTCAGAATGGCTTCAATAATTCAAGCAGGGAGAGAGAAGCCTCGAAATCTTCTTTAAACCGTGGCACTGTTTGGGTTTCTGGCTCCTCTACACGCAAAAATATCAAGATAGATGTAACAGATGCTTTGAGAGCAAATTTCCTTTGAGCTGGTATCAAACATAAATGTTGGGCCTGAAGGGGATATTCAGAAAATTGTGGTTTGGAAAACTCCATTTTATCTCAGTGAAGGTTGGGCACTCCTTGAGCTTCCTCTTAGGGCCAGAGTTTACTGGTTCTTAGTGGTGCTAGGGGCTCAGGTTAGTGGTGGGAGCAGCCAGAGAGCCTTCCTCCCATATGTCCCTCCAGGGCTAGGGCATGGTGGGATGGGAGAGAGAGGAGTGGCATCCGCTCCCACGTGCACATGTGAATAGTGAGTGGCAGCACAGGGAGCCCCTCCTACCAAGTCCCCCCCCCCCCTTGTACTTCAGCCACATGGGCCTCCCCTCTTTACTTGGCCACACTCACTCCTGCCTTAGGCCTTTTGTGTCCCCTCTTCCCATGCTGGGAACACTCCCCCTCACGTCTCCACAGATGTCTCTGCTCAAATGTCACCCTTTCTGCAGGCGACCATCTAGATAATTTTTCTTCCAACACTTTTTCATTCTCTCCTCTTGCTTTCCTTCTCTTTAGTATCAATCCCTACCTGAAATGATTCATGGGTCAGTTTTTGGTAGTCTTCTCCCCCAGCTCAAGGGCAAGCTCCTCGAAGGTGGGTCCCATGTCTGTCCATGTCTTCCTAGTTCCCTGCTATATCTTTTGTGCCAGACCATTTGGAGGGCATGTGGAACATGGGAGCTGGTGCTGAGTACTTCTTTAGTGAATGAATGGTAGACATGGGCCTCACGGATGGATAGACTGATTCATCCTTCATTCAACCATGTTCCAGGCTTGTTTCTTGCTGGTGAAGGGGGTTTGTAAAACTTGGTTAATGGCCTTTGGTAGGGGACAGCCACCTACAAGGTGACACAGCATGGTTTTTGTACCCCAGTGTCTTCCCCTGGGGCTAGACCTCTGTTCAGAAGATGCCCTGCTTCCTCGGGGGCTTCTAGATGGCCTTTAGTAGTTTGTCCTTGGGGACTGACAACAAGGATCCATGTATCTACTGAGACCAATAGGGAAATCATTATTAGCATTGTGCCATTAGCAAACCTATTCTACTAGTCCCAGATCTGGGACACACTCACATCCCCTTCTCTGCTCCTGGGGCCTTTTGCCACCTCCTCCCACCTGTTTGCATTCCCTCCCTCCTCTGTACCTAGGCTGATAACACTTTCTTTTTTCCTGTGTCATTCTTTGAGCTCCATTTGAGGCCAATGAAAATTTCTCCCCACAAACTCAGATGTGTAATATGTATCATTTTCTGTAAATTGGAGCCTCCATCCTGCCAGGCTGGTAGGAACTGTGTCTCAGTCATTTCTGGGTACTGCCTCTCCTCCAGGGAGTGTGGGCGTGCCAGGCAGGACTCAGGCAGAACCAATGGTTTGGAATCACCAGAGCCATTGGGCCGTCCCCACAGTCCCATGGGTCCCCAGGTTCATGTTTCTGCTGTTTATTTGCTATACTTAGAGCCCGAGTCTTGTGTCCAGAATACCTACTGCTGTTCTTGCAAAGCACCTACTGCATGTGTACTTGCAAAGAAAAATAGGAGGGGCACCTGGGTGGCTCATTCTGTTAAGTGTCCAACTTTGGCTCAGGTCGTGATCTCACAATTCTCAAGTTCGAGCCCTGCATCAGGCTCTCTGTGTCAGCACGGAGCCCACTTCGGAACCTCTGTTCCCCTTCTCTCTCTGCCTCTCACCTGCTCACACATTGTCTCTCTCAAAAGTAAATAAATATTAAAAAAAAAAAAAGACCCTGTTCCTCCCTGAGGGACCAGTTTGTTTAGCTTCCAGTCATAAGGGTCCACATGTAAAAAGGATAAGTAAGCAGATTAAGTGTTAAATTGACCAAGGACTCCAGCCGTTGGGAGGAAAGAGCGGGAGGCTTGGAGAGGTGGTGGAGGGCTCCCTGGAGGGGACAATATGCACCTGCCCCTGGAAGTTGGGCTGATTTGAGAGTTTGCTTTGGGGAGAAATTTATCCCCATATCAGTCCAATGCCCAGCTGGCCAACTCCACAGCCCACATAAAGTGAATTTGCTGGAAGAAAGAGCCATAGTGAACTCTTGAACTCTGAAGGACTTGAAAAAGTACGTTCTTGCTGTATCGGTGTGTCCCCGCTGCCGCCAGTCAGGCCTGACAAAGTTCAGTTTGGGATTCGGCAGCCCCTGGATGGAATTGCCTCTTCATACAACAGTGTGTGGCTTTGAAATGTTATATAACAAGTTCACCTGTCACAGGCCTGAGCAGCTTCTCAGCTGTCGCCCCCAGCTCTGCTCCCGCTGCAAAGGGGCCACATTAGAATCCAACCCCAGAGCAAATGAATCTGGAGTCCATTGAGATGGCAGGTGGTTTTTATAGCTTTCATGGGTTTTGAGTGGTGCACAGAACTGACAAAATGCCTCTCAAGGCAACAGCTTCACTGGACACAGTGTTTTGAAAGGGATTCAATTCCATTTAAATGATGGCATTTTTCAGTATTTTGCACATTCTGTACCCCGTCTTCCTTTTTATTTTCTATAGCCAAAGTGCAAATGTGAATTAAAATTGCCTGGGAAAATCCAGGCATAAATATTAAAACATTTGGCTGCTGGTTAAAGGGAATTTATGTCTGCATTTTCTCTTTGTTGCAGAAACTTGTTTTTATTTTTGGTGGAAGTTGTTATTCCAGACGTTAGAAGATGTGTTTCTTGGTGTTTTCCCCCTCTTCCTTTAGCAACCCCTGTGTCCATCCACTTGCACCTACCCTTCTGTCTGGTGGTTTGGAAACAAGACCATCATCTACAAATCAGGCGGGGGTCAAACCCCAGTGTCCACAGGGCCCAGCAGGTAAATCAGTGAGTGATGTAGGCAGGAGGCAGACAGTGAACCAGAGGGGATGGGTCCATTTGGAAAGACAGAGAGCACTCTGCCAGCTCCTGGTTGCCACAGAAATGCAGACCCAAGGTGTGGCTGTGTCTCCAGCATTTTCAAGAGAAGCTGGAATCCAGATTATAAGGGGAAATTTCTTGACTTTTAAATGTCGATGGCTAAAAAACAACCCAACCATGTGATTGAATAAAATCCATATGCCAGATTGAACCCGTAGGCTACCAGCGTAGAGCGTCTGTTAAAGATTGTCAGGTTCTCCTGGCCCAGGAATAAGTGGGCTTACCTCCCTGTGTAAGGGAGTTCTCTTGGGCCTTTAGCTGTCTCTTCCAGCAATAGTTTTACCTTCAAAGAGGGACCTGATCCAGAAGAGGGAAAAACCTTCGCTGGAGAGGCACAGGACCCGTACTTTTGTTCATACCCTGCAGCTTCTGGGGCCTGGTGACCTTGAGAATCTATGGGTCTCAGTGCCTCTATTCTTTGAAATAAGGAAAATTGTTTCAGGATTACCCACTCGGTTTCTTGTGAGACAAAAAGGATAACATCAGTAACTATGATTTGGGGAGAGTAAATCCTGAGTGCTGTTCTTATTTTGTGTGGCCAGCATCTGGTGTGAAGAAATCATGAACTTGAAAAGGATGTTCTGCTCCATGCCTGCCCAGATACCAGCCTGGTTCTTCATTCTCAAGGGCAGTGAGCCTTGGGGCTTTCTGTGCACATCTACCAGCATGATTTCCCAAACCTGTCACAGCACAGGCCACAGAGGAAGAGGAGGAACAAGGTAGGCAGGAAGCAGAATCTGGGTACAGCAGACCCCTTCCCACTCCACTGTGCTGTTATGGCTCAGAGCAGCTTTGAAAAATTGGGGGTCCCCTGGTTTGTTTAAATAAACAATAAACAAATAAATAAATCATAAAATAAATAAATAAACAAAGAAATATTATCCAGATAGTGTTTCCCAAACTGGAGTTCCAAGGCACACCACTCTGCCTAGGATGTTGAGAGGAATGAGAAAGGATCCCATACTCAGGCAAAATGAGAAACATTGGAGTAAAGTCAGATGAGTTTCTTTCCAGCAGGACTCCACAGAGTTTTAGAGGTTGAGAGTGTCCAGTGTTTCTCAAACCTTTGTTTATTGAGTACATGTTCACATTTCCTTAAGACACAATTTTACTCTACCTGAGTTTCCTACATGCCGCCTGAGTGCTAGGCACAGGGGACAGAACAGTGAACAAAAGCAGACCTAGTCTTGGCCCTGGCCTTGTGATGCTGAGAGTCTTGTTGGGGACAGTGGCATGAATCAAGTAAGAACACACCCAGTGTAAAATTGTAATGGGAGAAAGGATGCACAGGAGAGAAGTGTGATGCCATTAGGGGATTTGCTCCTTTCTCTGGCGATCCGGAGGGCGAGAGGAAGGGTTGAGGGAGCTGGGAGAGATAGAGAGGCATTTATCAGCTGGAGAGGCATTAACCAGGGCCATGGGCGCTTCCTAGAAGTGGAGAGAAACCAGTGTGGTGAGATATCTGGGGGGGTGAGGACACATGGGGGTCCGATGGTGGTGATGGGAGGCATGAAAGCCTCCTTCAGCCATGGCTTGGCCCCTGCCTGACATGACTTGGAGCCTATCCACACAAGGCAAGCTCCCCCTCTCCTGCCAGGGTTGCAGGACGCCTGCACGGGCTGAGCTCGTGGAATAATGAACAAATGCTAGCTGCCTGGAGCAGGACTTAATTTCTTGCTGCTGTGTCTGGTCTTTGTCCTGGGGCTGTGGTCAGCTTTCCACGCAGACAGATTCATCCTTGAGAAGGATGTTGCTACCTGCTGGGACCGCCAGCGGGTGGCTCAGTTCCTAGTAAGGTTCTCTTTGCTCCCGTTTGCTCTGAAATCAAGAATTTGTTGATTGTGCCTCCCTGGTGGCTAATACTCTCTTGAATTTCATGTTACTTGGAGTGCACACCCAGCCAGCACAGCATCATTGCCTACCACGTGTTCACAATTCACTCAGTAAATATTTCTTGAATGTTATGCTGGGCACGAAGCGGGAGGGGTGGACAAGGCAGTGGAGACCCCCTGCTCTCATCCAGCTGTCCTTCAGGTGGGGCGGTGGGAGGCTGAACAAGACTGGCAAGCCTGGTAGGTGTAGGAAGCGCCTGACCTCAATCAGAGAGCTTCATAGAGGGCTCCTGGCAGAAATGCAGTCTGAGGTGTGGTCTTGAGTGAGACAGAGAGAATGCAAGGGCAGGGGGAGGCCAGGTACAGGACAAGAGGGGGGAGAATATGGCTCAGTCATGTGGCTGCAGCACGGGGGCAGGGCTGGCAAGGCCACTTTGTAAGATTTCCTCTTTCCCTTGATCCCCTGGAGAAGCTTCCCCGGAGTCTGTGGGAGAGTCCTGAGCGGCCTTGGTCACAGTCAGCCAGTGCAATTCTATTTTTTCTCTGGAGCACTCCAGACCCCAGGCACAATAAACCAAGCCTTGTGTGTCTCAGCTACTGCCTGTACGAGTGGGTGGCCACACGAGTGATGTCGAAGTTGCAGGAAGTAATCGCTGCCAACTCTTGGAGTACCCTTCCCTCCAAGAAGCCTCTGCCTGGATGCCCTGAGCCGATGAAATGATAGAACTGCCTCGACCAGAGACAGCTTTTTTCATTTAATGAGAGGGATGGGGGTAGTGGGAACACATCGGCTGCAGTGACCTTTTACAGTAGGAAGAGATATGCCAGAATGGAAACAATTATCTCAAGTGCCCTCGGGCACCAGCTTCCTGTTGATAACATGTGGTGCTAATTACCTTGAAGAATTCAGGACAGATGTTGGTGCCTGGAATTAATTGGCCAGCAAAGGGGCTGAGCCTGGCTTAGGACCAGGAGCCAAGGTGGGAGGCTCCACCTTCTTACTTCCTGCTGGCAGGTGTGGTTCCTCTCTTCCTCTAGGCGCTATGCTTTTACCGCACTCTTTCAAGGGAACCCAAAGTGTGACTGGCTGACCAGTCACCCCTCTGTGTGTATAGCCTTCTAGAGCTGCAGGGGAGGAATAGGATGCCAGTTAATCAAAACACTTTGTGTGGAAAAGGTCAGCATGGTGGGGCTCCCACTATATATCTTCCCAGAATGGGAGGTATTAACATGCTGCCTCTGCTCTCCTTTCAGTACTGCCCAACCTGAACCGTGTGGTCAGGAAATCGCATCAATGCTGTGGATCCCAGATGGCCATGCTTTTATTTAAAAAGACTAATGGTGCCAAGTCCGATCACAGTTTTCCTTCTTCCCATTGGACCCATTATTTGGAAGGTGGGCAATGACCTGGGGCATGTGCAGTGCTTTCCCTGCTGTGAGCACTGTCTCTGTGCTCTACGTTTTTGTCTTTTATGGCAACTCATTACAAGTGTAAATATTTATGACAGTATTAATTAACCTTCACCCGGGGCCGCTGTGTGCCAGGCCCTGGGCCAAGCATTCCACATGCATCATTTTGTTTAATCCCCTAACAATCTAATGAGGTCTCTTATGCCCCTTTCGCAGAAAGGGAAGCTGATGTCCAGAAAGGTCAACCAACATAGCCAGGCCACCCAGTTAGCCTATGAGTCGCCAGGACTTGAACTTAGGGAGTGTAACTCCAGAGATACCTTTGTTCCAGTCCCCCTTTCCACTGGAACCTGAGTTCCACAAGGATGGAGACAGTACCTGTCTTGTTTGCCTGCACTCATTAGTTGCTCATGGAAGCTAAGCACTCTGGAGGACACTCAGTAAGTGTTTGTTAAGTGAATAAATGAGCTTAACCCCCAAGCGTTGCTTGGAAGTGAGAACAGGAAAGGCGGGTTTGAGGCAGAGGGTCAGGGCTGAATGCATTTACTGTGTGTTTTGTAGACATAGTCTGGAGGGCTGGAGTGTAGGAGGGTTTACCACTCCAGGAAGGTGAAATGAAAGCTGCTTCCTTTACTCAAGGGAAGCTCACTTTTGCAGAATGGAGAAATTGTTGCTATTAAAGGTAGCAAATGGTATGGGTCATTTGGTTTTGTTTCTTAGCTTCCAACATCTTCCAGCTTTAAAAACTCTAGTCCATAATAGGTAGCTAACTGAAGTAGAAGAAACCTCTAGACAGTGCCAGTTCACCTTTCTGGAATCCTTAGAGAATCTTGCACTCCGTGTGAGTGGGGTGTGTGCGCATGTGTGTGTGTGTGTGTCGGTGCATGGGAGTACCTTCATTACTGAACTTAGCACGTTGAATTTTCTGCAGGGTGTGCCTCTCATTTTCACCAAACAAAGCTGTTTCCTTTTGAAAAAATTAAATTGTACCAACAAAACAGACAAGCCTGAAGGCTAAAGTAAAATCACTTGAAAATGTATCACCCAGAGCTAACTGGTAGATAATTTGGTGAATATCCTTTCAACATTTGTGTGTATGTAAAATATAATTTTACAGAGAGTAAAATACCATAAATACTACTTTGCAATCTGCTCTTTTCCCTCCATTTACTCTACTGTGCAGACCTTTCCCTGTCAGTGAATATGGTGCTACATTATTCTTTTTAATGGCTATATAGCACTCTATCGTATGGCTGTTTCATGATTAATTTAACCTGTCCCTTATGATGTGCATTTATCCACATTCACATGGCACTGTAATTATCCGTTTAATCATCTGTCTTTCCCTGTAGGCTGTGAAAGCACTGAAAGCAGGGATATTTCCGAATCCACAGGCATCCAATAGGTGTCCAATACATTTTGGATGGATGGATGAGTGAGGGAGGAGAGGAAGAGGCTGTGTTTTGTCATTGCTGTGGCTTGTTTCTGGCTCAACCCATGTTCTGAATGACAGCCTATTAACCTAGGGCTGGTGAGGGCATTTTAGTGATTATAGAGCTCGACGTTGACTGTTCTTTTGGTGTCATGACTTTAAATCCTGGTGCTGCAACGAAGTATTTCTGACACCAATCAGATTAAATTCTGCTCTTTTTGAAGGAAAGTCCTTGGTTTCTTAACCCTGTGGGTTACTTTCCATGCAGTTACAGCCTCTTTTCTGCTCTTCTCTTCCAAGGCCACATTGGCTGCCCAGGGGAGATATCTCTGACGCATTTAGGGAAATAGCAATTGGCTTTTCGAGGGGAGTTGGGGGGCAGTGTCAGGCATGATGGTTCTCCCCCACCCCTCTTACCTTTCCTTACATTTATGAGCTGGATGCCTTACCCTATGCCAGGGGGATAAAATGTGCTGAAAAATAAGGATGAAAAAAAAAGAACAACCTTCAAGGCCATTAACTAAAAAAAAAAGTTAAAATTCTAGATGCCTGCTTCTAGGGAGAGTGAAAGATGTTGTTAAGATGGGGGTTTTAACCTGGGGAGCACTAATAGGAGACATAAGGGTTCCTTTGCTGTGTCTGCTAATCCTTGGAAATAGTATGCAGGACTTGGTATTGTGCGTGTGTGTGTGTATGTGTATATATATATATATATATATATATATGTATATATATGTGTATATATGTATATATATGTGTGTATATGTGTGTATATATGTATATATATAACCATATATATACACACATATGTATACATATGTATATATACACACATATGTATATATGTATATATACACACACACATATATATAATATGTATGCATATATCATATTCACCAAAAATATTCATCATCAAAAATATTATAATTTTTAAGCATGTGTATTTTTCTGGGCAACGGATTCATGCTCTTGTCAGATTCTCACAGGGTTTTGAGACATCTAGTTAGAAGAAAAGTAATTTAAATATGTAAACCTCATTTTCCTTATCTGTAAAATGGAACGATAACTCCTGCCTCAGAGTTGCGTAAAGATTGGTAAAAACAAGGTATTTAAAGTACCTGGCTCAGGTGTAGAGTAAACGGCCACTATTATATTGATGCTCCCAGGATAATAGAGCGTGACCTTTCTCTGATCATGGGTGATTGTCCATCCCAGCATTGCTGTGTGCATATGGAATGGGCTGTGACCAGAGGAGTGCTTTAGTGGACTTGCTCTTAGGAAGTGGTGGTCCCATGAACTGGAGAGAGGGGGAGGAGGGCTCAAAGACCTGTTAGGGGCTGTCTCATTGTCTGGGTTGAGGCAGGCACTGCTGGGACTAGAAGAAGATAGGAGCAAGCAGGAAAGACTCATTAGGGCTTAGTGACTGGAACTGGAGTTGAGAGACAGAAATCAGGAGGACCCTGAGGGTCTGGCTGTCTCTGATGAGAATGAAAATTTTGCTAACAAACCCAGAAAAGTCTGATGGTGGGGAGGAAGTCAGGTTTGCAGGAAGGGTCAGTTTACCCACATTAGGTCTGAGGAGAGATGAACCATATGAGTGGAAATAAAACAGCAGGAAATACAGGTCCTAGAGGTATAATCATTTTGGACACTCTTAGCTGTTTGTTTGCATGAATTGTAATTTATGGGGCTTTTGGGATTATGGCTGAAAGAGGAGATCTGACTTCTGGTGGACAGAGTTCCTGGAGCAGTGTGAGAAGCAGAAGACAAGGCGGTGGAGAGGATGCTCTAATGTCTGATCCCAGACTAGTCCCTATATTTGTTGGTGATATTAGGGATGGAAGCTGAAGATGATGTTTTCACAAAGGACCCCATGGACCATGGCAGTACTGGATGATGCCCTGGTGTCCACGTGACAGAGTGCTGTAGGGTCAGGGAGAGGATATTCTCCACGGGGTATGGAAGGTGGTGGCTCTGTGGGGCCATTAAGAGAGAGACTTTGTGCATTGATGTTGGCATGGATCCATGTGTTTGTGATGGATGCTTTCAGAAGCAACAGGAGTGAACCTTTCTTGTTGCACCATGAGGGCAGGACATTGATAAGGCAGAGGAGGGATGTAGCAGGTTCTGCACATTGGTCACAGATGACAGATGGGCCTATGAACCAGGAAGGGACACTCTCAGGGACTCTCAGGGACTGTTAGGGGATAGAGTTTCATCTAGTCTGCCTCTGAACCCCTCTATTATATTTTTTCTGTTCAGTTAGTTATTGCATTCTTCTTTGACTTCTGTTTGGTACTTAAAAAAATTTTTTTAAATGTTTGTTTATTTTTGAGAGAGAGCGAGCGAGAGAGAGCCTATGAGCAGGGGAGGGGCAGAGAGAGAGAGAGAGAGAGAGAGGGAGACATAGACTCTAACACAGTCTCCAGGCTCTGAGCTGTCCGCAGAAAGCCTGATGCGGGGCTCGAATCCATGAACTCCGAGATCGTGACCCAAGCCAAAGTCAAACGCTTAACTGACTGAGTCACCCAGGCACCCCTCTCTTTGGTCTTTTTAATATTTTCTATCTCTTCGTTGAATTTCTCATTGTGTTCATCCATTCTTCTCCTGCGGTAGGTGAGCATCTTTATGAGTCTTACTTTGAACTCTATATCAGATAAATTACTTACCTCCACTTCATTCAGGTTTATTTCTGGAGTTTTATCTTGTTCTTTCATCTGGATCATATTCCTCTGTTCCCTCATCTTGCTTTTGTCTCTCTCTCATTTGGCAATAGGACAATCTCTTTCATTTGACAAGGAGTGGCCTCGTATAGGCAGTGAAATTTATCTTCCCATCTTGCCCTAGTTCTTGCTGGTCTCCTGGAACTTGGTGATTATCTAAGCAACTTGAAGTATTCCTCATAGGTTCCAGTTGCTGTTAGTGGTGTACCAAGCCCTGTCTCTTCCAAAGGGAAGGATCTCACTCAGCACCTGATTTCAGGCTGATTTGAAGCCAGACCCTCAGGCAACAGCTTTTAAAGTATGTAAATTTAAATTTTTTTTTCAACGTTTTTTATTTATTTTTGGGACAGAGAGAGACAGAGCATGAACGGGGGAGGGGCAGAGAGAGAGGGAGACACAGAATCGGAAACAGACTCCAGGCTCCCAGCCATCAGCCCAGAGCCTGATGCGGGGCTAAAGTATGTAAATTTAAATAGTCTCGTGGGACCACAGTTACAACTCCTGCTGGCTTCTCTACCAGGTGATTTGGAGGTGTCTTCTTGGTGAAAGTTGCAAAATTGGAGCTCCAGACAAGTGTATAAACTCCCTCTGGGAGGTCTGGTGAGCCACAGTGAGGCCAAGGCAGAGCAAAAAGCTGGCACTGTGCTGCCCTCCCTTCTCTCGAGCCCTCACATAGCCTCTGGATGTGTGGCAAATCTGAAGACTGCCCCTCAGCCTGAAGCTCCAGGACAAGTAAATAGGCCTTTTCCACAGGAAGACAAGCGGAGTGTTTCAGTCAGCCATCTGTGCTGTGTCCTGGGGATGGTAGCCTTCCAAGAACTGTCTCTCGGGTTGTTTCAGTCCCATGAGGCCCAGCAACACAGGCCCCCTGGCCACAGAGCCAGGCATTGAATCCCTCTGTGGACTGTGTATGCCCTCTGGTTTTAGCAGGGCCGTGTCGGAGCCTGGGGTTGGGGTGGGCCTGCTGGCTGCTCAGTGGAGCCACAGGAGCACATGTGTGTAGGGCAAGCCTGCCTTTTTCGGGGAGACTATGGAAGAGCATGGGGGAGGGGCAAGCCTGCTAGCACTAAGGGAGTGCAAAAATGGCGCCCAACAGTGCCTCCTTCCACAGAGAAAGTCTTACCAGACCCCTGCATCTCTGACACATGCTTGAAGATTTGCAAATAAATAATCTTTTGCATGTGGTGTAAGTACTTTTCAAACTGCTGCTTTTGTGCAGGGTCCTGGGATGAGTAAGTCTGTGTATATGCCCTTAGGAGTGGTCTTTCATGGGGCACCAGGGTGGCTCAGTCAGTTATGCATCTGACTTTGGCTCAGGTCACGACCTCATGGTTTGTTGGTTCGAGCCCCATGTCGGGCTCTGAGCTGTCAGCACAGAGCCTGCTTTGGATTCTGAGTCTCCTCTCTCTGCCTCTCCCCCGCGCACACTGTGTGTGTGTGTCTCAAAAAAATGAATAAACATTAAAAAAAAAAAAGTGGTCTTTCAGGGGTGCGTGGATGGTTCAGTTGTTAAGTGACTGGCTCTTGATTTCAGCTCAGGTCATGATCTTGTGGTGAGTTCCAGCCCTGCATTTGGCTCTGTGCTGACAGTGTGGAGTCTGCTTGGGACTCTCTGCCTCTCTGCCCCTCTCACCTCAAATAAGTAAAAACTTTAAAAACAGAGTGGACTTTCAGTTCTACAGAGTCTTTTGGGTCTGCTGGCTTAAGTCCTGTTGGTTTCCAGAGCCAGATGTTTTGAGGGCTCATTGTTTAAGTCCCAAGGGCTGGGGTGCTTGATGTGGGGTATGACCCCCTTCCTCCTCAAGGAGAAAACCCATGTTTGTGTGCTACCTCCTAATTATGGGTTGCCTCTCTGGGGCTGGGGTTTTTGGCAAGACCACATCTCTGCCTCTCTACCCATCCTGATGGGGCTCTTTCATCCTTTGCTGCTGTGAAGCTCTTTAGCTAGTTTTCAGGTCTTTTTCAGAAGGAATTATTCCATATGTAGCTACTGATTTGGCATGTCTGTGGGAGGAGGTGAGTTCAGGATCTTCCTACACTGCTCTTTAATTTTTATAGGACATTTTAAACAGCTCTGTAATTTTTATAGGACATTTTGACACACAGGATGTTTTAAAAGTTCTACGGTGAAATCAATTGGCGGTTTCCTTTATGTTTTCCCACCTTCTCAACTTGCAACTTTTAATTCCAAAATAAATGGTAATCAAGCTTCTTCTTTCCTTTTTTAATGCTTATTTATTTATTCTGAGAGAGAGACAGAGAGCCTGCGCGGAAAAGGGACAGAGACACACACACACAGAATCTGAAGCAGGCTCCAGGCTCTGAGCTGTCAGCACAGAGCCCGACGCGGGGCTCAAACCCACAAACCATGAGATCATGACCTGAACCAAAGTCAGACGTCTAATCAACAGAGCCACCCAGGTGCCCCTTAATCAAGCTTCTTAAGATTTCTTATTAAACAAGAGTCGATGAGCCTGTAGGGTGGGTTTGTGAGATTTTTCTACACAGCAGTGTGTGTGACTTTGGTGACAACTGTTCCAGCCCTTTGAGATCATTGCTTTCCATGCTTATTGTGTTGAAGAATTGTCTTTAAGGTAAGAATCACTGTGGACCTCCCCATGATAGTGATTACATTTTTCAGGTCTGTCGATGGAGAACATATAATGACCAAAAACTACAAATTCAGTTCCTTTTGAATATGAATTGCATTGTATTAATTGCCATAGCACTTGCATGCATTAGAGAAACCGCACGCCTACGTGTGAAGCATGTATTCTGTCTACAAAGTTGGGTGTGTGTGTGGCTGCGTGAATCCCTGTAATAATTTCAAGGTCTTCCAGATTTGGGAATCCCCAGTAGGACCCACATCTCAGTACATCTTTTGCCTGTGTTGAAGCCTGCCCCTCCCTGGTTAGCTGGGAATTGTAAGGACATGGGCTTGGGCTTCTGGGAAGCCTGAATTTGGGATAAGTGGAAATATTATTAGGGTTTTAAAATATTTTGTCTTCAATTCACCTTTCCTGATTTTGAAGGAATATCTCATTCAAGTGGGAGTGGGTGAAAAAGACATTAATGGTCTTTTTCTCTCAGCCATTCTCTTTTCACATGGAAGTGTCTTTGCCCAGAAGAATCAGCACATGGCTTTTCCCCTCTCTCTCTCATTTTCTCTCCGGGAACTCAGAGTGTGCCTGCTTAAATGAGATAACGTATGTGAAGCACCCACCACAGGGCCTGGCCTCCAGTTCGTGTGCATTGAATCTTTGTTCTTCTCCTCTTCCTCTGATAGCGGGTTCCAAGCTCACTTGCAAATGTAGCATTGATCCCACAGCAAATATGTTTTGGCTTAGTGATGAGTCCGCTCAAAAGAAGGGAGAGAATTATTTAAATTATTGAAACACCTTAATCCATAAGCTCACATGAATATTGTTTTGAGCTAATAGTTTTATGCTCTTTGGCTTCTGTATTCCATCTTATAGGTGGTTAATGTCTCTTGCTGTCACATACTTGAAAAAATTCAGGCTTTTGAAATTTTCTTTTGTGTTAAACTTGCAATGGAGTATTGGATTCCTTGGTTCATTTTTAAAAAAGCCTTTTATCAAAATGTTAAGCTTGGTTAATTTGCATAAAATATTTTCTCCGCAATTTACTCTCTATTACTTTTGAAACGCAAATTGCCTCTGCTGCAGTGTGGGGCCGTTGTAATGGCACCGAGCTATCAGGGCTTTCCATTCCAGGGATGAACAAGTCTCAGGTTTGAAGCTCAAGGAAATAAATTGGAATCTTGCCTCCTCTCACTCCCTTGGGTGATCTGAGCTCATCTGAAGAAGAAAAGAAAGCAAAGGGAGCAGGGTTTGTGAAGACAGGGTTCAAAGGCCTGGGTTAGGAAGGTACAGGTGTGGGTTGGAAACTGGCATGTAGCTGTGTGCTCACGTGTGCTCAGGCAGTGGAGGAGGGAAGAAGAAAAGCCTTGGGGCGTCTCCAGAAAGCGGCTCAGGGGAAGCAGATCTAATGGGCATACATACACAGCCAGGTTCTTCTGCCTAAGACACAGTTCCCATCCTATCATTTCCCCACCGCTGCCGGCCAGCATTTACTGCCTTCCCACCAGCCCAGAATCAATTTGACATTCAAATAGGAAGCTGGTGGACATCAATACTGAAGGAAATAAACAAACTTCAGTGCACCAAGCAGGCTTTTGGGAAACCAGAGGCCAAGAGACTTTCCTGCCAACAGGGGCCATGATGGTTCTGTCTTAACCCAGAGTCACCTGACTACAGCCCAGATGTTGACATCTCCCATGCCTGGCAGTAGAGTGGAGCCTTTTTGCCCTTAGTAACAACCTCCCTTTAAGGTAAAGCTGCTCAGCCTTCACAAATAGCAGGTGGGTGGGCCAGGCTGATAGGAGGCAGCTGCTGGCTCCTCACACTCCCTTTTCTTAGAAAGAGGAAGACTCACAGAAAAGAGGGAGGGCTTCCTTGTTGGGGAGGGGTCTTCCCTTTGCACATGAGAAGCTCCTTCCATGACTCAACCTAGTCTTTTCTCTGAAAGCTCAGAAGGAGCTAATGTTAGTAGGAGCAAATGAATGTATTTGCAAATGAAAGGTGGGATTCGTGTGCAAGGAGATGGGGTTATATTTAGAGCCATGTAATTAAAGATCCATTTATGTCTGAGCATCCTTAAACAGACAAATATAAAACTCATGAATACCAAATTCTATTTGGGTAACTGGCTGGAAGCACACACACTCATGCATCTGAGCCCTGCCTCTGTCTGTTCAAGTAGAAGAGAAAGCCACCGCTGTCTCAACTTGGGCCACAACTTAGGGCTACAATAAAAAAAAAACACAAAAAACTGTATTTTTATCTCTTTCTATGTTCTCTGATTTAGAAAGTCTCTAGATGAAACTCTACATGATGCTAGATTGGTACTGACAAGAGAGAGACCAAACTTTCTTCTGAATTGTTTTCCTTTGGGACCTAAGCAGATGTGCTGTTTGAAACTTTAAGAAGGGTCAACGATTTGTATTTGTGATGTAATAAAAAATATATTTGTGGGGTGCCTGGGTGGCTCAGTTGGTTAAGTATCTGACTTTGGCTCAGGTCATGATCTCGCAGTTCATGAGCTCCAGCCCCATGTCAGGCTCTGTGCTGATGGCTCAGAGCCTGGCGTCTGCTTCTGATTCTGTGTCTCTCCCTCTCTCTCTGCCCCTCCCCTACTCACATTCTGTCTCTCTCTCTCTCTCAAAAATGAATAAACGTTAAAAAAATAAAAAATATATATTTGATCTTTGTCCCTGGTTCTGACACAGAGCTCTGAAAACCTTTAGAATTTCCTGAGTGACAGAAGTGTCTTTTGTTACCCATAATGAGTTCCTTTCAACCACATGTGTGTTTGTGCTAGTGAGGTGACTACTGGGACCCTAGAAACTTCAGGGTGAAGGCTGGTAGCCAAGGGAACCAATCATGTGGTTAGAAGGTTGGAAATTTGAGCCCATGCCCTGACCCTTGGGTAAAGAAGAGGGACTGGAGGTTCAGTTTAATCACTAATGGCCAATGGTTTAATCAATCTTGCCTACTTAATGAAACCTCCATAAAAACTCCTGAACAACAGGGTTCAGAGAGCTTCTGGGTTGGTGGATGCATCTGGGTGCTGGGAGGGTGGTACACCCAGAAAAGGCATGGAAGCTCTTTGCTCTTCCCTCCATACCTTGCCTTATGCATCGCTTCTATGTGGCTGTTACTGAGTTGTATCCTCCATAATACACTGGTAATAATGAGTATAGAGCTTTTCTGAGTTCTGTGAGTTATTCCAGTGAATTATTGAACCTGAGGAGAGGGTTCTGGGAACCACCAGTTTATAGCTGGTTGGTTGGAAGTATGGGTGGTCTGGGGCTTGTGACTGGTATTTGAAGTGAGGGAAGTGTTGTAGGACTGAGCCCTTTAACTTGTAGGATCTGATGCTAACTCAAGGTAGTGAGTGTCAGAATTGAATTGAATTATAGGACATCCAGCTGGTGTCTTGAAAGCTGGAGAACTGGTTGGTATGAGAAAAACCCTCCACCAATTTGGTGTCAGAAGTAAAGTGAGTAAAAACATCTCAGCACCTATTGAAAAACAATTTGTTTTTCACTTAAAAATACTTCAAAAATGAGAAAAAAACCCATCAAATTCCCAATCAAAAGCTCCACTAGCTTAGAAATAGGAAAAAGTTTCCGTTTTCAATGACTTAGTGGTAGTGAGAGAAAAGCTACCAATAGCTGACTTTCTCCATCCAATATCACATCAGAGATAATCATGTGAAATTATTGCAGTCATATTATTTCCCAAAAAAGTGGGCACAGCACATCTTTGGATTTCAAATGTGCTGGAGTTGAACTGCTGTGTTCTTTGCTATAGAATACAGGAGAGGCCCCTCTCCCCCTTCTCACTCCCTTCTCTGAATGTTGGTAACATGGGACATATTGAACACAATTCTCTCCTATCCTGTTTGGTGTTCATACCCCCTGTGATGTGGCATCTGAAGCAAAGAGAAAGCATTTGGGGAATCATGATTATGGCTGTCATTCTGAACCACAGAGGGGGACTGCACAGGAGAGTAGACATGCTAGGTTGCTTGGGGACAACTGGCCAAGTCATCCTAGAGATTTATTCTCAAGGACTTAGATGAAGATAGAGAGGGTTTGCTTATCAGCGAGTAGATGACAGAGATGGGAATAATGCCCAACATGTTGAGTGACAGATTTAGAAATCAGAAAGATCTTGACTGGATGGAGCCAAGCCTGAAATCTAATGAGGAAAAAGGTAAGGAAGGGAGTAAAGGTAAGGCCTAAAATACCAAGGGCACAGACACAGCAGGGGAAGGAAGGCCTTGGTCCATGTGGGTATATAACCTGGGGTTTTGCCCATCGTGAATGCATTCTGCGTCAACAGTGGGATGTGGGATGCAGGGAAGCAAGTGATCTTTGGCAGTGTTCTTAGTGGCGTGATGACTGCAGCGAGGGAGCTGACAGGCTTTCTCTCTTGCAGCCTGGTCTCCCTGGGGCATCCTACTCAGGTCAGGACCCCCACTGACAACTTCACAGACAGACAGATGGAGGGTGTGAGAGGAGGGCTCCAACAGAGGAACTGGAGGTCATACCAATGAGAAGGGAAGAAATCAGACTTTTTTGATCTATTTCCTGGGTCAGGGTTATTGCATTTAACTGAAACAATTTGTGGACCTGACCTGTGAAAGAGACACTTGGCTTGTTCTGGGAGGTCTAATGCAGGGGTTGGCAAACTGAAGTCTGCTGCTTGCTTTTGTAAATAAAATTTTATTGGAAACAGCCATATCGACTCCTATATATATTGTCTATGGCTCCTTTTGTGCTCTAATGGCAGGGTTAAATCATTCCCAAAGAGACTCTGTGGCCCACAAAGCCTATTTACTATCTGGTCCTTTCAAAAACAAAAGTATGCTGACCTCTCTATGGGAATAGTTTGGAGGTTTTGATGGTGGACATTTTGAGAAGGCCTATTTTCACACAATGAAAGGAAGAAAACTTAAATTTAAGGTATTAATTGAAGGTAAGAATTGAGTTACCTTCTTAGTGGGATTGATTTAGAGGTGATTAAGCATTAGCGGGTGTTTGGACTTAAGTGGCTCTTGACCTCTTTCCAGTTTTGGAAGTGTCTGATTTACTGCCTTGTGACATTACTTAAATTACTTCTGGGTTTATTTTATGACATATTTCAAATATGTCTCACCTCCACCCTTCCCTACACCACTCACTTTTCTTGTGCATAGGACCCACATCTCACTCTTCTCTCTAGCTCCTGTTATGGCTAAGTTAGATCTGCCCTACACTCTTGCCAAGTATATTTATAGTGGAAGGTTCCAAAAGTCTTTCTCTTTGGAGAGTTTCACCTACAAGGATGTCCAAAGGCAAGCATTTCAAGGGCAGTATTATAACAAAAATCTAGGGATGTATTGTGGATTAGAAATAGTAAAGGTCTTGGAGCCAATGTTGGAGAGATTTTGGCTTTATTTGGAGGGACACGGGAAGCCACTGCAGGAACTTCCCTCTTGAACAAAGGAGTGTCTGGAACCGTTTTGATTTAAAAGGATCCTCTGGACATCAGTTGAGACTGGACTATAGAGGTATGAATTAGTTTGCTGTGGCTGCCCCAGCATATTGCCACACATTGGGTGCCTTAAAACAAGAATGCATTTGCTCACAGTTCTGGAGGTTGGAAGTCTGTAATCAAGGTGTTTGAGTGGTTGCATTTCCTCCTGGGTTCCAGGAGAGTATCTGCTTTTGCCTCTTCCAGTTCCTGGTGGCTCCTGGCATTCTTTGGCTTGTGGCTGCATATCTGCAAACTCTGTCTTCAGGTGGCCTTCTCTCTCCCTCAGATCTCCCTCTGCCCTACTTTTATAAGGACACCTACCATTGGGTTGAGGATCTACCTAGATAAATCCACAATGACCTCATCTGGAGATCCTTAACTCATTTACATCTGCAAAGATATCTTTTCTGTGTAAGTTCACATTCACAGGTTCTGGGGATTAGGACATACCCTTTGTCCAACCCACTGCAAGGGGCAAAGGCAGAAGCAGGGAGACTGGTGAGAGGCTCGTGTAGCCATCCCTGCAGGAGACACTAATGGTTTGGGCCAGAGTGGTATCAGGAGAAATGGTGAAAAAAGCCAGAAAGATACATGACAGATGGGAAGTCGGTGTGGGACAAAGAGCAGTCAGGTTTTTCAAATTCCATTCTTCGCAAATGTCAAAGAATGGAATCCCTTTCCCAGGGCTGGGAAAGGCTGGTGGTAGAACAGGTGCTTTTGTTTTTGTTTTGTTTTTCATCCACTAGCTCTTTTAATTTGGGGAGGGGGGCGGGTGGAGGGGCATATCTAGAGGTGAGTTTTTGACATGTAAGTTTGAAGTGTGTTGGACATTCACACGGAGTTATTAAGCACTTGTAAATATTAAGCATTTACAAGTCTGGAACTGAGGGGGAGACATCCAGACTGGGGATATGAATTTAGGAATTGTCAGTGTATGGCTGGTATCTAAAACCATGAGATGAAGTTTCTTAACCGTAAGGAATAAGGATCCAACTATGTGGAAAATTGAGTGGAATCAAATTTGTCAGTGGAGGCTGATTTTATATAGTCCATGGGATGAGACACTTCAGTCCCGTTACCCTGGACCAGCAGCATTGGCTGCTGGGGGCTTGTTAGGACTGCAGCCTCTCAGAGGCTCCCAGGAGGCTCAGTAGGTTAAGCGTCTGACTCTTGACTTCAGCTCAGGTCATGATCTTAAGGTGGTGAGATCCAGATTCTCTCTCCCTTTCCCTCACCCTGAGCATGCTGAATCAGAATCTGCATCTTAAAAGATTCCAGGCTATTTGCATGCAAAGTTTGAGGAGCACTGTCTCATCAGTGTAATAAATGACCTCACTTGAGGTGTTTCTGGCATGGGTTTAATTTAGATTTTCTGGAAACGCTCATTAGCATACCTATTGGAGTGAGACAAAAAAAATCAGGAAGTGTTCTAAAGCAAGGGGCCAACCTTTTATTCTTGGGACTTTTAAGCACTTTCATTGTTACCTTTTGAATGAATCCCAGCCCCTCCCTATCACAGCCCAGCAAGTTGCATCAGCTTCAGAGGAAAGCAGGTGTGTGGGGGACGGGCCTGGCAGGTGAGAAGCATCCTGCTTGTTCACCTACCTCCTTAGTACCTGTCTGTTCCTAGCAAGGATTTTTTGGGCTGGTGTCTCCCTTCACCACATCCCCATACAACAATGACCACTTCTCAGCCCTTAAAGATCTGGGGGTCCCTCAGGTGAGCGGAGTAATTTTCTTTCTTTCTTTATTAAAAAATATTTTTGATGTTTTATTTTTTTAAATGTTTATTTTTGAGAGACAGAGTGTGAGCGGGGGAGGGGCAGAGAGAGACGGAGACACAGAATCTGAAGCAGGCTCCAGGCTCTGAGCTGTCAGCACAGAGCCCAACGACGTGGAGCTTGAAATCATAGACTGTAAGATCATGAGATTATGACCCCAGCCGAAGTTGGACGCTTAACTGACTCATCCACCGAGGCGTCCCACTGATGTTTTATTTATTTTTGAGAGAGAGAGAGAGAGAGAGAGAGAATATGAGTGGGGAAGGGGCAGACAGAGAGGGAGACACAGAATCTGGAGTAGGCTCCAGGCTCTGAGCTGTTGGCACAGCGCCTGGTGCTGGGGCTCGAACTCGTGAACCACGGTATCATGACCTGGGCCAAAGGTGGATGCTCAGACGATGGAGCCACCCAGGTGCCCCAGAAGTAATTTTCTTAACAGATAAAATGTGATTTCTCTAAAACTCTTAAAACATATATTTTAGAAAGCAAATTTACCCCCCTTTCCCCACCTCCAAAGGTTAGTGAGGTGTATGCCAGAATAATTTGTAATCCTTGTGTGTGTAGGTGAATGGACTTATTTCAAATGCTCTCTTCTGTGAGGCTGGCTCACAGCCTGAGGACAGAGGCACTGAAATAATTCATTTTTACCCATGATTTAAGCAACCCACTTTCAAATATTTGATTTATGGGGATTTTTAAAATAGGTATGTCTTGCTTTATGTAGTAGATTCATTTCAGAAGACTTCTCCTTGACTATAACTTGTAGAAATCAAGCCGTATTTCCCCCATTAACTTCTGTGATCATTTCAGAGACACTTTGCCCTCCTTGCTGGGTAAGACTCCAGCAGAACTCTTCCTACCATGAGAGTAGGGTGACCAGCTGTCCTTATTTGCCCATGACTGAGGGATTTCTCAAGATGAGGGCCCTTTTTTTAAAAAAATAGATTTTACTTTTTTAGAGCAGTTTTAATTTCACAGACAGCATAATTGAGCAGAAAGTACAGGGTGTTCCAAAAGACTTCCTGCTCCCACACATCCACAGCCTCCCCAACTATTAACATCCCTCCCGAGAGGAGTGCATTCATTACAGTTGATGAGAACCTACATTGACAAATCATTATCCACCAAAGATGGTAGTTTATATTAGGGCTCCCTCTTGGTGTATACAACACAATACAATTCTATGGGTTTTGACAAGTATATAATGACATGTATCCAAAATGATAGGATCACACAGAATAGCTTTTGTGCTCTAAGAAAGTCCTCTGTGCTCCATCTAGTCATCCCTCCTTACCTCCAACCCTGGCAACACTGATATTTTTGCTGTCTCCACAGTTTTGCCTGTTTTCCAGAATGCCTTATAGTTGGAATCACACACTATGTAGCCTTTTCAAATTGGCTTCTATCACTTAGTAGTATGCAGTCAAGTTTCTTCCATGTCTTTTCATGGCTTGATAGCTCAGTTCTTTTTAGTGCTGAATGCTATTCTGTGTTCTGATGTACCTACTGAAGGACATCTTGGTTGCTTCCACGTTTTGGCAATTATGAATAAAGCTGCCAGCAACGTTCCTGTGCAGGCTTTATGTGGACACAGTTTTCAGCTTATCTGAGTATATCCCTAAGAGTGCAATTGCTGGATTGTAGGCTAAGAGTATCTTTGGTTAGAAAGAAACTAACTGGTTAGAAACTGCCATCCTGTCTTCCTAAATGACTGTACCATTTTTCATTCCCACCAGCGATGAATGAGGGTTCCTCTTACTCCACATCCTCGCTAGCATTTGATGTTGTCAGTGTCCCAGATTTTGGACATTCTAACAGGTGTGTAGTGGTATTTCACTGCATGAATTTACAATTCCCTAATGATATATGATGGAGAGCATCTTTTCATATATTTAATTGTATCCATATATCTACTTTGGTGAGATGTCTATTTAGGTCTTTTACCTGAATTTTTAAAATGGGTTGTTTGTTCTCTTATCATTGAGTTTTGGGAGCTCTTTTTAATATTTTGGATGACAGTCCTTTATCAGATGTATCTTGTGCAAGTATTTTCTATTTTCCATTGATGTATAAGGTGATTATTGATACAGTTGGATTAATACCTACCATATTTGTTACTGTTTTCTATTTTTTGCTTTTGTTCTTTATTCCTATTTTTGCCTACCATTCTTTTTTTTTCACCTTTTGTGGTTTTAATTGAGAATTATTTTATTTTATGAAATTTTTTTTAATGTTTATTTATTTTTGAGAGAGAGAGAGACCAAATACGAGCAGGGGGTGGAGGTGCAGAGAGAAAGGGAGTGACAGAATCCAAAGCAGGCTCCAGGCTCCAAGCTTTCAGCACAGAGCCTGATGCGGGGCTTGAACCGATGAGCTGTGAGATCATGACCTGAGCCGAAGTCACACACTTAACTGACTGAGCCACCCAGGTGCCCCTTAATTGAGAATTTTATATGATTCTGTTTTCTTTCCTTTTTTAGCCTATCAATTATACTTTTCTTTTTTCCTGACTTTAGTGGTTATCCTTGAGTTTGTAATATACATGTACAACTGATCTAAGTCCATTTTATAATAATACTAGTACTTTATAGTCACAATTATTTGTATATCCTTTACACCTCTTGTATCATTGCTGTCATGCATTTCACTTATATATAAAGTTATAATCATTGAATATAGTGTTGCTATTATTATTTTGAACAAATAGTTATCTGTTAGAAGAATAAAGAATAAGAAAAAAAGGAGGCTTGGCTGGCTCAGTCAGTAGAGCATATGGCTCTTGATGTTGGGGTTGTAAGTTTGGACCCCACGGTGGGTGTAGAGATTACTTAAAAATATCATCTTAAAAACAAAGAATAAGAAAAATAAAAGTTTTTCATTTTACTTTCACCTATTCTCTAAGTCTCTTCCTTTAAGTAGATCTGAGTTTCTGGCCTATATCATTTAACTTCTTTCTGAAGGTCTTCTTTTAACATTTTTTTGCAAGGAAGGTCTATTGATGGTAAATTCTCTCAGTTTTTGTTTGTCTGTCTTTATTTTTCCTTTACTTTTGAAGGATACTTTTGTAGGAGATAGAAATCTAGGGGTTTTTTCCCCCTCTCTCAGCACTGACCCATTCTCTTCTTGTTTAAATTTCTTCTGAGGAAAAGTCAGATTTAATTCTTACCTTTGTTCCTCTACAGGTAAGGTGTTTTATTTCCTCTGGCTTCTTTCAAGAATTTTTCTTTACCTTTGATATTGTTCAGTTTGAATATGGCATGCCTAGGTGTAGTGTGTTTTTTGGCATTTATCATGCTTGGTGGTCTCTGAGTTTCCTGGATTTGTGGTTTGGTGTCTGACATTGATTTGAGAGTCATTATTGCTTTATATACTGCATCTGTTCTGTTTTCTCTTTTCCTTTTGGTAATCCCCATTGCATGTATGTTATACTTTCTGTGGTTGCCCTACAGTTCTTGGATATTCTGTTCCATTTTTTTTCTCAGTCTTTTTTTGTCTTTGCTTTTTTAGTTTTGGAAGTTTCCATTGACATATCCCCAAGCCCAGAGATCCTTTCCTTAGCCACATCCAGTCTAGTAACAAGTCCTTAAAAGGGATTCTTTATTTCTGTTACAGTGTTTTTTGATCTCTAGCATTTCGTTTTGATTCTTTCTTAGAATTTCCATTTCTCTGCTTACATTACCCATCTGTTCTTGCATGTCTTTTTCCCATTAGAGCCCTTAGCATATAATCATAGTTTTAAAAAATTCCTGATATAATTCCAACATTCCTGCCTGTCTGACTCTGGTTCTCATACCTGTTCAGTGTCTTCAAACTGTGTTTTCTGCATTTTAGAATGCCTTATAATTTTTTTTCCTGACAGCTGGACATGATGTACGGGGTGAAAGGAACTGTTATAAATACTTGATTAGTGTTTTGGTGGTACGGTGTAGGGGGAGTCCTGTAGTCATCTATGTAGGTTGCAATCTTTTAGGAAGCCTGTATCCCTGGACTGCGAACTTTACAGTGTTTCTTAGAATGTCCCACCCTTTCTGTGGGACAGACTGACTAAAGGCGACTGAGTTACAGATTTCCCTTCCTTCGTGTGCAAGTCTGGAGTGGGCTGTTATTTTCCTCCCCCAGTCCAGTTGGGTTCTGATAAAACCCCAATAGTTTAGACGAGTAAACTACTTTCTCTTGTTGGCAGGCCTTGCTGAAAAGAACAGAATGCTCTGGTGTAGTTAAACAATTTTTTTCTTACTCTCTTGCTAGAAGCATGGGGGGATTTTTCTCCCAAATTCACTGTGAGAACTTGGTAGGGCTCTGGGAAATAAAACACACACACACACACATAAGTGTGTAAAGGCCTCCTATGACTGGGGCCCCCTGGAGTCTTTAATTGTCAGATCTGTCCGAGGTGAACCTTCAGTAATGCATTGTATATGGTTGAGGGTTTCCTCACCCCACACTGGTTCCTGTAGAGCTCTCTGCTTGTAGACTTCTACTTCAGTAAGCTGTGATTTTCTCTATCTGCCCGGCGATCTCTCTCTCCAATTGTGGGGACAGTGGTTTGCTCTGTGGCTTCACTGCTCTGATGGATCTAAGAAGAGTTGGTGATTTTTCAGTTTGTTCAGTTTTTTACTTACTATTTGGACAGAGCAACCAACTCCTTGCAGGCCAGATTAGCAGGTGCAAGTCACATGAGGGTCTTATAATATCAAAATGAGTATGGTTCTGGGAGAATCCAGATGGTTGGTCAGCCTACTTGGGTTAAAGTTCTGGGGTCTTGTCTTGGCTATGGTGAATCCCCTTGAGTATGGCATTTAGTGTTTTGGAGCCTGTTTACCTTTGTGTGGAATGGGAGAGGGTTCACTGTGGGCTTCCTTCCAGTTACTTTTCCACGTCACATGATCTGATATTCTTTACGCTGGGCAAAAAGGCAAAGCGTTTCTGAACTTAAACTAATGGAGTTTCCTTGCTGGGAGATGAAACCAAAATTCTCCTGTTAACCAACTTTTTTTTTTTTTTTTTTGACTCAGACTAATCTTGGCTTGGAAGACACAGTGACACTTCTGTTTCAGAGAAAGGGCTCCCTGCTGCTTTCACCCATTATGATGTTTGTCACACAGCAGGGACTTTTCTCCCTTTGACAGCATCTATTTGAAAACAGAACCACTCTTGTTATGGATGGACTTAGGATCTCCCTTTTGGTTGAATTTGCCTGAAAGAGTGGAGAGTAGAGAAGTAGGAGTAAGGTAGACACAAGGTGTGAAGGCCTGGCCACACCTTTCTTTTCTTTTCTTTTCTTTTCTTTTCTTTTCTTTTCTTTTCTTTCTTTTCTTTTCTTTCTTTTCTTTCTCTTTCCTTATTTTCTTCCTTCCTTCCTTTCTTTCTTTCTTTCTCTTTCTTTCTCTTCTCTCCCTCTGTTTCTTTCTTTTTTTTAATAGTTTATTCATTTTTGAGAGAGAGAGAGAGAGAGAGAGAGAGAGAGAGAGAGAGAGAGAGAGAGAGAGATGGGCAGAGAGAGGAGGAGAGAGAGAGAGAATCCCAAGCAGCCTCCACACTGTGCGCACTGAGCCCAATGCAGGGCTCAAACTCATGAACTGTGAAATCATGACCTGAGCTGAAGTTGGATGCTTAACCAACTGAGCCACCCAGGCACTCCCTAGGACACCATTCTGATAGGATAGCCTCTGATTTATTTCTTTCTAAACACTTTCAGTCCCTGCTTCTCCAGTTATTCCCTGGTCCTTGATTTGCCCAGCAACATAATGAGAAACATTAAGCATATCATCATCTTCCAAAGTCCTCAGCAGAGAAATAGCTCAGACAGTTTTTATGAAATTGTAATGTGCCCACTTGAACACAAACCCTAATTTCCTGAAGTCTAGCTCTAGTTTGAAGAATTGCCTGATTTATTTTAAAATTGAATTTTGCTGTCAGAGAAGCTGCCAATACTTACTGCCAGCGTTGTTATTTTTCTTTACATATTTTAGTCTTAGCTCTTGAGTATAAAAAGCTCTCTCCCTCCTTCCCTTCCAAGAGTTGAGTTTCAACTGCGTGACCAGATTGTACAATTTTGCATGGGTTTAAGGCTTCACGGGGAAGTGGAAGGTGCTGCTAACTCATTGTTTCTTCTTGCAAATGACAGATTTTCTGGTGGCAAATGGACATAGAGGTTAAACAATTCTAAAAAGTAGAAGAAACCTTAAGAGGTCTCTTGCTCCAGCTTTCTGTCCATTAGCAGGACTGCATTCAAGCTATTCTGATGGGGGGGGGGGGTGTCACCATGTCCTTTGGGAATCATTTCATTCTCAAGAGGGTCTTGTGGAAGGTCTTTAATTTCAAGCCAATTCAGTCAACAGCCATAGAGGACAACATTTATATAACAAGTATAGTTTCAGGTACTTAACGTACAGCGGTGAGCAGGGCAGGTGAATAAATAAGAACATCAGGGATGTGTACCATTAAGAAAATGAAACAGGAATGTGTGTGGAGTTGCCTAGGGGCTGATACAACTTGAAGAGAATGGACAAGGAAGGTTAGGTAAGTAGTGATAATTTAAGATGAGGTCTTGATGATGATCTGTCCTGTAGACAACTGGGAACCAGCAAAGGTTTCTCATTTGGGCGACCACAATACAGTGTAATCAGCATCCTTTAACATACCTAGATAAATGTACATGTCTTATTTTCTTTAAAAAAACTTTGTGAAGTAACTGTCATTCCCATTTTACACATAAGAACACTGAGATTCTGAAGCCCTCAGTGTCCTTGTGCCTCAGGAGACCTCTAGTCTCTTACTCATTTTGATTCCAAACATTGAGATTCTCTTTCCTTTGCTCATGGTCATACAGATAGTTAAAGGGACTGGCTTTTTCCTACCTGTTGGCTGTTTGACCTTGGGTCAGTCATCTTTGGGACCAGTTTCCCATCTGTAGATGGATGAGATGCCCTCAAGAGACCTCACAGACTTCAGATATTTTGAGTTTTAAATTTGTCTTTATGTGCCCCTTTTAGGCCCACCCGAACCAGGATGTCTAAACAGGGCCCTCTGGCTTACTTTATGAGTTGTCTTCTTCAGTTGGGTGATGATAAAATGGGACACCGTTTTTTCTCCTGTAAGCATGAAGGGACAACTGCAGAATGTTCTAAGGTCCTTGCTGAGGTCCTGCTATCCTGATTTGGAGTGTTTGTCCTTTTTGGAGGCCACGTATTCCATCTGGTCCTTGTAACAAATGGGTACCCACACATTTATGTCTCCCCTCACTGCCATCCTCAGTGCAGTGAGTTTAATGCTAACCTATTAGGCTGTTTGTTAAAGGGGATGAGTAAAAAATTCTTTGTTCATTTCTCAAAAAGTAGGTCAAACTTAAAAAAATCTGCTATCGTGTATTTAATCTTCAGATATTAATTCCCATCTATTTTGCAACCTCCCCTGGGGAGTTTGTAAGGAGAAGGGATGTTTTATAGCTTGCAATGTGTATTTGATGATCTCTGCTCCATTAAATTGGAACAGAATCCATCATTTGTTCTTCTAATAGATGCTTGAATAACACACCATATATTAGCCCTCTGTTACAGTTTCTCTTTGAGATGCCTAAATAGTCCAGGCTTCTAAGCTCTGTTTTAGCCTCTCCCCATTTAAATACGCTGAAGATTTCTGGGACTGTTTACAATAAGTATGAGAAGACTCCCCCCTCTGCCACAGAACAATGACTCTGCCTCAGGAGACTCATAACTTCTCTGGTCCTTTCTGTGTGTGTGTGTGTGTGTGTGTGTGTGTGTGTGTGTCGGGGGGTTGTTTGGTGGTGACTTAAAAATGTTTTCTGTTGTGATAAAATGCATGTAACATAATATTTAGCACATAACCATTTTTAAGTGTATAGTTTATTGGTATTAACCACATTCCTATTGTTGTGCAATAACCATTGCCATCCATCTCCAGAACTTTTTTCATTTTGTGGAACTGAAACTCTATACTCATTATACAGGAACTCCCCATTCCCCTTCCCTCCAGCTCCTGACAACCATAATTCTACTTTCTGTCTCCACTGTAATCAAACCAAATGGGAGTTTGCTCACCTGATGTGCAGCAAGCCAACAAAAAATGATACCGAACTTTTGCAGTGAAGAAAGATGGGTGGTTTATTAGTGTGGTGCCACGGAGAACAAAGAGCTAGTGCTCAAAAGTCCCTAACTCCCAGGTGGCTTACAGATGAAGGTTTTTAGGGCAAAACTTGAGGCAGAGGCTCTTGAGAAGGTGTACACCATGGATTAGAGGCCCATGAGGTCATGTTAGCAGATGTTACTTGATAACTTTTGGTGCTTCTTTGTCTGGTCCCTGGAGGTCTGTTCTATCTCAAATATTTGGATCCAAAAAATACCTTTATTCTTGATGTTAGAGATTTAATTAGGTATATCTGGTGATATACCTGTCCTACAAATAGTTGAATGATAAGCATTCATATCCATTGAGACTTGCCCTATGTGTTCCTTGGCCAGTCTGGTTGAGCCTTGGGGTGACCTGTAGTGTTCATTCTTCTGTTGAAACTTAAAAGGTTGATGCCAGCTTCATTATAGTTTTGACTGTTCTAGGTACCTCATATAAGTGGAATCATACAGTATTTGTCTTTTAATGACTGACTCATTTCACTTTACATAGTGTCCCCAAGTTTCATCCACGCTGTAGCATATATCAGAATTTTCTTCCTTTTTAAGATGAGTAATGTTCCACTGTATGTATATACACCATTTTGTTTATCCATCCGTCAATGGACACTTGAGTTGTTTCTACCTTTTGATTCTTGTGAATAATGTCACTATGAATGTGGGTGTACAAGTATCTGTTCGAGTCTCTGCTTTCAATTTTTTATGTATCCAGAAATGGATTTGCTAGGTCATATCATTATTGTATTTTTAATTTTGGGGAGATCTGCCATACTGTTTTCCATAATGGCTGTACCATTTTACTGAATTTATATACAATTATTTTTATCATTTCAATTTTGGTGATATGTAATTCATTATTATTCAAGCATTTTATAGAAAAATTTCCTTTACCCTAAAATATTCTTTGTAACTTCCCTTTTTATCCTTGTCAGAGCTTCCTTTGGTGTCATCCCTGACTTCTCTTTTGTTTCCATATCCAACTTCCAAACCGTGAAGAAATGGCATCAAGCGTGTCTTCAAAATATATCCAGAATCCTAATCTACTTCTTACTGATTGTACTCACCTACCTTGCCAGTCTGTTCTCCCCACAGCAGCCAGATCAGTCCTTCTAAAACTAATCAGATCATGTCACTCCTCACTTGAAACCCTTCCAAAGTTTTTCCCATTTCATAAAATCCAAATGCCTTGCAATGGCCTGCAAAGTCCTGAGGATCCTACCTGTCATTCTGAACTCACCTCCTCTCTCTCCCCTACCTCCTCCTGTAGTCACACTGGCATTCCTGCTGTTCTTTGAACACACAGGTGCATCCTTCCTCAGTGCCTTAGCATTTAATGTGTCTTTTCCTTGGAGCAACCCTGCTTCCACCCCCTCCTTGACATCAGCTGTGTGGCTTATTCCACCTTTTCTTACTCTGCCCACATGTCACCTTCTCAAAAAGGACTTACTGGGCAACCCTATTTAAACATTTAAACCAGCACCTTCCCATTCTCTCCCTTTTCTTTTACTTTGCTATGTTTTCTTCATAGTCTTTATCTCCACTGTCAAACTTCTCTGTCTTCTACTTCTGCCAGAACGTAAGCTCCATGGGAAATACAAACTTATTTGTTTTTTTAATTCTGAATCGCAGAACCCTATAAAGGGCATGGCATACTAGGCATTCCTATATAGTTGTTCTTTTTTTTCTTTTTAATTTTTTTTAACGTTTATTTTTGAGACAGAGAGAGACAGCATGAACAGGGGAGGGGCAGAGAGAGAGGGAGACACAGAATCTGAAACAGGCTCCAGGCTCTGGGCTGTCAGCACAGAGCCCGACGTGGGGCTTGAACTCACGGACTGTGAGATCATGACCTGAGCTGAAGTCAGACGCTTAACCGATCAAGCCACCCAGGCGCCCCTATAGTTGTTCTTAAATGCATGTTTGTATCTGCATTTTCACATAGTAGTGATAAACACTTGAAAGATAAGGCTCTGAGGTCAAATTTCCCTATTTCTAAAATGGGTTCTATTTTAATTACTTTGAGTGTTTTACTTAACATCAGTCTGATTTTCCTCCTCTGAAAAATGGGTATGAATAATAATACCTACTACATAGAATTATAGTTGAGAATTCAATGGGATAATTTGTGTAATGTGGTATTCACATAGTAAATGATCAAACAAGGTTATTTTGTTGTAGCTGTTATTATTCTTTTGGTTTCTGCTCCCCCCCCACATTTTTTTTTTTTTTTTGCTTGATCTTTTTTTCATGTACAAAATAGTGAGTGTCACTCTTTAGGGCTACACAGTCTCTCTCCTATGGTCTGTGGCACTCAGCTTGGCCATTCCCCATGTGGATGGTTCTGGAATTTTTCCCTTCATTATAAATAGTGTTATGATGAGCCTCCTTTACATATGTTGGAAATGTATACTTTTTATTTATCATTACTGCCTGGGATATAGTCTTTTATTTGGATTGCTGGTTGGAAGGTGTGGAGATGATTGTCCAGTCCTTCCCACGTTGCACACAGGCCACTCCCAGCCCATCTCCAGTGATACTACCTCAACACAGGTGTTTCTGCTTGTGGCTCTTCTGGGTAAGCTGGAAGGTGATAAAGGACAAGAGTTCCTGTGGAGGAATGTGACACAGAGGAAAGGGGAGGGGCTTTTTGGCTAGCCAGATCTGGGCTAGAATAATGGTGCTGACATTCCTAGCTGTGGGATCTCAGTCAAGTAGTCTGACCTCTTTGTTTCCTTATTTCACAAAGGAGACTAAAATGACCTACCTCAAAGCATTGCTGTGGGGACTGGAGATGCAGGTAGAAGCATGTCTAGTACTGGCACATAGTAGGTACACAGAAAATGTTTGCTGTCATTAATTGCTATTACTCCTTGTTTGCAGGCAGATGGTCTCTGGCCTGTGGGAGGTTGGCCAATGGAGGAAGTTAGGTAAAATGTTAAGGCTGTATAATAACACTGTAGCTTGATCTGATAAAACACTATGGCAGAGAAAGTCCCTTTCTCTTTTAGGATAACCTTTCCTTACATGGCCTAAGAGCTGGAGCCTGGGCCTTTAGGTGCCTTTCCCAAGATTGCTGAGCTGGTTGGTGGCTGGCATGAAAATACAGGTCATGGCTACCTGGCTGCCTCTCCTGTTAGAATAAACCTCCAAGTTTAACCCCAGAATGACCATGCAAGTCTTTCCTGCTTTTCCCAGCCTCCCCACTCCTCTTTCCATTTATTTTAGAGCTTAGAGAAAATTCAAAGTCTCGGGTATAAAGGTTTCACACATGTGACACGTGGGGAAGGGCCAGGTGGGACACGTGATGGCTCTGGGAATAGATGACATTTGTACATGTTGTTGAGGTGCGAGGTGAGAGGGATGGCTAGGAAAGAGAGAGGATAATTAGAAGAATTATAAAGACAGGATTGTTTATAATGGTATAGCAGTGGGTGAATTTAAGATAGATCTGGGTGCTGAGATTTCAAATGTGTGTGTGTTTTTTCTTTCACCTGGAAATCTATTTTAAAATGTTCATTACATTAGTAACTATTAGAAACCTAACTAAAGTGGCTTTAGGAAAAAAGGAAGGAAGGAGTTAAAGAAGGAAGGAAGGAAGGAAGAGAAACAAACGGGAAGGAAAGAAGAAAGAAAGGAAAGGAAGAAAGAAAAGAGAAAAAAGAGAAAGGAAAGGAAGGAAGGAAAGAAAGGAAGAAAGAAAGAAAAGAAGGAAGGAAGGAAGAAGAGAAAGGGAAGGAAGGAAGGAAAGGAAGAGAAAGAAAGAAAGAAGGAAAGAAAGAAAGAAAGAAGGTGTTGACAAATATACCTGGTTGCTCAGTCTCTCTTAGCTCTGTTCTTACCCCTGTTGGCCTTGTTCAGCATTTCTTCCAAGATAACAGGAAGATGGGTACCCCTGACTCTGGGTTTACCTCCTATCATCTTTAATGTCATCTATGAAAAGATGAGCGCTTCTGTTTCTCAATAGTTACAACAAAAGCCCTAGAATGGAGCCTCATTGGCCAGGCTGGGGTCATTTGCCCTTCCAGAACCTTCTTGAAGTATGGCCAGGGGAATTATATGCTGTTTGGGCAGGCTGGGGTCATGTGGCCATCTCAGGAGCTAGGCTGTGGCACCTGCTATTCTGAATCATGTGGGCTGAGAGAAGGGAGGAGGTGGTTTCTCAAGGAAAATGAAGGCGTATTTATAGAAGAAAGAGAAAAGAATCCTGGGCAGGCAAAAGCCACAGGCTTCTGCTCCATTTATTATATGCTGCTGTTTACTCACTTGAACATTTCTTCTGTACAAATGAAAGGGTAACCCATGAATGGCTTGTGTCAGGTGAAACACCCAACCTTCATATGAATATAATTATAATGTATCACCTTTTATAGTTTTCCTACAGCCTTTGTGAACACCACAAATAGTGGAATTGTACCTGACTATTGAATTTGAGTTCAATAAAGGATTTGTACCACCTGAATTACACCTCTACACACAAGATAGGATACATTAACTTAATTACTGTGGGACTCAATAACATAGGCCATTGCCCTGGGAATTTATCTTGTGTTGTACTCAGAGAGAGGAACTGGGCATCATTTCTAAAGGCAGTCAATTTCCAATTATCCATGTTAATGGAAGAACACAGCATGTGGAAACTCTAAATACTGTTTCTGTTAGGTTTAAGGAGGGGACATGGTTTTTTATTTTTCCACCTGAGTTGCTTATTTTGCTTAGACTTAGGTAACATGGAAGAGTTTGCATTATCTGGGTCTCTACTTCCTTTCCCCCTGCCTTGATTTATACAATGTGAAGTACACTTTATTTTTTGGATGTTTATTTTTTAACTTTTCATTTTGAGCTCATTTTAGGCTTGTAGCACAGTTGCAAAAATAGCACAGAGAGCTTTCTTTATATCTGTTACTGACCTTACCTTAATGATGGCATCATTAAGGAACATAGTAGAAAACCAGTAAACTAACACTGGCACAATACAACGAATCAACGATACACTTTATCTAAATTTCATCAGTATTCCCCCATTGTCCCTTTTCCACTCCAGAATCCCACATTTGGTTGTAATTTATCTTTAGTCTTGCATCATTGTGAACAGTTCTTCAGTCTTTCTTATTTTTCATCATCTTGGACTTCTGAAGAATGCTTACCAATTATTTTGTAGCATATCCTTCAGTCTTATGTTTGGCACGAGGTTAAGCTTTTTTTTTTTTTTTTTTTTTTTTTGGCAGGACCGCCAAAGGAATGAGTTATGTCCTTATCTTCCATCGTATCAAGAGGTTATGATGTTAATAGGTTGTTTCAGCACTGGTGATGTTGACTTCCACAACGTGGTTAAAGTGGTTTCTGCTGCAGTTCTCCCTTATAAAGTTGGTATCTTCCTTTTGTAATAAATATCTTGAGGGAGGTAGTTGGAGACTAATCATGTCCTGCTTGTCTTCAAATTTCCACCGACTAATTTTACCACCCATCAGTAGACCTTGTCTATAACAGTGATTACGGCGTGTTTGACTAATAGTGATTTTCTACTTGCTTTCATTCTGCATTCATTAATTGGAATTCAACTATAAGGAAGAAATGCCCATTCTCACTACTTATTTATTTGTCCACCCACCCACTCATTCATTCATTCATTCATTCATTATATCAGTATAGACTCACGGACATCCATGTTATTTTATGGTTTAAATCCAATACAGTAATTATTTATTTTGTTTCCAAAAATTTTCCAGCTTTGGCCATGAGGACCTCCTTCAGGTTTGATCCTGTTCTTTTGACAAGGCCACATCTTTGTGAGCACTTTCCTACTTTCTGGCAGTACAAAATGTGCCAAGCTTATCTTCTATTTCCCTGCTCTAGCCCAGCAATCATCCACTTCTCAAGGAGCCCTGGTTTCTTTTATTAGAAAACAGTATTTTGAAACCAAGACCTGGGCACTAGGTATGCTCACTGCTACTTGGTTATTTTAGAATCTCTCAGAAGCTAGGGCTAGGAAACATGGGTGCATGTACTAATGCATGCATGTGCATACATCTATATTTCTTGCACACAGGTTGATGAATTGAGTGACCTTGCAACAGACATGAAGACTATCGATAGTTTCACCAACATGGCTTCCCTTTCCCTAAGAGAAATTTACCTACTAATAAATCAACTCAGTCACTGCTGAATGTTGACCTACTAGAAACAGAAACCATTGCTGAACCTTTGTATTTCAGATCTCTTCCAACTTGGAATGGGAAACATTTCATTCTGACCAGGACTGACAGATACTCTGGGTTCGGATTTGCCTTTCCAGCATGCTCTGTCTCAGCCAGCACCACTGGCAGATGCAAGGATCAAATTAGTGTTTGATGTACTGACATGGGATACCAAATAACATTGCCTTGGACCAGGGAACTATTTTATAGCAAAGGAGGTATGGCAGTGAGCACATAACCATGGGATCCACTGACCCTTTTGTATACTGCACCATCCTGAAGCTGCTGGTCTGGTTAAGGATTGGAACAACCTCTTAAAGATATAGCTGAAGTATTAATTTTAAAATGCCATTTTAAAAATTTCTTTATTTAAAAAATTTTTTTATTTGAGAGAGAGAGAGCAAGCCTGAGGAGGGGAGGGGCAGAGAGAGAGAGAGACAGAATCTGAAGCAGGCTCCAGGCTCCGAGCTGTCAGCACAGAGCCCCAGAGCCTGACATGGGGCTCGAATTCACAAGCAGTGAGATCATGACCTGAGCCAAAGTCAGTCACCCAACGAACTTGAGTCACCCAGGCGCCCTAAACCAAATGCCATTCTATAGTGCTATGTCCCCAGAAGACAGGATACATTGGTGAGACTCAAGGATGGTAAGAAGGAGCATCGATGCTCATCATCATTTTCATGACCCATCTGGAGTCTTTGCACACTTCTTGTTTGCAGCTAGAGATCCTATATCCTAGATGGGAGTTGCTTCCACTAGGGTACACAGGAGGTGTTCCACTAAACTTAAACTATGGCTGCTGCCTTGTCACTTTGGACTTCCCATTTGACAACAGAAGACCAAGCACAAAATGGAATAATTGACCCTCACTGTCATGAGAAGGTAGGACTTTGGTATGTGGTGGTGGTAAGAGAAATATACTGAGTTGATTCCCTGAGATCCTTTGGCACTTCCATGACTACTTATAGCTATAAATGGGCAAGGATAGCAGTTACAGTCTGTTAAAGGCATGGTGATCTGGGGCTCAGATTCTTCATGGATAAGGGTCTGGGTTGCCCCACCAGGCAAGTTACCCAGGCTAGCAGACGGACTAGCCAAGGGGAGGGGAAGGACAAGCATCAGTTATAACTTCAAGACCAAGTACAGCATCAACTAAGTTACCCACCTCTTGTGTGATTTCTCAGGAAGTATAACCTATCAGAATCCTGGAGAAGTTGTGGGTGGATGGGGTGACTTTAACATGAGGAGCAAGTGGATGTCAGTGGTGCTTCTTCTTAGGAGACTTACCCTTGGCAGAGATTGTATACCCTCATAACTCACACTTCTGGTAGGCAGCAGTCAATGCCACAGGGAAATGAAAGACCAGTCTCTCATGGGGAACCAACCTGGGGGTATTACTCTGTCCCAGAGCTCTCCATGGGTCCAGGCTGAAGCTATTCTCCAGTGGGGACCACAGTCGTGCTTGGCTTTCTTTGCCTGCACGCTCCTATTCTGTTACTCTTCTCCCTACAGCACTCTATCAATAAATCACTTTCTCAGGAATCCTTGCCTCAGGCTCTGCTTCTGTGGAACCAACCTCAGATAATGCTGATTGATTATTTTTATTCAATTAATGCCATATGTTCCCAGCTGTGAGATATTCCCAAATAACATAACTTAGTGGCCACATATTCTTCTATATAAATGTAGTTTATTTAACTAGTTCCCCGTTTCTAGAAATTTAGATTGTTTCCACATTTTCACTATTATAAGTAATTCCACAAACATCGTTGTTGACAAATATTTGCATATATTCTTTTTTTTTTTTAAAGATTTTATTTTTAAGTAATCTCTACACCCAGTGTGAGGCTCGAACTCACAACTCTGAGATCAAGAGTCACATGCTCCACCAACAGAGCCAGCCGGGTGCCCCTCTTTGCACATATTCTTAATTATCTGAATAGGTTAAATTCTTATGGGTGGAATTGTGAAGTCAAAGGTTACAAACATTTTGTGGCTTTTAATATAAATATGAACTTGGCCTCCAGGAGCATTGTGCTACTTTATGAGCCCACAGAGAGAATAGGAAGGAGACTTTTCCCCATATCTGACAAATAGAGAAAAATGAATAAAACAGTCTTTGCAAATTTGATAGTGATGTATTATTTTGATGTGCTTTATTTTGGTTACTAGGCAGTTGATTCATATATAATTTGGCCATTTGTATGTCTTTGAATTGCCTTTTCAAAGCCTTTGCCAATTTCTCATTGATTTCTTCTTTCCTTTACTGATTTGTTTGAATTCTCTTTGTAATGGATTCAAAGTATATGGAAACTTTAATTGTTAGTATCAAGGGTACCTCATGCTTCCTCCGAGTCCAATGCTGGGGTAGAGGTGCTATAGTCCTCCTCCCTCATTTTAGGAGAGGAGAAAGAGAGTCCTAGGAACAGCTAGGATCCCTATGGATAAAGAGGAGTGGGGAGTGAGGTTCTCCTTCTTCTTATGAATACTCATTTAAAATTAATTGAGCATATATGGTTCAAATGATATGTGCATATGCTATCTTCCTAAAATCCTGATAGGTATGTCCTATCATTGCCTACATACTACAAATAAAGAAATGGAAGCATATAGAGAATAAAAAACTTGTGGAAATCACAGAGGCATTAAATGACAGAGCTGAGATCCAAACCCAGGTCTCTCTAACTCTAGGGTATATGATCCTAATATAGGATATACTGTTTATGTTACACTTCCACACTGAGATATCTTTGGAAGAAGGAAAAGAACATTGCCCACAGTTCTGCCTTAACATAGCCACTGCTAGTTTACTTTTTTTTCCCCCCTTCCTTCCTGCTGAAATCCTTCTGGCCATCCATTTCTACAATTTGATTTTTTTTTTTTACCCTATATTTTTCCATATTGTTTCATGGGTTTTATGGCCATCATTTTAATGACCTGCATAATATGCCTTTGTTGGGTACATGCTAACTTTGTAAATTTGGTGTTCTCCCACCAAAGATCTTAGGACAGCTTCTGGGGACCCCTGCTATTTCCCCCCTACAGTTCTCCTTGGCTTGATAACTCCCTGTTTACTTCATGCCTTCAGTGAAATGATACAAATTTAAGTTGCAAATTACCTGAGGATGTCTTTCAAAGTTGTAGGCATCTGCAAATTATATGTGAATATGTGTGTAGCCAGGCAAATTCTTCCCAACATTTTAACTTTAGAAAAATCTAGTGGAGAGAAATGTGTAAGTGATTTAAAATCTCTACTTGGGGTCTGTGTTCATCAGTCTATAAAGGGGTGAACTCACCTGCTCGTCTAAGCCTCATATGTGAGACTTTAATATGAAATCACACGGTAAGTTGTAAAGCATCTTATAGGAACAGCAGTGACACTGCCGTATCGTATTTATAGTGTTTCCCATGTGTAGACACTAGGCAAGTTTTACATCCCTCTTAATCCTCCTCACAGCCCTATAAAGAAGGCACACCATTATTTTCTTCATTTTACAGGCAAACAAATGGGTCCAGAGGGATTAATCAACTAGTCTGAGAGTCCACAGTTGGAAGGAGGCTGAGCTGGTGTTTGAACCAAGGTTTGCCAGAGCCTCACGGCTCTGTGTGGTTAGCACAGTGATGGAGGTTTTTCATCTTCTCACTGATCCATTAATGCCTTCTGGAACTGTGTTGCCTTGAGGTGATGCTTTCCTAGTATTGTCTATTCCCGGGGGCTTATGCTGGTTCAGTTTAGTGTGTAGGACTTTGCCGATCCTTCTGTATTCCATTTGGGGAATTTGTGTAGGAAACCTTTATAGGAAGTTTGGTTTTAGTTCAAGCTAGTTGCTCAATGGTCTTAGAAATCCTTTCAAGTTAGTTCAGGCTCCTCTGGGGGCTCAGGAGACGAGTCTGGTTTTTTTACTGTGTTTCTAAGGCCCACTTGGCTGTGTGTGACTTCTCCAGCTTCAGATTTGCTGTCTCATCTCCATGTTGGCTTGAAATCTTCTTGGAGAGCTTCCTCCATGAGGAACTCCATTTTTTTTAAAACTTTTTTTTACGTTTATTTATTTTTGATAGAGAGAGACAGAGCACAAGTGGGGGAGGGGCAGAGAGAGAATGAGACACAGAATCCAAAGCAGGCTCCAGGCTCCCAGCTGTCAGCACAGAGCTGGGCGCGGGGCTCGAACCCACAAATCGTGAGATCATGACCTGAGCCGAAGTCAGATGCTTAACCGGCTGAGCCACCCAGGTGCCTGAGGAACTCCATTTTTGTGCTCAGTCTCTAGATCCTTGCTGAGTTGGGGCCTCTTTCAGCAGTGTGGCTTGCTGGAGGTACAGCCAAGCTCTCTTTTGACATGGCACACCCTGACCTCCATCTCCCTAAGCTGTGAACTTGCATGATCCCCAAACTAAAACGATTCTAATGGCAGAATTCTTTCTGGTGATGACCCAGAGAGGGAAGGAGGCTCCTGCCAGCCTATTGTGAATCTTTTGTCTGCGTGTAGAGGCCGATGCCAACACAGGGGTGCTTTTCTTGTCTTTAAATGAACACAAAGTTAATGAGACAAAAAGGAGCTTAGATGGCTTTTCTGGGAGGGGAAAAGAAAATTGTCTTCAAGACTCTAAAGGCTTGTTGTTTGGTTGACAGAGATGAGGTAGCTCCATATTTCCCATCTCAGAGCATAGTGTATGTGCAATGGAGTGAGGTGCTATGCCTCACAGTGTAGAAATGGATTTAGAAGCCACAAAGCCTGGGGTCAGATCCCTTATAATCCTGAGCAAGTCATTTAACCTCTCCAGACCTTGGTGTCCTTGAACCATGAAGTGGGAGGACTGTGGTATTCAGTTTATAGTGTTGAGTGAGGAACTTTTGACAAACAAGCACTTAGATAACATTTATTATGTGTAAGACACTGTGCTAAGTACATTACCAATAGAAACTTGTTTAATCCTCTTGATAACCCCGTGAAGTAGGCACTACACTGTCTTTATGAATTTTTTTTTTTTAATTTAACTGTAGTTTTTATTTTTTTAAATTTACATCCAAATTAGTATATAGTGAAGCAATGATTTCAGGAGTAGATTCCTTAATGCCCCTTACCCATTTAGCCCATCCCCCCTCCTACAACCCCTGCAGCAACCCTCAGTTTGTTCTCCATATTTATGAGTCTCTTTTGTTTTGTCCCCCTCCCTGTTTTTATATTATTTTTGTTTCCCTTCCCTTATGTTCATCTGTTTTGTCTCTTAAAGTCCTCATATGAGTGAAGTCATATGATTTTTGTCTTTCTCTAATTTCACTTAGCATAATACCCTCCAGTTCCATCCACGTAGTTGCAAACGGCAAGATTTCATTCTTTTTGATTGCTGAGTAATACTCCATTGTATATATATATATATATATACCACATCTTCTTTATCCATTCATCCGTTGATGGACATTTGGGCTCTTTCCATACTTGGGCTATTGCTGATAGTGCTGCTATAAACATGGGGGTGCATGTGCCCCTTCGAAACAGCACACCTGTATCCCTTGGATAAATGCCTAGTAGTGCAATTGCTGGGTCACAGGGTAGTTCTATTTTTAGTTTTTTTGAGGAACCTCCATACTGTTTTCCAGAGTGGCTGCACCAGTTTGCATTCCCACCAACAATGCAAAAGAGATCCTCTTTCTCCGTATCCTCACCAACATCTGTTTGTTGCCTGAATTGTTAATGTTAGCCATTCTGACAGGTGTAAGGTGGTATCTCATTGTGGTTTTGATTTGTATTTCCCTGATGATGAGTGATGTTGAGCATTTATTCATGTGTCGGTTGGCCATCTGGATGTCTTCTTTGGAGAAGTGTCTATTCATATCTTTTGCCCATTTCTTCACTGGATTATTTGTTTTTTGGGTGTTGAGAAGTTCTTTATAGATTTTGGATACTAACCCTTTATCTGAAATGTCATTTGCAAATATCTTCTCCCATTCTGTCGGTTGCCTTTTAGTTGTGGTGATGGTTTCCTTCACTGTGCAGAAGCTTTTTATTTTGATGAGGTCCCAGTAGTTCATTTTTGCTTTTGTTTCCCTTGCCTCTGGAGACGTGTTGAGTAAGCAATTGCTGCGGGCAAGATCAAAGAGGTTTTTGCCTGCTTTCTTCTTGAGGATTTTGATGGCTTCCTGTCTTACGTTGAGGTCTTTCATCCACTTTGAGTTTATTTTTGTGTATGGTGTAAGAAAGTGGTCCAGGTTCATTCTTCTGCATGTCACTGTCCAGTTTTCCCAGCACCACTTGCTGAAGAGACTGTCTTTATTCCATTGGCTATTCTTTCCTGCTTTGTCAAAGATTAGTTGCCCATACATTTGTGGGTCCATTTCTGGGTTCTCCATTCTATTCCATTGATCTGAGTGTCTGTTCTTGTGCCATACACTGTCTTATGAATTTAAGATGCATGCTTTTTTAACTTCTCCGAAATGGGTTGCATCTGACAGCTGACAGTGTCTCACAAACTCCAGGGACTGTGTTAGCTACTGAAGAATTGGGAGAATGTTCCAGGCAGAAGGATGTCAGAGATTTTTGGAGACCTGCATGAACATGGAGGAATCAAACAGAGATGAATTCTTTCCAGCTGGGCCAAGCAAGCTTCCCTCCAGTGCTGCAAACCAGGACAGAGGTCTTTCCTATTAGAATAAGCTCCATGAAGATAGGGACTGTTTTTGTCCCATTCACCTGTTGTGTCCCTGGCATCATCTAGTGTGGCACAATGATTGGTGGATGTTGAAATGAAGATTCAGAGGTTGCCCTCCCATCCCCAATGACTTTCCACAGATACATCAGTCCCTGGAAGTCTCTCTCCCACAGTCCTTGGGCACCTTGTTAGATTTTTTTCCCCACAGGACCAAGGAGGTGGGTCAAGACAGCACATCACTTTGTTTGACCAGGTGTCCTGTAAGCAGCCATCACTATTTGACATAGAGAGGGCCTTAGTGTTCCTGGATGAGGACCAAACATGTGGTCCCTAGCACCCAAATACTATTTTACACTCTAAGCTGACGAGGTTACTTCCTCAGCATGGCTCCCAACTCATGTTCAATCCTTTGGTCCTGTGTTCAAGGAGTCATAGTTATCAGTGCGTTTTGAAACACAGACAGTCACAATCTTAAATAATTGGCATGATTTCCCATTTTAATATCTTGATGACTAGATACATTTCACGGGAATAGGCGCTAAACTTCATGAGAACAACCGATATTGTGTATAAATGAATCAGGAACAGTCCATTTACATCAAAAGATGACTTTTTACCAGTGTGAGCTTTAGTGTGGGAGGTGAGGGAAACACAGAGGGCAGGGAGGGAGATGGCAGCCGTGGGGTTGAGTGCTGTGGTGGGTTGTGGGGGACCTTTGACATCAGATAGTACCTGGTTCAGATCCTGGCTCTACCATTTATTCACTGAGGGATCCTGGATGAGTGGTAACATGACCCTGGGACTCATTGTCTCCATATGTGCAATGGGGCTTATCTTGGTGCCTATTTCTTAGGGGGTTGTTGTGAACATTATATTATATAGCACACAGGACTGCAGGATCTGTGACATGTCCAATGCATATCAGCAAATGTTCCTAGTATTGTCACTCTCCTGGTTTTCTTCTCTGTGGTCAGGACTTTGGCCTCCTCTGCTTTGTCCTTGGGTAGCTGCTTGGCTACTAAGCTTTCCTGATGGTTGTTTTCATTTATTTGTGAGGTATTCATTTGCTTAAAATCAATTTCTCCCAAGCTGGCTTGCCCATACCCCATGGCTCTGCATGACAGGGGGTGGTGGGGAGAAAGCAAGAAGGTATGTGTATGCAGTGGAAATGGCCATGGGGGTTGCAGAGAGATGGAGTGAGCCTGGCTCTGCTGAATACATATAATCAATAGGTGAAATCGACATCTTCGTAAAAGTTACAGGTCCTGCTGGGTGAGCTCTTTTCAGTGGTGCCAAGAATGCACCTATTTCATTTTTCCTCTTCTTGGGGCCGGGATAGATTCACCTTCAAACCACCAGAACAGCCTGGGAATAGAGTGGGCATCTCATCCCTCATTGTTCCCACCTTCCATCCATGGACTGTTTTAGGGTTAAGGTATGGACAAAAACCTGGGAGCTACTTTGCTTTTGAGAAGGGAAGGAAATAAATACATTGAGTCACAAGCATTCACTCATTCACTCAGTATTTATTGTGTACCTACTAGGTACCAGATGCTTGTTTTTAAAGTTTATTTAGAGGAGGTGGGGAGGGAGAGAAAGAGAATCCCAATCAGTTTCCACATTGTCAGTGCAGAGCCTGATGCAGGGCTTGAACCCATGAACGCGTGAGATCATGACCTCAGCCAAAATCAAGAGTTGGAGGCCGACTGAGCCACCCAGGTGCCACCAGATGCTTTTTTAAGCACTGTGGGTTTAATAGCAAATGAGACAGGCATGCCCAGACCCTGTGCTTTGAATGTCTGGTGGGAGATTGACATTGTACAGCTATGATGGGTGCAGGGAGGATGCTGGGGTCAGGAGAGCCTTTTCTGAGGACTTGGCATGAAGCTGCAGTCTGAATGGTGAGCAGGGGCTGGCCAGGAGAAGGGCAGGGAGGGAGGAGAGCATCTAGGCTGTAGGGAGCCCTCCCCAGATTAGCCCTGAAGTGGAGGGGGCAGGAGATAGGTGATCAGCGGGGGAGGAGGAGAGGGTTGTGTAGGACTGAAGGGCTGGCAGAATCCAAGCTCAGCTGGGTGGATAGGGAGTCATGATTGGGTGCCTGATTGTCATCCTGGGAGCACGGATAGGTCAGTAAGGAGAGAGAAGAGGTCATGTTTGTACAGATACAGGATGACTTTGGTGCCTGTATGGAGAGTGAATCACACATCTCTAGTAGAGAGAAAGAGACCCTTGGAAGGGGCTCCATGCAGTTTGGATGCAGGGTGGGTGGGGACTGGACTCTAGAGGTGTAGTAGTGGGCACAGCGGGTCTAACTGGAAATTCTGCAGAGGTAGACTTGATGGGTTGGTATATCACTGAAAGTGGGGGCTGTGGAGGAGGTTGGAATGAGACTGGCATTTGGGGTGGTGGTGGTTTTCCTGAGGTGGGGACATGGGCTGGGAGCAGGTTTAGTTAGGAGACATGGCTCAGGCATTCAGTTTTGGACACATGGAGTTCAAAGTGACAGTGAAACGGCCAAATGGGGATGCCATATAGGAGGTAGGTAGGAGTCTGCAGCTAAAAATAAATCTGGGTTGATGACAGGGTGAGTATGGCAGGCACTTCTTTCATCCCATGGAGCCCAGTGGGTGGTTCTCATCATAGCCAGCATAGCCTCATGGAGTGGGGGCTACACTTCGAACTTCCTACTACCAGATGCACCTTCCTCTCTTTCTGCGACCTTCAGCAATTCATCCAGCCTTTCTCTGCTCCCCTATCCTCAGCATAAAATGGTGATAGTTATGTCTGCTTCAGACTACCCAGTAGCATGTGTCTGAGGATTCATTAAACTGAAAATAAAACATGTGGGGCACTTTGGAAATAAGAACTATGTTAAAACAAGGAGTTATTATAGTTGTGCGCAAGCCAATGAAAAGCAGAAATACAGCCCCAAGGCCCAGTATTGATTTTGGTCCCGGGTACTTCCCGCAGCCGAATAAATCTGACATTTCTGCCCTCAAGTGCTGGCTGCACTGGTGGCAGGCCTCCAGCTTCTAGCCTCCTTGCCCCTGTTCCAAGGTTACGTCCTTTCTCGGCTCAGGCCAGATCCAGCACCCCCACACCTGCCCATGGTGCTCTGGCTGCCCTTCCCACCCCAGTGGGTGGTTACAGGGAAGGTTCCAGTTGTGAAGTTGGAGACTGGCCAAGAGCAGATGCCCTCCGATTAAACCGGGGACAGGCCCTGCTGGAAAAGCAGAGCTTGGGTCTGCAGAACAAGGGATTTAAGGGCTACCAAAGGAAACATCTCTAGACAGAGTTTTCAAACTTAGAAATGCATTAAGTGTTTTGGAATTTGCTTCATGCATTCATTCATTCATTCATTCAGTCACAGGATAAATATTTACGGAGTGCCCATTGAGTGTCAGGCTCTGAGATAAGCCTGGGGATACAGGAGTAAAAGGACGCTATGCATGTCCTTCTGGAATTAATATTTGGACTGGGAAAGAGAGAGACAGAGGAACTACATACTCTTACGGGACAACCAGGTACAAGGATAGAGAGCAGTGACGTGGCTGGGCTGGCAAGGCCCTGTTTTAGAGGGGGGTGACACGGAGCTGAGATCTGACAGCTAAGAAAGAGCTGACCTCGGAAACGTGGGAAGTGTGCATTCCAAGTGAAGGACCTGGCCAGTGCCAAGTACCTGAGGTGAGAGCATGTTTGGCACGTGTGCAAAACCATGACAACAAGTGTGGCTAGAATCCAGGGAATGAGAGGGAGGAAGAGGGGGCCAGATGGTACAGGGTTTTATCAGTCATGGGAAGGAGTTTGGATTTTTGTTTTAGTGTCATGGTAAGCCATTGAACGGTTCTTTTCAAGGGAGTGATTTTTGTTTGAAAGTGATTATCCTGAATGGATAATGGATTGGAGGGGAAAGGAAAGAATCAAGGCAACCACCCAAGAAGCCACTGCCACCTTCCAGGTGAGAAGTAGTGGCTGTGTGGACCCATGGTGCCAGTGGAGGTGGACTGGGCAGGGTGCCAGGCAGTGGAAGTGGTAAGGTTGTTGATAGACAGGAGGTGAGGGGTGAGGGGAATGGAGGGACTGAAGATGCCTCCTAGGTTTCCGACCCTGGCAGCCATGTGCACAGGGATACATTTATTGTGGTAGGGATCAGTCAGAGCACGGGTTCACAGAGGGAAATCTAGACTCCTGTTTTGACCTGGAAAAGTCTGTCATACCGACGGGGCATGTGGAGGAGATGTCAAGTAGGGCGTTGGACGTACAGCTGGAAGTCATCAGACACTTCTGGGCTAGAAATGCAAATGCAGAATAAGAACACCCCGGGAAAGGATCTAGACAGAGCAGAGGGCCCAGGACTGAGCCCTGAAAATGACTGGTGGGAATGACCGGTGGGGAACAGGAAAGTCAGCAGGCATGGTGCCACGAAAGCCTAAAGGAACCTCTCAGAGGCCAAGAACAGTAGGACTGGGGTCTCCCACTCATTTTGACGACTTGGAGGAGGTTGCTGATGGTGACAAGTCACTTCACTTAGTCAGTGAGGATGAAAAGCACATAGAGTGGGTGGAAGAAAGAACTGGAGCTGAGGAGGCAGAAATGACATTTGGGGACAACTCTTTGGAGAAGTTTTGCTGACAAATTGGGCAGAGAAATGGGGAAGTGGCTGCTTGGTTGGGTCTGTATGAAAGCAAGAAATGGTCTCTCCGTCATTTGTAAACCTCTCTCCCACTCTGATACACCCAGGACATGATCCTGAAACACCGGAAGTATTTCCATGATAAAATCAACTGTGGATGACACACAGTCCCCAATATATAGCTGTGACTCCACTCCTTTCTCTCCCTTTCAAGAATGTTTCTAGGAATGTAAATCAGCCAGAATAATGTTGGGATAAGCATCTGCTACTTTTTAGGAACAATCATAATCCAACTTCTACACATCAAACTACACAAGTAAATTATCTGTGGTGACCGCATCACAGCGGTTGAGAAATGTTGGCTGAGTGTGGTTCCAGTCCCTGGCTGGATGCCATTCATTCATTCATTCATTCATTCATCAAATGTTTTCTGAGCTCTCACTATGTGTCAGGAGCGTGGCTCTAGGCAGTGGGAGCAGAGATGAACAAGCCAAACATGGCCTCCATCCTCACATAGCTGCCTCGCTTGGAATAAGGGATGCCAAGTGCAGTAAGCTTAAGCTGGAGTTGTGTTCTCAACGAGAGCCTCTCTAGGGTCTTGGCCTGGTCCACAGGCTTAGCAAAAGTTACTCTGAAGAGGTCAGGATGTATAAGCTGCAGGGGTGAATTAATAAGGCCCAAGTTGGGGGTGGGTGTGGACAATGGCCCAGGCAGAAATGAGCACCCAGTGCTGGAATCCTATCCCCACTGAGGTCTGTACCAAGACCAACTTGTCCAAGAACTCAGGAGAGGAGGAAGGCGTGGCACCAGAGGCGGCCAGATCGGTGGTCAGGGGACAGATGTGCAGAGTCAGGAGGCTTCACCCATTGTTTGGTTTTCATCAGGAGAGCGCCATGAAGGGTTTTAAGTGTGTGTGTTGAAGGAAGAGGGGTGAGTGTATCAGACTTGTTTTCAAAGAGCGCTCAGGTGTCTGGGGAGTGGGGTGTGGTTGTACAAGAGAAAGGCAGCAGGTGAGTGTCACCTGTATGCAGACAGAGGACTGCATTACTAACTTTCCAGCCCTTTTTGACCAGACGCCGCTGAGGATTTGGAAACGAGATTGGGGGGCTGGGGGCAGGTTAAGGCTGGCCTTCCCGGTCTGTGTCCTGTTCCTGAAGTCTGGTTTAGTTTTCCTCCTCTCCTTCGTCCCCTGGGGGAAAACTCAACAGGCTGGTGCAGGGGCCAGCTCTCAAGCAATGGGAACAGAAGCAGACCTGGGCTTCGGCTGCAGAACACCAAAGGATATGCTTAGGTCTAATGTGGGGATCCAGGGATGTAGAAATTTTAGAAATGGAGGCAGACGGACTGTTTTAAGGGCTTGACAGCAGTGGGCATAGTATGGGGCATGGGCGTGCAGAGACACCGGTGGGCACAGGACCAGGAACGAGAACGGGCAGTGCCGAAATTCACTCACCTCCCAGAGGCCCTCTCAAGGAACGCTGATTCAGCAAGTCTGGAGCACCGGCCAGGAATCCGCATTTTTAAGAAGCCCTTTCCTCCCCAGACCAAGGTGATTCTGACCTAGGTGGCCCGGCGACCCTCCTTTTGAGAATGCCTCTACGTTGCTTTCTTGGCCATGTGTCCTCAGTGCCCTCAGTAGCTTTCACCGGCTTGAGTCTGAAAGCTTATTTCGGCCCCGCGTTGAGCGGTGGATAAGCACTTCCCCGGCTGGCTGCCGGGCCAGGGGCGGCGGGGCTGGCGGGCGGGCGGCACGGCAGCGCGCGGCCGCCAGGGGTCGCCAGAGGCCTCGGCTCGAGCGCTCGGGCTCCTCCGCCCGTGGTCGCCGCGCCCGAGCGAGCTAGAGAGCGAGCGGAGCCAGAGCGCTGCGGGCTCACAAAGCGGCCGGACGCGCGGCGGCGGGTGGCAGGAGCGTAGGAGAGCGAGCCGGCGGATCAGCCTCCTCCGCGACCGCGCCACACGAGCTCCAGCAACTCGGACGCGGGGACCCGGGCCGGCCCCCACGGTACGTGCCCCGCGGAACCCCGCGCCCCAACTTGGCGTAGTTGGGACCTCCCCGCGACCACCGGGAGGCTGGCAGGGGCAGGGCCTGGGGGTATCTCCGCGGGACCTTCTTGCCGAGGCTACAGGGCGGACGAGGGATTACCCCCCCCCCCCACCCAGCTGCGGGTACCTCCTCCCTCCACCCCGTGCCCCGTTTGGCCAGAGCCTGGGCTGCTGCTCGGATCCCTGTTCTCCCCCTCCCTACCCCGGAGCTCTGGGCACCGTCTGTGGGAGTGCGGCTTGCCGATCCAGGAATCCGCGTTTTTGGGGAGGGGTGCTGAAGAAGCCGATTCGAGAGTAGCGGTCCGTGGGGCACCCGAAGAATAGGCGACAGATATCCTCTGTAGTTTGGTAGCAGCCCCTAATTTGTGACGCAGCCTCTTGATTTGTAACTAAGACCCCCCCGCCTCCCATTCGTGAGAGGGCTCCCCGGCTCTCTCGATTCGCGACAGACGCTCCAGGTGTGTGAGGGATGACCCTTTTTCCGCCGTGAGATTCCCCAGTCCCTACAGCCGGGGCGGGTCGCCAAGGCGCCGAGACCTCGGTGCACCGCGAGGGGCTCGCCTGGCTCTGCCCTCCGGCTCACGCCCCTGCGTGCCCCCTGCCCGCAGATGCCGGCGATCGCGGTGCTGGCGGCGGCGGCCGCGGCGTGGTGCTTCCTCCAGGTCGAGAGCCGGCACCTGGACGCGCTCGCCGGAGGCGCGGGCCCCAACAACGGCAATTTCCTAGACAATGACCAGTGGCTGAGCACCGTCTCCCAGTACGACCGGGACAAGTACTGGAACCGCTTTCGAGACGTGAGTACCGCTGCTGCCAGGCCCTGCGGGGTCGGGGAGCCTCTGTGAGAGGGGGGGCTCTGAGGCGGGGAGGGGATGGGTGCAGACCTCTCACCGCAGCTTGTTGGCGGGGGGGGGGGGGGGGGGGTTCCCAGGCTGCATCTTGCCAGAGAAGAACTTTAAAGAGAACTTAGAAGGCTTGATACTGTTTGCCTGTTACCTGTGGTCCAGGTGTGTGTAATCGTAGGACCGGGGGAGATGACTCAGTACGCATGGTAAGAGCAGCAAGCAGCTTGGAGAGAGGCTCCCTAAGGTCCTCAGTTCCCCTAACGTGAATGGTTGACTTTGCCGAGCCCCCTAGAGAACCTTCCTGGGGCAGCAGGGATTTGGACCATCTCTGGGCTGTGCCAGAAGAATCCCTGCTGCAGATGTTAAGTTTAGGGGTGAGCCCAGCTGATTTGTTCCAGGAGGATTGGAGGGTCGTGGCAACGGGCCTGAGAAAATGTGGATGGTGGTGCTGTGGAGGAGGTGTGGTGGTTTTGACCCTTGGAGTCTTTAGGGAAAGGGAGCAAGCCACTGATGGAGCTGGTCTCCTGCCCTGAAGATGAGCTTGGGTGGCAGAGGATTGCTCTTGTGGGGGAGCCCTGGCAGGGGAGAAAGTTCCTCCTGGGCACCCACAGGCACATCTGCTGCCTGTTTCTTCCCCAAGGCTGGCTGTGTCTCCCCAGGTATGTCCCGGAGGATGCAGGACAAGAGGCACCTGGCACAGTCTTTCCAGCAGATGGCAACCCCCAGGTGCTGTGGGAGCTGCTTGCAGACAGCTCTTTCAAAGGCTGTCCCAGATGGTTGGGGCCATAGGCTTGCAGGGCACTGAGGAAGAACTTTTATGGTCCTTGACATTAGGAATTCCTGCCCGTGAGAGAGAGGGACCCGCATTTCCGAGTCTCTGTTCTTCTTACAGGGTTCTTTCAGGTGGGAGATGTTTGGGAGTCACCATCCTTCACTGGATTTATCTTATCCCCTGTCCTGGTCTTCCCAAACCCTTGCGGGGGGAAAGTACGAGGAAATCCAGAGAATCCAGATAATTTCTTATACTTTCTAAAGAGCGCCTCTCCAGGCCCCGTTCCTGAGGAGCAGGCCCGCCCATAGCCTTGAGTGAGGGCTTACCCCCTCCTCTCCCTCTTCGTCTTCCTCCTCTCTTTAGTTGGCTGTGGGCTGCTTTTCTTTGAAAGGTGCTTTCAAACACTTTCAGTGAACTTGGAGTTATTTTGAGCTTACTTAGGCAGCGGACTTCCTCTTTGCTTCCCCCAACCCTGAGATCCCTGGCACACCTCCCTGTGTCCCTGACCTGATCTGTTAACCATCTTGCGTCCCGTTTCTGCTCAGCTCGGAGGAATCCTGCAGTGACTTTCTTTGCCTGAGGCTGAAAAGGATGCCAGAGTGCCCAAAGGGTGCCCCCAAAGAAGCATTCATTCATGGACTCAATAGGGTAGACATACTTTTGCTTTGTAAAATTTATTTTATCATTACATTTTGGGTAGAGTTGAGGGACAAGGCAGATGCTTCCCCCTCCACGGCATGGAAGAATTGGGCCAGGTGCAGGGAAGGGACACCTTTGCAGATGCCTTGTTTTCCCTGGCGTCTCGGTCGAATTGAAAGCAGCTGTGCTCATTGGCCATTGGGGTGTGGAAAGGTTTACTGTGCTTTTGTGTCTGCTCAAGGTTTTCTAGTCTCATTGTATCATAAGCATGACATGATTCTTATCTCCCATCGAGCTTTAAATTTATAAAAGTTGAGCATTTCTTCATTTCTCATCTTTCTTGCAAATGGTGACATTTTTTTATCCTTGGGTCAGTGTTGTCCCAAACCTGGGTGATCATGAAGCTTGCCTGAGATGTTTGTTAAATTACAACATGCAGATGCCTCTTCTGGAGAGTGTGGCTCCATGCTTCCAGGAAGACTGTTGGGAAACTATATTTTAAACATTCTAGGTAATTCTTAAGATGTTTAGGAGATACTATAGAGTGTGCCTTAAATAACGTAAAAATGTCCACAGTTTAATAAAAAGAGAGACGCTTCTGTGTTCAAATGCAATGCTTTTTTGTTTCTGGAGAATTTTAGGTGTTAATATTTTTACCAGAATATATTCTTTTTTTTTTTTTTAACGTTTACTTATTTTTAGGACAGAGAGAGACAGAGCATGAACAGGGGAGGGGTAGAGAGAGAGGGAAACACAGAATTGGAAACAGGCTCCAGGCTCTGAGCCATCAGCCCAGAGCCCCACGCGGGGCTCGAACTCACGGACTGCGAGATCGTGACCTGGCTGAAGTCGGACGCTCAACTGACTGCGCCACCCAGGCGCCCCCAGAATATATTCTTTTAAAATGATATTTTAATCCAGTATACCATTAAAAACATCTAAAAATGTTAAAAAAAAACAAACAAACCCCTCCAAACTGGTGTTATTATCAACCATTTTATATGCTTCATGGTGCGGGTCGGGGGTGGGGGGTGGTGTCTGATGATACCAGTCAGGTGTGGCTCAGATATAATTTAATGCTATTAACCTCTTCAAAGTTGTGAAACTCAAACCAGCTACTCTTTTACTCCAAATCCAAGTATCTCCATTCGGTCATTTGCTTGGAGTAACTACAAAGCCTGTGTCCCCTGGGACCAGGGACTAAAAGGCTGCTTGCTTTAAAAACCAGATGTTCTGTGGACAGAGCCCCAGGGAACTGGGCACTTGATCAGCCAGCCTGATTGTTTTTACAGAGCTACGTCTTGCTTAAGATTGACAAAGCTTAGCTTCTCTGCTAGTGTTTTTGTTGTTGGTTGAAGCCACTGATAACTTTGAGAGGCTGTGTCCTGAGATTACTGTTACAATGCTTGTCAATTTTTGAAAGTCACTGTGAAAGAAAATATCTTGCCTTTTCCTGGACTTATAACTTTTTTGCACTTTGGGGAGAGAGATTTAGAAGTGATTTTTGAACTTGTGAAACTGAAAACTAAGGGCTCCTTTCAGATTTGGTGATACCATTGGTTGTTGTTCTTGGGCTAACTTTGAAATGGAAATGATGGCAGGCTGTGTACTCCATGCTCCCTAGCCTATTGAGTGTGCTGTGACATTGCCAGCGACTGCTTGATAGCCACTACTTACCAGGAAGTCGTCCTATTGTTCTAGGTACACACATAATAACTGTATCCTTCTTTACAGAAATACATCTTTCTCAACTGCTCCATGGCTTGTCTCCTGGAGTGATGGATTCAGGAGAAATAGGACACTGTTTAGATGTTAGGACATATTTGTTCCTAAATGTATTGATGGTCTGTTAGTTTGATTATCGTTATTTTTTAAAGATGAGCAGTTGGGATGTTTTGGTCCAATGGAAACTCAGACGTTTGCATAAATACAGTATTAAGAAGGAGAAGAAGGGACGCCTGGGTGGCTCAGTCTGTTAAGCGTCCGACTTTGGCTCAGGTCATGATCGCACAGTCTGTGAGTTTGAGCTTCGTGTCAGGCTCTGGGCTGATAGCTCAGAGCCTGGAGCCTGCTTCGGATTCTGTGTCTCCCTCTCACTCTGACCCTCCCCTATTCATGCTCTGTCTCTATCTCAAAAATAAATAAACGTTTAAAAACAAAAAAAAAGGAGAAGATGAAGAAGGTAGATGTTTGTATCTAGTTGTATGATAATTTCCAGCCTCCTATTGTCATGCATTTAACTTCTCTGTGGTTTGAGACTGAGGGGTCAAGATGTTAGAATCATTCCCTGGATTAAAAAAAAAAATTATTTTAGAGATAGAGTGTGTGTGAGTGGAGGAGAGGGGTGGAGGGAGAGGGAGAGAGAGAGGGAGAATATCCCAAGTAGGCTTCATGCTCATTGTAGAGCTGGATGCAGGGCTCAATCCCGCGACCCTGGGATCATGACGTGAGCCGAAATCAAGAGTTGGATGCTCAACCGACTGAGTCACCCAAGCACCTCTCTGGATTTTTCCTCATTGCGATTTGGCTTTCCATAGTCATTCCTGCAAGGAAATTTTCCTCTCTTCAATCTTACGTTCATTTGCACATTCATTCCAACCCATATTTGACTGTCTAGTGTGTGCGAGGCAGTGGGCTGTAAGGGTGAACATGATAAATAAGGTGGTTTCTTCTCTCAGTAACCTCTTGTTCACTGGAGGAAATCCTTTACCTTATGCTTTCATGCATTTCTCTCTTTTTAAGTTTTTTCTTATAAAGGTAGTATGTTCTGGTTGTAATTAAAAAATTAAAACATTGCAGAAATAGGTGATACCTAACATTAACCAAGCATTTAGTGTGCCAGACATTGTTTAGCATACTTTACATGTATTTTCTCATTTAATATTCATAAAAATTCTAGAAGTACTGTTATTATTGACCATTCACTAAAAGATTAAGGCTCTTGTCCCAAGTTACAGAACTAGGCTGTAGAGGAGCCTGGCCTGGACCCAGGTAGTCTGATTCCAGTTTCTTACTGTGCATGCAGTCAATTCAGACTGGAATGGACTTAGGGTGTGAGCCTCCATTGACATGACATGGTAAGTCTTTCCAATTTTATGTCTGAGGACAGTCAGTGAAGAACCTTAGTTTGACACAAAGAAGAATGGAAGCCAGGTAGATACAACTTATTGTAGGGGTCACATTAGGGCTTATCTTCTGCTAATAACGAGCTTCTGATTTGATTAAAATAATATTGTTGCTTACACCAAACATGACATTTTCTTTCTTTTGCATACATGAAACTAGACTTGACATTTAACTCCAGGATAATTACCTTGGGCAGGTCTGAAGAATCAGAAATGTTGCCTTGGCTGGCATTTATCTTATTCTGAAGTGATCTGAGTTTGTAATTCTAATGAGACCGCAAGGACCGGCCTGAATTCTTTTTCCTTTGGTGCACACTCTATGGGATTTGATGGTCTCCGTAGCAGAACTGGGGTGCCAGTGAGCATCTGATCTGCTCATTTGATCTTAACATCTCATCTGTAAGGAGTCTCAAGGGCAAACGGGGCTTATTGATAGAATAGTGGCTGGCTCAGTCAGTGGAGTTGGTGAGAAGAGAGGTGGTGTGGCTTAGTGGATCAGTCATTAATCTGTCACCACAGAAACTTGGCTTGTAATAGAGAGTAGCAGAAAATCATTTTGATTAAACAGGTTCAAGGAGACTTAAATGAGTTTGTGATCCTGACTCTCTTTAATGAACCCACTATCTTAAATCCCCTGTACTAAATGACCACTGATAGAAATAATTATTTCACAGGAATCATGGTAAAGGGATGGTTTGGAAGTCCGTAAGCCTGAGACCATTCCTGTGTTTTCTCTCCTTATCTTCACTTTGTCCTTGCCAGAGAAAACCTAGTTCTTGGCTGGCAAGGATAGTGGAGCTTCTTCACCCAGTTGACCTTCCTAGGTTGACTTCCCCTGCCTCTCCCAGTCCTTTCCCAGTCCTGCCCTGTAGGACTGCAGCTGAACTGGATTGCTGAGAGGTTAAGTCCTCTCCAAATGCTGATGAGATTATTTTCAAAAGCAAGAAGTGGTCCCAAATGGATCTTCAGGCCTTTATTACTCCCCTAGAGGAGTAGGACCTAATCATTAGGTCAACTATTTTACCTTGCTTGGAGAGACAAAGTAATGTTAGCAATTAAATATTTTTGTAATAAATCATGTATTATTTCCTTAATGTGTTTCAGACCAAACACATCTCAGTATCTAAATTTGAACACTTTCAAGGTGACTCATTTTACTTTTCTTTTGGTGAGGTGACTATAAATGTTCCTTAGGAAATTCCTCAGACCCAAGTTCAGAGTTGATCTCATCTCCCCAGATGAGATAGCTACATATAAAATATATTTCCTGTTAAGAGATTAAATAATTTGCCCAAGGTTACAAGTATTTTCTCACCATATTTCATTTAATAGAAGGTGCCGTCACTTTTAAGATGTAGCGTTTATGTGTACTTCTAAGAAGACAGTGCCCAGAATGAAGAATTCGGTAGACCCTTGGATAAAGCTAAGAGCCCAGAGGTCTACCTGCTCAGTGTAAAAGGTAAATGAGAAATGAACCACCATGCAGAAAAAGGACCATAGCAAGGTGATTTGCAGGTTTTCCCTTGGAACTGGTGGATGGAGGGAAAAAAAATATATGCCTCTGGCAATTCAGCAGTCTGACTCTTGTAGAGTTTCTTGTCTGAATTCATTCAACCACATGGCCTCTCCAAATCTTCGTTAATTAAATCTAAGGTGGTCAAATTGTTTGTCCTTTCTGAATCCCTGACTGCATTTGTTAAGTGGGGATAATAACACCCTTATTGGTGAGGACTCTAGATTTTAAGTGACTGAAATCTAGTTGAAGCTGGCTTAATTGGAAAGGAAAACTTACTTACCTATGTAACTGAAGAGTCTACTGATAAACATGGCTTTAGATAAGGTTGAATCCAGAGACTCAGGTTATATCATAGGACTTGGATGTGTGTGTCAATCAGTTTTCTCTCCCCTCACCCCATAGTCTTTGGGCTTTCTTTTCCCTATTTTGGTTTTTGTCTCAGGCTAATGAATTCCATAATTAGTGGTGGTGGCAGCTCATAGCAACTACAAATTTATATCATCGGATGGTTTTTATGTCTCAGCAAAATTCCCAGAATCGAGACTCATCAGATTCACCTATTGTATATACTTATCCCCAGTCAGTCACTCTGGACAATTGGGGAGAATGTGCTGATTGTCCGGGACTGGGACCTGAGGATAAAGTGATGGTGAGGGCTCCATTGAATCACATAGTGACAGGGAGGGTTGAGAGGTAGCTCCTTAAGGGGAAGTGGATGTCCACTATGTTGACCAGCCTTCCAGGGTTGGCGTGAAGAGTTTAACTGGCTAATGCATGTGAAGCGCTTAGCACAGTGTCTGGTGTCATCATAAATGCTGAGCAGATGGAGGCTATTATTTTTATTAATATTAACAACTCCTACAGTACCTTATTCCTCAATTTATAGTTTTATTTGTTTATATTTTAACTGTTTAAATCGTCGGATGCTTCCTGAAGAAAGAGCCTGAGTCTTATTATGCGTGGCACAGAATAGGTAGTGAGTAAGCATTGTGTTGACTTGAATTTTCCTAAGCATGCCTCCTGATACATCCCTGGGGGAAAGAAAGCCTATAAGAGAATTACAGAAGTGTGCTTTTATAGTTTTTGATAGGCAGAAATTATATATCAGGCACAGATTGAAAAGTACTTTTCCTCTAAGCTAGGACCTTACAACTTTATAAACCCTTTCAGGGGACACGGTGGTATAGAGCTTGGTGTCCCTGGACCTTTGCCTTTAAGCTCCTCACAGAAGATTGCTCAGTGAGTGTTGGAGTGAATTTGAGTAAATGAATGAATGAATGAATGAATGAATGAATGAGTGAATTATCCTGGACCAGGACTCTCCACACTTGCAGGATGGGGACAAGTAGTTCTTTGCAGAAAGGCCCAGCAGGAGGCTGGGCCCAGTAGGTCAGCTAGCTTTGGACACGTGTCTCTCTTTCTTTTAGTGACTGATAATGGTTGTGGATACCAACAGGTGGGGGTGCTGTTGAGAATCTTGGGGAACCTGACAGGGAGACCGAACCCCCACACAGTCTGGGCACAGTTTCTGAATCTGTGAAAAGCTCTTTGAGCCTGAGTCCTGTCATGGTGAAGAGCCCACTTTTGACCTGAGCTCACCTTGCAGTCTTGCCAAGTATAAGCTTGGGTCTTTGGCCAGAGCTGCCCTTTCCTTATCTATACAAGTAGAGCAATCATAGCTTCTTGGTGCCGCTTGGGGGAGGATAAGTAAGATCATGATGCGAAGTAGGTGCTCGTGCTCTTTGAGTGGCTGGTATACCTGCTCTTCTGATTTGCTTTCCGAAGGTCACTTCTCTTGTGCCCTGTGAGTGTGAGTGAATTGTTGGCGCATGGCTCCAGATGTTGTTTTCTGTCTCATGTCTTAGAGAAATGTTGGGTCCATTTCTTCTATTATCCTTGACCTTAGCTACCTTCCTTGCCCCTTGGGATGGCTGTGTGAGGTTCTGTGTGGTTCTCTCTTAATTTCCTTCCAGTTGCAGCTCCTGGCACAGAACACCTTCCCATTATGTTTCACATCATCACCAGACGTCCTGAAGCTGGCAGCTCCTCCTGATGTATCTGAGAGGGGCTTTGTGCCCAGCTGTGCCTGAAATCCTAGTTATGTGAAGGGCTCCCCAGGGAGCTCTGTTCTGTTGGCTAAGCCCTAATTGGTATCCCTTTTAATGGTAAACTCTGATCCAGTTGCCTGTAGCCCATCTCAAAAGGTATAAACCATCTTGTGCTCCAGAGTGATCCAGGCTGGCTTGGGGGAAGATGGAGTTCCGCATTACTGTCCTTGAGGAAATTCCTGCAGGGTCTAGCAAATGCTTCCAGTTGGTGTTCAGGAGTCCCCAAGCTCCTGGTTTGGCTTTAGAACCAAGAGGAAAGTACTGATAGGGTTGGCCAGGCCTTTGTTACTTCACTCCTCCAGTGTAGCTCTTCAGTTCTACATCATGACAGGCTCTCAGAGGACCTGTAATTCACTAAAGGCAAAGCAGGTTGGCTCTGGTTGAGGGAAACCCAAACAATAAAAAGTAGCCCATGCAGAACATGGTGGTACCCTCCTGCAGACATGGTTTGTACCCTCCTGGGATTTACCATCTAGTGTGGCAAACAGGTAAATCATCACAAAATCACCATTCAGGTACAGTAGCCAAAAGTGCTATCAGGTAGAGAGGTACAGATGCCTTCAGAGTGTGTAAAGGGGAGGGGGCGGGGCTAATCAACTCTTTTGGTCAGGGAAAGCCTCCCTGAGAAAGCCATTGGAGCTGCTAGGTGGCAGATGACAGGAGTGAGCCAGGAGAGGAGAAGAGGTGATTGTATTCCGGGTAGCCTGTGGCGAGAGCAAGTCCAAAGATCCCGAACTGGGAATACACTGATGTGTTTCCATTAGACACGTTTGCCCTGGGATTCTGTTAAGTAGCAAGCCCTCCCCTAGTTGATTTAAAAATCGCACTTTGCACATTTTCAGTTTAACACATATTTTGAGGGCAGGGGAATGAGTCAAGTGACAAGTGTGGTGTGCAGATGGGCCAAGTCCTTGGAAGGATGGCCCGTTCGTTTGTCCCCCCCCTGTTGGCTTTGATAGCCATCTCTGCTGTGTCAGATCCCTCACTTTGCCTCCCCCTTTGCAGAAAGTACCTCTTTCTCTTCTAGTGTCTGTGGCCATGCGCTTCTTCTTCCCTTGGTGGTCCACTGCTCTGGGCTGTGGCACTCCAGTAACTGCTGCTGCTCTTTAGAAATAAAGGCACCCTGGAATTTCTGGATGGGGTGATGATTTGTGAAGTATTTATTTCAACAATGAGACTGGCTTATATGGGCTGGTCCTTGTCCCTCTCCCCGTTCCCTTCCCATGTTACCATTGCTGAGAACAAAGTGGGTGCCAGGCTTGGAGGCCAAAGATGAAAACCAAGATTTCCACCCTCAAGGGTCACAGTTTAGGGGGAGAGATGGACACGCATGTGCTTCTTTTAGCCCCATGTCAGAGTGCTGAGTGGTGTGGGGCATTTCATAGCCCCTGCTTCTGGGTCCTCCCAGGTCTATGACAGACATGACAATAAAGGTTTCTTTCTAGGGAGGTAAAAATGAGTTACTGGAGATTCTTCTGGAAGGATAATATTAAAATCCACATCCACTTGATTGGGCTGCTCTTCTTAGGATCCTGTACAAATACGTCCCTCAAGAGACTCTCTCTCTTGATCTTTTAAATTTTTTTTTTTTTTATTTGGCGTACTGGGAAAGGGAGGAAGGAAGGACGTCTTATACAACTGTTTGTAATAATTTGCGAACTCTTCCTGTGTGATCTGCAACACGTCACACTACAGAGGGCACCGTCAACATTCCCCAGCATAATTATGTGGTGGGTGAACAGGCATTTATGCAAAGTCCGTCGATGCCTGTGATTGGAGCAGGGAAGCAGAACTTCCTGCGGGCATTCCAGGCAGTCTTTGTGCAGATAAAACATAGAGAAAACAACTATCCAGAGAATATAAGCCTCCCCTTTTCTGTTTTAGCTCTCTCCTTTCTCTGCCACCATTCATTTAAATTCAAATCAGTTTATATATAGTGTAGTATTGATTTCAGGAGTAGGGCCCAGTAGAATCCATATAACACCTAGTGCTCATCCCAACAGGTTCCCTCCTAATGCCCATTGGCCATTTAGGCCACCCCTCCCCATGACCCAACACCCCTCCAGCAACCCTCAGTTTGTTCTCTGTATTTAAGAGTCTCTTATGGTTTGCCTCCCTCTCTGTTTTTATCTTATTTTTCCTTCCCTTCACCCATGTTCATCTGTTGTTTCTTAAATCCCACATATGAGTGAAATCATATGAGATTTGTCTTTCTCTGCCTGACTTACTTTGCTTAGCATAATGCCCTCTAGTTCCAACCATGTAGTTGCAAATTCTGTCCCACCCTTTAGATGGAATTGCTGTAACTCTGCTCTAAAAAAGGCCAGGCCAAGTTGTAGGTGACTAGGCATGGCCAAGGCAAAAGGGGGAAATGCCTTTCAGACTCCCATCTTCATAATCTTGAAACATCACCACTGGTCTTGTTTAAAATGTAGATTTCAGCCCCCCCCCAGTCCAGAGCATAGTCTTCAGTAGGTCAAAGGTGACACCTAGGAAGCTGCATTTTACATAGGCAGAGCAGATAATTGTGATGCAGGTAATTTTCAGGCTGTATTTCTAGAAAAAATCCTGGAGAGTTATTATGTATCCTAAATACCCAACACCAAGAGATCCAATGAATAATAAAATTTTAGACAAAATGAGCATTTTGTCCAATAGTAAATGACTGTGAGTGCCATATTTTCCCTGTAGGCCAACAGGGCTACTGTTGATTCCAGTAGAAAGAAGGGTTTTGCTTTTCGTTGTGTGTATCTCCATAGATCTCAGTGGCAGTCATTGTTATGAGGTGCTCTGGGAGTGGGATAACAATGGACTCGATTGGCTTCTAGGGACACGTGTGCATGTGAGCATGGTGAAATTGACCTGGGGCCTTCTACATGATAAAGTCCTAGGGATCCTCTCAATAAATCTTCATGTCTCTAAAGGAGCCTGAACCCAGCCAGTGCTGGGCTAACTTTGTATCTTCTCTAGCAGAATTGATAGGTTTTGTGCACACTGAAGGAAACTGACTCTGACATTGACTTTAGTGTACAGAGAAATGAGTATTGAAGCTTAAGTGGTGCTAAGAGTATGTAATAAGGAATGGTGGATATTACACAGAATATCTACTTTCACAGAGGTGTGATTTTGCGCATGGGGTTGCAGATACTGGTTGGTGGAAGCACAAAGAAGGTCTGAGGGATGTGGGTCGGACAGTGATGCTCCTTGGAGCTCTCTTTTTGGTGTATTAATTTTTTTGATGATTTGGACAGATAATTTTGGAAAGATCAGAGGACTCCAAAAGCAAAGACTCATTAAAGGTGAGAACATTTTTGAGGATCATCAGGACATGGTAGCACTCCTTGTTCTAAAGCCATTGCACTGCCTACTCAACAACCTCTCAAACTTTGCTTTACCCCGTGTTACTGAATTTCTTCTAATTAATGTACCTAAAACTGATGAATGGATAAATAAGATGTGGTTTGTATATACAATGGAATACTACTTGGCAATGAGAAAGAATGAAATCTGGCCATTTGCAGTAACGTGGATGGAACTGGAGGGTATTATGCTAAGTGAAATAAGTCAGTCAGAGAGAGACAGATAAATGTTTTCACTCATATGTGGATCTTGAGAAACTTAACAGAAGACCATCGGGGAGGGGAAGGGGAAACAAAGTTACAGAGAGGGAAGGAGGCAAACCATAAGAGACTTAAATACTTAGAACAAACTGAGGGTTGATGGGGGGTGAGGAGAGGGGAAAGTGGGTGATGGACATGGAGGAGGGCACTTGTTGGGATGAGCCCTGGGTGTTGTATGGAAGCCAGTTTGAAAATAAATTTTATATTTAAAAAAACCCATTGCCAAGAAGGAGAAAATTGTTAACAGATGATAAATGAATAGATTTATGTGGCTGCTTGGGGTCTTTCCATAGCCCCACTGTTAAGGGACCGTTGGGTAGTTTCCATGTCTTTTTATGCTCATTGGATATGCTGATTCTTTTGTGACATTGATGGGTTTGGTTGGCTGGTTGGTGTCCAGAAGTTTAATTAGGCTAAGGTGTCATTTCCTGTCTCAGTCAGCTACTTTTGCTTTGAGTCTGGATCTGGTCTACAACCTTTGACCAGCTGACTTGAATAAGACCTATGCCATTTTCAATGAATGAGACAATAAAAATGTTATACCTGGTAAAGATAAATTGTGTGATTTTTCTTACGTGACAGAATTGATGGTATAAAATTTTTTCTTACCTCAGAAAGACCTTTACATATGTTTTTAAAAATACTTTGTTTCTCTCCATGGTCATCCTGGACCTAGGTCCTTGCCTTTCTAGTAACCAGATCATGGTACACAGATTCAGTAGTTGTGTTTGGTCACGTATTCATATATTCCTACCGGAGATACTTACAGGCCAGGGTGTTACGTACTTGACACTGTGCTGGCTATTTAGGATGTAGCAGGGAGTGAAAAAAGAGCTGATTCCTGTCCTCCGGAATCTGCAGGTTCCTTGTCTGAGATAAAGTGAAGAGGAAGGGGTGCTTGTCATCTGGGGACCTATTGGGGGTTGTTGTCCAAAGGAAAAGGCCTGGCCTACAAAGGAACCAGAGCAGTCCTGGCAAGCTGGACATCCGGAGGCCTCGTTACCTGAGCCATGTCTCTCTCTGGAAAAGTAGCATAAGCCTTCATCTGTGAATCTGTCTAGAGGTCAGGCCATGTCAGCCTATCTGACTGACACACGTGGGTTGCCTCTGCTGTTTTGCCTAAGTTGAGGAACCCAGGCAGTGCCAGCAGAAGGGTGCTAGTTGGTACAGTTGAGGTGGAGCATTTAGATGAGACAGGACTTGATGTGTATGAATGCTGAAGTGTGGTGTTTCGCCTTGTCTGTCCTGTAGGTAAAGGTCTGGCTTGGTAGGGAGTATGTTTCATTGGAGTATAACATACTTCCAGCAAAAGTGCCAATTGTGCGTGTACTACTGCTTGATGTACTTTCATAAAGTGAACACACACAACCATCAACCAGGTCAACAGACAGAACATTATCAGCATCTGAGCAGTCTGTTTTGTGTCCCTTGCTCTCATGGCCTGTCCCTGTCTAGCTGAGAACACTCCTGACTTGTAACTCTATAGACTGGTTCTGTCTGTTTTTATAACGGAATTCTGTTTTTTTGTCTGGCTGCTTTTGCCCAACATCACATTTGTGATACACCGTGTGCCATTCTGCTTTGTTAATCTCATTGCTGTGTGAATATTCCATAATTTATATGTTTTATTGTTTTTTAAGTATTTAATTCCAGTAGAGTTAACATACGGTGTTATGTTAGTTTCAGGTGTACAGTATTTAGCACTTCTGTACCTTTTACTTAGTGCTTATGAAGATGTGTGTGCTCTCCGTCCACTTAACCTGCTTCACCACCCCCCCCCCCATCTGCCCTCTGGTAACCATCACTTTGTTCTCCATAGTTAAAAGTCTGTTTTTCAGTTTGTCATTGTTTTCTTTCTTTGTTTTGTTTCTTAAATTCCACATATGAATGAAATCATATTGTGTTTGTCTTTCTCTGACTTACATCACTCAGCATTATAACCGATAGATTCATCCTTGTTGCAACTGGCAAAATGCCTTTCTGTTTTATGGCTAAGTGATAATTCATTCCATATCTTCTTTATTCCTTCATCTGCCAGCAGACGCTTGGATGGCTTGATAATTTGGCTATTGTCGATGCTGCAATAAACACAGGGGTGCCTCTATCTTTTCAAATTAGTGTTTTTAAACTCTTGGGGTAAGAACACAGTAGTAGAATTGCTAGATCATATGGAAATTGGATTTTGAAATTTTTGAGGAAACTCACTACTGTCTTCCACAGTGGCTGCACCAGTTTGCACTCCCACTAACTGTGCATGAGGGAGGGTTCCTTTTTCTCCACATCCTCACCAACACTTGGTGTTTCTGATTTTTGCCATTCTGGCAAATGTGAGGCAGTAACTCATCATGGTTTTGATTTGCATTTCCCTGATGGTGAGTGATGTTGAGCATTTTTTCATGTGTCCTGTTAACCATCTGTATATCTTTTTTAGAGAGATGTCTGTTTATGTCTTCTTCCCATTTTTAAAAATTGGATTATTTGTGTTTATGTTGAGTTGTATAAATTGTTCACATATTTTGGATACTAACCATTTATACGATATGTCATTTGTAAATATCTTCTCCATTAAATAGGTTGCCTGTTTTGTTGTTTCCTTTGCTGTGCAGAAGCCTTTTATTTTGGTGTAGTCCCAATAGTTTATTTTTGCTTTTATTTCCCTTGCCTCAGGAAACATATCTAGAAATGTTATTATAGCCAGTGTCAGAGAAATTACTGCCTATATTTTTTTGGTTTCAGGTCTCACATTTAGGTACTTAATCCACTTTGAGTTTATTTTGTGTATGGTGTAAGAAAGTGGTTTAGTTTCATTTTTTTGTGTTTAGTTGTCCAGTTTTCCAACACCATTTGTTGAAGAGACTGTCTTTTCCCCCATTGCATATTTTTGCCTCCTTTGTCGAAGATTAATTGGCCATATAATCATGGGCTCATTTCTGGGCTGTCTATTCTGTTCTATGGACCTACGTGTCTATTTTTGTGCCAGTACCATACTGTTTTGATTACTGTAGCTTTGTAGTATATCTTAAAATCTGGGATTATAATACTTCTAGCTTCTTATTTTTTCATATTGCTTTGGTTATTTGGGGTATTTTGTGGTTCCATACAGATTTTGGGATTGTTTGTTCTAGTTCTTTGAAAAATGTTGTCATTTTGATAGAGGTTGCATTAAATACGTAGTTTGCTTTGGTAGTATAGACTTTTTAACAGTACTTTTTCTCCCAAACCATGAGCATGATATATCTTTCCATTTGTTGATTTCATCTTCATTTTCTTTCATCAGCATTTTAAAGTTTTCAGAGCACAGATCTTTCACCTCCGTGGTTAAGTTTATTCTTAGGTATTTCATTATTTGTGGTACAATTGTAGATGGTATTGTTTTGTTAATTTCTTCTGCTCTTTCATTATAATTGTATATAATGCAGTAAATTTCCATATATTGATTTTGTATCCTCTGACTTTACTGAATTCATTTATCAATTCTAGTAGTTTTTTGGTGAAGTCTTTAGGATTTTCTGTATATAGTATCCTGTCCTCTGTAAATTGTGAAAGTTTTAGTTCTTGCTTACCAATTTTGATGTGTTTTATTTATTTTTCTTATCTGACAGTTGTGGCTATGACTTCCGGTACTATGTTGAATAAAAGTGGTGAGAATGGACTTCCTTGTCTTGTTCCTGACCTTAGGGGAAAGGCCATCAGTTTTTCATCATTGAGTATGATGGTGATTGTGGGTTTTTCATAGATGGCCTTTATTATCTTGAGTTATGTTCCTTCTAAATGTTTACTACCTTGTTGAAGGTTTTTATCATGAGTGGGTGTCGTACTTTGTCAAATGCTTTTTTTGCATCTGTTGAAATGAACGTATGGTTTTTATCCTTTTTCTTTTTCATGTGATGTATCATGTTGATTAATTTGCAAATATTGAACCGTTCTTGCTCCCAGGAATAAATCACAATCAATCATGGTGCATGATTTATTAAAATCATGTTGAATTAAGTTTGCTGTTATTTTTTTGAGGATTTCTGTATCTATAGTCATCAGAGATATTGGTCTATAGTTCTCTTCTTTTGTAGTTTTCTCTACCTGGTTTTGGTATCAGGGAATGCTGGCCATATAGAATGAAATTGGAAGCTTTCTCTCCTCTTCAGGTTTTTTTGGAATAGTTTGAGAAGAATGGGTATTAATTTTACTTTAAATGTTTGGTAGAATTAACCTGTAAAGCAATGTGGTTCTGGACTTTTGGGAGTTTTTTGATTAATGATTTAATTTTATTGTTGGTAATTGGTCTGTTGAAATTTTCTATTTCTTTCTCCTTCACTTTTGGGATGTTTTGTGTTTCTGGGGATTCATCCATTTCTTCTAGGTTGTCCAATTTGTTGCCATATAATTTTTCATAATCTCTTATAATCCTTATTTCTGTTGTGTCAGTTGTTATTTCACTTTCATTTTTCACTTTGAGTCTTCAGCTTTTTTTTTTTTCTTAATATAACTAAGGCTTAGCAGTTTTGTTGATCTTTTTTTTAAGGACTAGCTCCTGGTTTCATTGATCTGTTTTTTTTTTTGTTTCTATTTTATTTCTGCTCTCATTTTCACTACTTCCTTCCTTGTACTGTTTTGGGGTTTGTTCTTCTCTTTCTACCTTCTTTAGGTGTAAGGTTGGGTTGTTTATTTGAGCTTTTTCTTCTTGAGATAGGCCTGTATTGCTATAAACATCCCTCTTACAACAGCTTTTGTTGCATCTCAAATATTTTTGGATCACTCTGTTGTCATTTTCATTGGTCTCCATGTATTTTTTATTTCCTCTTTGATTTCTTGGTTGACTCCTTCATTGTTTAATAGTATGTTATTTAACTTCCATGCATTTGTGCTCATTCCTGATTTTTTCTTGTGGTTGATTTGTAATTTCATAGCATTGTGGTCAGAGAGATACCTGATATGACTTAAGGCTTTTAGAATTTGTTGAGAGTCGTTTTGTGGCCTAATATGTGATCTGTTCTTGAGAATGTTCCATGTGCCCTTGAAAAAAATGTGTATTCTGCTGTTTTAGGATGAAATGTTCTGAATAATTTGTTAGATCCATCTGGTCCAGTATGTCATTGAAAGCCACTGTTTGCGTATTTATTTCCTGTTTGGATGATCTATCCATTGATATAAGTGGGGGTGTTGAAGTCTGCTGTTATTGTATTACTATTGATTACTTCCTTTATGCTTGTTACTAGTTTCTTTATGTATTTAGTGCTTCCATTTTGGGTACATAAATATTTACAATTATTAGATCTTGTTGGATTGTTTCCTTTATGATTATATAGTGTGGTTCTTTGTCTCTTGTTACAGTCTTTGTTTTAAAGTTTTTTTCTTTTCTTTTTTTTTCCCCCAATATCAGTAGTGCTACCCTGGCTTTCTTTTCACTTCCCTTCACCTTCAATCTGTATTTGTCTTTAGGTCTGAAATAAGTCTCTTGTAGGCATCATATGGATGGGTCTTGGTTTTTGTATCCATTCCATCACCCTGTGTCTTTAGTCCTTTAATATTCAGAGTAATAATTGATACGTATGTACTTACTTTTGGTTTATGGGTGTTTTTGTAGTTCTTCTCTGTTCCTTTCTTCTCTCAGGTTTGTTGGCATTCTTTAGTGATATACTTTGATTCTTTTCCCTTTTTAATTTTTTATTTTTTTTAATGTTTATTTATTTTGGGGGGTGGAAGGGCAGATAGATGGAGAGAGAGCATCCCAGGCAGGCTCCATTGCTGTCAGTGCAGAGCTTGACATGGACCTCAATCTCAAACTGTGAAATCATGACCTGAGCTGAAATCAAGACTCAGATGCTCAACCAACTGAGTCACCCAGGTGCTCTCCTTTCTCTCTTTTCTAAAAATTTTAATTTCAATATAGTTAATATACAGTGTTAAATTATTTTCAGGTTTACAATATAGTGATTCATTAATTCTGTATATTATTCTGTGCTCATCAGGATACGTGTACTCTTAATCCCCTTCACCTATTACACCCGTTCCCCCACCCACCTCTTCTCTGGTAACCATCAATACTCTAAAAGACTCTAAAAGTCTATTTTGGTTTATCTCCCCCCCCCCCCCCTTTGTTCCTTCCTCTTAATTTTTTTGCATATCTATTAATGGTTTTTGGTTTGTGGTTACCATTAAATTTGTATATAACATCTTATGGACCTGGCAATCTGTATTGTTGATAGTCACTTAAGTTTAAACCTTTTCTTTACTCCTCTCTCCCACCTACATTTTAGATATATGGTGTCATACTTTATATCCTTTTATTTTGTGAATCCCTTGGTTGATTTTTATAGATATGCTTATTTTCACTGCTTTTGTACTTCCTACTTTTCTTAGTCCTACTATGGTCTTTCTTTTCCACTCACAGAATCCTGTTTAATATTTCTTGTAGGGCTTGTTTAGTGGTCATGAATTCCTTTAACTTTTGATTGTCTGAAAAGTTCTTTATCTCTCCTTCTATTCTGAATGATAGCCTTGCTGGATAGACTATTTTTTTCCTGCAGGGTTTTTTTCTTTCATTACTTTGAATATATCTTGCCACTCCCTTCTGGTATGCAAAGATTTTACTGAAAAGTCAGCTTATAGCCTTATAGAGTTTCCTTTGTATTAAGTTGTTTTCTTTTTTCTTGCTGCTTTTAAAATTCTCTCCTTACCACTGCTTTTTGCTATTTTAATTACTGTGTGTCTTGGTGTGATTTTGTTGGGGACTCTCTCTGTGCCTCCTGGATCTGGGTTTCTGTTTCCTTCCCTAGATTTAGGAGGTTTTCAGGTATTATTTCTTTAGATAAATAATCTGCCTCCTTTTGTCTCTTTTCTCCTGGGTTCCCTGTAATTCAAATGTTATTACAGTTGATGGTATTGCTCAGTTCACCATCTCTTTAAATGAAATCTCTTTTCATTTATTATTATTTTTCTCTCTCTTAAAGACGACTTTACATTACTCTACATTACTGCTCCAGGTCTCTTATGCTTCATGTAGTCTACTGTTTATTCCATCTAGTATATTTTAATTTCATTAATTGAGTTCTTTATCTGATTAGTTCTTTTTATGTTTCCTTTTTCTTTGTTAAGGGTCTCACTGAGGTCTTCCACCCTTTTCTCAAGTCCAGTGAATATCTTTATGACCACTACACTAAATTCCCTACTAGACATATTATTTACATTTGCTTTGTTTAGGTCTCTTGCTGTGATTTTGTACTGTTCTTTCATTTGGGACCTATTCCTTTGTCTCCTCATTTTGTCTCTCTGTTTTTATGTGTTAGGAAAGTCAGCTATGTTTCCTGCTCTTGAAAGTAATGGCCTTATGAAGAAGAGATCCTGTAGTGTCCTATAGTGCAGTGTCCCCAGTTTACCAGAACTTGTTACTTGAGGAGTGTCTCCTGTGTGTGTTGCATATACCCTACTGTTGTAGCTGAGTTTCATTGGCTTTCATTCATATTCCATGGCTCTCTTTGCCCGTTATGGGCAGGATTTGGTTCCTGTGTTGTTAGTGGGTCAGTCTGGGGCCACCTTGGGTTTGAGTTGAGTCAGACCAGGTATTTGCCAGAGATGTGGTAGCACCAAACTGTAGTGCCCTGAGAAACTACTGTTGGTGGGTGGGGACCTGCATTCGGACTAGATGTCTGCTCCCAGTCCACTGTGGGCCACAGTTGGACTGATGTGTGTGGTTATCTTTGGATGGGCTCTGGCCATGTCGTATTGAAAGGGACAGGTCTTTAGGAGAATGTGGGGGTGGGGCACCCAGTGTTAGCAAAGTTTGCACAGGTCTGCTGTGGTAAGCGACCTGGAGCTGACGCCTGGCTGGAGGGGTCATGTACGCAAAAGAATGCAGGAACATGGTGTGCTGTAGCTACAAGATCTCTGCCTGTTGGTTGTGGGAGGGGGCCTGCAGTGGCAGGGGACAGAAGCAGGTGCATTGGAGGGGGCAGATATGCAGAAGCCAGTGGTGTGAGATGGAGAGTGTTGTCACCATGCTGGTTCTTACAGATGTCTAGGCTGGGAGGTTTGGGGGAAGGAAGTGGCACATACTCCACAGTTAGTAAACAAATCTCCCTGCCGTATAACCCAGGCATTTTTAAAAATGCTGTTTCTATGCCGTATCTCTGTGGGGCTGTTTTTGTGCTTTTTTGTGCTTTTTTGTGTTGTGTTTTTTGTCTTTTTCTCTCTCTCTTTTTTTTAAAGAAGGCTTCTTGCCCAACATGGGGCTTGACCTCACAGCCCTGAGATTAAGGGTCCCATGCTCTACTGTCTAAGCCAGCAAGGCACCCCATTGTGCTAGCTCTTTAAGGGTGGGCACACAGTTTCTGATCATTCTCCCAGAGCACGCCCACAGATTTTTAAAGATCCGTGTGTTAGGCACACCTTACTGTAAGAGCCTGTGGAATTCAGCCCCTCTGGTTTTTAAAGCCAAACATTAGGGAGATTGCCTGTGCCTGGAGTGGCTGGGATGTTTGTTTCCTTCCCCTACATGCAGGCAGTCCTGCATGTACATTTAGCTCCCAACTGTGTCTCTGCCCTTCCTCCCCTCTTCATTGTGGCCTCTTTACATTTAGCTGTAGAGGGTTTGTTCTGCCAGTCTTCAGGTTGTTTTCTGAGTTATTTACACTGATATGGTTGTTATATGGGATGAGGTGAGCTTAGGATCCTCCTCTTCCACCATCTTCCCTAGAAGTCTCTACCTGTTCTATTACTGAAGGACCTTTGGGTAGTTTTCAGGCTTTGGCTATTATATAATAGCACCTTCTTGGGAATGTCTTTTGGTGAATCTATGTATGCATTTTTTACAGGTACATACTGAAGCGGAGAATCGATTGGTTATAGCATAGGTGAACATTCAGCTTTCATAGATGCAGTTAAATAGTTTTCCCAAGTTGTCGTTGCAGTTACTGTCTCACTATGACAGCATTTGCTTTACTGACAGAGAAATTAAACAAGCAAACAAACTCTACAGTCTAACTTGCACGTTCAATTCAACAAAATGTATTGAGCATCTATTACATGTCGGGTACTTGTTTACCCTTATGGAATCTGTGTTCTAGGTGGGGAGAAAAATAATGGGGAGAATAAGACACAACAGTTGGTGGTAAGTGCTACAGACAAAATAATAAGGTCACTTAATGGGGGAAAGGATAGTCTCCTCAATAAATGGTGATGGGAAAACTGGATATTCATATAAAAAAATGAAATTGGACTGATATCTTACACCACTCACAAAAATTAACTTGAAATGGATTAAAGGTTTATTTTTTTTAAACATTTTATTTTTAAGTAATTTATATATACCCAATGTGAGGCTTGAACTTAAAAGCCTGAGATCAAGAATTGTGTGCTCTACTGACTGACTGATCCAGCAAGGAGCCCCTAAAGATATAAATTTAAGACCTGAAACCATAAAACTCTAGAAGAAAACATAAGGAAAGAGCTCCTTGACACTGGTCTTTGCAATGACTTTTTTGTATGTAGGCCAAAAATACAAGCAATGGGAGCAAAAAATAAATGAGTAGGACTACATCACACTGTAAAAAGCCCCTGCACAGCAGAAGAAACAATCCACAAAATGAAAAAGGAGCCTACAAAGTGGAGGGAAATATTAGCAAGCCCTGTATCTGATAAGGGCTTATTATAGAATATGTAAAACACTCATACAGCTCAATAGCAAAAGACAAAATAATCTGATTTCAAAGTGGGCAGAGGACCTGGACATAGATTTTTCCAAAGAACATATACAAACGGACAACAGATACATGAAAAGATGCTCAACATCACTAATTATCAGAGAAATCCAAATCAAAACCTCAGAGATCACCTCATGACTGTTAGAGTGGCTACTGTAAAAAAGACGAGATAACAAGTGTTGGCAAGGGTATGGAGAAAAGGGAACTCTTGTACACTATTTGTGGGAATGTAAATTGTTGCAGCCACTGTGGAAAACACTATGGAGGTTCCTCAAAAAATGGAAAATCCAACTACCACATGATCTACCATAGATCTAGAATCTACACTTCTGGGTGTATATCCTAAGGAAATTATCACTACCTTGAAGAGGTGTGTGCACTCCCATGTTCATTGCAGTATTATTTGCAGTAACCAAGACATGGAAACAACCTAAATGTCCTTTGACAGATGAATGGACAAAGAAAAAAAAAAGTACAATGGAATATTATTCACCACAAAAAAGAAGGAGATCCTGCCATTTGCAATAGCATGGGTGGACCTTGAGGGCATTATACTAAATGAAATAAGTCAGAGAAAGACAAATACTGTATGATCTCACTTATATGTGGAATCTAAAGAAGCTAAATTTATAGAAACAGAGTATATTGGTATTTGCTAAGGCTTGGGAGGTGGAGTGGGAGGAAATGAGGAGATGTTGGTCAAAGGGTACAAACTTCAAGTTGTTTTATTGATTGATTGATTGATTATTAAATTTACATCCAAGTTAGCTAGCATAGGTGCAACAATAATTTCAGGAGTAGATTCCTTGATGTTCGTTACTCATTTAGCCCACCCCCCTCCCACCTCTCTTTGTTCTCTGTATTTAAGAGTCCCTTATGTTTTGCCCCCCTCCCTGTTTTTATGTTATTTTTGCTTCCTTTCCCTTATGTTCGTCTGTTTTGTACCTTAAATTCCTCATATGAGTGAACTCATATATTTGTCTTTCTCTCACTGACCAATTTCACTTAGCACAATAACCTCCAGTTCCACCCGTGTAGTTGCAAATGGCAAGATTTCTTTCTTTTTGATTGCCGAGTAATACTCCATTTTATATATATATACCACATCTTCTCTATCCATTCATCCATTGATTGACATTTGAGCCCTTTCTATACTTTGGCTATTGCCGATAGTGCTGCTGTAAACGTTGGGGTGCATGTGCCCCTTCGAAACAGCACACCTGTATCCCTTGGATAAATATCTAGTAGTGCAATTACTGGGTCATAGGGTAGTTCTATTTTTAATTTTTTGAGGAACGTCTATACTGTTTTCCAGAGTGGCTGCACCAGTTTGCATTCCCACCAACAATGCAAAAGAGATCCTCTTTCTCTGCATCCTCGCCAACATCTGTTGTTGCCTGAGTTGTTAATGTTAGCCATTCTGACAGGTGTGAGGTGGGATCTCATTGTAGTTTTGATTTGTATTTCCCTGATGATGAGTGATGTTGAGCATTTTTCATGTGTTGGTTGGCCATCCGGATGTCTTCTTTGGAGAAGTGTCTACTCATGTCTTTTGACCATTTCTTCATTGGATTATTTGTTTTTTGGGTGTTGAATTTGAGAAGTTCTTTATAGATTGTGATACTAACCCTTTATCTGATATGTTGTTTACAAATATCTTCTCTCAGTCTTTCAGTTCCCTTTTAGTTTTGCTGATTGTTTCCTTGGCTGTGCAGAAGCTTTTTATTTTGATGAGGTCCCAGTAGTTCATTTTTGCTTTTGTTTCCCTTGCCTCTGGAGACGTGTTGAGTAAGAAGTTGCTGCGGCCAAGGTCAAAAGGGTTGTTACCTGCCTTCTACTCGAGGATTTTGATGGCTTCTTGTCTTACGTTTAAGTCTTTGATCTGTTTTGAGTTTATTTTTGTGTATGGTATAAGAAAGTGGTCCAGGTTCATTTTTCTGCATGTTGCTGTCCAGTTTTCCCAGCACCATTTGCTGAAGAGACTGCCTTTATTCCGTTGGATATTCTTTCCTGCTTTGTCAAAGATGAGTTGGCCATATGTTTGTGGGGTCCATTTCTGGGTTCTCCATTCTGTTCCATTGATCTGAGTGTCTGTTTTTGTGCCAATACCATACTGTCTTGATGATTACAGCTTTGTAATACAGTTTGAAGTCTCAGATTGTGATGTCTCCAGCTTCGGTTTTCTTTTTCAAGATTGCTTTGGCTCTTCAGGGTCTTTTCCAGTTCCATACAAATTTTAGGATTATTTGTTGTAGCTCTGTGAAGAATGCTGGTGTTATTTTGATAGGTATTGCATTGAATATGTAGATTGTTTTCGGTAGTATCAACATTTTAACAATGTTTGTTCTTCCACTCCAGGAGCCTGGTATATTTTTCCATTTTTTTGTGTGTCTTCTTCAATTTCTTCCATAAGCTTTCTATAGTTTTCAGTGTATAGATTTTCACCTCTTTGGTTAGATTTATTCCTAGGTATTTTATGGTTTTTAGTGCAATTGTAAATGGGATCGATTCCTTGATTTCTCTTTCTGCTGCTTCATTATTTGTGTATAGGAATGCAACTGATTTCTGTGCGTTGATTTTATGTCTTGCAACTTTGCTGAATTCATGGATCAGTTCTAGCAGTTTTTTAGTGGAATCTTTTGGGTGTTCCATATAGAGTATCATGTCATCTGCGAAGAGTGAAAGTTTGACTTCTCCTGGCTGATTTGGATGCTTTTTATTCCTTTATGTTGTCTGATTGCTGAGACAAACTTCAAGTTATAAGGGAATCTGGTGATCTAATGAACAGCATGTTGACTATAGTTAACAATACTGTATTGTGTACTTAAATGTTGCTGAGAAAGTAAATGTTAAATGTCATACAGGTAACATTAACATGGTAATTATGTCAGATGAAGTATGTGTTAACCTTACCTTGGTAATCATTTTGCAGTATATGCATCTATTAAATTATCATGTCATGTACCTTAAACGTAGGCAGTGTTACATGTCAATAAACCTCAAACTGCGAAAAAACCTGGGCTAAAGATGATATGGAGGGGATGTATTTATGTTCTAGATGTGGGTTTACCATTATTCTTTTGATAATAAATTGTTCTTTTCCCATTGTAAAGAAATAGATTGTTTAAAAAGAGAATTGTAAAAGAGAATTTAGAAGATACAGAAAGAGAAATAAATAACTTCCCTCCCATATGCAGTTACGGTTAACATTTTTTTTTGTGTGGAGGATGTTTGCTTTCAGAAGACTTTTTAATGCCAAAGTGTTTATTTTCATGGTTGATGTCATGCTGTTGATATGATTTGGTGTTCTCTGTGTTTTCGTTTAATGACACAGCATAAACATTTTATTATAGTATGATGCTATTCTTTGGAAATGATGTTTTAATGGTATGTATTAGTCCAGGGAATATGTAATACTACATTATAACAAACGAAAATATCTGACAATAGACAGTTGGTGGTTTCCATTTTTTCTAATTTTCTATAAATACATAATGAATACTTTGGGCATAGGAGTCTTTCTACAGTTAGAATTATTTCTTTATGATACATTCCCAGAAGTAGAAATATTCGGTACTGGCATGTGCATTTTAAAAGCCACTCATGGGTGTTGCTACCTTATGCTGGTTGTACCCCCAGAATTATAGAATGTATGTTTTATTGTACCCTTGCCAGCACTGGCTATTAGTGATTTTTTGGGTAAAGCACAAGAATGTGAAAGAAATATGGCATGCCAAGATAGGTGCAGTTAATGAATCAACACAGGTAAGATGATGCAAGCAAGAGTCCTGACTGGGAGGAATGTGTCTCTGAACCCTCTTGATTTTGTTTGGGAGACAGATGTGAGAGTCCAGCGACTCACCTGGAACTGGGGAGCAGAAGCGGTTGCTCTTCCTCACATTTGTACCTGCCCTTGTAAATGCTGTGTAGAGCCTGTTCTCTGAAGAGCCCTTCGAACTCATTGTGGAGATATTAATGAATCCTAGCCTCGTTCATAATCAGGAGCAGGAGCAGATGCTCCAAGCCAGATTTCGAGTCAAATAGCTGCTCACAGATCCCCTGCTACTGGTACAACGTATAGATGGTTTTATGCCCTTGCAGTGGAGGAGGGTGAGAGGAGATCATTAAAAACCAAGTCCATCCCCACCACAGCGGTGAAGTGGTTTCTCCTTTCGAATACAGACAAGGCCCGGGCCCACATCTCCGTCTTCATTTGTGTTCAAGACATCTGCCTGATTTTCATTACCCAATATTTCCTCCCACTGTTCTCACTGCAGGCCTGTCTGGTGCACTCAGCTCCAAGTAGGCAGGGAGAAGGGTTTCCCATGCCTGCTGTCTCAGCATCATGAATAAGACAAAAACACTATAGTTCTCTGGATCTGTCAGCAGTTTGGGAGCTCTCTTCAGGCCTAGACAAGTGATTCCCAAGCAGGGAAGATTTTACCCCCAGGGAACATTTGGCAAGGTCTTGAGTCTTTTCTGGTTGCCACAACCAAGGATTGTGGGGGGGGGGGGGGTGGAAATGATATGGGTGTCTCATGAGTAGTGGCCACGGATGCTGCTAAACATCCTACCACGTATAGGACAGCCTCTCTCCCTCACACTGTCTGCAGTGCCAAAGTTGAGAAATGCTGGCCTTGAGGCATGGTTGCTTCTTGTTTATTTTTTTTCCCAGTTTTGTCAAGAAATAATTGACATACCATTTGTCACTGTGTAAGTTTAAGACCTATAGCGTGATGGTTTGATTTATGTATCTTGTGAAACGATTACCATGGTAGGTTCACTTAATATCCATCTTTTCATATAGATAGAATGAAAGGAAGAAAAGAAAGGAAAAAAGGAAAAAAATTCTTGGGATAAGAGGTTTTAGGATTTATTCCCTTAACAACTTCCCTATATACCTGTGGCCCTGTTAACAACCCTAGTCACCATGCACTACATTATATCCCTAGTACTTAGGTTATAGCTGGGAAGTTTGTACCTTTTGACCACCTTCCTCCAGTACCGTCTCCCTGTCCCCAGCCTCTGGTAACCACAAGTTTGATTTTTTTTTTTTTTCTGTTGGGTTAGTTTTGTTTGTGTTTTGTTTTAGATTGCAAAATAAGATCATACAGTATTTACCTTTTTCTTTTCAACTTATTTCACTTACTACAATGCCTTCAAAATCATCCAAGTTGTCTCAAGTAGTAGAATTTGGTTTTTTTTTTTTATGGCTCAATAATACTACATTTTAGAGATATATAATACAACTTCTTTATCCATTCATCCGTCACTGGACACTTGGGTTGTTTCCATGTCTTGGCTATTGTAAGTAATGCTGCCATGAACATGGGGGTACACATATCTTTTCAAGTTAGTGGTTTTGTGTCCTTTTTGTTCCCAGAAGTGGAATTGCTGGACCATATGGTAAGTTTTTTTTTTTTTTAATGTTTTTTAAATTTATTTTGCCAGAGAGAAAGAGTGTGTGTGAGCGGGGCATGGACAGAGGGAGTAGAGAAAGAGAATCCCTGATGCAGGGTTTGATCTTACAAACCATGAGATCATGGCCTGAGCCTAAATCAGGAGTCAGACACTTAACCAACTGAGCTACCCAGGAACCCCTGGATCATAGTTCTATTTTTAACTTTTGAGGATTTATCGTAGTGTTTTCCCTAGTGGCTGTAGCAATTTACAATCCCATAAATAGTTTAGAAATGTTCTCTTTTCCTTACATTTATGGCAGCATTTATCTTTTGTCTTTTTTATTATGGCTGTTCTAAAAGGCATGAGGTGGTAATCATTGTGGTTTTAGTTTGGATTTTCCTTATCACTAGTGATGTGGAGTCTCTTTTCCACGTACCTTTTGGCCTTTCATATATCTTTTTTTGGGAGAGTTTTCTAGTTAAGTCTTTTGTCCATTTTTAAATCAGGTTGTTTTTATGCTATTGAATTGTTTCAGGTTCTTTATATGTTTTGGATATCAACCCATTATCAGGTTTGTAAGTATTTTCTTCCACATTTCGTAGGTTGTCTTTTCTTTTTGTTGATGGTTTCTTTTACTGTCCAGAAGCTTTTTAGTGTGATGTAGTCCTACTTGTTTTTGATTTTCTTGCTTGTCCTTTAGGTGTCCTATCAAAAAAAGTCATTAGCAAGACTGATGTCAAGGAGCTTTTTCTATATGTTTTCTTAAAGAAGTTTTATGGTTTCTGGTAGTACATTTAAGTCTTTAATCAATTTCAAGTTAATGAGTATGAGTGGTACAAGATGTAGGTCTAGTTTCATTCTTTTTCATGCGAATATCCAGTTTTCCCAGGTTGAAGAGACTATCTTTTATACAGTGAGCATTTTTGTCCCCCTTGTCAAATATTAGCTGACCATGTATGGTTGGGTTTATTTATGGGCTCTCAGTTGTCTTCCATTGTTCTGTTTGTCCATCTTTATGCCAGTACTCTACTGTTTAATGCCTATGGCTTTATAGTGTACCTTGACATCAGTAAGTGTGATGCCTCCTGCTTTCTTCTTCTTTCTTAGGATTTCTTTGGCTATTCGGGGTCTTTTGTGGTTCTACATAAATTTTAGGAGTGTTTTTCCCACTTCTGTAAAAAATGCCTTAGAAATCTTCATAGGGATTACATTGAATATACAGATGGCTTTTGGTAATATTGACATTTTAACAATACCAATTGTTCCAGTCTGTGAACACAGGATATTTTACCATTTAATTGTGTTTTCTTCTATTTCTTTTATCAATTTCGTAACAGTTTCCAGAAGAGAGATCTTACACCTATTTAGTTAAATTTGTTCCTAAGTATTTTATTGTTTTTGATGCTATTGTAAATGGGATTGATTTATAAATTTCTTTCCCAGAAAATTTGTTGTTAGTGTCTAAAACTGGTACTTATTTTTGTATGTTAATTTTATTTTCTGCAACTATACTGAGCTCATTGATTAGATTTAACAGTTTTTTGGTTGAGTCTTTGGGATTTTGTATATATAAAATCATGTAATCTGCAAATTGAGACAATTTTACTTCATCCTTTACGATTGTGATACATTTAATTTTTTTCTTGCCTGATTGCATTGGCTAGACTTCCAATACTACCAGAAGTGTCTTGTTCCTGATCTTAGAGGAAATGTTTTCAACCACTCACCATAGAGTATTATGTTACCTGTGGGCTTGTGATATCTATATCTATATCTATATCTATATCTATATCTATATCTATATCTATATCTATATCTATATCTATATCTATCTATATCTCCTTTATTATGTTGAGATATGTTCCTTCTGTGCCATATTTAAGCTTTTGAAAATCATGAATGGATGTTGAATTTTTTAAATTGCTTTTTTCTTTGTCAATTGAAATTATCATATGGTTCTTTTCTCTTATTCTATTAAGGTGATATGTCATATTGATTGATTTGTATATATTGAATCATCCTTGTGACCCAGGGATAAATCCCACTTGATCATGGTGGATGATCCTTTTGATGTGCTCAAAAGGATGTGCTGGTGAATTAGTTTGGCAGCATTTAGTTTGGCAGTATTTTACTGAGAACTTTTGCGTTTATATTCATCTGAGATATTGGCCTGTAGTTTTGTTTTCTAGTACCATCCTTTTCTGGTTTTGGTGTTAGGATAATGTTGGCTTTGTAAAATGCATTTGGGTGTGTTTTCTCTTTTTCAGTGTTTTGAAGAGTTTGAGAAGGATTGGCATTAGTTCTATTTACATACTTAGTAAAATTCACTGGTGAAGCATCTGGTCTTGGGCTTTTCTTTGTTGAGAGATTTTGATTACTGATTCAATCTCCTTACTAGTAATTGTTCTATTAATGTTTTCTCTGTGTTCTTGATTCAGTCATAGTAAATTGTGTGTTTCTAAGAATTTTTCCATTTCTTCTAGTTTGTTGGCATATAGTTTTTCACAGCACCCTCTTACGGTCCTTTGAATTTCTGTGTTATCAGCTGCAATTTTTTTTTTTCATTTATAATTTTGTTAGTTTGGTTATTCTTGCTAAGGATTTGTCAATTTTGTTTATCTTTTCCATGAACCAGCTTTCCATTTCATTAATCTTCTCTGTTGATTTTCATTTCTCTTTTTTATTCATTTGTGCTCTAATTTTTATTATTTCCTCTCTACTGCTAATTTTGGGCTTGATTTCTTCTTTATCTACTATAGTATCGAGTTAGGTTTTTTTTTGTTGTCTTTTATCTTAATGTAGGCACGTTTGCTATGAACTTTCCTCTTAGAACTGTTTTTGCTGCATTGTGTAAGTTCTTGTATGTTGTGTTTACATATTTGTTTTTTTTTTTCAAAGTTTATTTCTGTTTGAATTTATTTTTTGAGCCATTGGTTCAGGAAAGTATTGTTTAATTTTCATGTATTCATAAATTTTCACTTTCCTCTTGTTGACTTTAGCTTCATGCCATTATGGTCAAAGAAGATACTTCATATGGTTTCAGTCTTCCTGAATTTGCCAAGACTTGTTTTGTGGCCTAACATATGGTCTATCATAGAAAATGTTCCATGGGCATTTGAGAAGAATGTGTATTCTGTTGTTGGATAAGATTTTTCTCTATATGTCTGTTAGGTCCATTTGGTGTATAGTGTTGTTCAAATCTACTGTTTCCTTATTGATTTTCTCTAGATGGTCTATCCATTGTTCAGAGTAGGGTATTAAAATCCCCTACTATTAATGCCTTGCTGTTTCTCATTTTAGCTCTGTTAGTTTTGGTTGATATATTTAGGTGCTCTGATGGGCATATAAATATTTATAATTGTTATATCTCCCTGATATATTGGCTCCTTTGTCATAAAATGACTTTATTTCTTTTTTCCATTTTTAGCGTAAAATCTGTTTGTCTAATAAAAGTATAACTACTGCTGCTACTTTTGGGTTATCATTTGTTTGAAATGCCTTTTTTCATACCCTCACTGTCAGTCTATTTGTATCTTTAAGGCTAAATTGAGTTTCTTGTCCACAGTATATTGTTGGGTTTTGTTTTTGTTTTCCTTTGCTTTGAAATCCTTGCAGCCATTCTGTCTTTTAGTTGCAGAATTTTATCTGTTTACATTTAAAGTAGTTATTGATAGATAAAGAGTTACTACTGCCATTTTATTCTTTTTTGGTTGCTATGTACATCTATTTTTCTTTTGTTTCTTATCCTGCTATCTTGTGGTTTGATGTGTTTGCTATCATTATGCTTTGACTTCTTTTATTCTTTTGTGTATTTACTGCAAGATTTTCCTTTGTGGTTACCGAGAGGCTTACCCTAAAATATCTTAAATGTATCACACCCTATTTTAAACTGATAAGAACTCACCTTCAATCAAATTTATAAACTTTACACTTTTATTTCTCTTCCATGTTACCTTTTAGGTTATTGTCATAATTCACATGTTTTTTTATGTTGTATAACTAATAATAGATTATTCTACTTAGGGTTATTTTTGCTACTTAAAAATTTTTTTTAAACTAGAGTTGTAAATGAAGTATGCACCAGTATTACAAAACTACAAAATCTAAGATTATATATGTGCCATTATCAGTGAGGTTTATGGTACCTTTTTATGCTTTTATGTTTTATGTTAGTGTTCTTTGACTTCCACTCAAAGAACTCTTTATATATTTCATGTAAGGCAGGTCTAATGGTAATGAACTCCCTAAGCTTTTATTTGTTTGGGAGGTCTTTTCCCTCCTTCATTTCTGAAAGATAGTTTCAATGGGTATGGAATTCTTGGTTTATAGTTATTTTTTTTCAATATTTTGAATATGTCTCTCCATTCTCTCTTGGTCTGAGAAGTTTCTGTTGAAAAATCCATTGATAGTTTTCTGAAGATTCCTTTTTATGTAACTTCTCTCTTTGCCTTGTCTTAAAATTCTTTGTTTTTAACGTTTGCCAATTTGATTATAATGTGCCTTAGTGTAGGCTTAATCAGATTGATTATATTTGGGATCCTTTAGGCCTCGTGGGTGTAGATGTCCATTTCTCTCTCCAGGTTTGGGAAGTTTTCAGCCTTTATTGCTTTAAATATACTTTCTGTTCCTTGCTCTCTTACCTTTATAGAATTCCTATAATATGAATATGTTTGTTTTCATTATGTCCCATAATTCCTGTAGTCATTTTTCACTCTCTGTTATTCATTTTAAAATTTTGCTCCAGGGTTGCCTGGGTTTCTCAGTGAGTTGGACATCTGACTCTTAAGTTTGGGTCAGGTCTTGATCTCACGGTCATGAGTTAAGACCCTGAGTGGGACTCCATGCTGGGCGTGAAGCCTACTTAAAAAAAAATTTAAATTTTGCTCCTTTGATGGTTAATTTCTAATATTTCTATTTTCTGTGTCACTAACTGTCTATTCTGCATGTTCCAGTGTACATTTGAAACTCTGTTGAATTCTTCAGTTCAGTTATTTATTTTTCAGCTCTAGGATTTCTATTTGGTCTCTTTTGATGGTTGCCATTTCCTTGTTGAGATTCTCATTTTGTTCATGTCTTGTTTTCATAATTTTGTTTAGTTGTCTGTGTATGTTTTCATGTAGTTGCCTAAATTTCCTTAAGAAGATTAGTCTGAGTTCTTTGTTGATAGATCTCTATTTTTTTAGGGTCATTTGTTAGAGCTTTATTAGTTTCCTTAGGCAGTGTCCTATTTACCTTTTTGTGTGTGTGATTCTTGGTATCTGTATCCACAGATACATTGGTATCTGTGGATTTGAGTGAGTTCCTCTTCCAGATTTTATAGACCCTTCTTCACCAATCAGCTCAGTTTGGATTTACAAGTGTTACTGCTGCTAATGTCCTTTGACAGGTAGGATTTGATATTATGACCTAGTTTTGGGCAAGGCAACTGTTTGAGTTCTGAGAACAGAGACGTGAGGGTGTGCCTCTAAGAACAATTGGTTGGGACTGCTAGCTTGGTTCCCTACCTACTGTGAGGCTTTAGGATGACTCTGTGGTTGCATAGATTCTTTGGTCAGGCTTACTTGATAGTTGGGTCTAGGTAATATGTCCAGTAGTGGATGGAGCCACAAATTTACTTCCTTTTCCTGGCAGGTCAGTAGGATGGGACCCAGAACCTGTATAGCTTCTTGTTTGGGGACCCATATCAGCCCAGAGTGTATGGCCATTAGTTTTGCTTTGTAGATAAGGAAAGCCACTGTCTGTGGTTTCTGTTCAAGTGCCACTGTATGTAGGGTTGTTAAATGGGCTACATAGCTTCCCATGTGCTCTGGTTAGGTTCTCTGGTGAGGCAGACTGAAGACTATATTCATAAGTGAGCAGGACTATGAATTAGATTCCCTGCCTGGGTCTATCAGGAGAGCTTCTCTAAAGCTGGTAAAACTCTTTGTTGTCTTAACTCGAGCTGACCCACACTCCAAGTTCCATAGCTGAACCCGGCCACTGCCTTCCCCTTTCTAGGCTCAACCACTGCTCAACTTGCAAGGGTTGTAACCAGCCCTTATGGTCCCCTGTGACTAAAAGACAGTCTCTATAGTGGTTGGGTTATATATCAGCTTCTAGGTCTAGGAAGGGGGACAGGCCACTCCAGGCTGCCCTCAGTTTCTCAAATAGGCCCTCTCATTGGGAGAGGCTGGGAACTATCCTCAGCCTTGGCTATGAAATTAATCCCACTATCTGTGAATAGTCCAGGAATGCTCTATGACTGATACTGGCTTTGCTTGGGGATAATCAGCTTTCCTACCCACCTCTTGGCTCAAGTGCTGCTGGGTCACACAGCTTCCTGGAGTCATCTCCAATACTTCTTGTCAGATGTAGGTAGAAGATGGTATCCACAGTGTGTGGGGCTGTAACTCCACTCCTTTCTTGAGCATGGGAAAACTGGATTCTAGGGCTGGCAGAATTCCTCATTTGAGTATCTGAATCATGTATATTTGTACCCCCCTTGTTCCCTGGTCAAAGTGCACCCCCAGCTTGGTTCTACAGATGAGCAAACCTGCTGGTTGGTATTACTACTTCGGTACTGCAGGAATGAACTTGATTTTCCAAGATCCATGTACTGGTTGTTGCAAGCCCCTCCCTGCCTTGTCCATTATACTCAGATTGCCATTCACTGGGCCCTGCAGATTCCCCTTGCAATACATTTGGTGTGACATCAGAACAGGGGCTCTCACAAAGTGACCCCAGTGCTACAAGTGGATCTTAGTGTCCCCTGTGAGTTCTCTTTTCCTATTGGAGGAACTGAAGGCTCAGAGAGGAGACCTCTTTGCTTGGTGGTACACCGGTCTGGGAGAGAGCAATGTGCTCAACTAATGTGTAGTCACTTCTCTTACCCTTCTAATGCAGTCTTGGTCTTTGTGGTACAGGGATTGCTTTAGCTTCCTCCTCGTGCTCTAGGATTCTGTCAGTGGTATCTTGTTCTTGAATAGTTGTTAGTTGTTTTTGTAAGGGGGAGAAAAGTCAGGAAAGACTGGTTTTACCATCTTGCTGATGTCACTCCCTGATTATTATTTTTTAATGCCAGGCATAGTGTAAGTGGATAAAGTTGAGCGTGAGGGACATATGATGAGCCATTCTTAATGATGAACCATTCTTTACATTGTTCATTCAAGAAATAAATGTATCAGGTACTGTCTTAGGCTCTTGGATACAGCCATGAACAAAATATACAAAAATCTGTGTCCTTGAAGAGTGTACATTATAAGGCATGAGCTCCTCTTATCCAGATACTTGACTTTTCCAGAGCCAAGAGAAGGGAGGATCAATCAAATAAATACATTATATTTTATATCCTTATGAAATCTGATGTATTATTGCAGCCAGTCGGGTATAATAAAGATCATATAATTTTTATTATTTATGCCAAGATAAACAGCCATGGGGAGTTTTTGTGTGAAACATGTATTTACCTGTGAGTCACAGTAAATTGGCTCTACTGTGAATCAGAAAGGCTGTTTGATTTTGTTTCCCTGAGGAGTGGGAACATTCAGCATAAAAATATTTCTGTTCCCAAAAAGAAGTGACAGTCTCCAGATGGATGGCCTGGTTATTCTCCCTTGGATCTTGCTTCACCACACATTGTGGGTAGTAGCCACTCTTTCCAACAAGATGATCTCTGTTCACAACTCACTTCTTTCTCATATGCCATATAACAAATTTTAATGACCTGTTCCTCTGATATCCATAGCAGTGACAGCCAGTACCACATGACTCTTTATCAGGTTATGCATTACACGGGTTGAGTTCTTGTTTTGTCTGTTGGAGGCACACCTCAATTGTGAACTCCTGCCTTCCAGGACTGTGGCTCATGGATTTTGGTCTCTCTGAGGCTGCCAGATGTGTAATACATACTTAAGGATATACTGGGAGCCTCTTCTCTCACCCTGTGTAATTGTAGCATTCTTCCTTGTGAAGGGAAAGGGGACACAGCCCACAAGAAAGTTGTTGAGCCAACTCAGCCTCCCAGTGGATCTCCTGTGAAGCCTTTACTTCTCATATGAGTAGTGTCCACACTGAGTTCATATGGTAGTAGAGATGGGGAGAGTAATGTATCTTGCCTATTTGGATATTTCCATAGCTTCTGTTCATGGATATGAAGACTTAGCTCAGGATTAAGGAGTATACAATGTGTCCTGTCCCATGGAAATGCCCTTGGGCATTTTTATTGTGTCCCTTTCCCCCAGTAGAGACCACCCTTCTTTTTTTTCCTTTATTTTGCATCTGCCCTCAAACCCCACCAATTATTGTCCCTAAAGTCCAGCATGGGTTGCTATGTCTGCCCTGTTTGGTCTCATTCCTGGGAATGTTTGCGTGGGTAGGAGTGTGGTAGGGTCTGAAAGACCTTTTCCACTTGGAAGATCAACTTGCTGCTAACATGACTCCTGTGTGATGCTAAGTTAAGCTGCATGTTTCTCCTTTCTACCCTTGAGTTAATGTCACAAGGTCTGCTGAATTCTTGGGTATACTTTAAGGAGCAGGAGGGAAAGAGAAGAAAACTTCTATTGTCACACCTCTGCTACCCCTTCCACAACTCTGGAAGACCCCTTACTTTGTGGAGTTTATATAGACCTGTAGCTGACTTATTCACTCTGTTCCTAGTTGTGTAACGCGGGGGCATTCATACTTACCTTCTAGAGTGACTTTCACGCACTTGTCTCTCACCTAAACAAGTGAGTATTTACGTGAGATGTTTTCATAGCATGTAAAACTGACCTGCCAAGTAGCTGAGATTCTATAGAGATAACAGATGTTGATACATAGGCAAGAAACTCAGTTGTTAAACAGATAAGGGGAGCAGGTTAAGAATCACTTTTCTCCTGTTACTTTGGTCAAGTAACATTTTGAGTTTGAGAGAGACTAGACCATCTTAATTATTGAATACCTTTGTGCTAGGCATGGTGCCAGGCTCAGGAATGTGGAACTTCAAGTCTAAATCATGGCCCTAAGGAGCTGGTGCTCTACTTGGATAAAGAGGTAAATAGGAATTTCTGTAGAAAAATCTGTCGCTCAAGTAAATCCCAGGGTCCCACACAATCAAAGCTTTGTTTAAAGTTCCATTCACAGTTGCACAGTCCAGTCCAGCATCCAAAGTATTTGAAAAGGAATTCCAGTTTTTCCTTCCATATTTCAATACATGTTAAAGAAGACCCAATTCATAACCCACAACTACACTTCTCAAAATGTGTGTTCTCCTCTTCTTCATTATTTTGGTCCTTGTGTTACTCAGGAGTCTTTTATATGACAGTCCCATAAAACTCTTCTTTTCCTTCCTCTTCTCCCAGCAGTTAGTTGAATGGTTTGACCTAATCTCTCCTGGCTAACCTCCCAACCCTGCCCCACCTTGTCCTCTGGCTTCTTAGGTGCTTGTCTATCCTCCTGACATCTAGGCTGGAAAAAGACACAATTGTTCTTTAGAGGATAGGAGTTGGATAAAATGCAGTGGGAAGTTGGAGAACCTTTACATGTTAACGAATAGTCTGACTGTCACACCTGTGGTCCACGTTTTGACTATTCGTTGTACACCCTTCTCGTGGTAATAGTTGAATTCTAATCTATTCTGTAGGACACATTATTTTCAGATATCCTAATCTTCTCTCTCTCCCTGTAGGGCATACCCTTTTTGTTCAGAGAAAAACAACATCTCTAAAAGAAGCAGGACACCCACATAATAGGATTAGTGTACTCTGGTTGGTAGGGCTGATTAGAACTGCTTGTCTTGGGGCAGTATTGATTGTCTTGTTAGAATTATTTCAGTAATTGTGTGTGTGTGTGTGTGCGCGTGCGCGTGTGTTTTAAGGAGAGCAAATGTGAACAGCTGCAGTTTTCTGAGACCAGTCAAAAACACATGTCTTTGTTTATTAAACACGTATGGGCAACCAGTTTATTGAGGAATTTCAACTTGGGAAATAAACATGAGACAATTTTATTTATTTTTAATTCCTGCTTTCCCTTAAAAACATCTTGGGGGAGATTCCATAGTTTTCCATCATTTTTGGCTTTAAAACTAAGTCCATTTGACCTTAAATCTTCCATACCAGATTTGGAGAATCTTTTCCTTTTCACCTGCATAGTTTAGACTTCTGGCTTGAGGAGCCAGTATTGTTGTGCTGAATGTATAATTTATGATTTATCCCTCTTCCTGCCAGGGTTCATGTCAGGGTGGGCTCTTTGGAGGGCCAGGTGGAGGACTGTCTAGTACATAATTCACTGATGGGGTGGTTTGACTCCAGATTCACCTCTTCTTTTCCTTTCTCCTTTTTATCAGTCAGGATGAGTTAGGTTATGCTGTGGTGACACATAACTCCAAAAATCATCCTTTTGTTTTAAAACAGTGAAGGCCTGTTTTTCCCTCATTCTACACATCTCTCATGGGTTGGTAGGGGCTCTGATCTGTGTTGTCCTCAAGGAAGCAGGCTGATGAAGACTCCATCTCCATGGTTTCACAATCACTGTGCTGCAGAGCTTACATTAACTACTGGACTGCATCTTCTTAGATGAGGCTTTTTTTTTTTTTTTTTTTTTTTTTTTTTTTTTTTTTTTTAGCAAGGAAATTACATGGTCAGAATCCACTTCCATGGGGGCAGTTAAGGGTAATCCTACCATGTATACTTGGAAGGAGAAGTCATATATTTGGCTAATGGTATTAATGACATCCCAAGAACGTGTTCTCATAGACGTCTGTATCATAGCCTTAGCTGATAAGGTCCTCTTATTTTGTAGGTCGTCCCCATGGGGAGATACACACAACAAGGTGCTAGGGTTGCCTTCTGTGTTCTTTTGCTCTCTAAACTCTCATCTTTGTTCTCTACTAAATGGTGGGGATAGATGCTTACATACTGCTGCCCCTTCTCTAGGTTTGGCCAGCCCTCTTGAGTTTTCTTTTTTCTGTTCAGTTAGTCATAGGACAAACTAGCAAACCCACTGCCTGAGATTTTCAGTTGGGGAAACAAATATTCCCCTCTTGTAGGTACCACCCCCCACCCCCGGGTTTTAAGCTGTTTTCCTATCATATGGTCTAAAATTGGTACCTCAGAAGGTAAGTGTACCTTACTGGAGGAACATGGTGAGTATTGCATTTTCCAGAAGGTTGATGACCACCTTCTTCCCACTCTGGTCATCTTCTCATATCTCCAAGGAGCAGGTGAGGGCCTCCATGAGGGTCAGTTGTGCCTACTTTATAAAGCCATTTCTAGGTAGGAGTTGTGTTTGAACATCTGGAAGCTTTCGCACCCCCGCCCCCTCTTTTTTTCATAGAATATATAGGAATTTGATTCCAAAATGGGTCTTAGTCAAATTTGGTGGGGAGCAATGTAAGTCCCATGAAACAACACGCTGTTTGTTTGATTTTTAAGAGAGTGTAAGCAGGGGAGAGGGGCAGAGGGGGAGAGAGAAGCTTTAGCAGACTCCATGCTCAGTGCAGAGCCCAACATAAGGCTTGGTCCCATGACCCTGGGATCATGGACTGAGCTGAAATGGAGAGTCAGATAGTTAGCTGACTGAGCCACCATGGTGCCCCAACACACTTTTGATATAAGGGGCTTAACCCTCTGCTTGGCAGTATAGTAATTCATTGATAAATAGGAGGTTTAATAATCACTAATTTAAAAATCCTCTAGGCTTGCAACTTATGTGGTTAACACTGGGACCTCTGCTGAATTCAGAGGTCTTTATTGTTGTTCAAAGTAACTAGGGGCTTGAGAGAGAGTTTAATTTCTTGAAAGAAATATTTTGTTGGGTGATTTAGTTTATGTTCCATTTAAGTGAAACCAGTGATTATTTCAAATCTGCATGTCCTTGATATATGTCAGACTTGGGTGTGATTTTTTTTTTTTTTATACAGTAACTTCTTCCCTTTTTGGGATACTGATGCCATTCATACCCTTTGAGACTTTGAGTATGGCCACACGAGGTTGGGTCTCAAGCCCTTGTGTTTTGTTTCTCTGATTTGTTGGTGGATGACTCTGGCTCACTAATCTTTGCTCTAGCAGTAATCATAGCTAGTATCTTTTGAGACTTAGTATGTGCGAGGTGCTGTTCTATGATAGCCTTGTCACCGTTTTGTTTTATCAGTCCTCCTATGTATGTGCGTACCCACACATATACTAAAGCTGCTGTACCAAGCTCCCTGCACACAGCTTATTTCATCTTTATAGCTCTAATAGAGATCCCAGAGGAGCCTGGAGCTCAGTGTGGGTTAGAGACTTGCCAAGTAGAAGAGCTAAGGGAAAGAAGGGAAGCTTCAAATGTGGGTTGGACTCCAAATCTACATTCTTGAGCATGCTGTGCTGCTCTTAGAAATAAACCTCTTTCTGTTTGCTGGCTTGGCAGCCAGCAAGTTGACAGAAACTGGGTTTTCAGCATTGTTACTTAAAGTCAGCATCCTTCTTTGCAGAGTCATAAGACTATGCTGATAGGTGTGGGCTGTTTTTGTCAGCTTATTGGAGCAGTCCTTAGCTTCAGGTGCTGCCTGAGCTGACATGTGGAGCTTAGCCAAGGATGCCTTATTGAGATGAGGCTAGGTTTTTCAAAACCTCAAGTTTGGTCATTCCCAGGGGAGTTAGTGGGGAATCATCGTTATGGTCCAGTGGATGTTGACCCACTCTTGTGTAGAGCTGGTCTTAGGGGTTGCTGGCAGGCTGACAGGTTTGCTTTGAAATCCTAGCTAGGGAGCTGGTTCCCCTCTCTTCCCCTGCAAGTTATACTGAGCAGTGTTACAAGAGCTCCCTGAACTCTGAGTAGCCTGTGAGTCTTTTCCCAACCTTGAAGTTAGAGGGTAAGGTGTCTGGATTGTACCTCTCCAGAATCTTTCAGCACTGGGCTTTTCTGCTCCTATTTACAAAAAATACATTGACTACTGAAAAATAGATATGGTTATAAAAGAAATAACATTTTTTTGAGGATGTTAAGAAAAATAAACAGAACGAAGAAAAAAATAAAGTGTATTTAATTTCATAGATAGCTATGTTGGTTTATGTCTCTATATCTATGTGTATATAGTTTTAAATGAAATCATGTAATGCATGTGCCCTTTCATTTTAAAATGCTGATAAACATCTTTCTCTCTCATGGTGTATACTTGGACCCTATACTATATTCCTTTGGGTGGATATTCCATAATTTATTAAAATAAGTCTGTATTTGTTTGTTTATTTTTACATTTGGGCTGTTTTTCAGCTTTTCCCTAGTGTAACAATGTTGTGATGAACATTTTTGGTGATTAAATATTTGTTTATCTTTACAATTATTTCCTTAGGATAAATTTTAGAAAAAGAATTGCTGAATTGCTAGGAAATAATATGCAAAATTTCATGTGTGTATATGTGTATATATATCATATGCACTTTGCTTTTAGCATTTAATAATATGTATTGGAAGGAGTCCATAGCATTTCATCAAGATCTTTCTTATTCTTTAATAAGGCTGCAGAGTTTTTCCCATTGTGTGGATTTTACCCAGCCAACTTCCTGTGGATGGGCATTTAAATTGTCTGAACGTTTTTCTGGCAAATGCACAAGGCAAGTGAATAAGCTTGTGTGTCTCTTGTTTCATGTTGGTGGAGTTACACCTTTGGGGCGCCTTCATAGAAGTGGGATTGCTGGGTCAGAGTCAAAGCGTATGCAGTAGTGTTGGATGTTTCTAAATCCCCCTCCCTGGGGCTGAAACATTCTGCCCTCCAGCCAGTGACGTGTGACAGGTCTGGTTTCTCCACAGCCTTGCTGGCAGACTATGTGATGAAGCTTTTGAATTTTTGCAACCGTGATAGGTAAGCAGTGGCATTACATTGTGGTTTTAACTTGCATTTTTCTTACAGCAAGTGAAGTTGAGCATTTTTTTGTGTATTTTGTGTGTCTCTTTCTGTGTACTGTTTATGAATTTTGCCCGTTTTTCTATCTTGGGTCCTCATTATTTTTTAAGTTGCATAGTATTTCATAGTCTATATGAAATTCGTTTATTTACCTGGTTTCCTGTTGGTGGAAATTGGCGTTGTTTTTTATGTTTGCTGTTAAAGACAGTGCTGTAATGAATGATGTTATGGACACTTCATTTCACTCATGTGTAGCTCTGTCTTGCGTGTTCAATTCCAGAAGCAGATTTGCTTGGTCAAAGGGTGTGTGTGTTAGTAATGTGAATGGGTGTTGCCAAGTTTCGTTCCCCTTCTAAAGGGTTAACACCTACAGTTACCACCCGCACCAGCGGGTGAGTACCTCTTTCCTCCCAGCTAGTGAGCAGACTGGGTTGTTAGCTTTCGGATTTTTGTCCTACTAGTGAAATATGAAATCTCAGTGAAGTGTTAATTTGCACTGAACATGTCTCGTATACTTGAGATGTTTGTATTTCTTTTTCTGCATTATGGTCTCCTACATTCTTTGGAGGTTTTGGCCCCCTTTTTTTCCTGGCAGATCTCCCTTCTTTCTGGACAGGTAATGATGGAGTTGTTAACTGGGAGGATTGCATGACCAGGATACCACCACCTGTCTGACCAGGAATTCTGGCTCTGGGAAATTCCAACCCCAGACTAAGCCATTCCCGAAGTGCCCCCATTCCTAAGGGCCACTCCAAACATGCACACGGTCTGCTGGCAGCACTTGAGCTCAGCCCCCTGATGGTATGTCCTCCCGTGAATTCATGGCACTGAGTCCTTGGCCAACCACTCTCCAGCTAAATTCCTTAGTGAAAAGAGAGCCTGACTCCCAAACTGCAGCTGGCATCTTGAGGGTTCTTTTCATCATGCTCTCTGTTCATCCCCATGAAGGGAGCTGCTTCCTCCCCCTCTCCTGCCCAATCTACCTGGTCTGTTAAATGGCTCTGCCCCATTATTTCTGTGTGCTCAGGGCTCTTGGACATATGATCACCTCTGTGCTGATTGCCAGGCTGCAGAGTTTCCTGATTTCTTTGTTCCCAGTCTGTCCTTTGTCTGCTCAGAGGTGGAGAGTGCCCAAGACCCTCCTCTTCTGAGAAGGTGCTCCTTTCCTTAATGCTGCCGACCGTGCCTCTCTCCCTCCCCACATTTGCCCTGGGTTTGATCTACCTAATCTCTAGTTTTTCAGTGACTGAACAAAATAGGTGCTATGGCCATCTGCTTTTTTATAGATGAGGAAGCTGCCCAAGCCTTCACAGCTCTTAAGTGGTGAAGAAAGTACACATGTAATTTGACTCTGGGGAATATTCCAATTTGGGGAATTCCCCAATCTGGGGAAGACAGAAAAATCTCCAATTCTGATTATGCAGAAAATAACTTTAATTTCTTGAGCATATATTATGTGAATAGATTGGCATAGGATCCCCCTGTGTGGCCGTGGGGACCTCAGCGTGGGCTAGAGATTTGGGCAGAGTTACGCACTGCACAAAGCAGAGTGTTGTGTTGGGGAGGTAGTGATTAGTACCAGAGGCTAGTGTTCACTGAGCATTTGCTATTTGCCCAGTGTTGGACTAAGCCCTCTGTATGCTTATCTCCTATATTCTCACAGCCTTCTAGTGGAGAAGGAACTATTTCACTCCAGTTTAAATGTGTAAGGAGACTGAGGCTCAGAGTATTAACTGAGTTGCCCAAGGATAGATAGCTGATGACTGCAAAGCCATGATTCAGAGCTGGGTTGTCTGTCTCCAGAGCCTTAGGTTCGTAACTGTCATGCAACACTACCTCCCATGAGGCCGGGGAAATTGCACCAGGCCTCTTGGTAGCGTCCTCCAGGCAGATCCTCTCTTCAGGTATTGGAGAGAGGGAAGCCAGGATCTTTTGCTGTTCATGTTGGTGATTGACCAGACCAGTGGCTTTTATAAGATAGGTTTCCTTTCTGCCTCTGGTGAGCCTATTAACCATGGCAGCCTCCAGATGCTGTGAACCACATGGCTCTTGGGGGAGCAAGAGCTACTAGACTGGATTTGGGGATGGCTGATCCCCTGTCAGCACTTTGGGGGGGCACCATGCTCAACAGCTGCACTTGAGAAGCCTCTTCCACATGTGCCTCTGGCTTCCTCTGTCTCTGTTACGTTTGGCCTTCTTACTGATAGCACTGTCACAGCAGGGGGACACCCTCACCTCCCACACTGTGCCCATGAATAAGACAAACAGCATAGCTCTTACCTCAAGACCATGTGGGGCTGGCTGACCAAGCTTGGCTGCCTTTTTTGATAACAATACCTTGCATTTTTCTTTAAGTTTTCCTTGGTCAATCACCAAACATTTGAAAGCCTATGTCCTTGGTGCCACAGGAAGATACAATATCTCTGCTCTTGTGGAATGCGTTGTTTTGTTCAAGATGTGCCCACAGATCGTTCCACAAAGAAATGGTTGAACAGGACAGTAGTCGTAAAAGGAGCCATGGAAGGCATCAGGAGGCAGTGTCCAGGTCAGTGCAGGCCTCTTGTATTCTCAGTGGAACAGGAAAAGGCCAGTCTGGAATCTTCTTCAAGGAAGTGGGACTTTCAAGATGGCTGGATAACTTTCAGTGGAGCAGACAGAGGGGTGGCATGCACTAGGGCCTCACAGCTGGCCTCTGGGTTCCAGGTAGAGTGTCAAGGCGGTGCTGCTGTGAAAGCCCCGTGCTAAGACGATTCTGAGCCATTGAGAGCATTTACTGAAGGAGAAAGGGAAGGAGAAAGTGTCTACCATAGTCTTTCCAAAGTACATGGCACAGAACCTTAATCAATGAGAAAAATGATTCCCTGGAGAAGTATATCATATCCTCCCTTTAGATGCTCACAGTACACATTCGTTTTTTAAGGCTCTGAGAAGTCCTATAGTAAAGAAGACTATTTCATTTTCAACCTCTAGTTTCCCAAACTTATTGACTGTAAGACCCTGTAACATTTTTCTTTGGGGGCATAATTCTTATTAATATATCCAGCAGAACCAGTGGGTTTTTTGTTAATCTTTAGAAATGCTAAAATCATATATTTCTGAAAGACTTTTTCCTTAAAAGCAGTTAGCTGTGAAGAGCTCTTGAGCTTAAAATTTTAGCCTCCAACTTTCCAAGGACTTAGTAACAAGGAGTCATTCTTGACAGGTTCTGGAAAGCTCTAGTTAAAATGTTAAGTTCCTCGAGGGCAGTATTGGAGCCTTAACCTCCTCTGTGTTAACCCCATAGCTTGCTGAACGCTGACCATATAGTAGCTACTCAATAATTACTTGCTAATTACTTGATTGAAGATGTTTGCTAAATGCCAAAGAGTTAATTAGTTGAGGCTGGAATCAAGTACTTTCAGCTTCCAGCCAGAGGCTTATTTTGCTAGCCAACAAACTCCAAGGCTGAGCCCTCCAGTCTCCTGCTGTTTCCTAAAGCTACCTCAAAGTTTATTCAACTCTTTGATTAAGTTGTTGTTGTTATTGTTGTTGTTGTTATTATTAGTTGTTGTTGTTGTTGGGTCCATCCTCTTGACTCCCTTTCTCCACATCATGGACGAAGCTGTGATGATGTGAGTGAGCAGACAACCAGATGGAGATTTTTGATTCTGGTGGGCAGCCCTTCTACCTCCATTTTATCCCACTACACCTCATTGCTCCAGAAAAACATGGCGATTTTGATCACCTCTGCTTTGTTCTGAGTGTGGGCTGTACTTTGGAAATTCCATGCTGGTGTTGAGTCTGCCAGGAGTGGGGCCGGAAGCATGCTGTTACCAGGGCTAGGTAACAGTTGTCACTCAATTTTTGAGCACAATAAACGTGTCACCTACCCCCAAACCTTAATTACATTAGTACGTATGGATTGACTACCACAATGTACCTAGGGGTTTTCACAGCATCAATGGGAAAGATGGCCTTTTGTCAATAGGATTACAATGTAGGCTATTTATCATAAGTATCTCGGCCCAGGGTAACATGAATATAATGAAGATGTACTAATTTCTTTTCCTGTACAAATGTATTGGATTTCAGACCTATTGAAATGTGTCTTTTTGTGGCTGTTTGACACTTGAACTTGCAGCTTGCTAGTAAGCAAGAGAGGGCACTGAGCAGAATTCGAATGCCTTGGAGGAAAGTTCTTTATTTAAACCCCCACTGGGCTGCATCTGTTTCTGGGTCTGTTCTCCAACCTTGGGAATCAACAGGAAAGCATCTTCATTTTGAGTGTTTCACTCTACCTCTGCCATGGATCAGCATTTTTGTGTTCTCTTTAACTCCAGGAGTCATTTAGCAGTATTATTTATGGAAAAATTGATTGGATTTAATGAAATAGAATGAGAAGGAGTCTTCGTTGTTCTGAGTGCTTTTTGGTTAGCAATAATTCATCAGAATGAGATCTGATTTTGATTAGGGGTATTGTGTCCTATTATGGAAACCTGTCTTCCTGGACAAATTATTAAAATAACCCGAAGCCCCCAAGACACTGCAGTTTTGCTGGTCTGGAAGATTTAGATCAACATAGGTTTTATTAACTCTTTGTGTGGTAGTTTGTAGATCTAACTGAAATCATGGAGGGCCAATATATCTGAATTGTCCATTGTGAATTTAATATAGTCAAGTATAGGGGCCAGTTAGAAACTTAACTGCTTAATGCTGCCTGGACACCATTCTGCCTCCACCCTACCATTTATTGATTCCAACGTGTGCAGAATATGTCTGATCTCACAGCCTTCCTATAGTCCGTTCCTTTGTGTCTGGACCTGTCTTCTCTTGCCTGGCCCCTGGTTTTTGCCCTGTTAAGTCTTTCTCATCCTTTTTGTCTCAGTCTGGCTCTCTTCCTCAGGGAAGCCCTATGTGAATTCCGAGTGGATCACATTCTTTGTGCAATTTTGCACAATGTACTTCTTCCTCAAGGCACTCGTCATAACTTTAATTCAATCATAGTTTATTTCTTTAATGTCTGTTTCCCCTGCTAGATTATCAGCTTCATGAGAGCAAGGACATGTCTGTGTTCTTTAATATATTCTCAGGGCCTTTGTGCAGTGCTTGATACAGAGTAAATAAGTGTTAATGGAAAGAAGGAAAAAAAGAGTTGCAACCTCATTTTGAAGACTTTGGCTTTTCAGAATGTACTAGAGCCCTAACATGGTCTTCACTAATCCCCACCTCCTGGTACTCATGCTCTTTTGCGGGGTGGACCTGGAGACTCATTTCTGACAAATGAGGCTATGACAAAGGTATAGGATGCTACTTCTAAAATTAGGTTACAAAGAGAATGTAGTTTCTGCCTTGTGTGCCCTCTCTTGCTCTTTTGCCTGTTCTGAAGGAAGCCAGCTGCTATGCTGGCTATGTAAGCTTCCTGGTGGGAGTCCCAGGCCATGTGGTAAGGAACTGAGGGAGGCTTCTCATCACCAGCCAGTGAGGAACTGAGGCCCTCAGTCCAATTGCCTGTGAGGTCCTGGATCCTGCCAACCATCATGGGAGTGAACTTGGAAGGGGATCCTCCTTCAGTTGAGCCTTCAGATGAGACCCTGGCCAATAACGTGACCACAGCCTATGAGAAACCATGAAGCAGAGGCACTCTAGATTACGCTTAGATTCCTCACTCACAGAAACTTGAGATAATAAACGTTTGTTTGCTTCGTTTTTTTTGTTTTGTTTTTGTTTTTAAAGTAGGCTTAATGCCCAACATGGAGCCCATTGCGGGGTTTGAACTTGTGACCCTGAGATCATGACCGGAGCTGAGATCAAGAGTCAGATGCTTAACTGACTGAGCCATGTAGGCACCCTAATGCTTGTTTTTTTAAGGCAATAAGTTTTGGGGTAATTTGTTATACAGTCATAGATAATTAATGCACAGATCTTTCTCTCTTTGTTTATTAGACAATATTAATGATAATAATGGGAACTTAATACATGCCAGGTCTTGTACTAAACACTTAATATGTACACTTTCATCTGCTCCTTGCATTAACTCTGTGATGTATGTTCTTTTATTATCCCCAATTTTCAGATAAGAAGGCTAAGAGAGGTTGAATAACTTACTGAAGGTCTTGGCAGAGCACAGGGAGTGTGATCCTGGAGCCTGTGCTAGAGGTAGAATATAACGTGGAATGGCTTTGGGCTCCTTTGTCACCTAAGGACAGGAATCCTGACAGTATGGGTTTCTAGGACTCAGTGCAGTGCCGTGTGAGACTGAGTATGAACGTTTGGGCAGTGGCTCATCTTGGAGCCCGTCTCTTTAAGGAATTGGAATCAAGTCCCTTTAGGAGAGATCCAGCTGCCGCTTTATTTAGGCATGCCCTCTTAATGCCCTGTGAATTAGCATGCTTAGTGTGGAAGCCCACTCCACTTGTGTCCAAGAATAAAATCCAATCAGGAACATAAAAGATGGTGGCTTTTGGAATAAAATGAACAGCATCTACTGTGATTACAGCTTGTTTTTTCACTTGTGCAAGATGAAATTAAATTGAGTAATTGTTTGCACATTTAACCACATGACTCTGTCTGTGGCAGATTGTGGCATTGTGAATATTTTAACCAGTGATAAAGTCTTTTAAACTTATGTTCCATTTTATTTATCTGTAGATCTAAAAATGCAACAGAATAGAATGCAGGGTGTCTAAGAGAAAAGGTTCTTGTTGTGTAAGATCACTCTGGATTTAGGTTATGAAGTTCCAAGGCCTTGTGTTGGGAACTAATTTTGTGTGCAGATTGATTCTAAGTCCTGGATTCTGGAGTTTATGTTTTTGCAGAGAAATTTGAAGACCAAAAGTCCGTTGCTGTCTGTTTTTTTTTTTTTCCCTCCTCGGGTGAGTTTGTATATCTCCTGCCTCAGAATTGATTTTTGCCAACTTCTTGAATACTTTGGAGTTGCATCATATTTGCTAATTCAAACAGATTCACTTTGAGTGATGGACATATAACCAGGCATGTACAGGTTGCAAATGAGCGTTGGGTATAAAACATATATTAGATGTGTTACTATTTGAAATGTTGCTTCAGATAAGACCTTATATTCTGGAAACATACCTCTCTGTCTTTTAGTGAAAACCTCTGACAATGCAGTAGAACTTTTCCAGATAAACACAAATCAAGTTTGTCTCTTTATGAAAAGATCATTTATAATTTGTCAGAAGTGTAAGCTTGTACATCGGTCTTCATGTTGTTATGAAAAGGAATTTGGATGGAACTTGCATTTTATATTCCAAGGCTCTGCTTTGCCCACAGTGCTCGGCTGTCATGATTTGAATCTGTTTTCGGCTGTCATGATTTTGGCAACCATTTGACATTGGGGTTGCTTTCTAGTCTCCCTGAGATCACAAGTGAATTAAATAAGCAGGTTTAATTGGGTAGTCTCTTCAACTCTCTAAGTGTGGAGAGTTACGTTTATTTATATTAGTAACTTATATTTTCTTCATGGAAGTAGCTTATGAATGTAATCAAAATTGATGGCCTGGGTGCTTTTTAGTTAAACCTTCCCATTCAGTCATGAATCCTGGATTTTGGTATTACCTGGTATCTTCCCTTTTTCCACTGACTTCCATAGTAGCACTGTTCTATCATCGTTTTCTGAACATGGTCTCCCTGCTATCTGTGGCTCTTTTTGTTTATGTCCTTGTCTTCCTCCCAACCTTTCACTGTTGGTGATGCCTTAGGGCTCTGTCCTCAGGCCTTTTGTCTCTTTGTTAATCTCTCCTGCATAATTTCATTCAGCAGGAAAGTCTTCATAACCACATATATCGCACACTCTGAATATGTATCTCCAGCTCAGATCGAAGATTCAAGGCACTGATGATCCAGTTGCACAGTGACGTTTCCACTTGGATCGTCTCTCTCTGATGCAGTTCAAACTCACTCTGTATAAACCAGAGTTCGTGTTCCTCCACTTCTTGTCATTGTGGGTGATATCTCCATTCATCCAGTCACCCAGGTCTGTGGGCTGCTATTATCCTTGGATCTTCCCCACCCCATACCTAAGCCTGCCCATCTTGCCTCCTACACCTTCAAAGCATGTTTCCTTCCCTGGATTCTTGTCAGTCTCCTACTTTAGCCCCCCCAACCCCACTCTCCAATTTCTTTCCACATCATCTTTGAGCCACCTTCTATCTTGCTTCCAGCTCTGTATTTCTCAAACCTAAATCTGGTTTGGTCATGTCCCTCCTTAAAATGTTTCAGTGGCTCCTCATTGTCCTCAAGATCAAGTCCAAATTCTTACGTAGGCCATGAGTCTTCTCTGCGATTTGGTTCTGCTCCTGCCTTTAACCTCATTCTTTGTCATTCTCTGAATTGTACCCCACATGAGGTAACCGGTAGTTTCCCAGACCTGATAGCTCATTTCTTGCCAGGGTGCTTTGAGCATATGGTCTTCATTTAACCTAGTGGTTTTCAGCTTTTTCCTTCCAGGGGACATTTGGCAATGTCTGAAGACATTTTTGGTTATCCCACCAGAAAGCAGTTGCTACTGGCATCTAGTGGGTAGAGGCCAGGGATGCTGATCAACTTCCTACAAAGCATAGTGTAGCCCCACAATGAGGAATTATGTAGCCCCAAAGGTCAACTAGGATGAGGTTGAGAAACAAGACTCAACCACTTGGCAAATTCTTTTTGTCCCAGGTCAAGCACAGTCAGTCTTTTAAGCCTTTGACTAGCTCTGTGACTTTTGGCAAGTGACATAACTTGTCTGTGTCTCAATTTCCTCCTCTGTAAAATGCAAGTTATAATAATTCTCCATCATGTAGATGTTGTGAGGATTAAATGAATGAAGAGTATGTTAAAACAGTGTGTGGGGCATAGTAATTGCTCAGTAAATGTTACCTGCTGATATCATTATCATCGTCATCATTATTATGTGATCTCTCTTTAAATTTTTTCTTTTTGACCTATTCAAGCAGAGTTGATCTCTCCTTCTTTATGTCACATGTAGACTGGTGAGCACCTTGAGGAAATGATCTGTGACTTGTTCATTGCTATGTCTCAGTGCCTGGCATAAATTAGACATGTAATGAATGTTTGCTGAATGAATGAATGATTTCATTTGCATATATTTTTATGTTATAAATTCACAGTTCTCGACTGATGCAAAAATCAACAAGATGTTAGCTCTATCAAGCAGGAGCTTCATAAATGTTCGCTATCACTGTTAATATATATAATTATTAATGTAATTTATAGTTATATAACATATAGTAACATTGCTGATCGCATTTTTAATTTTCAAGCCATTTTTACTTTGCAATGTTTTGATGTTACCATTCCAATTATAAGTGAATTTTCCCCATGAGAGTCTTTGATCTCACATGGCAGATGTCCACAGGGTGCTGGGGAGCCCCTTTCCCCCGCTTTGATGGGAGTATTGGGTAAGGGGGTTGTTTGTTGCCTGGCTGAACTGTTGGGATGCTAGGCTCTAGAAAGCTTGAGTGGAGGTTCAGGGTTTGATTAGAGTTTTACCACACTGTGGAGCTCATGACATGGGAAATCTTCTAACTCAACCTTAGAGAGTCCTCTGGGTCTTCTGTTATAGGCAGAACTTCAGGCCGGGCACACATTTGCTGTCATGGTTCTCTACCTGGCACATCTTTTCTCAGCCTGGAAAATTCCTATTCATTCTTCATGGCTTGGTTCAGTGTCCAGTTACAGATTCAGCCAGTTCTTTGTGCATCTGCTATGTGTTAGGACCTGTTGCAGACCCCAAGGAAGCAATAGTGAACAAAAGAGGCCAAGTTCTTGGCTACGTGCAGCTAGTATTCTGGTGAAGGAGTAGGCAGTAAGCAAGTGGACACATCAGAACATTTTAGAGAGTCATGACTGCTTTGAAGACAGGGTGATGTGATAGAGCGGTAGAGGGAAGTCTCATTAGCTGGTGATCAGGGATGCCTTTTGGGGAAAGAACATGGAGCTAGCTAGCTATGGGGAGATGTGGGCATAGAACTTGTCAAGCCAAAGGATCAGCAAATGTAAAGGCCTTGACGCTTCAATGAACTTGCTGTTCTAGTGAAGTTTTCTCTATCTCTTTGGTGTTTTGGGTTTTGTATTTGGCTCTTAAACTGCTTGGTTCATCTCGCTGAAATATTGTTAAGCACACTGCATTGTAAGTTAGATGTGGACATGTTGCTTTCCATCCCTCCTCCTTTGTGGACTCTTAAACTTTCAAGAATATTGTATCTGAAATGAGAGCAATTAGCAGCAACAGTTAACACGTATTAAGCACTTGCTTTTCAATTGTAGACATTCTTCTAAGTGCTTTGCAGGTATTTTCTCATTTAATACAGTAGCTTTGTGAGGTCGGCACCACTATGATCCTCATTTTTCAGATGAGGAAACTCGGGCTCTGCCTAAGTAACTTCCCCTGGTATACAGCTAGGAAGCAGCTGAGCCGGGGTTCTGAGGCAGGCAGTCTGACCACAAATCTGCCCCTTGTCCCTTCAGCTTCCCAGTGCTTGTGGCTCAGAAGAATGGGTCTGACATGAGGAGGCCTTTGTCACCCAAGGGTGCGTGAGCTGTAGCCTTGTGTGCATCAAGCCACAGAGGCTCCAGCAATCTCACTGGGTAGAGGAAGTAGGCTCTAACTGCTGCCAGAGGAACAGGAGGTCACAGTGGACATGGCTGCTGCCTTCTGAGCCTCTCTGCATCCTGGTTGTTGAGAAGAAATGAGCCATTGGAGGAATTAACCACTGGAGGAAGGTTTAAAACAACAAATTCCACCAATGAAAAATAAGAGAAACCAAAGTCTTCTGTGAGTGCTCAGGGCTAGCCTAGATATGAAGCTCCTGGTGCCCTAGCATAGGGGGCTGAGTGCAGGGCCCCATAGGACCTCCCACATCCCCTCGCCTCTGCCTCAAGGAAGAGCAGCCCCGGCGGGGGCTCATCACCTCAGCAGGCCAAGAGTGTTGCTTCTCATTCTCCCCCCATCTCTCTGAACCTCCCATTTCATTTCTTCATCTGCAAAATGCTGATGATGCCAGCAATGGCCTCACGGGAGTTTGAGAATCATGGGAGACTGTGGGATGTGAAAGTGCTTTGTGCGTGATCAAAAGCTATAGAAAACGGTAGTAGTTTTTATTATTAGATCACAGAGAGGTTTGCAGGAAGAGGTTTCTGAATTATTTGAGGGTTACATTTATTGTCTCTCTGCCTTGTTAGTCCCAGTAAGTGAGCCTTGGCTCCGTTTTGCTGTTTCCAGGTTAGGATGAAATTTTCTTAAAAGGCAGCTCTGCTTTTCCTAAAGCCTCATTAGAGCCCGGACTCCAGGCAGAACAAAGACGCGAGCACGAGAGCACGCCGTGACTTACATGACTTACAGCCTAGGCATCCCAGGATCTCCTACTTCAGTGGTGGAGAATGACTGACATCTTACCCCTCACTTGCCTGCCCTTAACTGCACAGTTAGGGGAGTTTTATTACCAACAAGGTGGTATTTCAAGGGACTGTCCCCTAGAAGCCACTTCATTAATGAAGGCATTTCTAGAAGTTTCTTTCCTCACTGACTGTGTATTTAGCAAGTTCCCTGCTGCTTTTCCCTGTTTGATGTGAACACATACAATGACCAGCTGCTAACATTTTAGATGCAGATGGTTTAAAGGAAATGAGAAACTCTCTGGCTCTAGTCTCTTTAAGATCTATATTACAATCTAAAACAGGTTTCCTACTCAGGGAGGTGAAATTTCATGGATCCTCAAGGCATGGGTTGATGAATTATTTCACTTATGTGACAAGTATTTGTTGACCACCACCATGTGCCAGGCACTTTTCAGACACTGGAAAGACACAAGTGAACAAGACTTGAAAAGGTTCCTGCTCCTTTAGACATTGCATTGTGATAGGGACAGACCACACACCAAACACTTAGGTAAGTTACAGTTTCTGATAGAACTAAGTGCAAATAAGAAGATGGGGCAGTTGGGTCAGGTGGGGGAGTCAGTGAAATAGGTGAAGTAGACTGAGAGATAAAACTGCTCCAGTTATAGGATAAGTAAGTTACAGGGATGAGAAGTACAGCCTAGGGAATGTAATCAGTAATATTGTAATAATGGTGCATGGGGACAGATGGTAACCGCACTTCCTGTGGCAAACCTTTCATAATGTATATTAATGGAAAATCATTATGTTGTGTACCTGAAAGGACTATAGCATTGTACGGCAACTGTACTTCCATAATGACAATTTAAAAAAAGACGACATGAAGCGGTGATGTGGTAGATGTGCAGGTGAGGTGTACCTCTTCGGTGGGCACAAAACTTCGGTCTATAAGGCCTTCCTAAAAGGGATGAATGTGAGTGGAGGCAGCTGACTTAAGACCTGGGGGAAGGGCATGCTAGGTGGAGGGAACAGCAAGTGTGGAGCCCAGAGGTGAGAATGAATGTGGCACATTTGAGGGATGACAACAAATGTGCCTGGAGTATATCAAGTGTGCAGATGTGTGGTGAAATTGTCAGGCAGGGCTTTGAAGATCATGCAGGACCTCTTAGCCAGTATAAGGGATTGCATTTTTATTAGAAATGCATGAATTTCTAATGATGAATTTTGCGTCAAGTTCAAGTAGAACAGGTAGAAACCCACAGGGTGAACTTGCCTAGAGAGTCTTTGTGACCCTGTGTTACCTGCCTCTGTAGTGGACACAGTCGTCATTGTCCTTTCTGTGTGTACAGGATCTGCCTGGACCCTTAGTGGGCTGGCCGAATGGACAAGCTGACTTTGTCTTCTGTAGGGTTGGGGCACAGGGGCAGAGAGTAGCTCCTGAGCTCTGTTTCTTGGCTCCTCTCTGTCCCCTAAGTACAGTAGACAGGTTGATTCTTGACTTGTCCTTGACCTGGATCATTCTCTCTAGGGGTCTTGCATTGTATGGGCTCAGTCCCCTTCTGGGAACATGATTAATCAGACAGGGGAGGAGGTTCAGAAGAATCATAGTCCTTAACCTTCTCAGTCCTGCCAGTGCAGGAGCCAGGCATCCCGGGCTTCTGGAGCCTTCACCCATTTTCCAGTATAGGCTTCCCATACCCCAGACCATCTTGCAGGCTGCTCTGTATTTACCTTCTATATTGTCTTTAAGTGTACCTGCATTGGTGCTTTCAAAGACTGCCTGCTGTTGATGAATTAGAGCCAACTTCCTAGCCTGACTTTCAAGACCCTTTACAATTTAATCCTAACTGCCCCATCCTTCTCATCCTCCTACACAAATTCTCTCCTATACTGGGCTTGTTGACTTGCAGTCTCTACAAACTGTCTATACTTTCTGCCTCATGCATTCATGCTTGCCAAGCCCCCCTCCTAGCATACCTTTCCATTGTCCTAATACCCCAGGTGGACCTTGAACTTCAATTTCTAAACCTGCCCCTCCAGGAAGACTTTCTGGATTGCTTTAGTTCCCAAAAATATAGTGTATCCCTATGAATGGCACAAGTGCTTACAGTTTTCCCTTGTAATAACTCACCTTGTCGTTATTTTTCCTTTGTCTCCCCCAGTATACCGTCAGCTCCTGAAGGGAGCAGGTGCCTTGTTGTTGATGTTGATAAAAACCTCAGAGGTGGTACGAATCAATAAGCTGGAAACCATACACATCTTCAGGTCAGGGTGGAATTATATTCCAGATGAACCAGTCCAGAAAAAGGATACAGCACCAGTTAAACTACTAGGCAGCCTTTGTCAGCTCTGTAGATAGTTCCCCAAAGGAGTCACTTGCTGAAATGTCTCCTCAGAACTCCATCTGTTAGGAATGATGTTTTATTTTACCCTTGGCCTTGAATTGGCTTCTGTCCCTGTGTAGCATGCAAGGGTAACTTGCTCATGGGACTACCTCTTCACCAGTGGGAACCACCCCCTCCCCCGTCCCAAAGCTTTGGGGTTGGAGGTGCCCTATTTTATCTGATAAGGGAAGTCAGTTTTAGGGATTGTTGGGCTTGGTTGGGCAACAAGACAGTTGCTTCGGGCATTTATTTGAAAAATGTTTTTGTCTCAGACCTCAAGGAGTTTCCTTTGCCCTTGAATTCAGTAATGAGTCTTGTTTTAGCTCCTAGGAAACTGCATGACCTATACATCCACACCCACTCATTTTGAGTAAGAGGAGGGCCCTGCTTGTTCAACAGGTGGTCCCCAGCATGCTTGTTCAACACAGGGCTCTGAACCCAGGCTGCCTGCTCAGGGCTGCTCACCTACTCTTAATTGTGTATGCACCTTTACTGAGAAAACCATGAGGGGTACACACTCTTTCCACCTTGTGTGTTTTCTGTTTCCCTATTGATAAACATTATTTCAAATAAGCCTAGCCAAGTTGATGGTCTACCCTTAGGGGCTCAGAAGATGGTAAAACCATCCAAATCAGCTTCCTCTCATATTCATTTTGGCACATGTTCTTGTAGTATGTGGGCTAATTGGTGTATTTTTGTTTGGTGGTCAAGTGCTTCCTTTGTATGTACAGATTACATACTTTTTCTCAAAGGGACAATATTATGAACTCGGGAAAGATAGATTTTTGCTAAAAGTGAAGAATCAAGAAAGGGAACTCTTACCTCAGGAGAAATTTAGATGAAAGAAAAAGAAATATTTTAAGAACAGAAACGCTTCCTAAATTTCATAGCACAAATTCTTACCATAAAAACTTGACCGAAGGCCAGACTCACTGACTCTTTCAAGAAGGGCTTATTTTGCAAAGTTAAGGCATCCACAGCTAAAAGATATTGCCCAGGCAATACTTAATGTTTTCTGTTCTCTAAAAAAATGGTTTCTCTTATTACAAAGTAATATATATTTGTTGTAGGGAATTTAGGAAGTACAGGTTTCTAACTCCTCACCCCCAGCCCCGCCCCCCACAGCTCTTCCAGGGTGATTAAGAGAACTTGATCTGGGAGCCATTTTTGGAAATGATGACCAAGGCTTGTGGCTTCCTCATGAATGTTTTGCTGGTCCAGTGCATATGTCTCAAACCTACAGTCAAGTGTGTCTTATTGAGGTCCTTCAGCAGGTGCAGGTCACCCAGGGCTGTTCCCTCTGATATGTACTGCTCTGACCTATCAGTGAGAGTTGAGCCCAGTGGAGAATGAGGAATCACTGCAGTGATGATGCTGAGTCCCCAAAGAAACCATCTCTCTTTAGAAGACACGTCAGCATTTCTCTAATTACCTGCCTATATTTCTTGGCATTGCATACACTACCACTGTTTTCTTTATTTTCAGTAACCACTGAACAGAAGTGAGTCATTTCTGTGGATTTTCTCATCTTGTGTCCTTTGGTTGTATCCCTCACATGCAGCTCTCCCTTGGTTTTGAACTGAAGGAGATTTATCTTGTTTGAGGAAGAAATTCCTCTCTTTGTTTCTCTGGGATAGTTTGAAAAGGCAACACATTTTTGTTGAAATAAAAGGGATGTGGTAATTCTGAGTGTGTGCTTTTAAATCTTTGTATCTCCAGTGTCTTCCACACTAGCACAGACTAGGTACTCACACTCAAAAGTTGGCTAATTAAATTGTTGAATTAAGTGCTCACACATCCTTGTTGGGGTTTCAGCCCTGCATAACTCCAGGGATACCTTTCATATGCATTGTACTGCCTGTGTGACTGACTGCGGCAACTTTGTCAGAAGGAATAGTCATTCCAGGGTATGAGATTTGAGTAGCTTTTTGATTCTTGGTATGGTTTTAACAATCTCTGTGACTGACATTGAGTTGGAATGCCAGGAACTGCTCATACACTCCCAGTGTCCTGCACTGACATGACTCGTTTGTCTCCTTGAGCCTAGGAATGTTGTATTCTGCTCAAGCTCATTCTGCATGGATAGACTTTATCTAAATTCCAATCCATGCCAGCAATGTTTCCACTTCATATCATTCTGCTCTAACCCATTCATGTCTATTTTCTCTTTGATCTCCTTCTGAAAAATTCATGAGGACCTCTGCAGGTATCTGCTCATGTGTGGGTTTTTGCTCAGAATCAGCCATATGTGAAACTCCTCCTGGATAGTGAAGCCTCATCTTACCTAGTGATTTCCCCATCGATGAGTTGCTCTCAAATTTCAATTTCCTCTCTCCTGGATATCAAGCTAAACTGAGAAGCCCTAGACCATTAAGTGGGATGAGTACTGGAAGACACTGTGACTAAACTACTTGCAGACTTGTTTCATATTTATTGAATGGTTTCTTGAAACAAAGGTTAATATACCTACTAGCAGATGTGCGGTAGTTGGTAGTGTATGTTAACAATGAATTTCTTCTGTAGCTGTCAGGCTCTATTATATTGAAACAACATATTTGGGAACATGATGATAGTCTCATAGATAAAATTTATACAAATTTCCCATTGAATTTAAGTGGCCAGTTATTGTTTGGGTCTACCATGGTATCCATTCCAGACTTCTGTTTTAGGTCCTAGAGATCATCATTTTACTGGTTATGGATTTTTTGCCCCCAACATTGATTATTATCTCCTTGAGGACAAAAAGAGTCTATTTTGATACCATTGCCAGTAGTGATAATTATGCCACAATGTTATTCTGTGCAATAAAATTTGTGATTGAATAAATTCATCAGAAGTCTTAAGCTGGTTAGAATTTGGGTGATTGGATATGAAGATACCATCAGAATCAGGGGCTACTGAGATTCTTGAGTATTTCATACAGCTGGAGAATCAGAGGGAAGGTTTAAGGGGCACACTGTATCTCAATTTACCAGAAGGAGAGAAGAAATCATTCTATTAGTAAATATTAAAAGTTGTACAAGCAGCTACATAAATTGTGATGCATGAATTACTGGGTTATGTTAGTTTTATAGTACTGTAAAATCATATTTTTCCCTCCTATCAAAAGAAGAGCTTTGAATGCTGGATTGGGCAGTCTTATCTGATGCCAGTCTTACCTCCTGATAAATGGTAAGAGTGTCTGAAGATTCAGAGAAGCAACTGAGTACCAGAGAGCAGTGATGATCAAAGACCATGCATAGCTACCAAGGTTTCCCAGGCTTAGCCTGTGGCCTCTCATGTGACTGGTATGGTATATTAAATTGGACTGGGAAAATAAATTAGTACCAGAATTCTTTTTTTTAAATTTTTTTAATATTTTATTTATTTTTAAGACAGAAAGAGACAGAGCATGAGTGGGGATGTGACAGAGAGAGAGGGAGACACAGAATCTGAAGCATGCTCCAGGCTCTGAGCTGTCAGCACAGAGCCCGACGCGGGGCTCGAACTCAGGAACTGTGAGATGATGACCTGGGTGAAGTCAGACGCTCAACCGACTGAGCCACCCGGGTGCCCCAGTACCTGAATTCTAAGCCATAAGGAAAGTTGGTGGCTGGCAGGAAGGAGTGAGCTCATGCTAAGTGCAGATCCTGAAATATCTCAGATTTTGGGTTTGCAGGCCCCAGAGACCAGGAGCAACCTATTGTGGACCACATCAGCACACACCCATGGAAAAGTGGTTTCTACCATTCAAGACATCTCAGGACTATGACTTTGGCCACTGTTTCTTTAGTATTATCCTTAGTTAGGCTCCATAAAGCAGTTGTTCCTCCCATAAACCCTGTTAGGCCAGCATGGCCCCGTCTCCTAGGAGACATGCTGGATATTCTGAGAGCAACTAGCTTGGTTTGATTCAGGCATCCTGGTGTCTGTAGTGCTACCCTGGAGACAAAACCATCTGTAAGGAAGGATCCTTCCTTCTTGGTAAGTTATGGGGGGACTCTGGACAAGCCCCTTCACCTCTTCTAGTATCATATGACTCTCATTTGGAGAAAGTAACTTCTTTATTGTCCTTAAAGTGATACCTGTCAGTAGACCCAGGTCTTTCCAGGAAAGCTGCTCTGGAATATGATAGTGAAGCAGTGCTATTATGATGAAAAATGAGTACATTCTCTTATGTAGGGTACAAAGTCTATTGTTAACACTTCAAAATTTGGCTTCGTTTCCTCTCAATTCCTAGCTGAATGAACTCATTATCCAAAGATTTGAGAATTGAACATGCATCTGAAGAAGCCCTTTAAGACAGTGTGTATCTGATTTGGTGCTTAATTTGGAAAAAAGAGTCCATTTACTCATATATTATTTTCTCTGGGTTAAAAAAGAGAAACAGATAGAGTTCTGCTTTAAGTGTTCCAAATTATGTGTGACAGCTTTTCAAAAAGCTGGTATCTAAAGGCAAAAAATGCATTCTTTACATATATATGATTTGACAGAATCCTTGGCCCAGGATTGAGAAGATCTGTCATTTATTGCTGTAATTCAGCATTTGTGATTAATTGTTCCAGAGCCTTCATTGTACTTTGCCAAAACAAAATTAAGGGAAAACAACATTCTCATCATGCAAATCGCTTAACTTTCATGTTTATTATTGCTTCCATGAGGAATCAATATCCACTTTTCATTGAGAGTACTAATCACTGTGAATCCCTCTCCAACATTTCTGGGAGAAATCATTGTGACTTTTTTCTAGGGAACTCAGCTCATGACCCCAGAAAGCCATATCACTTTGTGCCCCTCCCCACATCAGCAGGCTGCTGAGGTGCTGGTGTGGATTTATAGGGACTCTATTGGTCATGTAAAAGAGATTTTAGGGGCACTTGGGTAGCTCAGTCAGTTAGGCATCTGACTCTTGATTTCACTTCACACATTTCATGGGTTCGAGCCCCACATTGGGCTCTGCACTGACAGTGTGGAGTCTGCTTGGGATTCTCTCTCACCCTCTCTCTCTGCCCTTCCTCTGCTTGTGTGCCTATGCATTCTCTCTCTCTTTTTCAAAATAAGTAAATAAACATAAAAAAGGAAATTTTAAATGCTTCTTCATGTGATTGTTATTGAATCACATCTGAGCAGCAGGTCAATGATCCTCTAAATGTGTATTCCATTCTTCTGGGTATTTTGGAGGGCTTTTGTAGTTGACTCAGAGTCCACCCTGGTGGTGTCAGAGTTGGGATGGGAACAACTGCTCTCTTAGACTTTCTCTTCATTGCTAAGTTGTCATCAACACTCATTCAGGCCAAGGTTTTGCTTATCAGATAAGCCAGCCTGAAGTTGTGCAGACTGGACCATAGTAATAGAAACAAAATGATCCTACTTTTTTTCTGTCAAGACTTATCTTCCCTCTTCTCACCTGCTCTTTCCTTGAGTACAGTGGATGGACTGAGAGATTTTGTGTTTCTTACATTTTTTCCCCTGATCCCAGTTAATGTCTGTCTTCTCTTCTTGCCTATGACATCTTTGTGCACCAAGGATGTCAATATTTGCCATGGGTGGGCGTGGTATATGTTTGTGTCAATCTGTACACAAACAGCTAAATTTAGTTTGAAAAAGTGAAACCCAGGGGGTCAGTGGATGCCACCACAGTCAAAATAGACTTTTAAGACTTTGATTTTTTTGTTGACATTCTGTTGCTTCCCTGCCTCTCACCCCATGTTGTCTCCCAACAAAACAAGGCAAAATAAAACACAATGACATCTTTATTTCCTCTCTACTCCCTAATTACATCATTGCTGTGATGTAGATGTCTTTGGTGCAGTAGCAACATTTCTCAGTAATGCTGCCCTGAACTGTCCACGGTGCTGATAAATCAGCTTACTATAAACTAATCTTGAGTAAGAACATGGCTTCACATGGAATGAAACCTTTTGCTCCTTGAATTTACAAGCTTTTGATTCCCATGGCTAGGTTTTGTCATACCGAAAGAAGTAGAGAATTAAAGACAGATATTTTGCCGGTTTTAGCTTTCAGTACAATGATATTTTGGGCCCAAGTTCTCTTGGTCTTAGATATTGGGAGAGTTTTTTATTTGTGGGCTGTTTTTGGTAGATACAGCTCTTGTTTTCATTTTTCCTTTCTTGTAGCTACCCCAGAGGATCACAGAGAGCACACAGGGAATTGACAATTATTTTTAATGAGAGGTGTATGTGGAGCGGCTTCTCATTCTGAATTCCCTGCACTGCTTTTTAGTGGAATCAGGGGGTTTGGGATGTGTTTGTGGAGCTGTTTGCATTGACAGCGAATTCCATAATCACTTTCTGGCAGGACCAAATGGGATCTGGTTTTGAGTTTTATTTCAGAAGCATGCCTTATTTTGCTAAGCAAAACAACTACTTGTGAAATTTGAGGAAGGGAGAAGCCTTCTAATATTTGTCTTTGGTTTGTAAGAAGGTGAAGAACATAGTAATGTGGAAAGGGATTTTAAAAAGTCAAATAACCTTCATCTTCTCTCTTCCTAAAACTCAAACTCATGGGCTTGAAGGTGTCTTGGATTCATAGGCTACTAGTGCCCTAGAAGATTCTCAGGAAACAAGGGAAAGATTCTTTTCCATCCACATACCTGTAGTACTTTGACAGTAGCACCAGGATCAAAAGTGGCATATATAATTGAGTATATACCTATCTATATAATAATAAATAACATAATATATACATAATCATGTACATACAATTTATAGCTGGGACCTCATAAAGCTAACAGTGCGGTAGAAAAAACACACATAGGATAAATAACTGCCCACGTACTAAGGATGGCATGTAAGCAAAAGAGTGTTTGTATCTGAAATGCTAGTCATAATCATACAAAAGCCACTGTCAGGAGTATGTCCAGGGAATTTGTTGTTGTTATTTTTCCATAATACATGAGTACTGAATGGGGCATGTTAGCCATGCACATTACAGTCTCAGTTATTAGCATGTCTGCTGTATACATCCAAATGAAAAGGGAGGGAGTTACTCCAAAATTATTGTGTTACAAACCTTGATTCAAATCCACTTTTACTGGTGACAGTACTCAATAGCCAACTCAAATGGGAGAAAGGACAACTACATCATTTGAGATTCGATGAGTCTCACCTTTTAAAATGAAAGCTTCATAATAACTTGGTAAAGCATTCTATTTTTATTTATTGTGTGCAACAGTTAGCCTTCGGAATTGATAGAAAAATATATTTCCTTGGCAAAAAGCTCTTCTAATCACAATGCTATTGGTATAAAAACACACAGCACACGGTGCTAAGACATGCACTACAAATGTTGATCATTAGATCTTGGTTTGTTTTACAAAACAAATTTTTCAGGTTCTTACTGGTTAGTGGTATAAAATAGGCAATTATTATTGTTTTTGAAATTACCCTAATCTGTAGAAGGAGAAAACATGCATGCCTCTCTACTGAGCTAAAACATTACAGGACTCACTGAAGGAAACTAATATAAATGGATGAAGCAAAAAAGTGGATTCTGCTGGCACCATTTCATACAAACCAGAATTAATGTGCTACGATAGGATTAAGATTTCGAATGGAGGCATAAAATGTATGTGCAAGACCAAACACAGTCTGAATGGGCTAAATCCATTTTTTATTTCTACATAGATCAAGGGAAAGAGGTTTACCAAGATGATGCTTGTTAAATATTCAAATGAGAACCAGATTTCACTGGGTGTTGGAGGAAAAGCACATTAGCTGGATTAGTAAAGATTTTTCATATTACGCTGAAGTAGATTTTGAGAGTGTTTATGCTTAATGAAATTCCTCTGTGTTTATTGTCACTAAAAAAAGGAAGGAGAAAAGGTGACAGATGTCCTGCAAAATTGAATACGTTGTAAAAAGTACCGTGACAGCATTGAGCTCACCCCTGCTAAGGCTGAAACCTGAGCTTGGGGCAACACTGAAAATGCATATTGTGAGAAGTCACTTAAACACAATTCTTGTTTGTGCTGGAGTGCTTGGGATAAGCAGAGATGGAATGGATCAGGCATGGATTCTGGCTGCCGGGAGCATGCAGTATAATCAGGATGGTAGTAAATCGGGAAGTGGGCGGTGTTCTGTTGTAGAATAAGGATCCAGGAGGGAAAGCAGACCTGGCCCCTGTCCTGTGGCTTTCCTAAAAGATTTAAAAATTCTAGGAAGGGTGGGTCTGTTCCTAGCCTGGGCCGGGGTGGGGCTTATCAGCAGCTTCAGAGCAACAGAGATGGTGCCATGGAAGAGAGGGAGGAGATTTGAGGGGCTTTAAGCATAAGGATGCTAGGATTATCCTTGCCTTTGTGAGATTAATCTGGCATGGGCACGGAGGATAGATGACTGGTAGAAGGACCTGAAGGAGGTGAGACTAGTGTGGTCGTGTATTTATTAGGACAGGTTTGAGAGAGTGAGGTAGAGCAGCCATGGTGGGAATGGAGAGGGAGATAAATGCAGAAATCTAAATAGAATTGAAAGTGCCTGGTAGCTTTCAGTGTCAGGAGTTGGGGGGGGGGCGGCGTGCAGGTGGCTGGCTCATGACCAAGAGAGTCTCTGATTCCAAGCCCAGGTAATAGGGAAGATAGTGGGGCCATTATCAGGAACAGGTAGAGTTGGTTTCGGAGAACAGCTGAAAGTCATTGTGAAATATGGAGTTCAGGGCTATGTATGTGATTTGTGGTACCCAGTGAAAAATTAAAATCGAAGGCCTGTTCAGAAATTATGAAGGATTTCAAGATGGCAACAGAGTATGGTGATTGTAAGCATGGGGCCCTTTATGAATGTGCTGTTTGCTAACCATGAAGTCAATCTTGATTGAATTGGAGGTGCTACAGTGCACATGCCGCCCCCCGCCCCCACTCTGGGTATCTGCCCCAGTGCCTGGGAAAGCTTGAGTAAAGGAACAGGGTGGGATTGCATGCAGTGGTACAGCATGTTGTAGGGTCAGGATCAAGGCTGAGGGACAAGAACCACAGCAATCTCTGGGTGGAACTGAACCCCTTTTGTCCCCGTTGTTAGTGATAAGCTCATTCTCAAATGTGATTAATTTCTGAGAACAGATGAGGCGTCTGAGGTCCTTGGATATTTGCCTCAGTTGAAATTTGATGACTCCCTGGGCATTCCAGCCTTCTGGGAAGAAGATACTAACCTTTGGTTTATTTGAATGTCTGCTATGCCTGTGTCAGACCTTCTTCTGGAGCATGTTCATGAGTGCTACCTTAGAGTATCCTTTGATATGGGCATCATTACCTCATTTTACAGGGAAGAAAATGGAGATTTAGAGAGGCAATCCTCTAAAACCTCACAGCCAATGGTTGGCAGAGTCCATCTCTCCCTGTGGTGTTGTCCTTTTTTGTTGACTGTGGAAACACAGGCTACTCAAAATTTGTTTAAAAGCGGTAGAGGAACTCATGTGAAAATTATCTTAGGAGGGAACTGACTGGTTTTTGGATGTGGGGCCAGGAGGAGAGCCTGAGAACTTTCTGGGGTTGACCCAGGTGGTACCCAACTCTGACAGGCACAAGGGGGCCTGCGGTCTGCTCCTGGAGGAGATGGGCTCTTTTTTTTTTTTTTTTTTTTATCTGACTGGGCACAAGTTTTGGTCTCTTGGGTTGGTTGAGGAGGAATCATTTTCCATGGTGTGATTAGCCAGTGGACTGGGGGGGGGGGGCAGCTGGTCATGCAGATGTCCTGGGGACCAAAGCCAAGCTTCTCCTTCCTGGTTCCTTAGCTGTCACAATGCCTTGGAGCAGGGCCTGAGGGAGGGAGATGACTGGGAGGTTGTGGAAGGGGAGTCAGCCCCTGGGTGGAAAGGGCTGTCTCCTCTCCCCTGGCACCCAGATGACAAGTCAGTGAAAATACAGTCTTAGGCCAGATTCCAGCTGCACATCAGACCTTCCCCTCCCAGGCCATGGCTTTTCTGAATAGGGGCTCTGCTTGATCTGAAGGAAGCACGTGAGGAGGGGCTGGGAAGTAGAGCAGCTGCCAAACGCAGGCTGTGTTTCTCCAAGGTGTCGGCTAAGCCTGTGAATGTCAGAACAACAGAGAACCTGGTTATTTTGGAATCTGAACTCCATCATTGAATTAATTTGAAATTAGAGGTTCAAATTGACTGATAGGAAAAATACGCCCTTAAGGATATTGCTGTTTAAAACCTGAACATTCAAGGAGCTCTTTGACAAATTTCAAAACAGTCTGATTTTTTTTTTTTTTCACTCACACATTAACTTAGCTGTATTCAAACTTCACTCAGTGGCTGTGCCTAGTAGAAAGAGGTTTTCTTGTCCTGGCTCCCCTGGCCCAGGCACAGAGTGCCTTAGCTGGCCTTTGTAGGTGTTTGGGATCTCAAGGTTAGCACTTCACAGTGCAATTCTTCTGTCCAATTGTTCTCACTCTGGGGTATCTGCCAAAACTGCTAGGTTTTTAATCAGATGATGTTAGCGAGAATGGGTTGGACACTGCCTGCTCTCAGAGTGACTACCTCTTTGTAGCACTAATGTGAGGTCAGGGTGGTTCCTCTTCAGGTACTCATAAACTGGTGCTTATTTTTTTTAATACCAGTGCTTAAGGTCTATTTGATACTGGATATTAGAGACTGAATGTGAATAGTTGGGGGTGGGGGAGAAACCAGGTGTCAAGACGCTGGGCTTTTGAATATAGCCAGATTATATCATATACCTCGGAGTTACTAATGTTGCTGGCTGGCCTTACAGAGGTGTGTTAAGTTCATTTAGCAGCTTTCTTGGTGACATAGATTGAATTCTTGTCATTTCTCATATGGGTACAGGTGATAGGCTAACAGTTGGCTGAATGGGTGGGGTAGGGCTGGTGTAGGGAGGCATTTCCCACCCCTGGACCTTAGAGCCTTGGGTGAGGTAGTGGATAAGGAGAAGGTGGTATGTGTCATCTATGGGGAGGTTTCATTTTGTGACTCCATATGCTTGCCAAGCTTTGCTTCTATTATTTGTTTGTTTAATTTAACTTAATGTACTTATTTATTTTGAGAGAGTGAGAGAGCGTGTGAGTAGGGGAAGGTCAGAGAGAGATGGAGAGAGAGAATCCCAAGCAGGCCCCTCATTGTCAGTGTGGAGCCCAACATGGGGCTGGAACCCATGACCTGTGAGATTATGACTGAGCTGAAATCAAGAGTCGGCTGCTTAATCAACTGAGCCACCCAGGCATCCCTGTATTACTTAACATATATTAGTGGATGCAATGGATGTAATAAAACACCAATTTATTTTAAAACAACTCTGAATTATTAGTAGCTTTTTTGTCATTGTACTTATTTTTAGATTTTTGTTGTTGTTACTGTTCTTGCTTAAAGGAGTCTTCTTGTGCAAACACACCAGGTAGGGGACTCCTGGTTTAGGGAAAAGCTATTGCCCCTGCCACTAGCTCAGGGGATGCCTGCAGACAGCATGTCTCTGGTAGCACCATGACATCCCCTCAGTGGAGACAGTCTTCTCCTTACTGATGGTCTTTCTCCGCTGTTGCCCTTGTTTTCTCCACTGTAGGTGAGAAGGAGTGATAGTTTATATTAGGAAATAGTAAAACAAAAATTTTAGACTGACTTTTGGTTCAGAACAGTTTATGAGATTCTACTTAGAAGAATTATTCCCACACTTAAATACCCATGTTCATGGCAGTATTATTCATAGTAACCAGGAGGTGGAAGTGACCTTGGTGTTTCTTATGTTCTTTTTTTTTTTTTTTTTTAATATTTATTTATTTTGAGAGAGACTGAGAATCCCAAACAGGCTCTGGCTGGCAGGACGGAGCCCGACATGGGGCTTGATCTCACAACCGTGAGATCATGACTTGAGCCAAAATCAAGAGTCAGATGCTCAGTTGACTGAGGCACTCAGGCGCCCCCACCCTCTTGTTTCTTGATAGATGAATGGATTAAAAAATGTGGCATAAAATTATGTAAAGAGCCTAAATGTCCATCAACTGACGAATGGATAAAGAAGATGTGGTTTGTGTATACAATGGAATACTACTTGGAAATGAGAAAGAATGAAATCTGGCCGTTTGCAGCAACGTGGATGGAACTGGAGGGTATTATGCTAAGTGAAATAAGTCAGGCAGAGAAAGAAAGATGCCATACGTTTTCACTCATATGTGGATCCTGAGAAACTTAACAGAAGACCATGGCAGAGGGGAAGGGGAAGAAAAAAAGTTACAGAGAGGGAGGGAGGCAAACCATAAGAGACCCTTGGATATTGAGAACAAACTTAGGGTTAATGGGGGGATGGGGGAGAGGGGAAAATGGGTGATGAGCATTGAGGTGGGCACTTGTTGGGATGAGCCCTGGGTGTTATATGGAAACCAATTTGACAGTAAATTATATTTAAAAAATGTGGCATATATATGCAGTGGAATATTATTCAGTCTTAAAAAGGAAGGAGATTATGACACCTGCTGTAACATGGATGGACCGTGAGGACATTTTGCTAAGCAAAAAAAGCCTGTCACAAAAAACAAGTACTGTATGATCCTGCTTGTGTGAGGTATGAAGAGGAGACAAATTCATAAAGGCAGGAAGTAGAATGGTGGTTGCCAGGAGTTGGGGGCAGGGGAAATGGGGACTAGTTTAATGGGTGTAAAGTTTCAGTTTTGCAATGAAAACGTTCTGGAGATTGTTGCACAAACATCATGAATAGACTTAATACTTCGGAAGTATACACTTAAAAATGGTTAAGATGGCAGATTGCATGTTATGTGTTTTTTATACCACAATTTTATTTATTTATTTATTTATTTATTTATTTATTTATTTATCAATATATGAAGTTTATTGTCAAATTGGTTTCCATACAACACCTAGTGCTCATCCCAAAAGGTGCCCTCCTCAATACCCATCACCTATACCACGATTTTAAAAAACATTATCATCTTTTCCAGTCTCTTAAGCCATGTTGATTTGTATGTGTCTTTTATCTTTGCCCTGGTGTTGGCACATTCTCACATTTTCTCTTATCTGTGCACCTCACATACCTTCCTACTGTGGGAATCACTCAGAATCCAGGTTAGACTTACTCTGGGATCACCCACCGGTGGCATCCTACAGAGACCAAAGGGAACACTGCCTTCCCTTGTGGGTCCCTCCTGTGGTGGTTGCTACTCTTCATCACTGGGTATCATCTGTGATCTGTTTCTTCCTGGCCCAGCTGCCCTCTGGAGATCCAAACACTGTGCTGTTTTCAGCAGCTACACTGATGAGTCATATCATTGTTTTGGTTTAATTGCAGTCACTCTGTTAATAAATTTATACAAAGTAGAGCAGGAAGAAAGTCTTTGGGTACTTACATGTCCCCAACAGATAAAATGTGACCATTTTTTTTTCTGCATCATTTGAATTTGTTACTGCTAATAAATGCCTGGCACTGCCTTTTGGTGTGATATTTAAGTCCAAAGGGATATTGTGGAGCCTGCATATACATAATTTAATGTAGAATGTAGAATTTTAGTGCTGGCAGGGATCTCTGAGAGTTTTTATTTCAACTTTCTCACTTGATAGTGGAGGAATTTGGGGTCCTTATTAGGGAAGTGATAATGGTGGAGCCAGAACTAGGTCTAGGTCCCAGTTTGTATTGTCAGCCCCTTCTCTTCCTTGAGGCACCCTCTTGGCATTTATAAGACTGTATTTAGTGCCAGGTATCTAAAAGCCATTCATTTCAGAGCATATTAGCTTGAAGTGATTGTGTGCTGCATCTGTCAGCGGTAAGAAGTGGTCATTACCATGTTTCAAGTCTTGTGTGGGTTGCCCTCCCTTTACCCAAGAGATGTACTGCTGATGCCATGTGTGAAAGTCAGCATTTGAACTTGATGCTTCCAAGGGGCTGGCTATTAGAGGACTGCTGCATTAAATCATCTTGAAAATGGAAAACTTACATAACATGAAGAAATTCACCCTTGAATTAACCTTTCTCAAGAAATAATGTTGGCATTCACCTTTGACTCCCTCTTAGCTTTACTTACTCCAACACAGGTAATGTTCTTCAGAGACCTTGTGAGTTTCTTCCTATGAGGGGATAAGCTTCCCGAGACTCTGCTGCAGCCTTTAGCTCACACCCAGCACGTAGGAGGCACCCTTCACATCTGATTGTACTGAATTTAAGTAGACTGTTCACAGGGTTGAGGAGAAGGTCTGATCACAGATACAGCACCGCTGTATCATCATTTGAATTCACATTCCTTAAGCAATGTGAATAGTGTTTTGTAACCAGATAGGATTAATCCTGCAAGACTTCCTGGATGAGGTGAGATCTGGTCTCACTTCTTTTTTGCTTGTTTGTTTGTTTAAGAGACCAAAAGAAGTGTATTTTATTTAAATAAACAGTAGATATATGTAAACATTATGAGAATAACTCGAGAAATAAACCACAAGTTGAGATGGGATTTGAAACAAGGGGTGGAGAGAGATTTCAGGAATTTTAGCATTTTTGAGTTCTGGATGGTAACAATTAACAAGGAGAACATCAACAAAAGCTATTATTTACTGAATGTTTATCTAATGTCAGACAACAGGTTGAGCACTTGCCTGTATTATCTTTTTTAAAATTTTATTTTTAATTTTTTAAAGTTTGCATCCAAATTAGCATATAGTGCAACATTGGTTTCAGGAGTAGATTCCAGGAGTAGTGCCCCTTAACCATTTAGCCCATCCCCCCTCCTACAACTCCTCCAGTAACCCTCAGTTTGTTCTCTCCATATTGAGTTTCTTCTGTTTTGTCCCCCTCCCTGTTTTTATATTATTTTTGTTTCCCTTCCCTTATGTTCATCTGTTTTGTCTCTTAAAGTCCTCATATGAGTGAAGTCGTATGATTTTTGTCTTTCTCTGACTAATTTCACTTAGCATTATACCCTCCAGTTCCATCCACATAGTTGCAAATGGCAAGATTTCACTCTTTTTGATTGCCGAGTAATACTCCATTGTATATATACACCACATCTTCTTTATCCATTTATCCATTGATGGACGTTTGGTCTCTTTCCATACTTTGGCTATTGCTGATAGTGCTGCTATAAACATGGGGGTGCATGTGTCCCTTTGAAACAGCACACCTGTGTCCCGTGGATAAATGCCTAGTAGTGCGATTGCTGGGTCGTAGGGTAGTTCTATTTTTAGTTTTTTGAGGAATTCCATACTGTTTTCCGGAGTGGCTGCACCAGCTTGCATTCCCATGATCTCAGTTCTAGAAAATGGGCAGAAAATTGAAGAAGATGACTGTAGCAGAGGAAAAATAGCATACTTAGGGGGAAGGAAATACAGAAAGAGGAGGGAGAAGCAAACTGTCCCAGAGGGAACAGGCAGTGGAGTTTCCTTTTGGAATGCTTATGGAGCTCACAGCTCTGTTACTTCCCCCTTGCTTCCCACCATTTATTGAAATGAGACCCTCAGTGGCTACTCTGTCTTGAAGCTTGCTACCTGGTATATGTAGTTGGTGGAGCCGGGGAATGACCCAGCTGGGCCAATCAGAGTCACTCTTCTGGGATTTAGACTAGGAACTGGGAAAGGAATTGGCGTTGCTGTGTCTGCGTCATGGTACTTGGACAGCTGGTATCTGCCTGGAGGTCAGAGAATGGGGAGGAAGATCATTAGCAGAGGGAGAGAAGAGCCATGAGAATAAGTTGGGTGACCTTCCATTCCCTGGGAGCCAGCCTTGCCTGCACACCCCCTTCAGCATTCATGTGCTTGAATCTTATATTTTCCTTTTCCCCTTCACTCACCTCTGGGCTTCAGTGAGGCTGGCTCTGTTACTTGCGGCTAAAAAGGTGTTAAGGAATAGAGGGAGCCTCCAAGAGAACTAGAGTTCTAGTTTCATGTCAGAAGCTTGTTGGGGAGGTCTGGGTTTGATCTCCTTGGAAGCCAGGTTAGTGGCTTGGTCCTAGTATGCCTGGGTCAACTTGTCACCTCTGTTGTGACTCTGCACCCCCATCTGATCTGGACACAACCAAGGTAGAGGGTCACTGGTTGGATGCTTACATGTGTATTGGGTGAATCAGCATTGTGTCTGCACAAGACACTGCTGTAACAGCTGGAGTCTGGCTGGAGCATGCAGGTGGAACACCTGCATGTGATGAGGGCTCAGACAGAGATGTGTGGCAGGCACTGGAGGGGAGAAGAGGTGTTGGAAGGAGCAGGAAGCACATCACAGAGGAGATAATACAGGAGGGGCAGTGCAGAAACTTGGGTAGTGGACAGTCAGAACAGAGGTAACAGGGCATGTCACATGGGGGGGAGAATGACCTTTGGGAGGAGGTGGGGCCAGTCCATAAAGCCAGAGCAGTGGTGTTTGAAAGAGAATGGGAGGCAAAGTTGTGATCACAGGCAGGAGCTAAGTCATGAAGAGCCTTACAAGCCTGGTCAACGGTGACTGTCCGTCTCAGTTTCCTGGGATGGTTCTAGTTTATGCCTGTTAACCTGGTACACTTCTGACAAGTGCTCCCCTTTCACCCTTACAAGTGTCCAGGTTTGATAATAAATGATATGTTCATCTTACTTGTAGGTGCAAGATTTTAAACATCAGAATGACAGGGTGAGCTTTTAAGTTGGGTCAGTGATTCAGGAGGCGATGGAGAGGTTGGCGAGGCAGGATTAATGGTAGTGGCCTGCAGTGAACAGTGGTAATGGAATTGGAGAAGGAAGCACAAATGGCAAAACAAGTTACAATGTACAGACCATGGCGTTGGGTGAACTTATAGCTGTCTGTCATGGGGACTCCTAAGGGTAACAGTACGAATAGGCTTAGTAAGGGGTTTTTAGACTTATGGTTTAGGGGCCATGGAGAAGCCAGAGAAGAAGTCACGTATAAAGTTGGAAATAATGGGCTGGGGTACAGAAGGGAAGATTAGGCTGCATATAGCCATTTGGGAGTCAGTAGGCTGTGGGTGACCATTGCAACCATCAACATGGATGTGACTGTCCAGGGAGATAGAGTGTTGAAGAGGAAGTCAAAGACTATGCCTTGGGGCTGCCTGTGTTTAAGGGGAAGTCAAGAAAAACTGAGTCTGCAGTGTTCAGGAGGACCAGCAGGAAAGGTAAGAAGAAGTCTAAGGGCATGGCCAGAGGAGCGCGTGCCATTAATTGAAGGTCTAGTATGATTGCGGCACCATGCTGGAAACTTCGTGTATCTCACCCTTTAAACCTTCAACAGCAGACCTCTTGGCAGAACTCCTTTTTTTTTTTTAAGCCATTGTTATTTTTCACCCCACTGGCAGAAAAGAACTAGTGATTGCTGCTCAGGTGGTGGTTTTATCAGGGATGGGACACCAGAGTCCAGATAATCCTCCTCCTTCAGGTGACCTCAGCAACTTGGGTAGATGTCGAGTGCAGGGAACTTGACCTTTGCAGGTGCACGTCTGAGGAGGGCCGCTGTCTCCTTCCTCTCACAGTCCCATGAAGCAGGCCACATCAAGGAGACCTGGACAAGGAGGCTGTTTAAAATGGAACATGGAAAACAATGCCAGTGATTTAATTGCATTATGAATTGTGGCCAGAAAAGGAGCCTAGCAACAAACTCATTTTTGTTGGGCACAAGACACAGAGAACCTACTATAATTAGTTCTCGTTTTTTTTCTTTTTTCTTGCTGGCGAGTGCCTCTTTATTTATTTTTTTCTTCCTTGAGGGCATATGATGGATCAGCTTTCATCTAAGGTCCTGGTGTTACAGTTGTCTCACAGCATCATGAAATGTTTGTGTAAGTCCTCAGTTTGCATGAGTGTGGGCACACGACTGTGTCTAACATTCAGTGAGCACCTGTTGCATGCAAAGTAATGTACTTGAGAGTTGGACATGTATTATCTTAATTACCTCTTGGCACAACCTTGTGAGTTAGGTATTATTACTCTCCTTATTTTTCTGGTGGAAAAGCTGTACTGACAGAATTTAATAGGTTGCCCAAGATCCCATGGCTAGTAAGTGGCAGACTGGAGATTTGAACCCTCCTCTGATGCTGACCTTCTCCAGTTACTCTCTACATCTTTTCCTATTTGTTGTGATCTGATATCACATCCAGTCAGAGCCTCTGTAGCTTTAATCTGTTATTTTTGACCTAAAGTGTGATCCTCCTTGAAGACCCCAAAGGGTCTTCCCCCAAGGTCAACAACCCCCAAGGCTGTTGAAGAAGACTTGAATGGCCCAGAGAGTTAACAGCAATTTGTGCAGAGGCCTTTCTGTGTGGCTGGAGTAGCTGAAGCTCCAGGAATAGTGGGTCATGTTCTGCAGGAACGTCATCCATAAGCAAGTGCTCCAGACCCATCACTGACAGGGTTTTGTTTACTTCTTTAGAGGTGGAGCAAAGCTGTTTCTGAGACTCGGGAAATTGTAATGCCATTAAACACCTTGTGGCCTGTAGGGGCAGCTCTGGGGAAGCCCTCATTCATTCAGGGAGCCTGCTTTCCGGCTCTGCTGGGAGCAGTGCACCTGCCTAGTTGTGAATAGGGAACTGCTCATCCCCAGAGACCTGGAGAGAAAGTCCTGCTAAAAGCCCACGTCTTAACACTTAGAAACATTTTCTTTGTTTGAGGCCTCTTGCTTATGGATTTTCTTTCGTCACCAGGGTGGTTCTGTGCTCTCTTGCTAATGAATTATCCAGGAGTCAGTGACCTGTGCACAGTGGATCGGTATTGCCATTCATGCAGCATAAGACACAGCTGCCTGCCCTGTGTGACCAGAACCCAAGGTTAGAGCCTCCGAGGTGATTACAAAGCTGTACCATTAACCATTTTCCCATTTCCTTCCTGTATACGGGTAGTCCTGCAAATATGCATTTGCTCACCAGCCTGTGGTGAACAGTGGTTTAAGCCTGGCAGGCGGTTAAGACTCCTGATTGGATTTATCTTAGTAAGTAGCATGATTTGATAAAAGTTGGAATCACAGACTTTGGGGGGCTTGAAAGAACCTTGTTCCAGTCCCTTTAACTAGCAACCGAGAACTAAAAGGCTGGAGAAATGAGGTAATTTCCTTGGCTATGTCTTGAAGAGACTGAATGCCAAGAGAGCCCTCCTCCTTGTACCCCCAGTTTTGGGGGTTAGCCTTTCAAATATCTTGTTGGCAGATGGTTCTAAGGCCAGTCCTGTTGGCTGAGAAAATTGGAAAAGAAGATTATAAAGAGATTGGCGAAACCTTACCAGTCTTCCAGTGGGTGATGGGTGGGCTCCTTCTCCGACACTGATGTTGAACATTTGATTTGGTTTTGTCTCACTTTTTTCCAGAATCACAGGGATAGTTTTGATGAGTGCTCAACCACTTGCAGTCCAGTGCACGAAGATCAGTTGTCATGTTAGAAAACTCCCTTGCTCTTCAGGTTATTAAAGAACTATTAGTGCCCCCCGACAGGCATGTAATAAATGAAGCCTCCTGAGGCTTGAATAGCAGTAATCAGTGCCTCATTTGCGCCCAAGGATTTGCTTGCTCGCTCAGCAGGATCTGGGTCAATAGACGTCATTTTCATAAGTCACTTATCTTTCTTTTTCCATATTAGACAGGCTTATTTTAGGGTTTTTTTTGGAATTCTCTTTTGGGGCAAGAGGATTTTGGGAAAAAATAAAACTGGCAGATTCTAAGAATAAAGCTGGAATCATATGTAGGTATAAAAAGTAAAATGTAACTTCCAGGGGACCTAGGTGGTACACCATTTCCATTGATATCAACACTTGACCGTGATGAGGTTTAGATTCAGAATTCAATTCCGAGTTCTGTAAGATGATTGCTTGTAAGGAAAAGTGCAGTTAGGCCTTCTGGATGGTACTCAGGGAGGTTGGAGCAGGCATTTAAGAAAGATTGTGAACAGCAAGTGGTAGAGGTTAACCTCTGACATAATCAGACGTTTCCATGTTTGAGAGTCCCGATTACCTGACCATTCCTATTGATCTTGATTTTGCTTTTTGATGAATATTGTTCCAAAGCTAGGTGTACATATTCTGCCCTACAGTTACATTCTTGGACCACGTAAACACCCTCCCTCTCTTTGCGCAAACTGAATTGTGTCTCCCCAGAATGTATATGTTGAAGCCTCACCTCCCAGTAGGACTGTGTTTGGAGATAGGGCTTTTAGAAGGTAATGAAAGTTAGATGGGACCATAAGGGTGGGATACTAATTCAGTAGCATTGGTGGTCTTAGAATAAGAGGAAGGGAAATTTGTCTCTCTCTCTGTCATGTGAGTGCACAGCAAGAAGGCAGCCATCTGTAAGCCAGGAAAAGGTCCCACCAAAACCTGCCCTGCTGGCACTCTGAGCTCAGATTTCCAAGCCTGCAGAATTGTGGGAAAATAAATTTCCATTGCTTTAGCCATCCAGGATAGTGTGTGTGTGTGTGTGTGTGTGTGTGTGTGTATGTAAAATTTTAAAAATTAATCTCTACCCATAATGTGGGGCTCAAACTCACAACCCTGAGATCAAGAGTCACATGCTCTACTGACTGAGCCAGCTTGGCACCTCTAGGCTATTGTACTTTGTATGGCAGCCCCAGTTGACTAATCCTTGGTCCCTTTCTCTTTCCTTGTTTCCTTCCTTCTTTCATTTTATTTCATGTCAGCAGCTTGAACTTATGTGTAGAAGTTTCATTTGTTTGTTTGTTTGTAAGTAAGTGGTTAGGCAGCCTTGGATGTGTTTGTCCTGAAAATATTGTTTGAGGGCATGGCTAGCTTTACCAGGTGGTTCACAAAAATCTCTGTACGCCATGATGTAGGTAAATCACATGCTATGAGGCGTCGTATGGTAGTTAGGCACCATTAGAAAATGGATAATGCATTTACATGGTTCAAAAAGGTCTAAAGGAAGAGTTTTCTTTTCACCCCACCCTCCATCTGTCCATTTCCACTGTTGCCTTCCCAGGTAACCACTTCTGTTAGTTTGTTAGTTTGGGCATACCTCTGTGTATCCATCCTTCCAGAGTTGCTTAGTTGAAGAATGAAAAGCAAGAATTAATATATTTCTGTACCTCCCCCACTTAAAAAATAAGATAGGTTGTTATACTGTTCTGTCTGGCTTTTTTTTTTCACTTCACAATATAGCTTGGATTTCCATATCAACACATGGAGAATATTGTCCTTTTTGAAGGGTGCCTAGTATCCCATCTTAGGAATACACCACAATATAACCGTGTAGCAAACTCTCTTTACTTTTATTTCCTTCATAACTTATTAGTTTCTCTTATACTAATGATTGTACTGCCTTTTGTATTTGCTTGGTTTTATACATATTTGTCACTAATTTAACCTCTGAACCTTTGCAAGTTACAAATCTCTGAAGATACTCAGGTGCATCTGGATTTCTGTCAGTTCCATTTTCCTGAGCAGCTCTCTCCTGGAGCCCTTGGACCATTGCCACTCTCAACTGCTCTCCTTCTGGACTTGACCTCTGGCACCAGCACCTTGGGATTCATTTCACTTGTCTCCTGCTCTCGATTTCTTGGTTCCTGCATTACATCTGTTCATGGTTTTCATTTACCTCTTCTTGTTGAAGAACATCTTCCAATTGTTGTTTGAGAAAGGGTGTGTCAGAGACAAATGTTTGAGATCTGAAATGACTACAAATGTACCCTCACCCTTGATTGGTAGCTTGGCTGGATTCATATTTCTAAGTTGGACGTAGTTTTCTTTCAGAATTTTGAGGCCAAGTGTCCACTGTCTTCTAGAGTCCACTGTTGTTCCTGCGAAGTTAAAGCCGTTCAGATTCCTGCTGTGTTGTGTTCCTTGTTTCCTTTTCCTTCTTTCTATATTTGTAGGACTTAGCTTACCACTAAGTATTCTAAAATTTCTTGCTGCTGTGCTTTAATTTGTGCTTATTTTATCTATTTTTTTTTCTGGATAGTTGGAGAGCCCTTTGAATTTGGAAATTCATATCATTCTACTTGGGGATTAAAAAAAGGTTTTTTTCCCTCTGAAATTGTTTTTGGTTGTTCCCATTTTCCCTTTATGCAAGTCTTAATATTCAGACGTAATTTCTAATTATGTCATCTTTTATCTTCTATTTTCTGTCTTTTTGCTCTACTTGCCAGGAGATTTTCCCAAGTTCATCTTGCAGCTATCTTTTGGGTTTTTCTTTTTGTGAATACTCACACACACACACATAACCTCCCCCACCCCCCATAATCTTTTGTTGTACCATACTATTTTTATTTCAGGGTTATAGTATTGTTTACTATCTTTGTGAGGATGTTAATGGTAATTATTTTTAAAGTGTTTTCCCCTCCCTTTAGAGACTTTTTTTCTTCCAAGTTCATCACTTTCTTTTACCTTCTGTTTTGGCCTTTGTCTCTAATATTCAAGGTTTTCCTCCACTGTTTAAATTTTTTTCTTTAACGCTTATTTATTTGTGAGACAGAGAGAGACAGAGCATGAACAGGGGAGGGGCAGAGAGAGAGGGAGACACAGAATCGGAAGCAGGCTCCAGGTTCCGAGCCATCAGCCCAGAGCCCGATGCGGGGCTCGAGCTCACGGACCGCGAGATCGTGACCTGAGCCGAAGTCGGATGCTCAACCGACTGAGCCACCCAGGCGCCCCTCCTCTACTGTTTAATAACACTCAGTTGTTGGTTCATCTGTAAGAGGGACTGCAAAGCTCTTTGAAGGCTTTAGTGTATATGTGTGGCTTGTTGATCCTGACTCTTTGTTTCTATAGGGTCATCTGGCTGGATGTTTAAGAATTAGTGTTGAGGGGCACCTGGGTGGCTCAGTCAGGTAAGCAACTGACTCTTGGTTCCGCCTCAGGTAGTGATCTCAGGGTTTGTTGAATTCAGGCACACATCGGGCTCTGCGCTGACAGTGCAGAGCCTGCTTGGGATTCTGTCTCTCTCTTTCTGCCTCTCTCTGCCCCCTCCCACTCGTGCTCTCTCTCTCAAAATAAGTCAATAAACTTAAAAAAAAAAGAATTAGTGTTGATATCTTCAGATATCATGGGCGGCTCATGCTGTCCAGAGAAGACTCCTAGCATTCCTGCCTGGAAAGGGAAGATCAGGGTGCCAGTGCTTGTAGGAGCCAGTGGGGATGAGAGGGCTGAAGGGGTGGTGGTGGGGTTTCAGCACCCTCCTTGGTTTGTTTACCTCCCTTATGTGAGGTACCCTAGCCTTTGACCTATGTCTGAAGTCCTTCAAGCAAGAGACCCTCTCCTGTCCCCTCTCGTGTGAAAACATCTCCCGTGTTTTGCCATGGCAGAGATGGTGTGATACTGAGCTCTGCAGTGGCAAATGGCATCTGGGGGCCTGATTTCTTCTTGATCAGAATTTCAGTTAATCCTTCTTGCTTTAGCCCCCAATCCCGTGGCTTTTGAGGAATCTAGTTGCATGACTTTAAGTGTAATAATCCAAGGCATGTCTTGAAGTTGTCTACAATTCTCCCCCTCACTGCTGTAGGGCAGGCCATCATCGCCTCCTGCTGAGACCAGGGCAGAGCCTCCCAGCTGCTGGTCTCTGTCCTTCTTAATCTATTTCTCTCTTTACCTCTCCCTCTTCCTCTTCCCCTTGCAAAAGCTTATAATGCATTCAGCCTTAAAAAGGAAGGAAATCCTGACACATGCTACAACATGGATAAACCTTGAGGATATTTTGCTAAGTGAAATAAGCCAGTCACAAAAATTCAAATACTATGTGATTCCACTTATATGAGGCATCTAGAGCAGTCAAATTCATAGAAACAGAAAGTAGAATGGTGGTTGCCTGGGGCTAAAAAGGGGAGAGGAATAGGGTGGTGTTGTTTAATGGGTACAGGGCTTCAGTTTTGCAAGATGGAAAGGTTCCAGAGATTGACTGCAGAGCAGTGCGAGTATACGTAACACTGTGAACTGCACACTTAAAAAGAGTCAAGATGATAAATTTTATGTTAAGTATATCTTACCAAATTTTTAAAAAGCTTAAATTGACGATAGGGTTTCTATTTTGGGGGGGATGATGGTTGCACACCCCTTGGTACTACAAACCATAGGATTGTACACATTAGTTTTTAAGTTGTATTTGTTTATTTATCTATTTTTAAAATTTTTTAATGTTTTATTTATTTTTGAGACAAAGACAGAGCATGAGCAGGGGAGGGGCAGAGAGAGAGGGAGACAGAGAATCCCAAGCGGGCTCCATACTGTCAGTGCAGAGCCTGATGTGGGGCTTGAACTCATGAACCGTGAGGTCATGACCTGAGCCAAAATCAAGAGTCAGGCACTTAACTGACTGAGTCATCCAGGTGCCCCTAGAATTATACACTTTAAATGGGTTAATTGCATGGCGTATGGATGGCATCGCAGTAAAATTGTTGTCTCGTAATGCAGCTTTTTATTATCTATCAGGCTGACAACATCCTGACTCAGTTCCAAAGGCCACTGGCATTCTGTTCAAAACTGAAGTTCCCAAGAAAGACCTTGGCGTGGTTGTGCTCACCCCCTGGAGATAGGGTACAAGATTGAGAGTTGTGGGAGAATGTACCATAAGGGACACAATGCCAGAGGTGGTTGTGTCAATATTTTAAGGTGATTTATTTTTCTTTGAAAAGTCTCAAGTGGGCCTTGAGCTTGAGAGATCCATCATGAGTCTGCTCTGCGGTCTAACTAACCCAGGTCTTCTCTGGCACCAGGGCTCGTGAGTCCATTTGTTATCCACCCATTCATTCACTCATCCACTCATTTGTTCATTCTTTTCACTTATTTCCTAAATGTTGAGCCTCTCCATCAGGCCCCAGAGAGAGAGCTTATCTTCCACATGTGGTGTTGAAATTTGGGAATATCATTTCAGACTTGCCTTGCTTGGTGCAGTTCACTTAGGAGTCAAAATATATAAGACACACAGGAATAGCATAACAAGAAATGCTGCAGAATCCATATGAAGAACATCACAAAAATTTATTGACTGACATAAAAGACGACTTGAATAAATGGAGGTGTGTGCTGCCAGTTTCTCTCAGTGTGATAAAGATGTTCAGTTCTTTCCAAAATAATGTGTCATTTCACCCCATTCCAATCACCGTCTCAGCTGGGGTTTTCTTTCTTCTTTTTTTGGAATGTGTCAAATTATTCTCAAATTCTTGAAGAATAAGCTGGCTGGAATTGCCATAAAATTTTGAAAATGATGTATAATCAGGGGAGATTTGCATTTCCAGATATAAAATGTACCCAAACTATGCTAATTAAGACCGTGGTTATTAGTGCAGGAACATACTGTTGAATGGAACAGAATAGTCTAGACATGGAGCCTAATATGAAAGAGGGTTTTAAATTAACCACTTGGAAACAATAGAATTACAGCCTTTCCTCACACAGTATACCAAAAACATATTTTAGTTCTATTAAAGGGTTAAATACCCTCATTATAAAAGCTAGGAAAAATTGTAGGTAACTCTGTTACTGGGGGAGCCAACAGAAATAAGATTTCAAAGGAGGAAAACGACTGTAAATAAAATCCACCTCTCTAGACATCAAAAGACTTGCACAAGAAAATAAAATGCTGATAAAATATCTTGGAAAAACAGGCAACAAAGGATTCTATTAGTATATAAATACACGGGAACAGTACTAAAGCTCTAGTATGAAAATCAGTGAAGGATATAAGCAGGTAATTAACAGAAAAGGAAATACAAATTGCTGCTAAACGTGAAAAGCTTGTCAACCTTTCCACCTTGCTCCCTTTAAAGCAATACCTTTTATATGATGGTCTACATGTGCTTATAAGAGAATCATGTTTTAGAAGACACTTGAAGACCCTAATGTTAATTGTAATGTTAATGGAAAATGGAACAAAATAGTGTATCAGAAATTGTAAAACAAAGGGAAACATGTGAAAGAAGCTGGCAGGGCCTGCACTGAAAATTGAATAATGCATTTGGGAAGAAAAAAATAGTTCGCAATTTGGGCTATTCAGTTACTCAGTTGGTAGAAATGTAGATTGGTAGAACTTTTACATAAAGCAATTTGGCTGCTCTTAGTAGGCACCTTAAGAAGTCAACGAACAGAGTCCCAGGAGTTAGTTTCTGAGAATCACTCCTAAGGAATTAGAGATGCAGATACAGGTTTACATAGGTGGATATGAGTCAGTTTATTGATAAAAGTTTAAAATGTGGGAAGAAGTCGTAAATCCAGAAGGAGGGGATTGTTTAAAGAAATCACATTAAATGTGCTTGATAGAACGCTTGATGGTAAAATAAGATAGAAGACTAAATAAATATAACGTGGTCTTGTTGTGGTAAAAAAAAAATAGGTATGCTTAGGGGTGCCTGGGTGGCTTCATCGGTTAAGCGTCCGACTTCGGCTCGGGTCATGATCTCTTGGTTCGTGAGTTCGAGTCCCACGTTGGGCTCTGTGCTGACAGCTCAGAGCCTGGAGCCTGCTTCCGATTCTGTGTCTCCTTCTCTCTCTGCTCCTCCCCTGCTCATGCTCTGTCTCTCTCTCTCCCTTCAAAAATAAATAAAAACAATTTTAAAAAATTAAAAAAAAATAAGTATGCTTAGAAAATACTTTGGAAAGACAGAGAACGAAATGGATATACATGGTTATAAATGGCTATATGTGGGATGGCTGGCAGTTTAAAATTTTTTTTTTTTTTGATAACTCTGGGTGTTTTCTCTATTTTCTTCTTGGAGCATTTGTTAGTTTTTATAATCAGAATCTTATCTGTATGGAATACTTAGTATTGAAACAGGCAGTTCATTGATATTTCAGGAGTTACAGAACTTTTTGAAGTTGTTAATATTTGACTGTTAACATTCTTAAAAAATTGAGGAAGGAAATCTTTTTCTCAGCCACTTGAGGATTTGTGCCTATTTCCTTGAGACCTGGTAGAGTTTAGATATAAGACCTGAAAGGTGAGTAGTGAGGGAATTTCCATTTATCCTAGAGATCTATTGGAGATCATTGGAATGGGGGATGTGTTTTAGGAGTTGAAGTAAATTCTATTGTGAAGGACTGAAGATCAATATAGAAATGTCTCTTTTTTTTTCAAATGACAGTTGAGGGAGAAAGATAGATCATTACTCACTGCCTATTTGGAGGCTGTTCACGAACCGCTTTTAAAAACCAGTGCACGGTTCAGCAACTTTGCCATTTCTTCAGCTGGCCAGTTTCGGTGGATCTGTTTAATTAGATTTCAACACGGCATCTGTAGCCCCAGTAAATTCAAATAATTAAGCTTCATGATTTCTTGTGTGTTATAAATGTCACTAAAATTGCTGTTGCAGAACAGATCATTTCTTTGGTAATTGCAATTTCTGTCATGAATTGTTTCATCACTTATAACGATTAGAACTTTGAAATAATTTCTTAAAATTGGACTCAATTGAATAATTTTTTTTTGGTCTTAGATCTCCTTGTCCATTTTTCTGCTTTTATTCCTCAATTATTTGGGCTAGTTTGCTTGACTTGAATACGGAGAAGGACATGGGCAGCTGCTCTCAAGAAGGCAGGTGCCCAGATTCGGGGTTGTTCTGGGAGGTAGGTGGGCCTGTGTTCCTTCAGGAAGGAAGTCCTATTCTGTCTGGTGGGCAGATCCCATCTGGGGGCATGTGTGATAAGGGATTTTTGGGGGGCTAGGACTGGCCCAGAGTGTCCATCAGTAACTGAAGTCCTTTTGTGTTGTTTTTGCTTTTTCTTGTCTTTGGAAGTAGTCCAGGTATTAGCGGTCCACAGGAGATGGTCTCAGCAGCTGAGGGGGACCTCAGTAAACCATTGCTAGTCATCTGGTAGATCTCTGCAGGTGCTCCTGGCCACTGAGTGAGTCAACAATTTTGAGAACTCGGGGTGTCTTAGAATAGCCTTAAATGACGTGGATACAGACACGCATCTTTATCTCCTGCCCTCCTCTGTGCAACAAAGGTACAACTTTCTTGCCTGGTGCTTGGGGCTTTGTCTGGCTTTTGTCTTTCCCGTTTGTCCTAATGCCCAATTCCCTTCAGCCAGGTGGGATGGTCTGCCATCTTGGCTCGTGTTGCTGTTACTGCTAGCTGGAAGTGTCTTGAAAATCCCCTTTTTTTTCTACAGTAAATGTGCTCATTCCTCAGCACCAGTGCCATCTTTCCTTTGAAGCATTTCTCAGATTCCCGAGCCATGAGCAGTGGCTCCGACCTCTGAAGATACATTTTTTTCCCATAACCCTTTGGGGCAGGTATACATTAGTAATGTGGCTCTTTGTGGAAATCTTTTTGCTTTCCTCAGGGCAGGAAACTGTTTGACTCCTGTTTGGTTTCCTATAGAGACAAGTGATTGTGCCTGTTAGCTCTGTGAATGGAGCATTTTGTAGATACGTTGGTCTGGGACAAATCCGCTTGGGGTCAAGTACTGCGGGACTTGACCCAACAATGGTGGTCAGCCTGACAAGCTATGTGTGGCTGTACAGTCTGACAAGCTATGAACTCATTCACAAGTTTTTCATTTTATTTAATCCCTAAAACTGTTTTCAAAAGCCATTTATCTTTTTATTAAAAATTATTTTTTAAAAATGGTGGTAAAATATAAGTAACCTAAAATGACCACTTTAACCATTTTTAAGTACGCAGTTCAGTGACGTTAACTGTACTCACACTAAGAGAAACCATCACCCCATCCATCTCCGGAGCTATTTTCGTGTTGGGTGACGGAAGCACTGTTTCTCTCTCTCCCTGGCCCCTGACGGTTACCATTCTACTTTCTGTCTTCGTGAATTTGATGACGTAGCTCCTGTGGAAAGAATCACATAGTATTTGTTCTTTTATGACCCGCTTATTGCTCTCAGTATAAGGTCTTCAGGTTTCATCCACGTTGGAGCCTTGTGAAATAATTTCCTTCCTTTTTAAAACTGAATACTATTCCACTTACATACATCACTGTTTATCCCATTACCTGCTGATGGACACTGGGTCTGCTTCCACCTTCTGGCTCTTGTGAATAATGCCGCTCTCAGGATGGATGTGCAGACAGCTTTCGAGTCACTGCTTCCATTTCTTGTGGTTAGGTACCCAGAAGTGAGATTGCTGCATCATAAGGTAGTTTTTTGAGGAGCTATCACCTTGTTTTCTATAGTGCTGCATCCTCTTACATTCTCGCCAGCAGTTACAGTGTTTTTATCTCATAAAAGATGGAAACAAGTAAACTGTCCGGGATTAAATAACTTGTATCTGGACTTGTGTCGCGAGTCAGTGCCTGAACTGGCACGTGAGCCCAAGGGTGTCTAGTTCAAGAGCATGTGCTCAGTCATGCCCCGAACTATGGATTCCAGGACTGTGTGGCTGCAGGTAGCAGAAAGCCTCTCCCATAGTGGTTAAAACAACCAGGCCCTGGTTTTTCTTAGCGAACAAATGGTCTGAAGGGATACAGCTACTGTCATGGTCTTAGAGGCCCAACAGTGTCAACAAGAGTGACACTGGCTCTTTCCCTTCTGGCTTCCTCCCTGCCTCCTGTCTGCAAGGTGGCTGCTGTGGCTCTGGACATTACATCTCTCTGATGTGAAAACAGAAGGAATAAGGGCCAAGGCAGCTGGAGCTGTCTTTTCTTAAAATCAGAGCAAAAGCGGTCCTAGAAGCCCTGGAGCAGATTCCTAGAGCTAGTGTATGGCCAGGACTAGGTTGTATGATGACCCCTCACTAAAAGGGAGGCTGGCAAGTGTCTTGGTGAGAGGCAGTAAGGGAAAAGGGGGTTTGCAATGGCTTTTGGACAGCTGTTCACCGGTCTTGCACCCTGTACATTTTTAGTGAAATTCAGGATTTGTTCCTCCCTACTTAGAATCTTAAAGCCAAAATGTAGGTAATTAAACTCCTCTGCCTAATTTTAACTGGAAACACATTTTGTTAAGATCTTCTTGGACCAAGGAAAACATGTACAATGATAATAAAAATACCAGGAAAGATGCGTAGGAGGTTTAAGTGAAATCCCTTAGTAGATTATAACGTGGTTTACAAGCATAGTTCACTAGACTGTGAGCTTCCTGGAGCAGAGGTTGCGTTTCATCGTTGCTGAATCCCCAGGGCCTCACACAGGGCCTGAAATATGGGTGGAAAAAAAAAAAAGGTGATTATGGAATTGGACGAAACATTGTAATATGCCAGTGGTGAAATGCTTCCAGGACACAGACTTTCGTGCGCGAGGCCGAGGCTGTTTGGACATAGATGGAGTATGAGCTAGGCTGATGATGGACTCTTTTGCCCACGTTAGAATAGAGCCTTTGGTATATTCAGTAATAATGCTATGAGGGCATTTAAATCAAAATTTAAATTCCTCACAACTGCTTGGCTGGCAGAAATCAGGTAGCCAGCAATGCTGTCTTTTGAAGATGGATCACCAGCCACCGGGCAGGTGTGTCTGATGTTGAACACACGTCTGTGTGGTAAGATCCGTGTCATGTGTTTATCGTCTTCATCCAACACTATTTGCTGCTGCGTGTGGGGAACAGTAAGTGCTCATCAGGAAATACTTTCCTGCCTTCCTAGGGACACGACTATTCTGGCCTGATGGAGGCTGATGCATGGGTATCGGACACACTTCGCCAGCTATCCGAGGAATAGCTTCCTCCCCAGAGGGATAGTGTGTGCTTGATCCTGTGCCGATGATAGCATACTCATGGCCTTGTTTATTTCTACCACAACCTTGTCATCTTTAAGTGCCAGATCCAGGATTTGAACACAGATCTTTGGTCCCTCTAGTTTGGGTTTTACACTCTCCTTTGGATTATAAGTGGATTGATCTCTTGGGGCTAGAGTGACTTCGATGTCAGTGTGGCCAGGGACTGAACTGTGGATTAAGAGTCCAAGGTTTACACGGTGGCTCTGACAAAGATGGTAAGACTTGGGGAAGGCCCCTTCCTGTATCCTGGCCTCAGTCTTTCCATCTTTTATATGGGAAGACTGAATTTATTGTGCCACATCAGACTTCCTGAGGGCCTGCTGTGTGCTGTGGGTGTTGCGGGCACTGAGGTTATAGCACTGAACGAGTTGAGCCCCTTCCTGCCTTTCTGGAGCTTATGTTCCAGTGGAGGATACAGGTATTAGACAATTAACCAAACAAGCTTTTAATTACAGTTGTGAAAGGAAAAAGTACAATATAATAAGATTGTATGTATTTCACATACCTATAGTTATTTATACTGACTTTATATAACCTAGTTATATTGTATTCAGAGCACAGTGTAATGTCTGTTATATGTAATGAGGGAACTGATGGCATGTGGGGATAGGTGTGAGCTTGAAGGGCTTCACTGGCAAGCTGTGTCTTTAACAGAGATGAAGGATACGTGGGAGCAAGGACAGGAAGGTGGACATGGTCACAGGTGTACTCCCAGAGACTGAGCACTCCGAGAAAATTAGAATCCTGTGACATTTCAGGAACTGAAAGAAGGAGGCCAATCTGTAGGAACAGAGGGGGAGAAAAGCAAAAAGACCACTGGACAGGTAGGCAGGGACCCCAGAGAGCATTATGTGGTTGTGAACCCCATGGAGATTTGCGTTTCCCTTGAGAATGAAAGCAAACTTCTCAAGGTTTTATTTTTATTTTATTTTTATTTATTTGTTTTTGTGACAGAGAAAGACTGTGAACAGGGGAGGGCCAGAGAGAGAGGGAGGGAGGGAGATGGAGGGAGGGAGGGAGGGAGAGAGACCGAGAATCTGACGTGGGCTCCTCACTGTCATTGAAGAGCCAGACTTGGGGTTCAAACTCATGAACTGTGAGATCATGACCTGAGCCAAAATCAGACACTTAACCGATTGAGCCACTTAGGCGTCACTCAAGATTTTAAATAGAGAGGGGCATGATCACATCTAAGTGTTTAAAAGATCATTTAGTTGCCTTATGGAAAGTCGGTTGGAGGCAGCACGAATAGATGTGGTGCCTCCAGGATAGAAGGGTATTCCTTTAGTCCTTCTGACAGGGTTGCTATTGGCTTGGATTATGTGACAGCCATGTAGAAAGAAGGACGGAAGCTGAAGGACTTGAGACAGATTCAGAAGGTAGAATCAGTAGGATTTGATATTTCAGCCCAAGGTGGGGGAACTGGGTAGAAAGGTATCAACAGCTCCCACAATTCAGATTGGTCATTAATTGGGGATGGGTGGTGGTGGGGTAGGGATCAGTGAGGAGAGCCAGAAGGGGAATCAGAAGGCTGGTAGTAGGATACTGAGACGATGACCTTACCTTACAGGGAGGGGCTGCTTCTCCTTTAAAGTACATTTGAGGGAGGACACAAACTCCCTTGCAGTGAGTGGACAGAGCCTACACATTTTTCAGGGAAAGATGCAGAATGAGGACGGATGATGCAACCAAAGTAAAGGGATCTTATATCCCATGCATCCCAACAAACCCTAACTAAGTGCAGGAGCAGTTGAGGCAGTTGTGTGGAAGGACAGTTTGGGGACTGGATCCCATGTGGCCATCTCTCCTGGTTGGCTGTGCCAGGCTCCTAACTCAGCTCCCTGCCTATACATTTTCCCCACATGACTATGCTCATGAAATGCAGATGTGATTGTGTCTTAGAATCCTCTTGGTTAACTCCTCTGAAGGTTCTTTGCCATTTAAAGCACGAGGCCTACCATCTCAGCTTCACTTCTGTCGCTGCCCTCTCCACTTTCTCTCCCATCTGCTCATCCTTTTATAAGCTATGTCTTGCTAAGGTAATAAAGAGATCAGAATGTCTGGTTTTGGTCTCAGGGGACAGATTGTGGCAGGTCATGACTTGGCGTATCCATCCCCTGCACAGAAAGGGAAAACTCCTGGGCTCTACAGTTTGGACACAAGTAGGGGGAGGTTGCTTCTGGCACAGCAGTGATTTAGAACATGGAACCTAAACTTGGCCCAGGGTGATAGGGCTTGCTGAGTAGCCCAAGTGTTCCCTTTTATGGTGGTTTAAGTTGTTTCTGTATTCTGAGGTGGTTGGAGGGTAGTAGTGAGACTACAGTTCAGAGACCCCTTGTTCTGGTGGTTATCTTAGTTCATAGGGAAGTCCATGACCAACAAACTCTGTCTCGATCTAGACCTTTGTGAGAAAACAAAGGAGACAAAGGAGAGCTTGGCCCTCACCTGTATCCTTGACTTGTTCTTCACGTGGGCACTGCTCATTTGTTTCTTCTAGAGGAAACTAAAGAAGCAACCTGTTTTCATGGGGTCCTTGGCAAGACTTATGAGCACAATCCACATTGCTTTGGGGCCTCAGCAGTCTTGTGTACTCCAGCAGTGAACACACTGTGGTAGCTGAGGTGATGGTGGCTGCTGTAAGAGTCAAATCCCCAAATCTCTGCTTCCCACAGTCCTTCAGGGACCCTGGCTATTAGAGAGTTTACTATTTTTAACATGTGTCCAATGGCAAATGGGGAAAGAGACAGCCTTGGGTGTGTAGAAGGCATACCTTCTTCTTTTACCTATTCGATCTGGAGAGGATGTACATTATTTCTACTTCATTAGTTAGGATTAGTCTCGTGGTCCCACCTAGATGCAAAGAGGGCTGGAGAATGAAGTCCATGTCTCGGAGCTGCTTAGCAATACTTTTTATCTTTGAGATGAATCTTTGATGGACCACTAGCTCATTCTGTCACACACAACAATATTGAAGTATACTTGCTGCACTGGTGGCCTTAAGCCCTTGGATGGAGACTGTGCCCTTTGCAGAGGTATCAGCCCTCTGAAGGTGTTGCTAAGGTACATCGCAGCTATAAGGGGGAGCCAAATAAGGGGAAGGATTATTTGTGAACATAGGTATTTTACTGCCAGGAATTCCAAGAAATAACTGGATGAGGAATCTGGAAGCTAGAGATCTCACGTCATGTTGGGGTCTGGAGAAAGACCCATTGATGAGATTGGAGAAAACTTAGGTTACATACAATAGGAATTTTCCAATGTTTTGTTAGGGGACATTATCTGAATTCTTTTAGTAGAAATATCCTTGGAATGTAGGAGAATAACTCGTTGGGTTGTCATCATTAGAAACATCCCTTGAGAACATGCCACTGTCTTGGCTGTCATTCTGTACTTGTAAGGCAAACTTCTGATTGGTGCTGGTCTCTTGGGAGCTTCCACTCAGCATGAAGGGCCCTCCTTGTGTGGATGATAGGTTCTTCTTGATCATAGATATTCTTGCTGTATATGAATATATAAGTGGACACTCTGAGTTATAAATTGGTCTTATGTTTGTTCAGAAAGATTGAGTTGGTTCTTAAGCTCATTTGTACTGCAGAACTGAAGACTAGAGCTTGCTTTGGGTCACTTTTTGAAGCTCAGCCGGAAAAAGCCCTTATTTCTTTTGCAGATGCCAGTTGATGCCCAGGGAATATACCATGTCTCAGTAAAAATTCCTGAAAGCCTGTGCATCCAGATTGAGTGTCTAGATTTCCCATTACCCCCTTCTGCATCTGAGAGTGAATAGTCAATAATCCATTACTGAATAGATTGCAGTTGATATGTAAAGTTTATGTTATGGTATATAGAGATTAAGGACAACAGTAAAACAACAACAATGATGATAGGCAGCTAACATTTATTGTGTACTTAATAAACTAGATATTGTCATCGCTCTTTTATAGATGCCAAAACTATGGCAGTTCTTCTGAAGTGGTATCATAGATGTGGCTAAGCTAGGGTTAAGGTGTGGCTGTTGGGTATCACACCTGACTTCTGCAGAGCCACTGGTCTAGAATGAGTTGGTGGGGGTCTAGGAACATGCCAGGAGCTGGGGTTTTTTGATTCTCACCTGTTTAATGGTTTTGTTGATATTCTGGTTTCTTTGGCAGGCTTTTTGTTATTGTTCTGGAGTGTACCCTTCACAGTATAGAAAAGGGAATGTGAACCCTAAAGGAGTTTGAGAATTTTCGGAGTTTAATCTGAAGCAGCTATAGTGGGTAGGAAATGTCTTAGAAGTGTCTTTTTAAAATCTTAACCAGTCATATGAATATCTCTTTCTATTCCATAACATAGCCTGACTGTTTTTACCATAAAAAACATTTTACCCTTTCTAAATTGCCGTGTAAAATTGATGCTCCGGAAAATACACACCATGTTATATGCTGTGGTTTGCTGTGCTCCCTACTAAAATATAGGACAACAGTTCCCAGCGTGAGAAGCTTCAATACATGGTTTGGTAAACTAGAGTTATAGACGCATTATCAGCCTTCAGGATCTGGGGTGTGAACATGGATGCCTGGGCAAGCCTCAGTACCCTGCAGGGCTGTGTTGTATCATGATTCATCAACATTATGAGAATTGCTGTTTGCTTCCGAAAATGCAAACTATATTTCTGTTTTTGGAGGTGAATTTTGCAGCAGAATTCCAGGTCATTCTCTTTGGCAGAGCAGGTTAGAAAGGTTGTTTGCATGGTGATACGGAGGGGGAAGATAGACATGGAGGTGGAAATTTTATGCAGTGGGATATATTTGTGTTGAATATTTCTGCCATGTCTTCAGCAGCATAGTCTTTTGCCATACCAATGGCTTTATGGGACTCTGGAAAATAAACAACCAGGGCAGATCAATAAGTACATTAGTAATAAATGTGTCTTCACTTGGTAAGGCCATCCATTGTGCTAAGCCCAATCTTAAGTGTTGGTTTAAAATATTAGCCTTGTGAAAGCATTCTAGAAATAGTCGATAGAAATAAGGAGCAACCAGCATCTTTATATCTTTAAGTGTGATGTTTCATAGCTGTGAATGTAGATAGACCCTTTGGTAAACTTTTAGAATAGAAAGTCCATATTGATAACAGGGAAAACTGCCTTTTAAAAATCAATTTTATTGAGGAATAATTTGTATGCAATACACTTTGCCAATTTTACATGTATAGTTTCACTTTTAACAACTTTGTAAATACCCCTACAATTAAGATTTATTTTATTTTTTTTAATTTTTAATTTTTTAAAATGTACCCAAATTAGCATATAGTGAAACAATGATTTCAGGAGTGGGTTCCTTAATGCTCCTTACTCATTTAGCCCATCGCCCGCTCCCACAACCCCTCCAGCAACCCTCAGTTTGTTCTCCATATTTATGAGTCTCTTCTATTTTGTCCCCCTCCCTGTTTTTATATTATTTTTGTTTCCCTTCCCTTAGGTTCATCTGTTTTGTCTCTTAAAGTCCTCATACGAGTGAAATCATATGTTTTTTGTCTTTCTCTGACAGACTAATTTCACTTAGCATAATACCCTCCAGTTCCATTCACATAGTTGCAAATGGCACGATTTCATTCTTTTTGATTGCCGGGTAATACTCCACTGTGTGTGTGTGTGCGTGCGCGCGCACACACACACACCACATTTTCTTTATCCATTCATCTGTTGATGGACATTTGGGCTCTTTCCATACTTTGGCTATTGTTGATAGTGCTGCTATAAACATGGGGGTGCATGTGTCCCTTCGAAGCAGCACACCTGTATCCCTTGGATAAATGCCTAGTAGTGCAACTGCTGGGTTGTAGGGTAGTTCTATTTTTAGTTTTTTGAGGAACCTCCATACTGTTTTCCAGAGTGGCTGCACCAGCTTGCATTGCCATCAACAATGCAAAAGAGATCCTCTTTCTCCACATCCCTGCCAACATCTGTTGTTGCCTGAGTTGTTAGCCACTCTGACAGGTGTGAGGTGGTATCTCAGTGTGATTTTGATTTGTATTTCCCTGATGATGAGTGATGTTGAGCATTTTTTCATGTGTCTGTTGGCCATGTGGATGTCTTCCTTGGAGAAGTGTCTAGTCATATCTTCTGCCCATTTCTTCATTGGATTATTTGTTTTTTGGGTGTTGAGTTTGAGAAGTTCTTTATAGATTTTGGATACTAACCCTTTATCTGAAATGTCATTTGCAAATATCTTCTCCCATTCTGTCAGTTGCCTTTTAGTTTTGTTGATTGTTTCCTTCACTGTGCAGAAGCTTTTTATTTTGATGAGGTCCCAGTAGTTCATTTTTGCTTTTGTTTCCCTTGCCTCCAGAGACATGTTGAGTAAGAAGTTGCTGCGGCCAAGATCAAAGAGGTTTTTGCCTGCTTTCTCCTTGAGGATTTTGATGGCTTCCTGTCTTGCGTTGAGGTCTTTCATCCATTTTGAGTTTATTTTTGTGTATGGTTTGAGAAAGTGGTCCAGGTTCATTCTTCTGCCTGTTGCTGTCCAATTTTCCTAGCACCACTTGCTGAAGAGACTGTCTTTATTCCATTGGATCTTCTTTGCTGTTTTGTCAAAGATGAGTTGGCCATACGTTTGTGGGTCCATTTCTGGGTTCTCTATTCTGTTCCATTGATCTGAGTGTCTGTTCTTGTGCCAGTACCATACTGTCTTGATCACAGCTTTGTAGTATAGCTTGAAGTCTGGGATTGTGATGCCTTCTGCTTTGGTTTTCTTTTTCAAGATTGCTTTGGCTATTCAGGGTCTTTTCTGGTTCCATACAAATTTTAGGATTATTTGTTCTAGCTCTGTGAAGAATGCTGGTGTTACTTTGATAGGGATTACATTGAATATGTAGATTGTTTGGGTAGTATCGACATTTTAACAATACTTATTCTTCCTATCAAGGAGCATGGAATCTTTTTCCATTTTTTTTTTGTGTCTTCTTCAATGTCTTTCATAAGCTTTCTATAGTTTTCAGTGTATAGATTTTTCACCTCTTTGGTTAGATTTATTCCTAGGTATTTTATAGTTTTTTGGGCAACTGTAAATGGGATTGATTACTTGATTTCTCTTTCTGTCACTTCATTGTTGGTGTATAGGAATGCAACTGATTTCTGTGTATTGATTTTATATCCTGCAACTTTGCTGAATTCATGAAGCAGTTCTAGCAGTTTTTGGTGGGATCTTTTGGGTTTTCCATATAGAGTATCATGTCATCTGCAAAGAGTGAATGTTTGACCTCCTCCTGGTTGATTTGGATACCTTTTATTTCTTTGTGTTGTCTGATTGCAGAGGCTAAGACTTCCAATACTATGTTGAATAACAATGGTGAGAGTGGACATCCCTGTCTTGTTCCAGACCTTAGGGGGAAAGCTGTCAGTTTTTCCCCATTGAGGATGATATTAGCATTGGGTCATTCATATATGGCTTTTATGATCTCGAGGTATGATCCTTCTATCCCTACTTTCTTGAGGGTTTTTATCAAAAAAGGATGCTGTATTTTGTCAAATGCTTTCTCTGCATCTATTGAGAGGATCATATGGTTCTTGTCCTTTCTTTTATTGATGTGATGAATCACATTAATTGTTTTGAGGATATTGAACCAGCCCTGCATCCCAGGTATAGATCCCACTTGGCCGTGGTGAATAATTTTTTTAATGTATTGTTGGATCTGGTTGGCTAATATTTTGTTGAGGATTTTTACATCCATGTTCATCAGGGAAATTGGTTTATAGTTCTCCTTTTTAGTGGGTCTCTGTCTGGTTTTGGAATCAAGGTAATGCTGGATTCACAGAAAGAGTTTGTAAGTTTTCCTTCCATTTCTATTTTTTGGAACAATTTCAAGAGAATAGGTGTTAACTCTTCCTTAAATGTTTGGTAGAATTCCCCAGGAAAGCCATCTGGCCCTGGACTCTTGTTTTTTGGCAGATTTTTTATTACTAACTCTATTTCCTTACTGGTTATGGGTCTGTTCAAATTTTCTATTTCTTCCTGTTTCAGTTTTGGTAGTGTATAGGTTTCTAGGAATTTGCCCTTTTCTTCCAGATTATCCATTTTATTGGCATATAATTGCTCATAATATTCTCTTATTATTGTTTTTATTTCTGTTGTGTTGCTTGTGGTCTCTCCTCTTTCATTCTTGATTTTATTTATTTGAGTCCTTTCCTTTTTCTTCTTGACCAAACTGGCTAGTGGTTTATCAATTTTGTTAATTCTTTCAAAGAACCAGCTTCTGGTTTTATTGATCTGTTCTACTGTTTTTTTTGGTTTCGATAACATTAATTTCTGCTCTAATCTTTATTATTTCCTGTCTTCTGCTGTTTTGGGGTTTTATTTGCTATTCTTTTTCCAGTCCCTTAAGTTGTAAGGTTAGGTTGTGTATCTGAGATCTTTCTTCCTTGTTTAGGAAGGCCTGGATTGCTATATACTTTCCTCTTATGACCGCCTTTCCTGTGTCCCAGAGGTTTTGGTTGTAGTATTATCATTTTCACTGACTTCCATATACTTTTACATTTCCTCTTTAACTGCTTGGTTCGCCCATTCATTCTTTAGTAGGATGTTCTTCAGTCTCCAAATTTTTTCTTGTGGTTGATTTCAAGTTTTATAGCATTGTGGTTTGAAAATATGCACGGTATGATCACGATCTTTTTGTACTTATTTAGGGCTGATTTGTGTCCCAGTATATGGTCTATTCTGGAGAATGTTCCATGTGCACTGGAGAAGAATATATATTCTGCTGCTTTAGGATGCAATATTCTGAATATATCTGTTAAGTCCATCTGGTCCAGCATGTCATTCAAAGCCATTGTTTCCTTGTTGATTTTTTGATTAGATGATCTGTTCATTGCTGTGATCGGGGTGTTTCTTGGTCTATAGACCCCTTGATTATGATATAATGCCCTTCTGCATCCCTTGATACAGTCTTTATTTTAAAGTCTAGATTGTCTGATATAAGTATGGCTACTCCGGCTTTCTTTTGTTGACCATTAGCATGATAGATGGTTCTCCATCTCCTTATTTTCAATCTGAAGGTGTCTTTAGGTCTAAAGTGGGTCTCTTGTAAACAGCATATAGATGGATCTTGTTTTCTTATCCCTTCTGTTACCCTATGTGGTTTGATTGGAGCATTGAATCCATTGACGTTTAGAGTGAGTACTGAAAGATATGAATTTATTGGCATTATGATGCTTGTAGAGTTGGAGTTTCTAGTGATGTTCTCTGGTCCTTTCTAATCTTTTGTTGCTTTTGGTGTGTGTGTGTGTGTGTGTGTGTATATTTTTTTTTTCATCTTTTCTCCCCTCAGAAAGTCCCCCTTAAAATTTCTTGCAGGGCTGGTTTAGTGGTCACAACTCCTTTAATTTTTGTTTGTCTGGGAAACTTTTTATCTCTCCTTCCATTTTGAATGACAGCTTTGCTGGATAAAGAATTCTTGGCTGCATATTTTTCTGATTCAGCATAGTGAATATATCCTGCCACTCCCTTCTGGCCTGCCAAGTTTCTGTGGATAGGTCTGCTGCAAACCTGATCTGCCTTCTTTTGTATGTTAGGGACTTTTTTTTCCCTTGCTGCTTTCATGATTCTTTCCTTGCCTGAGTATTTTGTGAATTTGACTATGCTATGCCTTGTTGATGGTCGGGTTTTTTTTTAATCTAATGGGGGTCCTCTGTGCTTCTTGGATTTTGATGTCTGTGTCTTTCCCCAGGTTAGGAAAGTTTTCTGCTATGATTTGCTCACATAACCCTTCTACCCCTATTTCTCTCTCTTCCTTTTCTGGGACTCCTATGATTCTGAAGTTTTTCCTTTTTAATGAGTCATGGATTTCTCTAATTCTCAAATTGTGCTCTTTTGCCTTAATCTCCCTCTTTTTCTCTGCTTCATTATTCTCTGTAAGTTTGTCCTCTATATCGCTGATTCTCTGTTCTGCCTCGTCCATCCTTGCTGCCGCTACATCCATCCGTGATTGCAGCTCAGTTGTAGCATTTTTAATTTCATTCTGGCTATTTTTTACTTCTTTTATCTCTGCAGAAAGGGATTCTAATCTATTTTTGACTCCAGCTAGTATTCTTATTATCGTGATTCTAAATTCTGGTTCAGACATCTTGCTTGCATCTGTGTTGGTTAAATCCCTGGCTGTCGTTTCTTCGTGCTCTTTCTTATGGGGTGAATTCCTTTGTTTTGTCATTTTGAAGGGAGAAAAGGAATTAATGAGGTAGAAAAATTGAAATAAAAAAATTAAAATTAAAATTAAAAAATATTGAAATTAAAAATTGAACACACACACACACACACACACAAATCGAATAGATGATGCTAGATCCTAGGTGTGTTTTGGTCTGGGTGTTGAACGTGGTTTGGCAGATTAAAGAAAAAGAAAGGGGGGGAAGGAAATCATTTGAAAATTTGAAAAAATGAATACACTGAAGTAGACTAAAATGAGATGATGGGGGTAAAATAGAATTTGAAAAAATATACACAAAAGTAAAGAATGTAGTACGAAAAATTAAAAATATTTTTAATAATAATTAAAAGTAAATATGAATTTTTTCCTTTTATGTAATTAAGAAAAAAGGAAAGAAATGAAAAAGAAAAAAGATAAAGAAAAGAAAAAAATCATTTGAAAATTTGAAAAAGTGAATACACCATAGTAGATTAAAATAACATGATGGAAGTAAAACATAACTTGAGAAAACTTACGTAACAGCAAAAAATATGGTAGTAAAAATTAAATAAAAATACTTTAATAGAAATTGAAAGTAAAAATGAAGTTTTTCTCTTTCTGCATTCAAGAAAAGGAAAAGAAATGAAAAAGAGGGAAAAAGAAAAAGAAAAAAAGGAAATTGAGAATTTTAAAAGGTGAGTACACTGAAGTAGACTAAAATAAAATGATGGAAGAATTTGAAAAAATTTACACAAAAGTAAAAAGTATAGTAATAAAAGTTAAAGGTATTTTTAATAAAAATGGAAAATAAAAATGAGTTTTTCCTCTTTCTGTATTCAAGAAAGAGAAAAGAATTGTAAAAGAGAAAAAGGAAAAAGAAAAAAAAACAAAAAAAATTGAATAGATGAACCTGCTAACAGATTGAAGTAGGACTGAAATTGCTTCATTTTTGCCTAGAAGTCAGTCTGTGTAGCTCTTTATAGTCAATAAATTAAGCCGGTGGTGAGACTTGTGTTCTGGAAGAGCGAAGTAGGCCCAGTTGGGCGGGGCTCAGTGTAACAGCTCCGCTCTCCACTAGGGGGCGCTGCTAACCTTTTGGGTGGATTGTTGCATGGCTCGTAGGTGCGTACGCGCATGCGCGGTAGCAGTCAAAATGGCACCATCCAGCTACCCAGTCTGTTCTCCCGGATCAGCAGTGGCGCACCTGTCCTCTGTCTTCAGCTCTCGTCCACTCCCCGCTTCTCCACTCTCAGTGACCAGGCCCCAGGCAGCACCTCTCTCCCAAGCCTTGTCTCAGATGCGGCTGTTTTCCCCGGCCCCCTACTTAAGAAGGTCTGTGGCTTTGACTCCTTCCGGCCTTCTGCAGGAGGGTCTCACTGAGCAATGGTCGAATGAGCAATGGCCGAATATCGGCTGCACCCAGATACACCCACTGGACCCTGCTGTTGCCGGTTCCCCAAGACTGTGGCCAGGTGCCAGCGCATCCCAGAAAATGTAGTGTGTCAGGGATTATGGAAAATCACAACACACATCTGGCACCATGCTTCACCCTTAATGACCTTCCCCAGCACGAGCGAACGTGGCTGCCCTCTGGGGTCTGCTGGGACCAGGTGGCTTCCCCAGTCTCCACCAAATATCCCTCCAGCAGTAGAACCTCTTTTCTCCGTGTGGCCCGAGAACCTCCCGGACCCCACTCTGTTCCTGGGGATTCATCCTTCCCACCAGAGCACTGCCAGATATCGAGCTGTGGAGTTGCAGCCTTTGCATTCCCCTTGTTTACAGTATTAATGGAATTTAAACTCTCTCCTTTCTCCTTTCTCCCTTTTTAGTTTAGTCTCTGTAGTTGTTTCCAGTTTTCCACTTTCTCTCCAGCTGCTTTGGGGAGGGGTGATTTTCCCTTATTCTCCCCCCTCCCCAGTCTCTGTCCTCTCTTCCCCCACAAAAGTGGTTCCCTACCTTTTGGGGCTCCTTGCTCCCCAAGTTCAGCTCTCCATGCCGTGTACCTGCTGAATTCTGTGGTTCAGGTTGTGCAGATTGTTGTGTTAATCCCCAGTTTTCTAGGTGTGTAGGATCAAGATTTATTTTTTTTAAGTATGTTTGTTTGTTTATTTATTTAGATAGCAGGGGAGGGGCAGAGAGAGGGAGAGAGAGAATTCGAAGCAGCCTCCGTACTGTCAGCATGGAGCCCGACGTGGGGCTCAAACTCCCAAATGGTTAAATCATGACCTGAGTCGAAGTCAACAGTTGGCTGTTTAACTAAGCCACCTAGGTGCCCCACTAAAATTAAGATTTAAAACATTTCCATTACTGTAAGTTTCCTCTGGAACCTTTGCAATCAATTCTCCAGCCCCAGGAAACCTGATACACTTTCTGTCACTGTACATAAGTTTTACCATATATACGAAATCATACAGTATGTAATGTTTTATGTTTAGCTTCTTAGTATTTTCTTTTTAAAGATTTGTTCATGCTATTGTGTATATCAGTAATTCATTATTTTTATTGCTGATTAGTATTCCATTGTGTGGATATAACATATTTTGTTCATCCATTCATCTGTTGATGGACATTTGGTTTGTTTCCAGCTTGGGACTTCCCATAAGCTTTTTGAAACAACTCATTAGGAAAATGAAAAAACAAGTCAGAGGCTGGGAGAATATGTATGTGTGTGCGTGTGTGTTTTGTGTGTGTATACGCATGTATATGTGTATGACAAAAGACTTGAATGTGGAATATGTAATGAAATATTACAACTTTATAATGAGAAGACAACCAAATTAGGAAATGGGCCAAAGATTGGAACAAAATTTCATAAAAGGAGAACTACAAATGGGCACTGAACACATGAAGAGATAAAAACTGTTAGTCATTATGGAAATGAATATGTACTGTTTCATTTCCAATACACTGGATAACATTGAAAAGACTGACAGTACCTGGTGTTGATGAAGGTGTGGAATATCTCACACTCTGATGGATTGCATTCAACGATGTGAAGTGGTACAAAGACGTTGGCAAAAGGTTTGGCGGTTTCTCATTCATATTATTTTTGATAGCTTTTGGATTTTTTCAGTGAGTTATAGGTTGCTTTATCCACTATATATTTTATTTCATTTCCCCCAGTGTTCTAGCTCTTTAGAGAATAAGAGATTTTCTGGAGTCCTGAGTTATGTTATCTTTGAATTAGTGTTATATAAAGCTATTATTTTGCTCTCCTGCTAAGTTCAAGACAGTATGAAAGAAAGCAAGAGCTAAACTATACAGCCAAGAGCTAAAAGGTTAAAACACATTTTAAACAAGATAATTACTGCAAGGAAAGCAATTAATATATATAACTTTGTTGATTTTGATAGCCCATGCAGTTACCATTTCCAGAATTCTTGGTATCTTTCTATAAGTCTCTATTTGCATTTGGGTAGTTTTCCTTCTGCCTAAGTATTACCTTTAACATTTCTTGTACATGAGCTCTGTTAGTGATGAATTCTTAACAGCTTTTGTCTGTCTGAAAATTCTTTATTTCAACTTTATTTTTGAAAGACATTTTTGCCAGGTATAGAATTCCATCTAGGTTGACAGTTTTTTTTCTTTATGTACTTTAAAGATGTTGCTCATCTGTATTTTTGTTTGTGTTATTTCCATGGTGAAATTTATTTATTTTCTTTTTTTCTTGTTCTTCTCTATGTGACATCTTTTTTATCCATGGCTACTTTTAAGATTTTCTGTTTACCACTGGTTTGGTGCAGTTGATTATGACATGCCTTCAGTTTTCTTCCTGTTCCTTGGGCTTGTGGTTCATTCCAAGTTCTAGGATCTATGGATTTATGGTTTTTATCTGCTTAGGTTTTTGAGAGTCAGCAAGATGACCTGAGATTTTATAGTATTTGGGAGTATGTGATTTGTCAGGGTTGCCAAGGTAACACTTAAGTGTGTTAGCTAATGAGTTTTTCATTCAGTTGAATTAACAGGAAAGTAAATGGATGTAGTTCAGCAAAAGTTTGGTCTTTTTTCCAGAAGCAAGGTGAGTTTACTACCAGACTCTGGGTTATGAAAATAAGGGCCTTTACTTTAATTTTGATTCATTTGTACAATTGGCCAGTTAGGGATTATCTAGTTGTGCCTTTCTGGCTCAGTGCTCATTGGGGTAGAGCTTCTGGGATGTGTTGTCTGGAACAAGGAATTACCTCTTTACCCCATTATTGGATCTAGACAGTGTGCACTATTCTTTTCAATGGAGGGAGAAGGCAAGACCTAGCTGTCACCTTGATTGCAACTTAAGGGATCCTTTCTTCTAAATTTTGTGCATGTCATTACACCCTGGACTATGGAGTTCACAGTTTTTCCTTCTGCTAGTAGCCTTCAATAGCTACGTAAACACATGGGTTGGATTTTCCCTATTCTCTCACAAATCCTATTTTAAAAGCCAGCCCAGGGAGTTGCCAGTAGCCCTGATTCAATTCAGAAGTATTTGTGTGCTTGTAATACAAAGGAACTGCCTTTTATGATTGGAATTTCCAACACTGGGGACCTTCTCTATCTGTGTCACCTTTTTACTTAGTCCAGGAATTATTAATAAATCTCTATTTACATACTTATTCTGAAATACTTTTTTCTTTATCTACTGAAATTTAACCCCCCAAGTGCCTCAGATCCTCTAACTAGGACTTAAAATGTCATCCTGTATCTCCTCTTCCAGTTTATTTATAACTGTGCTAGCCCAAATCTGAATGCTTTTCTGGTCCTAATTGAGTGTTCATTTGTGGATTCAGGCCAAATTCAGAATCAAGGAGGTCTGTGGTAGAACAGGCTTTGATCAGCAAAGCTACAGCACATGGGGAATAAGATGTAATATCCTCCAGTTAGTACAAGGGGGAGAAAGACTAGGATTATCTGTGACTCTTTTTAACAGCAGCATAGTGAACGTTTGAAGCTCTGGACCTTAGGGGGTTAAAATAGGAAGTCTTGGAAAATATTTTCTAACACCTCCAGGAACATAGAGTGCTTATTTCAGGAATTACTGAAAATGTAAATCTCTGTTGTTTTCTTTTCCCAGTGATGTAATTGATAGCTAGACACATGGTCACATCCCAATTTAATAAAATTCCTCCAGCAATAAATCATGACCAGAAGGGTAGTTTCGATGTTTTGCCACCAGCAAGAGAATGTCTTGCATTTAATATAGGGAAATGTAAACAGAGCAAGCACTGCCGTTTCTTCAGGTTTTAAAATCATTAATAAAGATGTCTTTACTCTCGAAGGAAAGGGTGGTGAGCAGTCACATTTTTATTATTCTACTGAATAAGTGAATTTACCCAGCACATAAATTAGCAAATACATTTTCTCCCTGCAGCACATGTTGACATTTTCCTGCAGATGGCTTGGCAGAAGGGGAAACGAGAAAGGTGGTTAGTGACAAAGGACAGGCATGTTTGGTCACTGTCTTTCAACACCTAGGGACACTGGCCTGCTTGTCTCTCTGACCCAGCCAGTGGGCTTGCTGGGAGCAGGAGGGTCTCAGATTGCAGACACTGTTGGGAAGGATGGAATAGGATAGGAAAGCAGTCCAATCTGCATGACCTCTTAGAATGAATTTTTTTCCTCTTCTATATTAAATTTGTTCAGACCGTTATGAGTTGGAGAAAGGATTTTCTCTATTATCTTTCCATTTGGAATCGTTTCTCAAAATTGGTGTATAGATGATGTTTTCGTAAACCATTAGTTGGAGATGGGCTATTTGACCTGCAAGTGCTCTAATTTTGGTTTAAGGTAACTTAGAGGCAGGATTTAGGGAGAATGGGTGAGTGGAGCAGGGGTGATCTTTCAAAAAAAAAATACAAGTATTTCATTGATTAAATATAGCCTTTGTCATCCACACACTTACTGGACCCTGGTGATTGGCAGACTGGTTGTTGATGGGAATAAATTGGAGGCTCAGTATGAATTGTTTGGTATTTGAGGACTGTGAGGGGTAAAGGTTTATTCAGGTATTTGGGAATGAAGTCTGTCTGGAGGCAGATTTCCATGTAGGACTGTAAGATCTAGGTGTGGTACAGCTCTCTCCAAAGGTGGTAGTTTCAGAGAAGCCAGGAGACTATCTCAGGTTTTGGTGGGGGCAGGGGGGGCGCTGTGATTTGTGCTCCAGCGAGTTGGAGCTCATTCCGGGAGCTGGGGATGAGTAGGTATGGCAAAGAAGAACCTTCAGGAAGGCAGCCGGAGCTACTAGGTAGTGTTTATAAATCCCCTCCATCTATCCACTCAGCTATTAATTATCAACTTCTTAATATGTTTGGTATTAAAGTTGCTTTAGAAAAATGAGAAGTTAGTAAAATGCATTATGGTATACATGTGTTTGGGTTTTGCTTGTGATGTTTTTCACTTGTCACAAGCAAAAGAGAATTAGTGTTTAGATGTGCGTTTTGATTTTTTTTGACAGTTCATATTCAGAATAAAGTGGAATCTTGGGGAAAAACTCAGAATGCGCTAGGAATGCTTAAACTGGTCCCTGGGAATCAGTGTAGTCTATATTCAGCAGGATCGCCTGAGAAGAGCTTTGAGCCAGGGTCCTCAATTACAAAATAAGGTAATAGTAGAGACCTGTCCATCCAAGGTGAGATGATGGCTGTAATTTGTTGGTACAGCACTTCCCAAAAGCGAGTATTTAAGATTTCATAAAAATGGAATCCCATGATCCACGTTGTATCCAAAAGTAACTTCTTACCACTTACCACTAGATTTTGGGCAGCTCGTGTGTTAGAACATAAAGACCGAGACACATGATCAGAGTGCACTTGGAGTCTCTTCTCCAAATTTTCTGTTGAATGAAACTGAATTCCTTTGCCCAGGCCTCCCCTCACAGGACAGTGGAGGACATCCTGGCACATGTATGTCAGTATATTTGCCACACTCTTTTGTAGGATGACATCTCCATCTCCTGTACTTGAGAGCAGCACGCACTCCCTGCCTGGGGTCCCAGATGCTGGTGGACACTCCACTGGTATTACCAGGCTTCCTCTGAGGATCTGCAGTTGGTCTGTGCTCCTTCTGTGCTCAGGGGCTCTCAGTAAGTCAGCAGGTTTCCTTTCATTTGGCCTGGAGATTCTCCTTTGCAGGCAGAGACCTAGGCTTCCCCGTGTTCCTCCTCAAGATGAAGCAGACAGCCTTGCAGTTGTTTGCTAATTCCTTGATGTCAAAAGTGGCAAATTTTGGTTTGGCAACCTCTCCCCACACATACCCATCTCCCACACATCACTTCTTCCAGGATTGTTGTCTGTAAGACTGGAAATCCAACTAATTTTTCATTCTGGCCCAACTTCTTCTCTGTCGCTGCTGGATGTTCAGTTTGGAGCAAGGCACGCAGCGGGCAGAAATTGGATGATAGCATCATCTCTGCACCAGCTGCTTGTCAGTGAGGTCCTGAGGCATAGTGGGCCTTCTGGGTGCACACCTCTGCTCTGATGAATGCGCACTTGCATCTGAGCTGAGTGGGAAATAATCATCTGGTAAGAGAAGTAATTTATGAGGTCACTGTTGCATTGGGCTCACACCCTCCATCTTCATGGTCTGCAGTTATTTCCCTCAACCGTCTGTCATTAGGGTGGATTGTTTATCTGGGGGGTCATCTGGAGTCCGAGGGCTCTGCATCACAGAGGCCTAAAGTGCCTCTTGTCCACTTTCCTCTTTACCGTTGGTGGCTGTGTCAGGCACACACACCTCTTCTTTACCATGGCGGTGAGGCCTGGAGAGAGCGGGGGAAACTCATATTCAACACTAAAAAAAAAAAAAATCTAAATAGAATTTCTTTTGCAGGAGAGGATTAAAGCCATGGGATGGAGTGAGAGTTTGGTGTTCTGGGGGATTGTCACTATCTGTTTGGGGTGCCCTCATTTGCGTGGACTCGAGCCACCATGCCTGTGTGCGACCCAGGGGGCCTGGTACCTGATCATCATGACCCACCCTTCAGGCCCTAGCTCAGAGGCGCCTGTGGGAAGTCTCAGCTAAATCCAGAACTGGATTAAACAGTTCTTCCAGCTGCTCACACACCACCTATTTTCATCGTTTTATTGGCGTGCGTCCCCTACTGGACTTGGAGGGCATGAAACATTGTCTTGTCCTTCACCAGATCCTCGGTAGAGCCCAGAACCATACCTGGTCCCTGGGAACATGCTGGGTAAAGATCTTCCTGCTGGATGGAACCCTTGCTGCCACTGGTACCGAGGAACATAGGAATTTGTGATGTGACACTGGGTTTTACCCAAAGCAGGATGCTAGAAAATGTCCTTTCCTAGGTAGGGTCTTCATACCTGGTGTGCTCGTCCGTGAAGCCTGTTTTTCTCAAGGTAGCATTTCTGCCTTTCCAGCATGTACACCCCTTCTCGACACTTTCCGTCATACAGCTCATTGCAGCCTCCCTCTCCATCCCAGCCTCTAAGGAGAGAAAGCCACTCTCCCGTGTGTGTGGGGTATCTCTGACCGTGCCCTGGCTGGTGCCAGTTGGAGAGCTGGAGTGGCATGCTCACTCCCACCTGGAGCTCACCCCGGGCCTGTGAATGCCAGAGTCAGCACCCATTCTCCTTGCCCTCCCTTTGCGTTGTGCCCCAGGCTGTGTGGGACTTAGTCTTTATTTAATACTTGTTGGCTCCATTAAAATGCAGTGATGTCTTCCTGGCCAGTTATCCAATGGGCAGAAAACGGAACTTGTTGGGAATAATGAAACTAATAACAGATTTTGACAGCGGTGATCTGTGCAGCCACCGAGATGGTTATCAAAAAGCAGCCTTTCTTCTGCTTCCTGCGGCCAACCTGCTTGGAACATCTTACAAAGGCCCGGTTGTCATGATAAACCTCTCTGGCCATCAATTTTCAAAGTCTGGTTCTCCAGAACATCTTGATCAGTTCTTAAAATTAATTATTATCAGGAACAAGTGAAATGATACCTCGGGAAGATCTTTTCAAACACCAACGGGCATTGTGGTGGAGTTGCCAGATAAGGGGAAATATATCAGCTGGAAGGTCTTGTAATAAACCACCTGAACACCTTGATTAAGTGTCAGTGAATGTGGAGTATCAGGAGCATGATAATAAGGGTATAAAGTGGGAAGACTTGAAAGGTAGTAAGGTCTTGATTCAGTGATGGTAGGTGTTATGAAGCCGAGGAAAGAAATTAAGTTCTCAGGGCTGGGGAAGGCTGGTTGTGTGACGGCCTGAGCAGGCTGCTCCTATGGTGATTCCATGCTGTTCTGTCCACATCTGCTTTGCTTTAACATCCCTTCCTACACCCCCACGTGCTCAACCCTGGCCTGCAATGCAGGAGATGCCTGCTAAATGCTGAACTGAGCTAAACTGAATTTTCAGTGGGCTGCAAACTCTCCAAGGGCCGGACATATAGCATTTAATAGATGTTGAAGGACTGAGTGATTGGGATATTTGCATGTATATCCTTCCAACCTAACAGAGTAACATGCCAACCCATTGATTGCTAATCAACAGCTAGTCTTCTGTGAATGTCTGCTGTATATCTCTTACCCATGTCATGTTTATTGCATGCTAAGTGTATACATGCATTATCTCAGTCTTGCAAGAGTACTATTAGGCTATTTTAGAGAAAGGGAAGCAGAGGCTCATACATGTAGGACATGGCAGATATGAGATTTGACCTTGGCCATGCACTGAATCTAGGCCGGACTGCCTTTCCCAGCTGTCCGGTGGCCTGCAGCCCACAGAGGTTTGGGAGCCTCAGGCCGTTGTGTGGAGTGCAGCCTCCCTGTTCACCTGTGCATGGCTCAAGCATTTAGGATTTCCCTGAACCTAAGGACTCTTTTCGGTCCTTCTCCTTCAGATTCCAAGGCACATGCCACTTGTGAAGGGCATAACAAACAGGGCTTAAACATACCCCTTTGGTGCATCAGCAGTATTGTCTCGTTCCAACTTTGAATGTAGAAAGGGAAGATCCTCTTGGAGGATGGGAGAAGTGGGGAACCATGTCTGGCATTTCCTGCATGGAGTTGGGAGTGGGTTGTCATGACACTTTGAAGATTGTATGGTGGCCTGGGGTATCCTCAGACTTGGAAGCTCCCTCTCAGGAGCCCGATGGACTGTGCTCACAGGTGTGTGTTTGGGGAAGGGGCTTGGGAAGAAGATGGGACTGACCTTCACACAACATAACTTGTGCATCAGACATGGTGCTGGAGCCTGTCTTCCCACCCACCTAGGAGGGAAGGGGGAGCTATCCTCCCATTTGACAGCTGAGGAAGCTGAGCCTCAGAGAGGCTAAGAATCATGGTCAAGGCTACATAGCTAATAAATGGTAGAGCTGGGATGTCCCCCAGTCTTGTTTCTTCCTGGAATACATGTTCTGTTCTTGACATATCGTTTCACTTTCCTGGGGAATAAGTCCTTGGGGGAGGCTTGTGTCCTTTATTCATAGCATAAAATTGGAGACTGTGTACTGCAAATAAGCTTAAAAGTCATGCAGTCTAAAAAACAAAGTAAGTGGGAGTCTACAGAGGATTAAGTGTCTTATTTACATGTTGGCTACATCTGGTAGCTGAAGATGTGTCTCTTTCTTCCCCATACCTTTCTTCAAGGATGGATTGGAATCGAAGACCAGCTCTTTATTCCTGAGGAGGAGGGCAAGGATTGATGGGCTTCAAGGTCAGGAACCCTTAGGAGGTTTTGAATTCCAGAGGTGGAGCTTACAATGTGATAATGTCACAGCAAAGGAGTGTGGTTTTTCTTTTCTCTTTCATCTTTGACATTGGTGGGCTGAGGATCCTAGTGGAGCCATGTGAGAGCAAGACCACACAGCCACCCCTGAGTCTGGGTCTATGTCTCTGATTGTCTCCTTTCCTCATCTCCAGTCTCTTCCATCTCGTTGGCGAGAGCATTCCATCATGGTGGACGTGGGGAGGCCTGGACACTCTGCCTTGTCTGCAGTGTATGCTGAGTTCTGGGGACACAGCAGTGAATATCAAAGACAGGCTTTTTTCTCATGGGACTTAGGATCTAGGAGAGCACATAGGCAATAAGCAAGAAAACAAATCATAGGTTTTCAGATAATAGTAACTGCTAGGAAGGAAATAAATCAAGTGACAGCAAAATAACCTTTTGGGGAGAAGAAACAGCATTAGCAAAGGCTCCAAAGTGGCGAGAGCTTGGCCTGTGGGAGGGGTGTGGCAAGGAGAAGAGTGAGTGGGGGAGGGGTGGGAGGAAGGGACGAGCAGGTGCAGAACCTACAGAGCCTTGTGGCAGGTCTTAGCATGTCATTCTCTGCAGGGGGGAAACTGCTAATGAGCTTTAAGCCAGGGAGTGATGTGACTTGATGTATGCTCCAAACATTCTTATATGCTTTGCTCCATTTTGTCCAGTGCTGGTGGGTGTACAATGGACTGTTTTCTCAGCAGAAAGACTTGTGATCCAGTTTTATGTTGGGAGAATGAGGTTCTTTGTGTTAGCCTGGGTGATAGGAGTTCTCTGTGTGGTCTAGCCTGGGTCAGTGTTATTTTATATTGGGATTTGAACTCACAAAAGTAGTGCTCCATGCTTTTTTATCCTCTATTTTCCTCAAGGAGCTTGAGGAGGAGAGGAAGATGGGTCCAGGCAGGATTTAGGCACCCTTGGGTCACCATCTAAGGGGATCATTGAATACTTGGCTAACTTAATCACCACCCCCCCTTTCAGGTGCACTCAGCCAGTTAATGGCAGCAAGAACCCGGCGACCTGGGTCCCAGGTGGATGTGATTTTTATGATCACATTCTGCCCTTGGGTTCACACTTCTCATTGCTGCCCTTTCCTGTCTGTTGTCTCTTCCCAAATTTTACCCCAGTTGTGAAATGTAGCTTAAAGTACAGCGTAAGGCTGTCATCTTTACCTAGAGGGAAGAAAAGACCAATTCCTTTAAAATTGCCCATTCTCCTTGGATAGGAGTTGGTTTATGTTGACAGCTATGGGGTTTAAGTATAGATCTTATATCTGTTTTTTTCAGACCATGAAATTATGTCCGGTTTCAGTACATATTTCACTGATATAATTAAGCTGTTCATTCCCTCTGAGTTGGTTTTAGCCATATTCAGCAGCATCCCAGGATGCTTTTCATGTTTCACACTGTTGAAGGATGAGACCTCAGTTCAAGACCCAGCTCTGCTACTTACCAGCTCTTTGGCCTCTGGCAAATTACTTTTTTCTCTGAGCTTTGATGTTCTCAGTGAAAATTGATATAATGGCATAAGTGAATGGTACCTAACGTTCACACTTAGGCTTTTGAAGCAGTGACTTAAGTAACTCAATCCTTGTAACAGCCCTACTTGGCAACTACTATTTTATTTCCATTTTACAGATGCAAATATTGAGGTACAGCTCAATCATTGGCTCACGGTCCCCTAGTTGGAAAATAGAACAACAGGGATAGAAAGCCAGAGTCTGTGCTCTGAGCACCTAACTGAAGCTACTTGTGGATCCTCCCTGAGAGACTTGATTGGCAAAATGCATGCATTGCCCTTATCACAGTGCCAGACACGTAGCCCGTGCCCTTCCCATCTGTCTTCCTGTAATTCTGAAGAGTTGTCCTCTCAGAGGCCTTCTCAGTAGAAAGATAGAAGCTTTGAATCCAAATGGGCTTTCTGCTGATGGTGACAGTCCCTCGGCACCCAGTGCTCAAGATGGATCGCGTGCTGAGCGGGTAGGTGTCGACCAGGCAGAGCTGAAGGAAAAGTGGTGTTCTGCCACGACCTCCCCCCAGTCACGTGGGCTGCCTTTAGGATTGTGGGCAGGCGTCCATTCCTGCCTGACCTTCCTGCTCTTGTTGGAGTCCTCGCTGTCTGACTCGTACCTCATGCTCAGAATTAATACCTTCCTCCAGATGTCTTTAGCACCCACGGGGTTTGGCATGGGGGTTGACACTGCTTTTGTGTGTGACTGTCTAGTAAGAATCTGCCTTTGTAGATGCCTGGCTGTGGGTTTTGTCAGTGTCGAGTCTCCTCTGTGGGTGCTGGGCTCCTTGAGTGGGTGGAACATGCCCTCTCATTTTACCTCCCTGGAATGATGGACATCCTCTCAGTGGGACCAGGACAGGAGCCCGCAGAACAGCAGCTTGCCCAGGGTGCCCAACTGAGGGTGATGGAGTCAGGTCACGGCTTGGCCACAAAGACTGCTGTTTTTTCTCTCTGCTCAGCCAGCTTTGCCAGATTGGGGAACAGAGTTTGGGGTGTGGCCATTGCAGGAAACCTGTGGGGTGGCTCTGCATCCCCAGATGTGTGGTGAGGCTGCATGGGTGACCCACAACACAGCTGTGGGTTCCTTTCTTGGTTTTCTAGTCGTGAGTAAAGACAGGCCCTATCAAATGTGGAATTGAAATGTATTTGGCTTAACTGAGATAGGAATTAGCCAAATTTTTCCCCTCCTTTGCGCTCTGCAATCTGGGTCTTGGTAGCAGAATTGTTCATCTTGGTCCTTCTCGCTGGGTAGCTGGGGGGCTGTCTGGAGCCTCAGAGAAGCAGGAGCAGCGTTTGGCCCGGTGGGGCTCATGGTAGTCCCTTAGCTTCTTCATGGTGAGAGGGTGGCCCCGGGGCAGGTGTCTGGTGCTTCCTGCATCTCTGTGGCTCTGAGAGGGGACCTTGGTTTCTGCCTGGAGGATGGGGTCCAGGCGTGGGGGAAAACAGCTGCCATTTTTGCCCTCTGCCTTTTGCCCTGCCCCTTCTTCCATGAAGCACACTTCCAGCTTCTCTCCCCTTTCAGGCACTTCATAACTTGTGGTTCAGCTGATTTATGGGGCTAAGGTAAGCTCATTATGTGAGATGTCAGTAATTATATGAATTGATGAGGAGATTTCCCTGTTCCTTCCCTTGGATGCTTGCAAAATCATTTCAGGTAGATTTTGCGTTTTGACCTAAACAGTGATGAATTTAGACATTAGCTTCTCTCAGTTCAGGATAACTTCTGCATTCATTGCTTTGTAACAAGCACATCCCAGGTGGGGTTTCTGATGAGGTTTTCCTGCACCGAGAGTGACAGAGGCCCCCTGCATCTTGGATGAGTGTGTGTTGTCTTTATTTTCCTAATTATTAATTATTAAGAGCATTACCTGGAAGGACTTCAGCCTGCTGGCTCCTGTTGAAAATGCTTGCTGCATTCCCAGACAGATTCAGCGTGAGTGGTGGTATGTTCTTGAAGATTAAAAAAAACAAAACAAAGCATAAGCCCTTGGAAATAAACTTGGTGGATAGTCCTATTGTAGTATAACTGCGCAGGTGCATTAGCAGTGACAAACCCAGGGGTTAAATCCAGCTTGCAGAGGTGTTTTGTTTGGCCTGGACAACATGTTAAAAAATATTTTTTTGAATTGGTTGCTAACATTAAAAAATTACAAGATGTTCCCTGAAACCCCATGTATTGGGATTTCCCATTTTTTGTGGAAAATTCTCAGATATGGCCACGTGGCTCACTGTCCTCTATGGAGATAGTTGGCTGGCACTGAGTAACGGCTGCCCCTCCCCACGGGGCACACGGGTGCTGTCTAATGTGCATCTGTGTGAACCTGGTCTACCTTGTTGATTTAATTGATCGGTTTGGCCCCATCTGGCGTTTGAGTATGCGGCTCCAGGAGCAGATGAGCAAGCATTAGTATGCTCAGTGATCGACTCCTTGCCTCTGTGGTCTCCATCCTGGCTGCAGTTCACATCTCTCTTCTGGTGAGTGCACACACCTTCTGCCTGGTCTGCCAGCCTCCACCTTTGCAACCTCCCTGCTCTGCAGTCAGTGCTCGGCAAGGAAGGGAGACTGGTCCTTGTGAAACACATCAGACGGTTACTCCTCTGTTCAAATCCTTGCTAAGGTTCTCAGTGTCTCTCAGAGGAAAACCTAACACATGCTGTCCTACAGCTCCATCAAGATCTGGCTTCCTGCTGCCTCTCTGAGTTGGTCTCCTCCTGTCTCCCTTGCTCACTCTCTTCTAGCCGCACTGCCCTCCTTGCTGTTTTGTGAACATGACAGACCTCAGGGCCTTGGCACGGTGTCCCTGGATGCTCCTCTCCTAGGTAACTGCTCGGCTAATTCCCTCACTTCCTTTAGGTCTTGGGTTGAGTCCCACCTTATCATTGAGGCCCTCCCACATCATCTGATTTATTACCGCAACGTATTTCCACCCCAATTCCTTGTGTTTTTTATCCCCACCTACCTAACTCTACCTTTTCATTTTTTTTGTGGTACTTAATCCCTTTTAACACATCAAATGCTTTCTGTATCGCATGCATTGTTTGCCTCTTCTCTTTGCCTGAATGTGAATTTGACAATGACAAGGATCTTTTTTGCTCATCGTTTTATCCCAGGCATCTAGAACAATGCCTGGCACATCGTCGATATTAATAAATGTCTATTGTTGGACGTAGTTGAAATCATGGAGTGTTTTAAAAACTTCAAGGTGATTGAAGTTTAGAATGATGGAAATGGGAGCTGTTGGTCTCATTGTACACCGCCCAGCAGGTAAGCTCCCCAGAGGGACTGGCAGTGTGGGCGCCATCCAGCCTGAGGCGCGAGGGCCAGAGTTCCAGAACTTTCCCTGGATCTTGTTCCCTGTGGGGTCATATTGCTCCTTCATCTTCTCCTCTGTAACCGAGGATGAAGGGGGTGGCATATTTTGCATCAAACAGAGCAAAGGGGAAGTGGAGAAGAAGGGAAGAGCAGGGACAGTGTGCATTGCACATTTGGGAGAACTTCCTGGTGAACCTGTCGGTGCCTGTCACCTGCACTGTAAGATTCAGAATTGTTTCCAAAATCTGGATCAGTGCTATTAAAAATACACCTTTTCTCATTTTCCGTGTCTCTGTTCGAAATCCCTTTTTGGGCTCAGACATTTTCCCCCTTCCCTTGGTGACATACAACGGGATTTCACAGCGCTGCCTCACCCAGCCACAGCTTTGATGTTGTCGCTGGGGGGACAGGCCGAGATGTGACCCCTCGCCGCCCGGGCTGCTTTTAAGAGCCCCTGTGTTCACTCTATGGTGTGTAAGGTAGTGTTTCACATTTTCACTTCCATTCCTACTCACTAATAGAAAATTAATTACAGTGAAATAGGAAATAATAGAGGCCAAACATCACCTCGGCCAAGTGGCATAAAACACACCTCATCCCCACTCCAGATGGTTGTCAATAAAAAGTGACATTTAAAAACGCTGACTACATTCAAACCTGTGAAATGCTTTCTCCCATAATTTAAATTCATTTTAGGGGAGATGTGCAAGTCTGTTTTGTTGTAATGTCTGTAAGCATATTAATCTCACGAGGACTAGAGTATCTGCAGTGGTTGTACGTTTCCCTAAAAGCTTTTTCAAGAGAAACCTAACAACTTCTACTGAAGAAATGAAAACCTGCTCGGGCTCAGGAGATCTGAAATAAACGGGTCTGTTTTCTCCCAGACACCACAGCATTACACCTGCAACCTGTCTTCCCTGGCTTTTCGGTGCTGGCTTCTAGGTGCAATCCTCACGAGCAGGTGGGACTCCTCCCAGCTCCTTGGGAGGGACAGAGAAATGCTTGAAAGGTGCTATTTCAAGGGGCGCTCTTCCTCCTGGAGAAACCTGAGGCTTAAGTCTTGACATCTCAGATGGAATGCAAGCCTTTCTGGAGTGAAAATCCCCTGAGCTTTCCTCTAAAAGAAAGAGGTGCTGGGGGTACCTGGGTGGCTCACTCGGTTAAGCAGCTGACTTTAGCTCAGGGCATGAATTCGTGGTTTGTGAGATCAAGCCCCACGTCGGGCTCTGTGCTGACAGCTCAGAGCCTGGAGCCTGTTTCAGATTCTGTGTCTCCTTCTCTCTCTGCCCCTTCCCCACTCACGCTCTGTCTCTCTCTCTATCTCTCTGAAAAATAACCCCCCCCCCAAATTTTTTTAATTAAAAAAAAAAAGAAGTGCTGGGATCCTGGGATTCATGGAGTGGCAGGGGCCGTTCTGTGCAGTGTGTGGGGAGAGGGGCATGTGCATTGTTTGCACCTAGATACACTGCTGCTCCGGCAGGCAGGATTTTCTCAGAGCTGTGTGACCTTGGGCAAGTTACATAACCTCTGTAAGCCCTCATTTCCCAGCTTTCAGGTGAGAATGTGAGTAGTACCTGCTTCAGAGCATTATTGTGAGGAGCAAATCAGATGATGAAGGTAAAGCCAGCACGTGGCTAGCACTTAATAAACCTTCGCCTTTGTTAGTTATCATTTTGCCAAGTTTCTCCAACCCCCCCCCCCCCCCCCGTATTCATCTGTTCCTTACACTTGTCGGAGCATACATAAAGATAGGAACCCCCTGAGCATGACCACTTTGTCTCCAGCTGTATTGATTCCATGAGTGGGACTTGGTACCCAAGTCCCCTAATGTTCTGGTACCCTCGAACCATCAGGGATTGCCCCTGGTTCCCAGGCCCTGGTTTATGTTGGGTTTGGTGCAAGGATGCCCTGCGGCCTCTGCTGGGAGGCAGGCCTTCTCTTTGCTCTGCCCCCATACACGTCTGCTGACTTGGGCTCCAGCAAAGCAGGACATTCAGGGGTAGGCTGGGAAGGGGTTTCCAGTAGGTGCTCTTGCGGTAACTCTGTGAGTGGCCGTGGAAGGACCTCCTTCTGGGTAGCAGGAGCCACCCCTGGTTTATATGGAGGCAGACTGACTTTCTTCTCTATGATCCACCCTTTTCTTTCCTCCTTGCCGGCCGTTCTTTGGACCACACGTGTTTGGGTATTTGCTCACAGAGCACCCATCTCCTTGGCTAGGAGCATTGTTGTCTTCTCAAAAGCCCTCTGAAGTTCTGAGGGCTGTGCTGAGGGCCTTGTAAGGAGCCCTTGGATGGCCACCGTGGTGGTTGCCCTGCCAGGCTCTCTGCATGACCCCAAAGACCGGTTTTGTTAAAGCTCTTCCTCTTGATCCCCCAAACAAGGAGTAATACATTTCATTTCCAAGGCCCCCTTTTCTAGGAAATGCAGATTTGCTCTTCTGGTTAGACGGTGTGGATGAAGACCGAGTAGTCCTCTCTTGGGCACTGGTGGGGGTCAGGACTCTGCATAGCTTCCTTGCAGGACTCACTGGTCTCCTTACCCATTTGTGAATCTTCCTGTCCCAAGCTGGCTTGAGCCTCTTCCCAGTGGAGGCTCCACTAGTAATGAGAGTCTCTCCTGGAGTCATTTACACTTGTCGCCGGGACCTGCAGGGTCTGTGTGGGCTGGTGGGGGTTGCGGTAGGCTGGCTAGGTACGGCCCCTGGCTGTGGGGACAGGAAATAGGAATTGGCCTTTTTGGAGCTGCAGTTAGAGCACTGTTGCCTTCTGCCCTGTGGCCTGGTGATAATGCCACTGGCCAGAGGTTGCAAGGTCCTTGGCTGCAGCTTCGAGATGCACGGCTGGCCACAGCGGGGGCACGAGGACCACAGTCATCTTCAAGTCCATGAGTGGAAACCAGGCCTCCCTCTTCAGATGAGTCTACTGATTCAAGTGTAGTGGATGAGACTTGACTCAGGCCAGTTTTGAGAGACTGAAGAGTAATTATGTTATTTTCAGGGAATATTGACCTCAGAAACAGTCCAGAAAAGTGAAACTCTGCCAGAGTTAGCAAGCGTTGTGGTTTCTTTACTTTTCATGAACAAAAAATTTTGCTTTTCATCCCTACACGAACCTTTCCTCATTGTTGGTGAGGATGCTGTGCAGATGGTCTGGCCTTCACATGAGACTCTGTTTGGCTGTGAGCTTCTCTGGTAGTGGACATCTGCAGGGAGTAAATATTTTTCAGTAATGGAGACAAAGTCATGGATTTTTTGTTTGTTTGTTTCTTTTACTAAAGAGGCATTATAACCTGGGAGTGAAGAACCTGAGCTCTGAATTCTCCCTGATAAAATTCAGTGAGCTCTTAATTGCAAAAACTTGCCCCACACATTGCCTAGCCGTCAATAAGTATTAGTTATCATGGTTACATGATAGTCTTTCCTTGATGCCCCAAGTCATGGCATATTTGAAACATTTTCTGGCTTTTTTTGTCAGCACCTTATGTGGGCTGCGATGACTTTGAAAAATAGAACTTTGAGGAAAAATACAGAGCTTACAAAAATTTTAAATGGTAAGTGCACATCTCTCAGGTGACATACATGTTCTTGCCTTCCATTGTGCGTCCTTCAGGATCCTGTGAGTGGTACAATCACTCTTCCCCACCCGAGAGTGATGGCCCTTCCCCATCCAGTTCGTCTGGCCCTCTTCAGTTCTCCCAGCTGCCTGCAGTGTCAGATTGTTGGGAAGTCACATGGCTTGGTGCATGATATACCTTACTGGCTAGGTTTCTCTGCCCTGTCTGTGGGTTCCAGATTACGGCAGGCGGATACACTTGGAATCCTTTCTGACCTCTTTCTGGCCCCTCGTTCATTTTCAGGAATAAACAGGTGCTCTAGTAGTAGATTTTATCCATCACTTAACCAGGGAGAAGTTATGGAAATATTATCCATAAAATTGCGGTAAAACCCTGTTAATGTGCCAATTTCCCAAATTAGCAAATCAATTAGATTTGTTGAGTATTTGTTTAGCTGTGGTTTCCTGGTGACTCCTGCTTTATTTACTCTCATAATTTCTCCAAAGATTTGTTTCTGTTTTCCTGAGAGAAGAATGTGTTGTGCATATCCTATGCACAGAAACTGCTAGAACAGCTAGGGGCAGAGAGATAAATTAGGCAAATATTTCAGATTTGTTACTGTATTTTCATCAGCCGTATAAGTTAATGATCCAAGGCCAGATACATTGCCTAATGCCAGGCACAGCCATGCTAAATTCTACTTTTCCTGGGGGGACTGGGGATAGATTACAGTTCAGGTTTCTCTGGCCTGGGTCCTAGGGGGATGGGGACCTGCCTCATGACGCTTTATCTTCAGCTGAATACAGTCTCTGGGCACCAATTATTTCAAAGGCCCAGGTTATTGTCATCCTGCCACCTTGTTCCAACCCATCAGCTAACAAGGCTGCCTCCCTGAGGTATTCATGTACCTGGGGATTGCTGGCCTCATTGAAAGTCTTGTCTGCCTGCAGAAGAGCCCCATGTGTGGGCGATAGAGGCTGCTATCAATATAGTGTGAACTGGTGGAGGGGACTTGCTGGTGTCCTGCACGGGCTCCCTGGGCTACTGAAGACTGACCCTACCTTTGCCATTCCAGTAATTCATCTTCCTTCTTTTGGACTCAAATTGTCTTTTGTTTGGGAAACTCTCCTTAAAGATTCACTTGATTAATACCTATTGAACATTTGCTGTGTGGTGGGTATAGTACTAGCCACAGTAGGTAGGAGGGTAGGTGCGTCCAGGAAGGCTTCCTGGTAGAGGTGATGTCTGAGGTGACTCTCGAAGAATGTGAAAGAGATCCAAGTGAAATGATGCACACAGAGTAACTCAGTTTGGCCCTTCATACCCTGAGTAGTAGGTATTAATGTCATTCCCCTTGGATGGAGGAGGAAGTGAATCTCAGAAAGGGTAAGTAATTTGTTCAAGGTCAAGAACTAGTATGCGAACTTAGGAAGTCTTTTTCCAAAGTCCACAAGCTCAGTCACTGCAACTCAGTGGTAGATAGGCAGGCAAAACCCACAGTTTGATCCATTGTTAACAAGGAGAAGAAGGAGGCATTTGTGATGATTGAGAGGACAATGAGTAAATCTAACCTCCCTCAGGGCTGGCTCTTTGAAGGGAGGGGAGCTGGGGGTGAAGAGAAAGAGGCTTGATCTCTTTCCTGAAGTAGTGTATGATCCAGTTAGAAAAGGCTGAGAAAGCTCTGGTTGATAGAAATAGTAACTATGGTTCCGTCTGCAGCCAACTGTTGATCTCTAGGAGATGACATCAGGTTGTCACCACTGGCATCAACACACTCACCATGTGAGGGCACCATCCTCAAATATGGAGAAGGGATGGGCATTGCTCTTCTCAACTCGTGGAACAGCTCTTAAGATGAGTGAGATGCCCCTGCAATTCTAGAGGTCACCAGACTTCCATGGAGCTCCTTTCATCCCACTCCCTGAAGGAGTTCTTTGGAAAAGTTCTGGTTCTGCTATGCCCAGAATTCGTGATCCCCAAAGACCACCAGGGAGCCGAGTCCAATGCAAAAGCAAAAGAGCCTTTATTCGAGCTAGCTCGAGCTCAATCCCCCTACCTGCACCGAAGCAGCGGTAATATACCGGGAGAGAGCGAGTTTCAAAAACACAAAGGTTTTATTGGGGTCTAGGGGCAGTTGGTGAGGTAATGGCTGTGGCCTCAACCGATTGGCTGGGGAAGGGTCGGAGTCCTGTTACGCAGGTCGCTGGGCGTGTTTTGATCGGGAAGTTTGAACGGGTGAGCGGGAGGTTACTCAAGGGGAGGAGGCGTGGTCAAGGTTTAGTCACTCAAGGTGGAGGACACAGAACAAGATGGAGTTGGCTGGCGTAGGCCCGCCCTTTCAGTTCTTGACCTGGCATCCTGGAAGGAGCATGGAGCAGTATTTTGAGTTTCTGGATTAAGAGTCTGAAGAAAACATCAGTTCTGATACTGCCTCTATTGTTTACTTACTGGGTGACCTTGGGCAATTTGTTTAACATCTGTAGGTCTGTCTTCTTCATCTGTCAAATGAAAGTAATACTTAGGGTAAGTAGATGTTGATGGTTGTGAAAGTATTTTGAAATTTCAAAGTATAAAAGTTTAATGTTCTTTGCAGAGTACATTCTTAATGTTATATTTTCTCATCCTGCTGGGTGGAAGGAAGCTAACTTACCACGAAGGTGCCTTCTCTTGGCTGGAAGTGAATCTGCACAGCCACATTTTGAGGCCAGATGAGCCACTTCACATGCATGGGATTAATAAGTGTGTTATTATGGATGGCTACTTAACTTCTCTCAGTCTCTCCCTTGGCTATACAGTAAGGAGACTGGGCTCTGCCTTGCAGGATCATTATGAAAATGACATGAGCCACGAAAGGCTCTGGAAGCAGCATTGGTGCCTAGAGAATGTTATAAGCCCTTCCCCGTCCATCTCTTGACCCATCAGCCCCTCCCCCACGACAGCCTAGTTGTGCGCATGCTCCCCGGTAGTGGTGGAAGTGGATCTCCAAACTCGTGTCAAATCCCACATCTCACAGACTCATGGGTACCACTGTCCTGGTTTCGGCCACATTCCTGAACACCTGAATTTATTAAAAACTTTTTTCCCTTTTTTTTAAAGTTTTATTTTAGAGCGAGAGTGTGGGAGAGGGCCCGAGGGAGAGGGAGAATCTCAGGTAGGCTCCGTGCTCAGCATGGAGATCCACACGGGGTTCTATCCCATGACTCTGGGATCATGACCCCAGCCAAAATTAGGAGTCCCACTCTCAAAAGACTGAGTCACCCAAGCACTGTCCCCCGCCCCCACTGCCACACACACGTTTTTTTCCTTTAATTTCTCTTTCCCTCTAATTTCATCTTAGATAATAATAGATATGAAACTACAGGTTTAATACATATAACTTAAATGACTTAAATAAAACATTTTGTGTACTCCCCCAAATCCCCAGTGGGGTATGTACCACAGTTTGAGAAACACTGTTCTAATTGGATTTGTTTGAGATACCTTCATGCCTGCTGGAAGTGTTTTCTCTGTTCCTTCTCAAGAAATAGTGGAGGCATTTTGGAGGCTGGTTGTTGGAGGGAACATTTTTATATGAGGAAGTTTGAGAAATAGAACGGGCTGAATTGCAGGGAACATTTTTGTCTGAGTGCCGTTTGAGGAATAGAGGAGGCTGAATTGAAGTCCAGTTTGGTATTTATTTGGCTCCTGAGGTTTGAAAGCTCCATCTCTGTCCAGATAGTGGGATCCAAAAGTTTCATCCAAGGCAGTCTTTGACAAAACGACAGAAACTGCGGAGGATTATGGACTGCGAAGAAACGTAATGTGTGTTGGAGAGATTTTCAGAACTCTTCTGGGCTGTTGCTAGCATGAAATCACAGCCTTCATGTTGGTGTTGGGGGCCTAGATTCTTCTCGGTGCAAAAGGGAGTAGCCGTTGCTTGACATTCTGACTCAGGCTTTACAGGGGCCAGTGTGCAAGCAAGCTACAATGGCACCCGGGCTAGCGGCTTGCTTTGGGTTGGCCTCCTTGGCTTACCTACTCACCTCTTATGAGCGCACGCAGCCCGGAGACCTTGCAGGGGTGAAGCTTGGGCCTCTCCCAGGCTGCATTGCAGGGATGTTATTTCTGCTCCATCAGCCATCTCACCTTATCCCAGCCGCGCAGTCACCTTTTTCCAACTGTGTGCAACCAGTGTGGCAGCTGCTTGCAATTTGGCTGTAGATGGGTGATTATCGGAGTTATTAAATACTGTCAGTTGGGAAGGAGTCGCCAGACATTGAGCGGGTGTTGGTGGGACACAGAGAGATGTGGAGGCCCAGCCAGAGTGCCCTCCTGTTGACCACTTGGCTCACTGACTGTGACTTGCTCATCCCAGACCAGTGAAAATGCGTCCTGTTTGTCATGACTATGCTTTCATTCCCTCGTGAAGAGAAATGTGGTTTTAATTCCAGAGATCAGATGGGATGACTTGTGTTCATCTGGCTGATAAATCATTTCAAAGAAAATTACTTTGGCATGCCTGACATTTGTATGGATTGCTTATGAATTAAAGAAATGAATCCCGGTCACGTCAGAAATATTTTACCATTACAAAAAATTGTGGTCTGCGGAAAACAAAATTCAGTAAAGCTATAAAGCTGTCTGACCATCTCTCTGAGCTGCAGAAATGCAGCATTTTGGGACCTTGTCATTGATGTCAACCTGCCCCGTGGTGGACAGTCTTATAAGGAAGAGAAGACTCAGGATGGAAATGAGGAGGTCTGGGCTCTGGCTCACGATTTGCCCACTGACCACTATTTGCGATTGGGCAAGAAGTCATATCATCTTGCTGGAGGACCTCAGCTTAGCTGGGTTATTGACTCCACTTGAATATCTGTTAAAAGCTTTGCCCTCTCCCTGGAAACCATGGACACACCCAAAAAGTATTTTTCGCATAATGCCCCAAGTTGGTCGATCTCTTGAAGCTCATCTGTGAGCCTCAGTTTAAGTACTTCCATACTCAGTGGGCCCAGCTGTCTGTCCCTGCTCTAGAGACCATATTAAAGCTTACTCAACTTTTTAACAATCTTCTCTAGAGGAGGAGAAGACAAGGAAACCTGGCCTTGAGAGCTGAGCTTGTCATTTCCCATGGGCTCTGTCTTCTGGTTCGGTGGACATTTATTGAGCCCATTTTGAAAGGGAGGCAGTGGGCCAGGTGAGGGGTGTGAAGGTGAGTGAGACACATACATACTCAGTCTCTGAAAGACTGTTCATTCAGGCATGGGTGTTGTTGTTGGTGAAGGCTGGGAGGGGTACTGGCACCAGCACTGGAGGAAGAGTCAGGGTTTGAGTCTGATTCTCACCTTGTGATGTGTTCTAAATCAGCCTTTCATGATCTTGGACAGTGCACTGTGCCTTAGTTTCTTCCTCTCTTAACTAATAAGGTTAAGGGCTCTAGGCTTTTTTTTTTTTTTTTTTGAAACATAGTGACCTGCAACATTACATTAATTTTAGGTGGTCTGACATTTATTTGCACCATGAAATGGTCACCCTAGTAAGTCTGATTACCATCTGTCTTCATACAAAGTTAGAAGAAAATTTTCCTTGGGTTGGAAGCTTTTAAGATTTACCTTTTTTAAAAAAAATTTTTTTAAAGTTCTATTTAATTATTTTGAGAGAGAGAGAGAGCGAGTGAGCAGGGGAGGGGCAGAGAGAGACGCAGAGAGAGAATCTGAAGCAGGCACCACACTGTCAGCACCGGACCCTGGTGTGGGCCTTGAACTCGTGAATCTTGAGATCACGACCTGAGCCAAAACCAAGAGTTGGACACTTAACGACTGCGCCACCCAGGCCAGGCGCCTCTAGATTTCCTTTCTGAGCGCCTTTCACATTTGCGATACAGTGTTACTGATGGGAGTCACCATGCTGTGTGTTAGCTCCCTGTGACTGACTGACCCCTGGAGGTTTGTACCTCTCGATCCTAGGACTTTCTACCTCTCAGAAGTATCGTGAGGACTGGCTCTGCTCCTGTATTCATTTTTAAGAATTTAGCAACCTACTTGTGGAAGCAAGATCTCTGCCAGTAAAAAAGCAGAAGTGTAAGAATGGTTAACAGCACACACTGACAGTGTAGAGAAGGAAGGTATGACTCAGGGTTCTGCAGACAGGGGAAGCCTGTGCCCTGAATCCTGGAGCCTTCACCTTGGAGGATTTATTTTAAGTCTTATTACTTTATTATATAAGTCATCATGTTAATTCTGGAAAAAATAGAAAATTCTATTTATAAAAAAACAAAAAAACCGAAAACACATACCGTTTATCATCTAAGCAGCTGGAGATAATTACTTTGGATCATTTGGTGTAAAACCTCTAGACCTTTGGATGCATGCACATCCACGGAAAGCCACTCACTTATTCCTTTAACAGTATGTATTCAGTGTCTACAAATGTTCCTGGCTTTGAGTTAGGCACGTAAGTCTGTGATGGTAAACAAAGCAGATGCGGTTCCGTAAGGACATAATCCTTCAGGCTGGAAGAAGATGATAGAGATTTGCAACTGTGTCTCTTTCTTCGAACATAAGCATGCAGGTATGCATGTATGCACACTCACTCTTAGCTGGTACCATGCTCTCTGTTATTGGTTTGCTTTCGGTTATTTCCCCCCTTTAATATACTGTAAGCTTTTCTCCATGTTGGTTAACACATGCATCAGTTATCTGTTCCCTGTCAGACAACCAGAGAGCTTCATTGACATGCAACAGTAAGTATTCACGTTCGTGGCTGGTGTTGCTGGCACGTCTGTGGGTCTTCGGACGGCCAGCTGGTCTAGGATGGCCTCGGCTAGGACGAGTCAGTATGTATTGCGTAATCCAAGTATGGGCTTAGAGGTAGAAGGAGGGGCTGGACAGAGACAACTGAATTCACCATTTTGACTTTCAGTAATTGATTTCTTTTTTAAAAATGTTTTGAATGTTTTTATTTATTTTTGAGACAGCATAAGCAGGGGAGGGGCAGAGAGAGAGGGAGATACAGAATCTAAAGCAGGCTCCAGGTTGAGCCTGTCAGCACAGAGCTTGGCATGGGGCTCGAACTCACAAACCATGATATCATGGCCTGAGCTTAAGTCGGACACTTAACCGGCTGAGCCAACCAGGCGCCCCTGAATTCTTTTTTTTTTTTTTTATGCTTGTTTTATTTTTGAGGGACAGAGAGAGAAGGAGACAGAGGATCTAAAGCGGGCTCCATGCTCACAGTAGAGAGCCCGATGTGGGGCTTAAACTCATGAACCAGGAGATCATGGCCTGGGTTGAAGCCTGATGTTTAACTGACTCAGCCACCCAGCTGCCCCTCATTAATTAAATTCTTAACGCGTGCCACCAGGTACTGTGCCAAACCCTTTGTGTTGTTATCTGTACTCCTTACAACTTCCCTGTGAACCAGCTACTGAATATCAGTCCCCGTTTGCAGACAGGGAAATCAGGGTGCAATATCTAAGTATCTGGTGCACCCAAGGTCCCTGGCTACTTCGTGGCAGTACCGGGATGTGAATCTGTGCAGTCTGTCTCCAGAGGCTATACCTTCCGGTCTTACTTCCAGGTTTACTCTTAGTAGGAGAGGAGCCTGCCGACAGACATTTGATGAGACTTGCTAACAGTTAACGGAAGAAAAGAGGGAAAGACGTAGGTTTATGGGAATGAGCTTTCTAGCTGTGGGAGTGGTCCTCAACAAGCAGGAAGGCCAACTACAATTCGTTCTTTGCGTTGAGGTTGGGGCTATAAAGTTGCTGACTTAACATAAAGTCAGGGGGCTTTATAAATTTGCTGTGGACAGCAAATGGAAGCAGTGGTCAAGGGTGAAACCTGTGGCATCTGCCCAAGGAAGGGAAAATAGGAAGAGCAGAGAGTGCTGGCAGTAGGGTTTTGGTGTTTTTCTTTCCTTTTTTTTTCTTTTCTTTTTTGTTTTTTTCTTTTTAGTAGAGTTTTGAGGCTGGTTTTCATCTGGGAATTAGGAAGAGAACGGAAAGGAGAGCCAGCAAAGGAGTGAACTGAAAGGTGGGTGAATTGAGTTGTGGGTCTAGACTATAGGAGGGGAGTTTTACCGTGGAGGGATGGTCTGCAGTCAGGGGTGGGAAACGCCACCAGGAGGAGGAGAACAGAAGAGGTAAAGGGTTTGGCGTTGTGGAGGTCAGGGGCACTGCCGGGCAGAGTGGCTTGGGGGGAAGCTGTGGAGAAAGAAGGCAAGTCGCGCTGCTGTCTGGACAGAGTGACTGAGAGTCAGCTTTTCAGCCTATGCTTAGGGCGCCTGGCAGCCAAGGCCAGGGCCACTGTGGGTGCGGGGACAAGGGCTATCTGAGCATGACAGGGTGGCGGGTCAAGAGGAGACAGTCCGGGATGACTGGGAATGCCTGAGAGAGGAGGGCTAATGACAGGAGCCCACACCAGGAGGGGCACACAAGGGGTGGGGATCAGGGACTGGCCCAGGAGGAGCAGTGCGGGAGGGATGGGTGGAGGCCATCTGAGAAGACAGTGAGTGTGTGTGAGGTTAGGTAGGGCTGAGAGGAAGGGTGAGCCCCACTCAGAGCCAGGGCGGCTTCATGATTGCTGTTTTCTTGACTTGGCTTCAACCTTCTCACAGTTACCCACTTCCCACACAGCAGCCAGAGCATCTTTTGAATAGAAAACCATTGAGGTTCTCTCTTGCCCTCGGCATAAAGCGTGTTCTCCTTAAGGTGGCCTTCATGCTGGTTGTCCTTTGTGTTGTGGTTCCTGCCGGCTCTTCAGCCCCATCCAGCCCCACCCCCTGTACTTCCAGCCTGTCTGTTCCTTTTGCCTGGAGTGCTTGCTGCCCTGCTCCCCCCGCTGTACCCATATCTGCTCCTTTCTAACTCCAGGCCTCGGTTCAGATGGTTGCCCTCTGACTTCTTCCTTGCGTCTGTTCTCTGTGCCTTGATGTCTGCTGAATCCCCAGCATCCAACACCATGGTTGGAGCGCAGTAGGGGCTCAGCACAACTTTCCCGAAGGAAACTGAGGTGGGCGGTGTTGACATGCAAGGAGTCCGTGCTGTTTCTGGGGGCTGAGAATATCTCTGCAGGTCGGGGTTTCCCTGGTGCTTCTAAGCCCCTTTGTCATGCTCACCACAACTCCTGTGTGTTTTTCAAGCCTGACCAACTGCTCTCTGCCCTACAGTCCTTTTTCTCTTTTCTTTTTAAAAATGGAAATAGAACAGGCAAAGCAGACCTCACAAGCACCTTTTCCTTTCGACAAATAGCTGGCTTTCCATTAAAATGGTAATTTCCTTTGTTTAAAAAAGGCAGATGTGGTCAAATTAAGCTAATCTAATTTGCAATTTTTCATTAAAAATATATATGGGTTAGGCTGGGAGGCTATTTGGGTCCCTGGGGTCATTGTGTTAGCAGTCACGGGAACAAATGTTCTTTATTTGCTTATAGATACATACAGCTTCCAGGCAAGCATCATTTCCTCACATTGACTTCTCTGTGACCTCGTTTCAGACCACAGGGGATTTCTGTCTGCCAAATTGTTTTGTATTTTGCCCTTTTTATTAAATAGAAAATCCCTAAGTACCCCCGGGTTGCTGAGTCCCTTGTAGAGAGGACAGGAGAAAGGCTCTCTTCTAAGTAATAGGGAACATGGGACAAAGACGTGGGGTTTTATACAAGAGCAAGGAAGAATGTAAAATCCTGCATGGAGTTGAGAGGATGTGGAGATGGGCCCTGACCTATGTGCCTGGCTTTGGGTGGGCAGGATCCCAGAGTGGAGGAAGACGAGGCAGTGGTCCCTTGACATTCTCACATCCCAGAATTTGTTGGTATCATCGATAGCTTAGGATTTCCCCCATGAAACGCATCAGGCATGCCTGGAACCTGTGTGTCCCCATCTGAACCTTAAGGAGAGTTAGCACCATACAGCTAAGCTCTGTAGAACCTTGGATGATGGTGTCAACCAAGATGGTATAGTTTTTCTTCTCCCCCGTAGCCCTGAGGGACTTGTGTCCAATCCATTCTTCATCAGCGCTTTTGGTATCTAAGAGACCTGGATTCAAGCGTGAGCCTTGTTTCTTGCAGCTTTGTGGCTCCAGGTCTGAGAAGCGGGGACGCTGCTGTGTGGAGCTCCAGGCACACTTGGCATGGTGTTTGTCGTAAATGGTGCCTCTTAGCATCACCTCCGGCTCTGGGATTGCTCCAGTGTTGGACCCTGCCCGCGAAATCCACAAAGCCAGGGGTTCCTCCTGTTTGTGTCTCATCTCTGCAACAACATCTTGAACCCTGATGAAAGGTGGTTCAGTCATTTTCTGTGCCGTCAGAACTTAAAACGAGTCAGAACAGCGTTAGGACGTCAGGATGGAAACGTTTGGGGCCCACACAGGCAGGCAGTGCCTAACAAAGCGGAAGCTTTGTTACAAGCTTCTGAGGGGAAGACAGGACCCGGGAAAAGTGTTCTTGGCGCTCTAGAAAGCTCTTGGCCCTCCTAAGTGCCGGGTGACTGTAGAGCATGCAAGGAGTTGGAGGTGCTTCTGTACTATTTTGAGGAGGGCTGATATCCTTGGATTATCGTTTTTAAGCCTGTGATAAAACCCATCTCTCAGGAAGTGTGTGGCAATGTGCCTTATTTGTCTCTCTTACATCCTATCTTGATTGGTCTTTGGAACGAGCCTTAGGTATTTTGCTGTAGTTGGCCTATTTTCTTGCCTACCTAAATTATGCCAATTTGTGCAGAGGATGGTATGTGATGACAGGTGAATGGTCGGCGGCGAATTCTGTCTTCTGTAGCCCTTTTCTTGTCACTGTCACAGCTGTGAACATTGGCAAGTCCTCCAGATAGATTCTCTTTTCCTCTTAAATGTTTGTCTAAAATTAATTTTGACTGTTTTGAAGAGGTTGCTGAGCAGTTGGAGGGTTTTGCAGAGCAGAAAATGCAGCCCTGGCAGAGGAGCCAAAAAGCTTCAGATTCGGTGTGGCATGTGAGTGCCCCCACCAGAGATGGAAACTGGGTCCACGTCCACGTAGAGAGCTGGAAGGGGTGCGTGGCTGTCACGCCACTGAGCAGACCTGGAGGGAAGCCCTTGAGGTGGGAGCCTTAAATGCCATGACACCGTGTGGCCTCCAAGGGCACAAGATGGTCTGAGTTATCATAGACCTTCAAAACCCTGGACATTTGGCTACCTGTCGGGTAAAATAGTAGTTTTTTAAGAATATAATTTGGTGACTGCCCTTGCTTTTGCTCCACGGTGTCTTGTGAATCCATCGACAAGTCCCTCTGCATCCTGTACCCACAGAGATCACATCAGGGAACGCCGTCAGAACGTGGCTCAACTTCTAAAAGCCATGTCACTGTTTCGTGGCTTTCTCTGTATTCCATTGGTTTATGTGGTTTGCGGTCTTTTCAGTTAGCATGTAGCACCATACTTTGAACAAAGGGTGGAACTCTGATCCATTAGTTTTGGGCCCTGTGAGGGAATGGGTCTGCTTTCTTCCCTCTTATATCCCTACTGCCTAGCGGAAGCCTGGCACACAGTAGGAACTGAGTAAGTATTTGCCAAATGTGTTTATGAACTGACTCTTCCTAGTTGCTCACCGGACTTCATATTATAAATATTTCCTCTGTGCCATAGGTGGAGAGTTTTATCTTAACTGTCCGTTTCTGCTTGATTTTAAGTGTAATTTTAGTTGGTCCTGGGTGGACGAGGTAGGACATAGTTGAGCCTCAGGTGGGAACGAGAGAGCTGGGTTCTGTTCTCAGCTTGTCCCTTCTTCTCTGTGGGAGTTTTGTCCGTCATCATGTGGATGCTGAGTTTTACTCACTTGTGTATCCTCAGAAGTAGGGGTCACAAAGTATCGCCCAACACCTGTTTTTGTAAATCAAGTGGGGCTGGGTCACGGCCATGCCCACTTGTTTCCACGTTGTCCACAGCGGTGTTTGTGCCATAACACAGAGTCGACTAGTTGTGACAGGGTCTGTACGGCCGAGAAAGCCCAAGTTGTTTACTCTCTGGCCCTTTATAGAAAAAAGTTTGCTGACTCCTGCTCAGGAGCATCGAGCAGGTGCTTGGCACGTGGTAGATATCTGGCAGAGCATGTGTTCACTCAAGGCCTGAAAAATGGATAAATGCAGTGGTTTGTCCATCTGCAGGCAGGGTGTTCACTCCTGGGGGCTGTGGAGGAGATGAGGGTAAGGGCTCCGTCTCAGCAGTGAGGGCCAGGGGTCTCCCAGGGGTGTCATGGCTTAGTGTGATCTGACTGTCCGTTTAGTTACCAGGTATTTATTGAACCACGCAGTTGTTGAGCATCAGTGAGGTGACAGCAGCTCCGGAGCGCGTACTACTCGCTGACTGCTCTGTGCTGTGTCTGTGTCGTCTGCGGTATTCACAATTTGCCCGCACGGCTGTCACGTTCTTGCCCCTCAGAAGCTAGTGTGAGGCTCAGGCATTGCTTCATCTGCCCATTGTCATATCGGTAGAAAGTGGCAGAGCCAAGTCCCAAGCACGGGTCTGTCTGACGTCAGAGCCCGTGGTCTTGCTGCTGAGACCGTCCCCATACACTCCAGGGACACTTACCAAGTGGATGTCAAGAAGCCTGGTCCCTGATCTTAAGGGGTTTGTAGTCTAGACGGGAAGTCTGAATTGTCTCAAACCCTTCTTGGAAAAAGGTTTATCAGGAAGTCAGGAAGACTTCCTGGAGAAGATGAAGATGGCAACTCTCATAATAGTAACATGTCACGTTTGTTTCCCGTGTGACTGATACCGTTCAGAGCATGCTCCAGGCATTAATCTTTTAATCTGAAGAACCCTATGTGATGGGCACTGCAGGGTTGAATTGTATCTCCCCCAGAGATAGGTTTAAGTTCTACCCCGTGGTACCTGTGAAGGTGACTCTGGTTGGAAATAGGATGTGGGTGCCTGCTGGTGCATAGTGGGGCAAGGGCAGTGCAGGCGTCCCGGCCGTGCTGGCTCCAAGTTTCACGTGTGGCTCTGACTCCACCAGTGACATCGAGTCATTTCCATCCCAGTCATTGTGCTGACCCAACTTCGGGATGCTCCCATCTGAGAAGAGCCCATGGCACTGTCCTCTTCAGTCATAGACTGTGTTCCCCAGTGGGCAGGGGAAGGAGTGAAGTCACCCTGACTAGCTTCGTCTGGGAAGCTGGCCTCTTCCACAGGCCAGGGGGGCGCTGGCCTGCATTCATCCTGGGGAGGCACTGCCAGTGCTCCCCCCAAATCTCCCTTTCCAGCCCCTTTTCTTGGGGGAAGGCAGGTAGTTAAAGATCAGCCAGCCAAGTAGCTGCTGGTATTGTCAGAAAAACTAAGTCATCGGATCAGTTGTAGAAACTGAAGTCTCATTGGCCCAGAGAGTCAGAGGAAGACAAACCAGTGGAGCCCATGACGTGCTGGATAGTGTACTAAGACTTTTGTTACTGTTTTTGCTTGTTTTTATTTTGTTAAAAGTCACAGCAGCTCTTTGAGATGTTCATATATCTCTATTTTACAACTGGGACAAGAGGTTTGAGGTCTTAGGTGACTGAGCCAAAGACTCATAGAAAGCAGTCATGCTGGAATTTAAACCCAGGGTCTTTCTGACTCCAAGGCCTGCTCTTAACAGCTGCTTTCTGGAACAGGGGGTGCTGAGAGGGCAGTGCCAGGTGGGGCTGCCCAGTGGATGGTCTACGTGGATACTGTAGGAGAGGGATAGAAAAACAAGGGACCCTTTTTACTTATTTCACAGTTTGATTTAGTCTTGGTTCAGAAGCTAATCAAACTTCTGACCATCATGTCACATGCCTTCATTTTGTTGTTGTGATTTTTGTTCACACGCCTTCATTTTTTTTAATGTTTATTTATTTATTTTGAGAGAGAAATGGGGCATGCGTGAGCAAAGGAAGGGGCAGAGAGAGAGAGAGAGAGAGAGAGAGAGAGAGAGAGAAGATCCCAAGTAGGCTCCAAGCTGTCAGCTCAGAACCTGATGCGGGGCTCAAACCCATGGACTATGAGATCATGACCTGAGCCAAAAATGAGAGTCAGACACTTAACTGACCAAGGCACCCAGGTACTCCCGCCCCCCAACATCTTCATTTTAAGGTGAGCATGTATAGGCTACTTCCTGCCACTGGGCAATGCTACCCATTCTTTCCCAGCCGGGGTTCCTCTTCCTAAGCCACAGCGTCTTTAAGAAGTTCACGCTCACATAGTGGATACACATGGGCTATTTCATTAGCTGGTTAGGAAAGTGTACCCAGAGGCTGTTGTCATGACTTCACCAGTAAAGCAAACACATGAATGAATTTTCTGTTACATCCAGTTTTTGCTTTGGGTGTTGTCTAACTTGCCCCATTACCTCCCCCATGTGCCCCCACCCCCAGGCCCTATCGTCTCTGTTCCTACCTCTCTGCCCTTAGCGAGTCCTTACAGTGGAGGGTAGAGATATTGTAGCCTAGGTGGAGTGTGATTCACGCATGTGACATTTGCTCTACCAGGCTGTCGGTCTGGTGAGTTTATTTGGTGTGGGTCTTAGGGAGTTGTTATATGAATATCTTAGAGGAAGCAAAGGAGAATGATGAATGCTTGGGAAGCTCTTCCCTGACATTCTAATTCTTACTCACTAAGTGTTAAAGTGGCAGTATTTAGTCTGATGACTCAGTCTGTGCAGGGGAATTGGTTTCAGTGCTGTCACCATTGGGGCTCATGAATTGAACTACCACCAAGGTCTGAATTACCCAAGAGATGAGTTTATTTGGGCTCTGGAAAGGGAAGGCAGTCTTCAGCCCCACTCAGCTCACAACTTCTCTTTTCATGTCAAGTTCTGGCTGGTGACTTGTGTGATGGTGCCACCAGACTTGTCTTGGCTTATTGAAAGAAAATTTCATATTCAAATCAGATGCTGACTTAATATATGATGTATGGCTATTAAGCCAAAGAAATGAGTGAAAAGTTATCTTGTATGTTTTTTAAGTAGCACCGATACCCTCCCGTGGCGAGAGATGCCACTCAGAAGTGTTTGTAGCTTGCCTGGGAAGCAGAAAAAGTATTAAGAGACCTTGTCATTTGAACGGTGTCTTTTTGAGCATTAAACCTTCCTTTTTGTTATTTAAAGCCATTGGATGGCACAGAAACACATTCGCTTATTACCCGGGAGTTTTTTCTCTTTGCAGTAAAGATAAATCTGTATAGGTTTGATCTCTCTTGTGTTTGAAGGAAATTAAAATAAATTCATTATGATGAAACTCTTTTCAGATGGCTTGTCTGTCTTTGTTGTGATGGAAAGCCAGAATGAGTTTCCATTCTAGTGGTTTCGGAACACGATCCTGACATCATCAGTCCCAGGAGGTGGGTGGTGCACTGTCGCTCCTTGCCCACTGCCATGTGTACATAGCACCCCAGCCTTGGAGGCCTGCCGTTGAGGTTAGGTGGCAATGGGAAAGTGTTCTGGTCCCTGTTTGGCTTTCTCTGGTTCCTGTGGGAAAGCAGGGTGCACTGCACATGCAGAAGGTGGGGGGGGGGGTATGGGACGAGGCCCAGGAAACAGTCCCAGTCATGACTGTGGAGAACTGGGAGGTGGCTCAGGATACAGCAGCCATCTGGGTCTGAGTCTGAGTCTTTGGGTCTGAGTCTTTGGACACCTCAGTGTAACAGGTTGTCTTCCTGGTGCCGTTCCACACCTCTTCTGCTTCTCTCTTCCCAGCTCCTGACTTGCCTTGGGTCTCACAACCCAGCTCCCCAAGAGAGAACTGAGTTACTTAGATCACGGGGTGCCGGGTAGACTGTGGAGGACAGCCTTTGCCTTGGGCACTGAGCCCATCTGGCCACTTTGCTCGAGAGGGAGGCCATCGGCACATAGCTTTTGGTAGCATCTTCATGCCGTCTCTGGTGGGAGCCTTATCTCCTCTCAGGTGGGAACTCTGACCTCGTTTGCATGAGGAGCCTTTGGGTTCCCTCATGGTTCCAGCTCAGAAACTAGCCATCCATGCCTGAGACAAATCGTTGCTGTTTAGGTTAACCTTCTTTTTTGTTTTTTTTTTTTTTTTTAATGTTTATTTGTTTTTGAGAGAGAGAGAGAGAGAGAGGGAGACACAGAATCCGAAGCAGGCTGCAGGTTCTGAGCTGTCAGCACAGAGCCTGATGCGGGGCTTGAACTCATGAACCGTGAGGTCATGACCTGAGCTGAAGTCAGATGCTTAGCCCACTGAGCTACTCTGGCGCCCCATTCACTTGTGGTTTCGTTGGTCAGCCGGCTTATCCTCGTCTGTGCCTGTCCCACCTGTATTCCCAAAGCCACATCTTTGTCACCTCCGCCATACTTATTCTCTCCCTTCTTCCTCCAGCCACCAAGCCTTAGGAAACCCAAGCGTGTGCCCTGACTGTCCCTCAGGTAGCAGTTCCCATGCAGAGCACAGCTGAGACGTGGGAGGGGAGGAGGTGATTGTGTTGCGTTTCTTCTAGTTCCATTTCCGGATCCTCATCTAGTCTTACCTGATTTCTTTCAGACCCGTCTGATTTCTCTTTAGGACAGGGACTTATTTTCAGGACTGGTTTGATTAATTTGTTGACTAGAATCTGTCCATTGTAGAAAACATCAAGGAGTTTCCTGTCCACACGCCAGAGAGAGTCCTGAATGCTGCTGCAGCTGGTGGCCACGCAGAAGCAAAACAAGTAGCCTCCTCTCATGATTTATCTGTCAGCTCATTTAATTGCTTGTGTCTTGCCTTGTGCCAAAAACTCAATTTATTATTCCATAAGTAATACATGATCCTTGTAGAAAATTACAAAAAAAAAAAAAAAAGAGAAAGTAACAGGAACAAATTGTTCCTTGATACTTGGAGAGCAAGACATCACACATTACATTTTTTTCCCTGAAGTTAAATCAACTTGAGGCACAACTTGCCGAGATAGACAAGGGGCCTGGTGTGGGGCATTCCTCAAGGCCCCTCCCCTTGGGAAAGACCTGGGAGCTCCAGGAGGCTGTGGGGGGCCTGGCACTGAATGATCCCCTCTTGTGTGGACCCACATGGTTGGCCCCACACCGGCAGTCAAGTTTCCTGCTTGGAGGCCTCTGTGAGCTCATCCCTGCCCAGACCAACACCCTGTGCGAGGCCGTTCCAGGTTCAGTGCTCGAAGTGCATACTTTGATCTCCCCTTGGAGGTGGGCCAAGAGATAGAAAACACAGAAATAATACTTACTCTTCTGTGGAGCAGGGACAGCCCAGATCTTGAGAACCGTAAGCTGGCCATCTCCTTCATGTGTCAGAGAAGTCAGGCACCGGTTGGTGAGATGCTGTAGCAAATGAACAAAAACGTAGCAATCAACTTCTGAATACTCTTCCATTTTGATGTACACATGCACAAAGAGAAGGCGCAAGTTGATCCTGCTTCTGTTTGCCGTGCTTCAGGGCTGCTAACATTTTGTCGTTGACCTTCTAGTCTTCCTTCTTTGCATGTATACATAGAGGTGCCCTAGAAAGGCCGGGACGGGGACGGTGATCTGATGTATGGCAGTGTTTAAAGAAGAAGCAATGGTGGGAAAGGAAAATAAGGGCATGGAAGTTAAATGAATCTAGGAGTTATTTTCCCAGAAGGCTTATTCACTTCCCTCCAGTGCCTGAAGCTGATTTCCTTGAATAGGAGTTAGGAAGGGAAACCTGTTGGTATGGTGGCTCTAATTTCCTTTTGAAAATCCCACTTCCTCCCCACTCCCCCCCACCTCCCCCCCTCCCCCGCCCCCCCATATCCCAGGGGAGTTCTGCTGGCTGAGGACTTGGTAATTGCTGAAGTGCATTTCAAATCTGAGTGTGATTGTGGTCAAACCCGGTGACCCTCATTGCAACCCTTTGCTTCTTGCATCAAAACCAAGACAGCAGCGAAGCCTGCACTCTGGGCCTGTGATTCTTGCCTGGCCAGCTTCGCTTTTAATAAGCAAGGGACTGCAGGAGGGAGAGGCAGCGGCTGCCAGAGGAGGCAGTGGCTCACAGAGCCTGTGCCGCCATCTTCCAGGGACTGGGGATACCTGGGCCCAGGTAGCCTTCTGAGGCTGTAACTGGGTGGGTCCCCGGCATTTGTTCTAAGCTCTGCTTGTTCCCAGACTGGGAAATAATTAGAGGCGAGTGTGCCTGGAGTCGTGTGCTGTGTGTGAATGCCTGGTGGCTGCTGGTTTCCTTTTGTTATGTGTGCCCATTTCACTTGGTGTGCTTGGATCCTGAGATGGCCTGGCAACAGCTTGATTGTATTGAGTGCTTTTGAGTTTCTTGTCGTGCCTTCTGAAAAGGCCTGATGCTCCTGGGCGCAGAGGAAAGGAATATTCCTCTAAGCCCCTTTGAAGTGGCCAGTGGTGGGGGCTTTGTTCTCTGCAGACATGTCTTTGGAGACTCAAAGTGTGGATCTCCCCAGCGGGCAGGGCTGGGGGGTAGCTGGAGGTCACATATAACCTGTGCAGATCTGGAGCATGGGGGTCCCGCTCCCCCACTCCTCAGCTCACGAGTTTTGTTGTTGTGGCTGAATTTTTATTTGGGGTTTAAAAAAAGTCTTTATTTTAGTTTTTGTTTTATAAGATAGGCAGTTGCCTTCTTTCTTAAAGGAGTCTGGGTTCATTTTTACCTAAAGTGAGGATCCTGGATTAAATATTTTATGGAGATATTTTTGAATTTTTATTTTATATTTTTATTGAGGTACAATATGGAAAAGCACACAGATCTTACAGGTACAGCTTGATAATGTTTATCTCTAAATATTCCTCTGTAATCTTGCCTAATTAAGATATAAGAATCTCTGTAGCATCCCCAGACCCTCCCTTGTACCTTCCCAGCTACTGCTCCCTTAGCAAAGGTAACCATCTCTGTAACTTTTATCACCATTGTTTAGCTTTGCCCGTTTTTGAACTTGATATAAGATGAATTCAACCAGGGGCCCATGAGCGGCTCAGTTGGTTAAGTGGCCAGCTTTGACTCAGGTCATCATTTCATAGTTTGAGGGTTCGAGCCCCATGTCAGGCTCTGTGCTGACAGCTCAGAGCCTGGAGCCTGCTTCAGGTTCTGTGTCTCCCTCTCTCTCTGCCCCTCCCCAACTCACACTGTCTCTCTCTGTCTGTCTCTCTCAAAAGTCAATAAACATTAAAAAAATTGTTTTAAACAAATTCATTCACTTTATATTTTTCTGTCTTCTGACCTCATGTTGTGAGATCACCATGTTGTATCTAGAAGCAGTTTTTCAATGCTCTTTTGTTATATGAATACGTTACCATAATTCATCTGTTCCACTGTGGATGGATATTTGGGTCTGGCATTTTAATTTAATTTATGTATTTTTCTCATGTTTTATTTATTTTTGAGACAGAGCACAAGCATGGGAGGAGCAGAGAGAGAGGGGGCCAGAGGATCTGAAGCGGGCTCTGCACTGACAGCAGCGAGCCTGATGCAGGGCTCAAACTCATGAACTGCGAGAGCCAAAATCGTGTGCTCAACCGGCTGAGCCACACAGATGCCCTGGGTCCTGGCATTTTTAAAAGCTTGACACACAAGCCACCTTTGGATATGGGCCATCATTTATTCCATGATTTTTTTTTTTTAAAATGAGCAATGCCACTTTTTTTTTTTCCCAAATGAAATGTCTGGATTCTGTTCATAAGAAATAGATTGCATACAAACTGCTGCACCTTTGTGGGGGGCTGGTGGCCTTGAGCCTCTGGCCTTCTTGCCTTCCCTTCCCCCTGGGGTGGCCCTGGAGTTAGCCACTTTACCTTACAGGTCCATGACCTGGTGCTGGGGCATCTGCCTTTTTCCCCCTTGCCTGTGCATCTCTGGACAAGTTCCTTAACCTCAGTTTCCTTCTTTACAAAATGGAGATTACAGAAAGGAGTGCTGACGTCCTAGGGTTATTGGCAACAGTAAGGGTGTGCAAGGCTGGTGCCACACATCAGCAGGGCTACCCAGCACATGCTTCCTAAGTGGTGTGGGGGGGGGTGCTGCTGTGTGTCTGGGCGCTGTCAGTCCCGTGTCGCAGAGCCCTGGTACTGCCTGGGCAGCGTGGCGAAACGGCGCATTCATGCCATGGTGGGATCGCAGCCCTCCCTGGCTCTCCAGCCCTGGGAACGTGTGATCAGTCACGGTGTGTTGGTCCACAGCTGCAGTGTCTCGGAGGCTCTTTTCCCTGCTGGTATGTGAGCATTTTGGACATAGGCATGTCACTCCTCATTGAGCCTGGTAGAAGGCTGCCTCTCCCCTGGTTAGCAGAATTGTAGCCCCAAGAGCCCCGTTTTCTAGACCCACCTTTTACTGTGCACCTGAACTTGGTACGACTGTCAGGTTTGCTAAATGAAGACTGTGTGCGACTTCATCCTTGTGGCAGGATGTCTTTGTGGCGCAGTTCCAGAAAGGTGTTGGGATGGGAAGAATGGAGGGCCTTGCTGGCTTTTATCCTGCCTTGGCTTCCAGCCATATTGGACTTCTGGAACAAGGCCCAGCCCCAGGTCCAGGTGCAGCTGGAAGGATTCGATATAACTATTATTACTATTCATAATAACAATAGCTAACGTTTATTTAGTACATACAATCTGTATTAGATGTGCTATGTAATTGAATTTTCACATCAACCCAGTGAGGTAGGTACTGGTATTATATTTGTTTACACATGTTGATCTGCCCCCTGGGTACCTCCTCCTCCAGCTAGAATTAAGTTTGATGGGGGAGAGATTGGTTTTGTTTGTTTGTTTGGTTTCTTCTCTGTTATATCCCTAGAAGCTAGAATAGTACAGGCTTAAGAAGGATTTGTTAAATGAATGAATGTTTCTGTTACAGAAGAGAAAATTGAGGCTCAGAGTCATTAACTCAGCTACAGTCACGCTGCTGGTAAGAGGCAGAGTCAGGGGCACCTGGGTGGCTCAGTCGGTTAAGCGTCCGACTTCGGCTCAGGTCGTGATCTCGTGGTCTAGGAGCTTGAGACCCGCGTCGGGCTCTGTGCTGACAGCTCAGAGCCTGGAGCCTGCTTCCGATTCTGTGTCTCCCCCTCTCTCTGCCCCTCCCCTGCTCATTCACGCTCTCTTTCTCTCTCCCTCTCTCTCTCTCAAAAAAAAAAAAGAAAGTAAAAAAAAATTTAAAAACCAAAGAGGCAGAGTCGGGTTTGTTTGATGCTGAGTTCCTGCTGGTTACCATCCTCCTGTACAGGAGTTGGAGACCCTTCCCGAAAGGATAGAGGCTCCAGTTTGGGGTGGGATGGGATGGAGAGGTATTACCTGGGCTCAGTGTTTGTTTATACCCGTGCTGGTGAACCCAGCATGCTTCAGGAAGGACATGCCTAACCAGCCTCCCTGGTGACTCTCACTTGTGTGTGTATCCAGGCCTGGGCTATCCCTGCATGGCCTAGCAGGGCCTCAGCCTTGGCCCTTCACCCTAGCGCTGTAGGCGTTGGGCATACATCTCCGTCTGGGACCTTTTGCAGGGTTGCTGAAGGAGTGGGGGCACAGGAGATAAAACCCAAGCTTGTCTTATGGGGTCCGTCCTGTGCTTAGTTCAAAACAAAGCAGATCCCACCTGTGGGTTTTCACCGCCTTTCTTTTGAAGATCTGGGTATTCCCAGTGGCCGTCTCTGGGCTGGAAACTCTGTCGATTGTGTCAGTCTCATGGAAGCCTTCCAAACCATCTTGGTTCTTGGATGCACTTTTAGTCACAGTACAATTGGCAGCAAGTAATTACCATTATGCCATTATACCACAAATGATAGCTGCAAAGAGCTTCTGTCCCAAATAATTTCCATGTCTTTGAGGCAGCAACTCGACTCTGAGGTGAGATGCAGGCCGGTGAGTGGCTGATCACCTGCAGGTCCCTTTGCCGGCCGCTTTGACCTTCCCGGCTCTGTCTCCAGTTAAATATGCATTTTTTCCATTTCCTGTTTAACCACGGTACCTCCTCTGTTACTGTATTTTCTCTTGTTCTTAGCATTGTCATTTTCTGGTATTTTGGTTTGGAATCATTACCAAATTATAGCTAATCTCTGTATCACTAGCTCTCTCCTACCTTTCGGGGAATTCCTAACATAGGGTTGGACTTTTTTTTTTTTTTTTTTTTTACAGCTTTGAAACTCTCCTCTGATATCAGCTGGGTGCTATTTTTAAAAAAGTGCTTGTTTCTTCTTCTTAATTCTCAGCCAGGGGTCATTTTTAGCAGGTTGAAGTGAGGGTGCCTTGTCAGGATCTTACCTTTAACTGCGCATTTGCAGATGTCTCTTGCATTTTCCCTCAGCTTTCAGGCAGGGATTTGCTTCTAGTTGTGCGCTTGAAGCCACTGGTTCTTGGGGCAAGTGGTGGGCTACAGAAGGTGAGGCCTCATGGATTCAGGAGATGAGAGGCAGGAGAGCATAATAGCTGAGAGCTTGGCTGTGGGCCAACTGCCACGTGGGACCCTGCCCAAGTGTCATCATGTCTTTTGCTCATTCTTCAGACCTTCGTGGTCCAGTATGGGGACCACCAGCCACGTGTGGCTCCTAAGCACTTGAAATAAGGCTAGTCTGAACTGAGATCTGCTTAGAGTGTAAGATACACATCAGATTGAGGGAAAAAAATAGATCATGAATGTTTAAAAATATTGATGACAGGTAGATGTGATATTTTCGATACATTGGATTAAATAAAATATTAAAATGAATTTCACCTCTTTTTTACTTTTTCATGTATCTGCTGGAAAATGAAAGAGACATTCATGGCTCACATTTGGGTTTCCCATGACGTTTCTCTGGGACAGCGCCGATCCAGACTGAGGATCGTAATAGTCATTTCTTCATGAGTTGTTGTGAGGCTGGGCAAGTAGATGGAGGTGGTTAGTTTGGTGCTGGGCATGTGGTAAGCATTCACGGAACTGTAGGGACTGTCGCCGTCATCAGCCTCTCCTCGTCGCTGATGGAAATCTAAGCTAAGGGGAGAGGATTTGGAGTTGGAGACCTCTGGGTTTGATAGAGTTCCAGGTTAAACTCATCTCCTTCACCGTAAGCAGTTATGTATCAGTTAGGGTTCTGCGGTGTTCCTGAGGGTCCCTCTCCTCTTGACTTCCCATTTGGGTTTCTGATGGAAGGTTGTTTGTACAAGTCATGGTAAACCTCTTACCTAAAGGGATGACTGCTCACTGCAGCCCACTTTGCAGAATCCCCTGAGGCGCTTTTTTTTTTTTTCCCAGCTACTTTGTTGTATTGAAGCGAAAAATCCATTTTTTAATGAAACCTTTTCTATAATAGCTAACCTCTGTGGAGTGCTTCCCATATGCCTAGCTCTGTGCTAAGCGCTTTTCATACTGTTGACCTCTCCGCTCTGCAGTGAAGCCAGGATTTAGCATAAGAACAAACCCCAAGTTTCACAGCCCAGGAGAGAGCTGGGCCTTGAATCCAGGTCTGATTCTGGAGTTACGATGCTGTTTATTCTGCCTCATTAGCACTCAAAGCAAGTCTCTCCTGATCAGGAAACCCAGAGCGGCAGCAGACTGGGTATGGAGGGTGTCTGAGGAGTTGGAGAGGCTGTGTGTCTGAAGACACAGAAAGCCAGAAAATGGTTGAGAATCCTCTGGCCACAGCCGATTCTGGAGGGTGGCCAGCAACGTGCCGTGGCCTGGTAGTAGGATGAGCGGTGAGGGCCGTACAGCTCTGGTCCCCGGCTGTCCGTTCATCTCAGCGAAGAACATTTCACAGGGTTTTCCCACAGACCTGAAATCCATTCACAGCGAGGTTTTCTTTGCCAAGGCCCTGGAGAGGTAGCAGAAAATGCTGTCCCAGGCACTTGACAAATGCATTAACTTTGGCAGTGCAGCTTCAAGGAGGCATTTGATAGAATGTCTCCAAGGCCACAGCGTTTTTTTGGAGAAATTTCTTGACAGCTTAAAACTCTAATGACTGGGTGTGTCAGGAAAGGACCTTATCTTTTTCTTAGGCCTGATGTAAATTTGCTGGCGACTTTACCACGTTCGCTAAATGCCAGGAAAGATACATGTCACCGCGCTGGGTGTTTCTGTTGCCGCAGGACATTGAGAAGCACATTCTTTAATGAATGAGTGTCACTGATTGGAGCAGCTGCCTTTCAGGGAAGCCATTCCTCTTGAATAAAAGATTTCTATTTAGTATCCCGATTATTTCCTCTTTGACCCCCTCTCAGTCAAAATATGCAAGGCTCATTCCTCACCTCTTGACATCCAATGCCTGTTAGAACCTTATTAGCATTTGTTCTCATTGATGTTCATTGCATTTCCATCCGGCAGGGACTTGATTAAGAGGTGGAAAATCACCGGACTTGGTCCACGTGTGAGTGTCAGCTTTGGCGTGATGACCAGCTCAGCATTTAATCACATCTCGTGTGTTTTCAGTTTCCTTTCATACCCCTGGAGGGAAAAAGTTCAATTCCAAGTCATGCCCTGGCTTGGCAGAAGGAGGTGGGGGCTGGAGGGCGGGGGGGGGGCGGGGGGGGCAGAATCCGGAGTGCCGTAAAAGGCAGACTAGAGCCTGGATGACAGATTCTACCTGCCATTTGCACAAGGCGCCATCCCTATGTCATTTGCCACAAGAACAAGCAAGCGAGGGGCGACCCGCTGTCACAGGGCATTTGCATGAGCTAGGCTGTGTGCTAAGCAGGATACCCATTGGCTTCTCAGACCTTTGAGAAGTAATTAGGTTTAGATGAGGTCTTCGGGATGAGGCCCTCATGATGGGATTAGTGTCCTCTGAGGAGAAACTCCAGAGAGATTGCTGCCTCTCCCACTCTGTTGTGTGAAGACACCGTGAGAAGGTGGCCATCTACAAACTAGGAAGCAGGGCCTTCCCGGGAGAGTGAATCAGCTGGCACCTTATTCTTGGACTTCCAGCCTCTAGGACTGTGAGAAATCCATTCCCGTTGCTTAAGCCACGCAGTGTGTGTTATCTTGTTGTGGCTGCCCAAGCTGACCAAGGCAGTGGTCCTCGTTCCGTGTTACTCGTTTAAGGAGCCTATCCCAGCTTCCTAGCCAGTCAGCGCCCACAGGGCAATGTGGGGTAGGGGTCTGTGGCCTCATCTCCCTGGTTGCTCTCCATATCTGTAGGGATAGCACCTATTGGGAGTGTTGTGTATTTGTTGATCTCCCTGGGAGGATCGCTTCCGGGCCTGTCACAGAGCCTGTGTAGAAGAGCCATGGAATGGATACCAGCATTGTGAATGAAGAAAGGGGAGCAATGAAAGTGGTCACAGTGTGGGAGGGGAACCACCTCAGGAAAGAGGCGGCCAGCTGGGGTGGGGGGCGGCATGCAAGTTCCTTACCTTCTCCCTTCACTCATGACTTGTGTCCTAGTCCCCACAAACAGGGGTTCCCAGAGAAGTCGCTGCTGCAGCTGGCCTCCCCAGAGACACTCTCCCATTTGGAGGGCACTGGCCTGGCCATCTGGAACAGTCCCCAGGCGCTCAGCCAGCTTGTCAGCTTAGCTGACTGCACTGTGTCTGCCCACACCTCTGCTTTTACCTGCACACCGGGCTGGATGGAAAAGAAGGGGTTAACGCCTGCAAGTGCGAGTCCGTTGTACAGAGCAGCATCTAGGTCATTTCTCCAGCACAAAAGAAATGAAATACCGCTCGCCCGGCTGCCGCTTGCCGCATAAACCCCGTTGCTCTGTGCAGAACACCAGGCAGGCACCAGGCCATTTTAATAAGATACAGCAAGATTAATAAGGGAGCAGACCACATGCTTCTTTGGAACACGCTGTCCTGTGTGCCATTGTTGGGGGGGGGGGGGTTGCCCACGGGGAGAAGCAGAAGCAGGGACGGAGGGTTTTGGGGGGGGCAGAAAGATGGAGGCACCTAAGGCATCAGCCCCCAGCGAGGCCAGCCCAAGCAACTTACTGGGAGAAAGGGTCTCATACGGCAGGGGTCCTAAACCCGGGTCCAGCCTGGGTTTATAGTGGTGTGAGGCCACCCCGGAGCCATGTGGTGTGCTCTGGGCATCCACTTGAACACCGCTCCCTAGCCTGGCTGGCTTTGTTTGAGTTGCACAGGGCCTTTGCATATGTTGTTCTCCCCGTCTGCACCATGCTCTCTCATCTCTGCCCAGCTAGCGTCCACTCTTCCTTCTGGTCTCATTTCCTGGGGAAGCCTTCCCAGACCCCCAGGCTAGCTCACAGGTGCCACAGGGCCCCACGCTCCCCTCCTTTGTGGCACTCTCCACAGTTGTAACTTTAGCTTAAAGGGTAATGTAATCTCCCTCCCTCACCCCTGCTTTGGCCTGCCTGGTTTATTCTTCTGCGTCACTAGGTAGTACTTGAAAGAAACTGAGTGTGTCTGCCTGTGGATTAGGATGTTTGTGTTTGAAAGCAGTTGTCCCAGCCATAGCTCCATAGCATCTTCTGGTTCAAAGCCCATCATTAGCTGACCCCAATATTGTGACTATTAGGTACAGATGTTTGAGGGAGAATTTAGCCGGATTATTTCAAGCTACTGACTGTGTCTTCTAGGAAAAGGTATTCACTCCAGTTCAGGTAGTGTTTTGAGGAGAGGGTCATGAGGTCATGAAGCCCCCCCCTTTTTTTTTTAATGTTTATTTATTTGGGAAAGAGCGTGAATGCACACCCAAGCAGGGGAGGGGCAGAGAGAGAGCGAGAGAGAGAATCCCATGCAGACCCATGCTCAGCATGGAGCCTGCCACGGGGTGCAAACCCATGAACAATGAGTTCATGACCTCAGCCGAAATCAAGAGTTGGATGCTCAACCTACTGAGCCACCCAGGCTCCCTGAATCTGCCGTAAAAGATAGGAATAAATGATCAAACAAAACAAATGAGAGCACTGGAAGTAAAGAATCACTGCCATTTGACTCGTTTGTTAGAGTGCTTTTTCTCGCTGTCTCTCTGTCATCTCTGGCTCAGCAGTGTTAGCAGTCTAAGGTCTGGTGTTTAAAACTTGCAACCACAGTCGTTTGCTTATTCAGATCCTCATTTACTTGGTCTTTTTTTTTTTTTTTTTTTTTTAAAGTAGGTTTCATGCCCAGCTTGGGGCTTGAACTCATGACTCTGAGATTAAGAGTCACACGCCGGAGTGCCTGAGCCATCCAGGTGCCCCCTATTTGGTCCGATTTCTTGTTTTGCAGAGGCAGCCGGTCTGCATTTAGCTGGAGCATCTATCTCCCTTTTTTTCACCTTTTCTTAGATCTGTGCTCTTTCCCCTCTGGCTCTTCTGTGGACTTTGACCATGGAAGCTGTGATGGACTCCCCTGCTTCAGTTGCTTCTAATTTAATTCGTACTTAATCATTGATGTCTCTGCTTCACTCCACAACCTGCCCATTCAAAGAGCTGAAATGTTCTGACACTTGACAGAGGGTAAACGGCATTAACCCCTGCACGCTAAGGTGGGGCTGGAGGGGACTCTAGTCTTGACCTTCTAGGCCAGCTTGGTGCACATATTTAGGGTATGGGTGTTGGAATACAAAAGGTCCTGGTTCCCAGCTTGGCTCTGCCCCTTTTCGGTGGAGTGGCCACAGGCAAGTTTGTTAACATCTGTGTCTTTTTTCTTATCTGAAAAATGAAGATGATAGTGCTTATCTCACAGGATTGTCATGAGGATTAAAGATCTTAAATCTCTATAGCATTTAGCACAATACCTGGTAGTGAGTGTTCAGTAAATGGGAGCTATTTGTGGCATTATTATCTAGCTTATAGATTTTGATGGGACAGTTTCAAGTTTTCTATTTTGAAAACATAATTGTCCTATTACCCATGTGACATCCTGTATTTGAGTAGGATTGAAAGAAAGATGCTGTCTTGTCCTTGGAGCTCTTGGAGAGTATTTTTAGAGATTTTTGTTTGCCTGCCTCCTGGACTTCTATGCAAAGAGCTCTCCTGGGGACCCGCCCTTGTCTTTGCCTCCCATGGCGTTGGTTGGCATTCTGTGCCACACTCAGAGCCTTTGCTCTTCCCTCTGGGGCATTTTATGAGGATTCCCTTTTTACAAGTGTTGCCAGAAGTTTTGGGACTGTACTTTTGTATGTCGTGCTTGTAAGTGGTAATACGGAATATTTAATAAGGTCAACCGTATTGCATGTTTGAAAACTGTATATGTTGAGTTAGGAAAACAGCTTTGATTGCATGAGTAATATTTAAAGTGCTTGCTAAAAATACAGTAACTTTTCTGTCATTAGTAGAGAACCTTCTGAGCTCTGGAGAGATTTTGAAAGCAAGATCCAGTGGCTCTTGCCCATCTTGGTGAAAGTTTCCGTTCAACAGATGATTCATATTATGAGGGTTGAATGATTAACATGAATTATGGGAGAATTATTCTAGGACTTGAATGGCTGAGTTGTGAATGGATTAGGAGGCAGATTGCTCAGCACTTGGTGTTTTTAAAGGAAGATTTTAGCTTACTATGTAAGACCCTCAAAAAGAAGGTTTCCCCTAATATTCCTTTTTAAGGAGATGTCTCAGAGTCCCTTGAAGAGGGAAAATTTGCATTCAGGGAAGGGGGGTTACGCATTTCTGAATAGATTCTAGAATTCCTCCTACACTTGCTTCGGTAGGTAAGGTTTGAGGAGGTCAGAGTGCCACCTTGAGGGTGAGTCTTTGAACCCAGGCTTTATGCAGAGGGCTGGGAGGAAACCACAGTGACTTCTGGTTGGCCAGAGACTTCTGTGTTCCTGAAGGAAAAGGCTGAGGCTCTCCCAAACTTGCTTACCAGCCACAGCACTGCTCCCTGGAGAGTCTTAGCAGAGACCCCTGGGCTGAGAACCACTCCCAGAGGAGAGGGACGCATGAGCGGCAGAGTGGCCTATAAGCCTGGATAAGTGTATTCATCCAAAGCATGACCTGAGGCCCTACTGTGTGCCGGGGCCGCTGCTGGGTTCTGAGACATTAAGTGGATCCTCACCTGATTCCTGCCGTTGAGTAGCTCACATTCTTTTGGGGGGGGAGCAGATGGTGGCATGACAGTGGTCATGCAGCAAGCTCAAACAGGCAGTTTGCCTGCCTTTAAGCCACCTCATCCCAACAGAACCTGTTGGAGGGGGAACTAGTATTAGTCTCATTTTACAGAGGTGGAGATGTAAGGCCACACAGACGGTGGTAAGCGATGGAGCCACGCTTTGAACCCAGCTTTGCATAACTCCCACTCCAAGCCTTGGCTGCCAAATCCTGCCTGATCCTATATGTATAAAAGTGATGGGTATAGTCCCAACGGTACAGGCCCCAGGCAGGGAGGATCCATATTTTGCCCTTCTGATGCATCATCCCTGACTGAGAGGGCGAATTTGCCCCATTGTCTGTCGGTCACATATCGCCAGGGCTGTGAGACTTTTTTGTAAAAGCTCCTTATGTACTGGAGCCCTGCGCATATCTGCCCCTCACCCAGTGCTTTATAGAAAACAGTCCACTTTTCCCAGCTTTATGTGGATTCTTTCATCAGGTCGCTTGAGTAGCAGTGGCAGAAAAGCCAAAGTGGCAGCAGCATCTAGAAATGACATGGACAAGGTTCATTATGGAAATTGCAGGGTAGGGTTCTGCTATAACCTGAAAAGAGTAGTGGATGATTTGTAATCTTAGTTTTCCAGAACTTAGCATGGGTGGTAAATTGTGTGCGCATGCGTGATTAGTGGCTTGTGGTAAACTCAAGGAAGTTGAGTTTGGGCTTCCTGAAATGTCTGGAGAATGTGTAGGGGTGAAGGTTTGTTCCTTTGTTAGCCCCTCCCTCCCTCCCTCCCTCCCTTCCTTCCTCTCTTCCTTCCTCCCTTCTTCCCTCCCTTCCTTCCTCCCTCCCTTCCTTCCTCTCTTCCTTCCTCCCTCCCTCCCTTCCTTCCTCTCTTCCTTCCTCCCTTCTTCCCTCCCTTCCTTCCTCCCTCCCTTCCTTCCTCTCTTCCTTCCTCCCTCCCTCCCTTCCTTCCTCCCTCCCTCCCTCCCTCCCTCCCTTCCTTCCTCTCTTCCTTCCTCCCTTCTTCCCTCCCTTCCTTCCTCCCTCCCTTCCTTCCTCTCTTCCTTCCTCCCTCCCTCCCTTCCTTCCTCTCTTCCTTCCTCCCTTCTTCCCTCCCTTCCTTCCTCCCTCCCTTCCTTCCTCTCTTCCTTCCTCCCTCCCTCCCTCCCTTCCTCCCTCCCTCCCTCCCTCCCTCCCTCCCTTCCTTCCTTCCTTCCTTCCTTCCTTCCTTCCTTCCTTCCTTCCTTCCTCTCTTCCTCCCTCCCTCCCTTCCTCCCTTCCTTCCTCCCTCCCTTCCTCCCTTCCTTCCTCCCTCCCTTCCTCCCTCCCTTCCTTCCTTCCTCTCTTCCTTCCTCTCTTCCTTCCTCCCTCTCTCCCTCCCTCCCTCCCTTCCTTCCTTCCTTCATCAGATACAGTTGAACATCTGTGTGTCGAGCACTATGAGAAGTACTTGGGTTTAGTAGTGTAAAAGACACAGTTACTGTCTTTCCTGAAACCCACTCTCCTGGTTGGGAAAGAAGCCATAAACCAGTCTCTTCCACCTTACCACTGAATTGCACTTGCTACGAGGGAAAGATCCAGGGTCACCTTAAAGGAGACAGTGATGAGGGTGGAGGGTTAAGCTAGGCTCTTGCTGAGGGTGGTGGCCAAGGGGATCTTCCTGAGCAAATGACAACTGACCTGAGAGCCACAGGCTGAGTAGGTGTTAGCCAGGTAAAGAGAAGGGGTGAGAACATTCCAGGGAAGGGGGAACAGCAGGTTCTTGGAACAGACCGGAAGCTACTGTGGCTGGTGTATAGTGGGCAACGGGGAAGTGGGGCGTGCTGAGCTTGGTGAGGGGGGAAGGGACAAGGCAGTGCTTTGGGCATTGGGTGAAGGTGAGGTGGAGGGTCATTGAACTCATATCTGTCCCTTGGACCTGAATTTGTCCCCTAACAGCTATGTGAGCTTGGACGGATGACACAACCTCTCTGATCTGTGGCTCCCTTTTTTTTTTTTTTTTATAATGTTTATCTGTTTTTGAGAGACAGAGAGACTGAGCACAAGCAGGAGAGGGGCAGAGAGAGAGGCAGACAGAATCCAAAGCCAGCTCCAGACTCCGAGCTGTCCGCACAGAGCCAGACGTGGGGCTTGATGTCACAAACTCCAAGACCATGACGTGAGCCAAAGTTGGATGCTTAGCCGACTGAGCCATCCAGGTGTCCCTGTGGCTCCCTCTTTTAAATGTGAGTGAAAACATTCACCTCTCAGGATTGCCCTAAGCATAAAATGACATCATTTGCCTTTTCAGCCCTGTGGTCCCTGGGACACTGCAGGTGCAAAAAATATCACTATTCCTGCCCCCACCCCCTGGCCTCTAGCATTACAGCTGATGAAGGAGCCACAGGTGGGCAAATGGTGGTTCTGCCTCAGGGAAGACCTCTTGAAAATCTTCATGTTTAACCCTTATCCTTTTCCAATTAGGCAGCCCCCAGAAAGGCCTGTGGGTGGAGGGTGGGGGGCAGGTTGGCACTCCTCTCCTGTTTATTGGAGGTTAATAAGGTCAGAGTTTATTCTGGGGTCAGAAGCAATGAACAGAAGCTGTGCCCTACCCTCTGTGTTCACGTTAACTGCCATTCACACCTGCCTCCAGCGGCGGGAAAGGGCCTCCTTGGCTCACAGGGAGGGTGGGTTTGTGCCTCTCGCTCTTGAAGAGAGCTGTCCGTGCTTCCGGTGCTAGACTTCTTTATTTAAAGGGAAGTTGTTCACAAGATAAGTTTTCTGCTGACTTAAGTTTTTTTCAGAAAGTCTCCCTTTTAATTTTTCTTTCTGCCCTTGATTTTGTGTGCCTGGTACTGCGGATATGATGATGGACAAAATAGTTGCAGCCTCTGCCCCCCATCTTGTCTCCTAACAGCCCCAAGACGGAGGAGATTCCGAACTTAGGTTTCCAGGGGAGCGAGCTGAGGCTTAGGTCACACAGAGCGAGGATTGCCATCCAGGTCCATCTGGAGGGAAAGGTGATAGACTCTTACCCATGAAGCTGAACTATCACCCAGTACATCTGGTGGGGGTTCCTCAGGCTGTGTCTTGTCTGTCAGCTTCTTCTATGCTCACCACTCAGAGACGTGTAAACCAGTAATTAAAAGCCCACGTTAGCTCACTTTCTAGCAGTGTCCTTGTGTAGAGGGTAAAACCCTTTTGTAGAGGAATTAGGTTAACTCGTATGTCTGTGCTGTGGATTGTAGTGTTTTTGACACCTCTTGAATTCTGCTGGGACGTACTTGTATTGAGGATGGGGTGTTGGGTGGGTACCTCTGGAGCAGATGCCCATCTTCACTTACAAACTTTGGAAGGCAGGACCTGTGTCTTACTTATTCCTGGGTCCCCATGCTCAGCAGGATGCTGGCACAAGAGTGTTAAAGAGTGGGCTCTTTAGAGTCAGCTGGACATGGGGGTGAGTCAAATCATGCCACTTTTTGATAGCATAGCCTGGGCTAGTGACGTAGTCTCTCTGAGCCTCAGTTTCCCCATCTGAGGGTTATAGGAAGTAGAGACTTCACATTGCCTGTTTTATTACGTCAATTCTTGGCAACGTATAGTGCTCGGGCCAAATGTGGTCTGCTGTTTCGTATGTAGAGTTTTATTTGAACACAGCAGTATTTATTTATTTATTTTTTTTTGAGAGAGAAAGAGAGTGAGGTGGGGAGAGGGGCAGAGGGAGAGAGGGAATCTTAAGCAGGCTCTACACTCAGTGCCGGCTCCGATGCGGGGCTTGATTCCAAGACTCTGGGATTATGACCTGAGCCAAAATCAAGAGTCGGATGCTTGACAGACTGAGCCACCCAGGTGCCCCTAGCAGTGTCTATTCTTGTGCGTTGTCTGTAGCTACTCTTGCATTGCAGCTGCCGAGTTGAGTATGGTCACCGAGACAACGTGGCCTGTACCCTTTACAGTTCAGTCTTCCCAGCCCATGTCAGACCCTTAGCCATTGGTAGCTGCCATTGTTACACTTGGTGTCATTACCTATAGTGTGAGCCCTTCTCCTTCTTAAAGAAGTACCTGTAGAGCAATGACCTTCTTCGGTACTTACAGCTTTGGTTGAAACTTGAGTTCCTCGATGAACATCTTTGGGATTCCCTTAGTTTTGCTCTTCACGGCTCTTAAGATTGGGTCATATTTTTTTCCTAGCCTTTTTCTCCTGGTCTGATGCTTCCTCAGAGTTTTTGGTCTGTCGCTAAAGGGGACACTTCCTTGACCTGTACCTGTGCACAGCCCTTCTTTCTAGATGGTTGAGGTCAGAACAACACCTCATGGGAATGTCCACTGTGAAAGTATCTGAGCGAGAGTGGAGATTGCGTGTGGGATCCTTTGTGCTCCTGGGAAAGCTGGAGAGATGTGAGCTCCTAACCTCTGGGTACATGAATCTATCTGTCTTGCCTTTGCCACCCTATGTCTCTGCCCTGCTTTTTTTTTTTTTTTTTTTAATGTTTTATTTATTTTTGAGAGAGAGAAAGAGAGTGTGTGTGTGTGTGTGAGCAGGGTGCGGTAGAGAGAAGGGGACAGAGGATTTGAAGCACGCCCTTTGCTGAAGAAGTGAGCCCATGTGCGGCTCAAACTCACAAACAGTGAGATGATGACCTGAGCCGAAGTAGGACGCTCAACCAACTGAGCCACCTGGGTGCCCCTCTGCTCTGCTTTTAGAGGAGAAAATCTCCTAAAACAGAGGTGCTTTGTTAAATTCTTAGTAATTTCCTTTTTAAAAACGTAATCTTATTTTGGATCATAAATGTACTACATGCAATTTATGGAAACATGGGGCATGAAAACTGCAACAATCAACCCTAATCGTACCACCCAGAGATAACCGTTATTAGCATTTTTAGCATATTTCCTTCCAGATTCCTAATCATGTGTAAATGTTTACATAATTGAAATCACATTGTTTATATAATTTTATTTCCTGCATTTTTACTTATTATGTCAGAACCGTTTCCTGCAGCGGTGAACGTTCTTCAAAACCGTGATTTTCACCTCTGCACCTATGCGTGCATCCACTCACCCATCCATCCATGCACGTGTGCAGCTACCCACCTCACACGTATGTCCCTAGTGCCTGTTAGATCCCAAACCATGTGCTAGCGATGCTTAGATCCCAAACCATGTGCTAGGGTGCCAGGGATGCAGTGGTGAGCATAAATCGACCCTCCCCTGCCCTTTACAGGGATCGTGGTCTAACAGGAGAGAGAGAGAGATGAATCATTATGACATTGTCTTCCTTTAGACTGCAGCAACAAACTCCAGCAGACTGGGTGGTTTAAACAACAGATGTTTATTTGTCACCATTGTGGATGCTGGAAGTCTGAGATCAGGGTGCCAGCATGGTTGGATCCTGGTGAGGATTGTCTTCCTGGCCTACATATGGTTGCCTTTTCCCTGTGTCTTCACATGGTGGAGTGAAGGAGGTCTGATATTTCCTCCTCTTTCTCCTCTTCTTCTTCTTTTTCTTTTTTTTTAGAGGGAGAGCACATGAGCAGGGGAGAGGGGCAAAAGGAGAGAGAGACAGAGAGAGAATCTCAAACAGGCTCCACATTCAGCATGGAGCTCGACTCAGGGCTCGCTCCCATAACCCTGGGATCATGACGTGAGCTGAGATCAAGTGTGTGACACTTAACCAACGAGCCACCCGAGCACCCCCGTTCCTCTTCTTAGTGCTTATCTCATCCTGGACCTTCCGCCCTCATGGCTGCATCTAAACCTGTTTATCTCCCAGAGGTACCATCTCCTAACACCATCACATTGAAGGGTAGGGCTTCCATGTACGAAGTTTGAGGGAACACACTGAATCCCTAACAAACATCATACGATAATGCTTTACTGTGGGGGAAGGGATGGGTAGGAACATATGAAGAAGGGTCCCATCCCTGAAATGGTGTGGAATGGCTTTCCTGAGGAATCTAATCCCCGTCTCTGTGGTCATCTTTTTGGAGAAGCTTGAGGAACCCCGACCACAAGTTTCTCAAACCTGTAGGTGTGAACCTATGTAGACAGTCTTCTGAGAAATGTGCACTTGGATGGGATGTAAGGAAAGGAAATTAGCAGTCACCATGTGTGGCGTAACTACAAATCTTGCTGTACGGTGTTTTTGTCAAGACTCTTGCTAACATGGGGCACTTTGGAATTAAAGGGAGGTCCTGCAGAGATGAAAGCTGTCGGACTCATTTGGAAATGTTGAACCTCTTCCTGAAATAGGCTGCAGTGTTCCACGTGGAATCCGTTCCCTGGACGTAAGGACACATCCTAGGATGGGTGGTGTTTGGAGATGCTCTTGCTTTTTGAAGGTTCAGCAGCACTGCTGGGAAGTCATGGCTCCACTCTGCTTGCTGGTGACTTTGAAAGATGATCAAGACCCAGGTGGGTCCAGGTGGCCCTTGGATCACTATCGGAAAGGCTGCCTGCCTTATAAGAGGTCATGTGACGCATTGTCAGCAATGGCAGAACTCAGACCCAGGCCTGTTCCAGAGTTCTGAGCACACAAACGCCCACCTTCTTCTGCCTTTTGTCTCGCTTGTCGTGTGCCTGTGTTTGATTTTACATGTTTCCTGGAGGGTTGGTGGGAGAGGTGAGTGTTGTGACAAACTGATGGCAGTTGGAGTCTTGCACATTTATGTCTGGCAGCCGAGCTGAGCCCGAGACGGGGCGTGTGCAACAGGGGAAGGGTGACCCTGATTGCTGGTTTTCTGAAATCGTCTCTGAGTGATTCAAATGGAAGTGGCCCTCTTTGTTCCTTGGACGTTCAGGGACAGCCTGTGAGTAGTTACTAGCTTGAGTGTCCCCACGAGGGTCTCGCAGGTTGTTGCAGGGTGACTTTGTGGGTCACAGGCGCCTCCCAGTTGGGGGGCAGGGCAGCCACGTAGATGTGTGCGTGATGTCGGGAGAGCTTGGTGCTGCATTATGTCCATCATAGAGTAAAAAAAATACAATTCAGGAACTGTATCTGTCTATTTCTTTTTGGCTTTTTATCTCAGTTGGGCAAGCGTATAAAAATGCTGACTATATTTGCTCCTTAGTGTGGAATGCAGTGTTTTATTAAAAAAAAAAAATGAGTTTCCATTAATGAAGGCCTGCAGGAAGTAACAAAATTTGCATTTCCTCACCTTCATCTGTGCAAAGTAGGAGTTACCACTACCCTGTAGGGTTTGCTCTCAGATGACGTTAGCGAGAACATGTCCTTGACCTATTGCCTGGTACACAGTAGGTACTCAATAAATGGAAGCGATAATTTCTGTCGATGTAATACCTAATTTTGATCCCAAATTCTGTATATTAACTCTAAATATAAGTTCACAATTCTGTATGTTAACACTCTTAATTGGTCTCGTATGCTCTGGGTCACCTGTCATGGTCTTTAATCAGAGATGGAGGTATCTGTGAAGACGCCCACCTGTATGTTATTCTCTGTCTGGGGGGCAGCTTTTGTCCTGATGATGAAATGTCAGAAAAGTATCTTACAATTCACTGAGAGTATTATCCAAATGTAAATTTCCAGTTCACCCCCTAGTTTGCTTTCTAAGGTACAGTAATATTACTGGAAAGTAACCCAGGGTTTTATTCTTAGAGGGTCCTACACCCCAGTTAGAGGGAGAATTTGTGTTTCCTAAGGATGGGACACTTAAAAGATCGCTTCTAATATAGGTCTTACACCACTGGCCCTTGAGTGGGCTTGCTTTATTTGGGCTTCTTTTGAGGCTAACTGGCTGTGATAGACAATTTTTAGCCTTCATCCCAGAAACGATGCTTTAAAGATGCTGCCTTCCGTTCTCCCATACTGTAGGCTTTGTGATGAGCTCATACTTCCAGTACCATCTGAAAGTGCCTATTAAATTGGAATTCAGGATATCTGGATTCTTGATTTGATCATGTAAGTCTTGAAATTTTGTCCAGGAGGCACAGAAAAACCCTTCACAGTTTTGAGTGTTTAATCTGTTTGAACACGGTCTCAGAAAGGGTTTAGCCAAAGAATAGCAAACCCTTATATACACGGTTTATTAAAAAACCAACAGAAAATTTCTCTTAAATACACAACCACCTGGAGCACTGAAGTTTTGGAGGAGACAACGGAAGACCTGCTGGACAGATTCCATTTCTTACCGCGGCTGGTAGAAAGTTAGGACTGCCTGGGGAGGTACTATTGGCAGTGAAGGCCGTCTCTCCACCCACCCACCTACCCGTCTACCTCCCTGTGTATCTGTCTGTCTACTTTGTTAGGTGAAAGTGAACAGTGCTAAGTAAACGTGTTGTATAGATGAAGGGCAGAAGAGCGATGCCCTAGGTCCCTTCTGTCACTTGTGCAGTGATGCTGGCTGTACTTGACCTGAACACATCTCCTCATCCCGTCACGCCGGGTAGGCATGAAGGAACGTAAAGAGATATTTGCCTCAGGAGCATGACTGGTCTTCCTCAGTCATTGCCCTGTGATGTCTCTCATGGACACAAAGCCCCTTCGCCCTGCCCTCTCCCACTGGACAGCTTCATTTGGTTACTTGTTGGTCTCTGACTTGTGCATAGAAAACCCTTGAGGATTTGCAGTGACTGGTCCAGTCGTCAGGAAGGAAACAGGGCTCCGGAGGCCTTAACAGAAGGCCAAGTTTCTCTTCCTTGTTTTCCCTCATTTGCATCTCAGGATGAGGTGAATCTGGCCATGATTTCTTGGTTCCCAGGAAGAACTGTGCAAACAGAATGGCACCTTGGCGTCCTCATGGTTTACTCTGCTGGAGGGTGACTTAGTAACAGAGGACGAGGACAGGGGATGAAAAGGGTTCTCAGTATTCTCTTACGAAAGAATGAAAGAATTCCCATTTCCTTCCAACTTCACAAAGATTCTGGGAGAATCGTGAGTCATAGATGAGGCGGACTAGCCCGTAGCTAGCACCCCCTTAGGGTTGCTCCTGCCCTTTCACGCATTTATGTATGCTAATCCATTTGCCATTCTCTCAGGTGCGCATGCAGTTGTGTGACCGGAGCCTTTGCATATGTGGGTCCCTCTTCTGAGAATGCAGTTTCTCCCCGTGTGCCTGGCAAATTCCTACTCTTCCCACAAGACCCAGCTCAGGCATCTCTTTGTGCAACCTTCATTGGCTCTCTTCCTCCACAAGCAGAACGGATCACAGACACTTTTCCATCCCCACTGACCTTGAACACAGAGTCGTCACGCACAATTCTCATCTCCTCAGACTGTGCCTAGAACAAAGTGGGCATCAGGGCTAATTTGTTTTGTAGAGGTTTGTTTGCATGAGGACCTCCCCTGTGGTCTGTGAACTCCCTCATAGCAGAGAGTGTGTTCTCGTCATGTCTGTGTCCGCAGCAAATAGTGCAGTACCTCGATATAGCAATAGATGTTCGATTATGATGCCTCGAAAGGATGGATTCAGCCCAGTGGCCTAAAGAAAGATGTGTGTGCTTGTCACATGCCAAACTGGATGGATAGGTTGCAGTATAAGCTCTTATTCCCTTTTTAGGGGGGGCACTCCCATCAGGAAGATTGAGCTGCGGGTGAGCGGAAATCGGTTCTTTGTATCAATTTGAGAAGAGAGCCCGGTGTTTGCTAATTACTAGGTCAGCGTAGATGATGTTTGCCTTTGTGTTGTTGGGGGATAAAACGGACTCCTGTGATACATGTGCCCTGTAGCTGTGGTGAAAGTGCAGCACAGCGCAGGACCCTGGGGCGGGAGAGGGACTGGGCTGAGTGCCCCCCCCCCAACCCCGTCCCTGCCCCTGAGTGCCCCCCCCAAATCCCGTCCCTGCCCCCGGGCTGGAAACCACACAGCTCAGCTCGCCAGCAGTTTTAGCAGGAGGGCAATGGAATCCATCTGCTCAGGTTCTTGGCGAATAAAACAGCAGCGACAACAACGAAGCCAGCGCTCCTTGCTTTCTGACATGATGCTGGGCAAATGCCCGCTTCTCTTTTAAATGTCCCCCCAAGTTCCCCAAACGTCCAGATGGCAATTTGTGGGTGAATAATTTATAACAAGATATCTTATGCATTATGCAGTGCAGATTTAAATTATAAATTTACCTCGGCTGGCAGTTTACCTTAGTTAATAGGTGGACTGTGTGGTGGTAGATGTGAAAAGCTAAATTGGGGCTGAGTTAGTATTACTGAGATGGGAATGGGGTGGGTGGCCTTGTCCGTGTGCGCCGATGAGGTAGAGCAGGTGGGAGGAGGCCCCAGACCTTGGGGTGCTTTGACTTGGGTGAGCTGAGGCCACGCCAGCGCAGGCTCCCTAGATGTGGTCTCGGCAGTGCGCAGCTTCCCTCCCACAGGGGAGGGGGGACAGAGTCACAGTGGAAGAACTGTCCCTGGGCTTGCCGCTCTCCCAGGAGGAAAACACGCTGGCAGGATGCGTTCTAGGTGGACGAGGTCCCGGAGCCCGGCCTGTGGTCCTTTCGGCCTGTTGTGTTCCAGACCCTCCATGAGGGAGGTGTACGGAACCCCACCTGAGGGTGGGGTGTGGCCTGAGCCAAGGGAAGGAGAGGGGACATGGGGACAGGGGATGCCTCCAGAGAGGGAGTGTGGAGGGTGCTGGGGGCACAGTCCTAAGCACTAAAAGGTACCCTGAACAGACCAGACCTTTAAAGCAAACTGGAGGGTGAAAGAGGTGTGGTGGGAACACAGGTGATTCCAGCCCATCTCCCGGATGGTCACCACGGACGTTCCCTTTGTCCAGCCACAACCGAGCCCTTGTCCTGAACTGCTTTATTGACGTCCTGTGATGCTTTTTAGGATGACCCTGGACCGTTCTCACATTTTACAGAGGTGGGGGTGAGGACGAGGGTGTAGAGAGTGAGTCGTTTACTCAAAGTGATGCAGTTAGTAAGTGGCAGAGCTGAGATTTGAAAGCGGATCATTGGGTATGCCTTGGTGGCTCAGTCACTTAGGAGACTGACTCTTGATTTTGGCTCAGGTTGTGAGCTTGCAGCTGTGGGATTGAGCCCCGCGTTGGGCTCTGTGCTGAGCACGGGGCTTGCTTGGGATTCTCTCTCTTTGCCCCTCCCCACACTTGTGCTCTCTTTCTCTAGAAATAAATAAGCATTTAAAATAAAAAGAAAGAAAACAAACATCATTCACTTAACAAAATATCCACTAAGGGCCTCCTAGGGGCCAAATCCTGTCCTGCATGCTGGGGTACAGTGGGGACCAGGCAGACAGGACTCTCTTCTCAGGAAGGATAACTTCTGGTGGTAGAGACACAAAATAGAGCTGTCAACAGACGAAGTACCTGATATCTGCAGTTGCTACCGAGGCCTTTGCCCTAAATATTATGCTATATTGATTGATCAGACAGTATGTTCGGCAAGTACTGATTGAAAACCTGTAGTCTATAAAACTCTGCACCGTGAGAGGCATGCGTGGACGCCAGTAAGAGTTAGCCCTCCTTCCAGGGAGCTTAGAGTTGGGGGTGGCGGGGGGGAAGCAGAGCACGGAGTTAGGTGGCACAAGCGAGGCCCACCTCCTGGTGGCCCTTGGGGAGCAGGGTGGGGAGCACTGGTTCGGGCAGGGCCTTGGATGGGCGGGAGTCCAGGCTGGGACTGTGGGTGCTTTGGGCCGGAGTGGAGGGTGTAGGGACAGAAGTGTAGGACCAGATAGGTGGAGGCCAGGACCCCGGGGGTCTGTCATGATGAGTGGAGAGGCAGCCCCTGGGTTTCCTGCAGCACCTCGGCCTCAGGGTGGGGATGCCCTGGGGAGAGGAGGACATGCTGGAGTCAGGGGATCCGATTCGAGAGGTCTTAGAAGTCCGAACTTGGACGAAGATGTACAAAGGCAAAGAAAAGGGTTGATGCAGGAGCTTCTTGGAGGTGGCGTCCTTGAGGCTTTTTGAACAGCGCAGGTGATTTGGGGGATCCTCAGAACGGCCCCTAAGGGCACCTTTAATAGGTGCTAAGTCAGGCTGGTGATAGGGGCAGGCAGGGAGGATGTGGTGTTCAGCCTTGCCACGTGCTACTGGAGAGACCAGCAGGCATCTGTGGAGAGAGGCTGGGGCCTTACCACCCGGAGAAGGTGGGCCTCCTGGGGACAGAGCATTGGGACAGAGAGCTGAGGAGGGGACTCCTCTGCTGGTCTCTGCTGGGCTTGCTGTCTGGGAAGGAGTTTTAGGTCATGAACTTGTGCTTGCTGAGTGTGCTGTGTTCTGGGCACCTTTGATTTGTACATTTCTCCTGCCTCTATTGGTCGGGTCATAAAGTACTTCCCGGGAAGGACCTGGCAGTAGTTACAGAATTCTAATGGACTGAATAATTGGTGTCTGTTAAAGGGGCCGCCTTATCTGATCAGAGACATTTGTTACTCATGTGTAAAGGGAACCTAACCGCTGAGGTGTTTCGTGGCAGATGTGAGGCCAGTGGAAGGCCTGGTGATCAGGTTGCCTTCTGGTTTACTAGGGAGAAGCCAGTGGGTTCAGTCCACATCCTGTGTCCCTTTTGGGAAAGCCGTTCTGTCTTTTTTTCTGTTTGTCCTCTGTCAGCCTTGTCTTCTCTGCCTTGAGCAGAACTGCGGTGGTGCGTGATAAATCCAGAACTGCAGAGACGTTGGCTCTGAAATCAGCTAGAAAACGGCTTTGTAGGTTTTTCACAAATACAGAAAATAATCGTTGTGTGTGGATGTGAAGAAAGAGAATATGGAGACGCGTCACTGTAATGCCCACCCCCTCTAACCCACATGTGAAAAATCACCCACTCTCCTTTCCTCTGTCTTTGTTTTGAACTAGAGAAGTTGTTTCACTAGCCTTTTCAGGAACTGAGAAGTTGGTGTTGGCTGTAGCCTATCGGTGTGGCTCAGCCTGTGACTAGGCTGCTGTTTCTGGGGGATTTCTCTCTTGAACGTCTCCCCCATCCCATCCCTTCCTGCCCCTTGCTTCTTGCTGAGCTTTTGTGTGCGATGTACTGGTCCCTCTCCTAGCTCTGTGCACACAGAGTCTGGTCCTTCCGGGGGCTTTCCCTTAGTGGAAGCCACAGTCAGAGATGTAAAAAGATGTATTACAACTTGATGAAAAATTTAGAAAATTCTTTACATCTCGTGTGTCCAAGGCTGGAGCGTATGTTGTAGTCATAATACTGTAAGTACCTTGAGGTGAGAAACCACACCTCCATCTGTTTTTCTCCCCCATGATATTTGACTATATTAGAGGCTCATCAGATATTTAACGAGTGTCGCGGAGATCTCTTTTTAGATGGAGTTTAGTTCTGTGCCTTGTAGAAAAAAAATCTAGTCTATTAAAATATTTACTGGAATAATAATAGCAATAATAGTAGTTGGCCATTCAGTGGGGGGCGGGGGTCTTCGGTGCATCAGCTCTTATTCCAGATATTTCTCCAACCTTTTCTCAAACCTTGTCAACAACGTGGCAAGCTGGGTTTTACTCAGGAGGAGGAGAGAAGGCTCAGAGAAGTCAGGAGACTTGCTTCAGGTCACACAGCCAGTAAGTTCTTCTGATACTAGAGCCTCAGCCCATCATGTCTGTCTAGGTGGCCTTGCTGCAAATTGGTCTTCAGCTCTTCTCAGAGCCTCAAACAGGCTTCTTACTCAGGTTCTCAGCTGTGCCTTCATAAGTAAGGCTGTTGAGGCTGAATTAGGTTTGATGTTTCTCCACGGCTATTGCATAATTTTGGTTTAGGGGGTGCCCTACTTATATCAGGGTTGTGTGGCTCTTCTGATCCACATGATGAAATTATGTGTTCAAAGGTGCTCCTTTAATGGGTATGTGAAGGGGGCTGACGTTTGGTATGTTGGGGAGATGTCTTATTTCTGTAAGATCGTGGCAGTGTATGTGAACTTCCTGCTGTCCGATGTGGTCAGCACTTGAAACTGTCTCTCTGTTCACACCACAGCATGTCACGCCTTTTTGCAAGAGGGTGGTGGCAGTGAGGCAGAACTGGGGGGCGCAGAGGGCAAGGTGCAGAAGTTTCTTCGTCTCAAGGATGGAGGATGTGATAGTTCTCAAGCTGGATTCTGGCCCAGGTGGACAAGGGCATCGTGGTTTTAAAGAGGGCCACTGGGATCAAACACAATAACACCGTGCCCGTGACCATGAGAATACGTCTTGTAGAGGATGCTGTCCAAAAAGCAGCCTGATGGAGCAACCTCAGAGTGAGAAGGATGTGTCGTGTTTGTGTTTGATCATTGAGGAGACTGAGAGGCTGAGCACCTTCTGCCCCTCTACCCATGAGTGACAGTGTCAGTGATTGGACGTAGCTCTTTCTGTGTGGCCCGTCTGCTCTGCTGGGAGGTGGGAATCTATCCCAGATTTCCTCCCTTCCCTGGCCATCCTGTTATGTCCCAGCATCCATGCCTCCAGTACTCTCATTTTCATCTGGGTGCTTCTGACTCTTGGGTCATCTCAAGTGCTTTGGTCTTTGATGGATCAGGGTTGTGTTTCTACCTGTTTTCCTGGGACAGATGTAGCTACTTGCTGACCCTGCTGCTGAGTCCTGGGTGGAAATTTTGACCACCTGCACTTAACTGGATCCTGATGAAATTGTCCATTCTGACCTAGGATGAAATAAACTCTTCATATGGAAGTCCTAGAGAGTTGCATATTGGTAAAAGAAGTTCATGTCCCAGCTACGTGGCCTGACAACTGATCACACTTAATGCTTTTAGTGCAGGGGTACTCTCACATCCACTTGGATGACAAGTTTTATATATTTTTATTCCTGATTGTTAAAAATATTTGACATTTAACACTGTAAAATAGGGTCAACTATATTTAAACATACAGTATGCAACTGAGTTGTTTAACATTTTAAGCCAATATGTTTAAGTAACATGGATGCTATGAATAACCATTGTGCCTAAATGACTTAAATGTCTTACCTCCAGTGCCCTCAGTAGCATTTCTCTTTCTTGGTAAAACCTGTTTCGGTGCACCTGGGTGGCTCAGTTGGTTGGGGGTCTGACTATTCAGATCATGATCTCGTGGTTTGTGGGTTCGAGCCCCACATTGAGCTCACTGCTGTCAGCACAGGGCCCGCTTCGGATCCTCTGTCCCCCTCTCCCAACCCACCCCTTTCAAAGATAAACATTTAAAAAAATCTGTTTCTTTTCCAGGAGTCTATACCATCCTCTTGTTAACTTGGCATTGCAGATTTTCCTTAAGGGTCTGTCTAGCTAGCTAGCTAGGTCTTAACCACTTTTAGAGCTTTTTCATTTTTGAATATGATCAGACTTAGTCTCTTTATGCCCGACCTATCCTTGACGTAAGATAATGCTGGTTTATAAAAATAGCTGCCAACATGCCTCTGGGGAGAGGGAAATGGATGTATATATTGCTTTTCATAACAAGCCTTGTAGAACTGATTAAGTCATTGCTACCGTATAATGGATGATTAGCACTTGCCAGACTCTGGGCTGAAGAGTTTTACTTGGATTATTTAGTTGAATTTTTTTTTTTCTTATTGTGGTAAGAACACTTTCTTTCCTACATTTGATGACATTTTTTCCTGCTTTTCATGCGAGACGTCCCACATTGTCATTCTTGCAGCCGAATGTTGCTTCTGCTGAGACCGGAAGTATTAACAGCCTTGGACCAGAGAGAGCCTGCCCCTCCACTCTGCCCGACACCACATGCCGGAGAGGCCTGAGTGGACACCCTGCCTGACAGTTGCAGCTGAGTCCAGCCACCTCCCCCTCCCTGGCCCCCAGGCACCAGACACATGAAGGAAGCAGCATTGGGACCCCTCTAGACCATTCCTCCCCTGGATGAATATCACCAAGTCATTGTGGTTGATGCCACCTGGTGCAGAAATGTCACTTAGCCAAGCCCCGCCGATAATCCCAAGCCACAGAGCTGTGAGAAATGACAAATGGCAGGTGTTTTTAAGCCGCTAAGTTTTGGGTAGTTTGTTGTGGAGTGATAACTGGGATCCCTTAATGGGAGCAGTGACCCGTCCCTTCTGACTGTTGGCCTAGGCTCAGCAATGTTGCCCTTCTGGGTCTTCTTTGGCCTCTGCGAGCCCCTCTTTGCTCATCGGTCTCTGCAGCACTCATGTTCTGAGGTTCTCTTCTTAGCACCCCTTCTCTACGAAGCACTAGGACTTCTCTCGGGGCACTCTCATTCGTATCTGTGGCTTCCGCCATTTTCACCTAGGTCTTCACCTATTCCCCTTTTAGCAGATAAATATGTTACAGACGTATAAACGTGCGTCTCTCAACTCTGTGTCTCTTGTGCAAATTTGTCTGGCGATCTCAGGACCCACGCATGCGCAGCTAGTTCACCCTTAACATGGCGACGACTGGCCTTGACGTCTTCCCGTGCTTCGCTGTTAGAGGATGCGTCCTGTCCCTCACAAAAGATGTGTTGAATTCCTAGCCCCTCCTACCGAAGAATGGAACCTGATTTGCAAAGAGGGTCTTCCTAGAGGTAATCAAGGTAAAATGAGATCATTAGAGTGGGGCCCTAATCTGAGGTGACTGGTGTCCTTATGAAAGAGTAAATTTGGCCAGAGAAATAGACGTGCCCAGAGGAAGCACTGTTTGAAGCCACACAGAGAGAACACCACGTGAAAATGAAGGTGGGGATTGGGGAGATTCCTCTCCAAGCCAAGGAATGCCAGAATTACTGGCAAACCGCAGGAGGCTAGGAGAGAGGCCTGGAACACATTTTCCCTTGCAGTTCTGGGAAGGAACAAACACCGCCAGTCCTTCATCTTGGACTTGTAGTTCTGTAAGTGTGAGGCAGGACGTTTCCGTTGTTGCAGCTGCCCAGTCTGTGGTTGTGTGTTGCAGCATCCCTGGGACACACAAACGTACTCTCCTACGCCGTGCTCCCTACCAACTTGTTCCTCCTGCTGGAGTCTTGGTCTCCGTGAATGGCTCCCCCATCTCTCCACTTGCCCAAGCCAGAAACCTGAATTCTTGGCCCCCCAGACTGGGCCGGTATGAAACCAGCCCTCAGTACTATTGACTACTTAAATAGATGCCCTCAAATATTGCAGGTCTTGTGGCGAGGGTAGAGATTACCCCGAGGATGTGCAGAACTGGAATTAAAAAGAGCTACAAACCCTGAACATCTTTTATCTGTGTCCCATCCCTCTGTACTGAGGGTTTCCTGAGAAAAACTATTGATGTCTTCTTTCAGCCAAGGGGCAGGCCTGTATTGAGAGCCACATGTATGTAAATAAGATCTCAGCAGCATGCCTTCCTTTCTGTTCTTCAGAGAAATATCGATTTTGACTTGGGAGAGTTACCTAAAAGTTCTCTTTTCACCGGTTTCTTCTTCATTGTGTACAATTCGAATCAGTGTGTCGAGTTACACAATGTGATCTTTGTAAGGAACCGTGCAAGTCGGACCCAGCTCTTTGGAAGGCTGAGGACGAGGAGGGCCGTTTTAGAGCTGTATTGATTTGTAGCTGGTGATTGAGGTTGTTGCAAATGTTTGCCTCCATTTTTGCCCGTTCTGTGTTATTGAAATCACTGGTCTGCAGAATGAAGAGTCAGGCTTCCAAAGAGATGTTGTGCTCCTTTTCTCATGATGGTGATTTCAACAAGTCCCCTGCGTTCCATCCTTTCAGAGCATCCAGATTACCCTTGGCAACAGAGGACTGATATAATTGTTGCCGTTTCATTTTATATTGAAATGACTTCAACGCATTTCCTATACTTGGCCTATGCAAATTGTTTCTTTCTTTCTTTTTTTCTTCCTGGTAAAGAAATTATAGTTGTGTGTGGAAGCCCTAAGCAGGGCACAAAGACATCAAAGTCGGCCATAATCATAAAAAGCACATGCACATCTTTCACATTAATAATTCACAGTTCAGCCCAGGCGCTATGGCCCCCTGTCTGAGATTGCAGCAGTAGCAATTTGTTTAGCTTTGGTAAAGGGCACAAAAATCACCCAAGTTCAGATGTTCTATTTTGGTCTTGCACTTGCTCTGTGGATTGAATTTAGGCAAATAGCCGGCTTTATAAGTGGATACTTACATATTCGTCAGGAAGGTCTCATCTGCAGGGGACAGTGTTAATTTTGTGGACCTTGTCAGTGTCCCTATCTCCTGAGGCCTCAATATAAGTAGTACGTGAACCCCAAATCCTTCCGTGTCAACCTTCATCCTCACCGTCCTCATTTATTTATCCCGTAGACATTTATCGAATGCCTACATGTGCTAGGTTTGTGCTTAGTGCTGGGGAAGCACGGCCCTGGCCCATCGTGACCCCATCGTGGTCCACAGCCCCGCAGACATGAGCATCAGTTGGGAGCTGGTTCGTAAGACAGCATCATAGGCCCCACTCCGCACTCACTGAGACAGTTTTAACACGATCACCAGGTGATGCCTCTTCCTGTGAAGAAATACCCGTGCAACTTGGTTATAATAGGGTGTGAAAATGCTCACCTGTAGGTCACTCCGAGAGGACAGAGCAGGTCATGCCCGTGCTAGAATGGGAGGGGCTCAGGGGAAGGAAGGGGTGGTTTCAGCTGAAATCAGAAGGATAAAGAAGCACATTACAAAGCCGGCACAGACGGCGAGGGGTGTGTGTGTGTCTGCTCTCTCAGGTCTCAGGTAACTGTGTGCCTATTAACACCTGAGGGAAGGGATTACAGCCCACCAGAAGAAGGATGGTCTTTATGGCTGGAGCTCAACAGGAGGTAGAGAGAAGATCAGTCATGAACTGAAGGAGGGCGCTAGGGACCCCCCCCCCCCCCCCCCCCCGCCAGTAAGGACTTTGACCTTTCCCCAGAGAGTTGCAAGGAACCACTGAGGCATTTAAGTAGGACTGGATTTAAAAACATGTTGGATTGTAGCAAAATCACTTTCACTACAGCGTGGGGGATGGATTGGTACAGGGCAGAGCCGAGCACTACGTAGGCAAAAGATGCTGTGCTTGGACTGAGTTAAGACAGTACAATGGGCCTGAGGAGATGCGTTTGAGACAGGTTGGGAGGCAGAACTGGAAGGACCTGAATGTGGGGAGGAAAGAGTCCAGGGAACAGCCAGGGGGAGGTCTGGGTACCTCTTCTGACTCTCACCTCCTGTAGACTGTCCGTCCCAGTAGGCACATGCTGCACGGGGATGGGGCATTTCTCCTTTTCCCTCTTTCCCCGATCATCAGCATTTTGACCACCAGGCCATGCTTTGCACAGTTTTGTTTTCAGTACAGTGCCCAGCACAGAGCCCGGCATTCAATGCTCTCTGGAGACCTCTTGTTGAGTGGAGACCCAGTGTTTACGAGAACTTGGCCTTCTTCAGTCGCAGAAGGTGTTTCTCGGAAGAGAACTGGCTGCAGAAGCTGTGTTTCCCTGTTTATTTTTCTTTCGCATTAGCGAACGATAACTCCTGTCTGTATGGCACTTTACAGTGCGGGCGGCATGTTCATAATGTCTCATCTGCATTCCTCCCGACAGTCCTCCGTGCAGCATTAGAAAAGGTGGTGCGTTCACAGCTCAGTGTTAATCAAGGGCTGATTATCTCCGTCTTTCTCTCCTCCCTGCTCTGACTTGCTGCCTTTTGACTTGGGAGTTGAAGCTGGAAGCAGGTGGGGGTCAAACAATGCAGAGTAGAGTCAAATAAATTCTGTCCATTTGAATTAGCCATTCAGGAGGAGGACTGTGGAGGGAGAGGCTGAACGAGGAGGGGTAAGGGTTTCTGCAGGCTCTGTGGCTCAGGCTGTCGGGTAACTGGATCCCAGGGCAGGAGGGGACCGCAGGGAAATGCAAGCTCCCAGCCTCCCTGGGCTTCTCGCTCTTTGGAGGGGTGGGGGGCGTTGTTTTGCTATCCTCCTGAGAGAGGAAGCCAAAAAGAATTTGATGGAAGAAGGGAAATCCAGGCCTTATTAAAATTGCCCCTTGCCTGTCTGAATGAAGAAAGGGACAGACTTGAGTTTGCATCCTGGCTCTGCCACTCTCTAGCCCCAGGGCCTTGGGCAGCTCCTTACCCCCTCCAAGTCTGTTTCTAAAAAAGTGATAAAATGGCAGGTTTGTGAGAACCAGATGAGGCAGAGATAAATGCTAACAAGCAAGATGCCCCCAGTGTCTGGTGAAGTGCTTGCAACAAATACTGATACATTCCTATTTATCCAGGAGCCCCCTCACCCTTGTTAGAGCTGATGCTTCCCTAAGACAAGGAATGGCATGATGCTCTAAGTTGTTTTCATATTGAGTGCAAGGGTTCTTAACTTTTGAAAAAGTTTATTTATTTATTTTGAGAGAGAGCATGCATAAGTGGGTAGAGGGGCAGAGAGAGAGAGAGAGAGAGAGAGAGAGAGAGAGAGAGAGATATGGAGGGAGAGGAGAGAATCCCAAGCAGGCCCTGTGCTCTGTGTGGAGCCTGGCACAAGGCTTGATCCGATGACGCAGTGAGATCACACTCTGAAGTGATATCAAGAGTCCAGATGCTTAATGGACAGAGCCACCCAGGTGCCCCAAGGGTTCTCAACTTTAATGTGCGAAAGAATCATCCTGGACGTTGTTAAAATACACATTCCCATATCCAGCCCTCAGAGGAGCTGACTGATCTAGAATGGTGCCCATTTGGTTCTCATAGGGACCACATTGTGGAAAAGTTTGGAATGGAACCAGAGCTGAAGAACTACCTAGCCTAGTGTTTGCTCAAGTAGATTCTCAGCTCTGCTTGAGACTTACTGCAAACAATTCTCCAGGGCGAGGGTCTGTGTTTCTACCAAACCCCAGGTGATTCTCTGGACAAAGCAAGTTTGGATAACTCTGGGCTCTGGGATCTAGGTAGTGTCTACTGCTGTGGGAAATTTAGTGCAAGAGGTTCAGGCAGCTGGGGATGTGCTTTAGGGGCAGACATGTACAACCCTTAAATGGGAAGAGCTCATCAGGGCAAGAGCTCTCTTCCCTGAAGTGCTGACATCTGGGACTGCGGGTGGGCAAGGCCTGGCAAATAACAAACTCTAGAAACTAGCTCTCTGTCGTTGTTGGTTCAAATGAGGCTCTGGGATTAGTTGCCTTTAGTCCTTACAGCTCTGAAGTCACTTGGTTCTAAAAGATTGAGTATAAGTTAAATTAGGCAGAGGTGAGTATTTGTTAGCAGGGTGTCCCCAGTGTATGGTATTTACATTCCTTTAAACTGTTACACTATATTATGTGGATTTATTCAGTTTCTGTATTCAGTCCGTATTGCTACTTAACTGTGGGTTTAGGTTTTTGTGGGCAAATGCAGCATACGCGGTCACGCAAAGTTCTGCCTCAGAACTTCCTAGGAGGTGTTTGTTACCCAAGCTAACGGCAGTGCTACCCGGTGGCAGCTTCTGGAATTGCATGGCTGCGGTTTGCAGAAAATCTCAAAACCAGCTGGGTGGGCTAGAGGTCTTTGTGTGAAATACATACAAACATACATACATACGTACATACGTAAAGCAAACTCCCACTCCAGCTGAAACAGAGTCTCTGGGGGTTGGGATACAGAAACTTGCATTTACAGTCGATCCTTCACGTAAACCTTATGCCCGCTGTCATTCGAAAATACTTGCTCTACATCAGGGTGTCTTAACCTTGGCGCCATAGAATTTTTGGACTGTGTGGGGAACATACTTTGTGTGGGGAGCTCTCCTGTGCAGAGTGGGGGGTTGAGCAGCATCTCTGGCCTCTACCCACCAAACGTCATCAGCACCTCCCCTTCCCATTTGTGACAGTGAGACTTGTCTCCAGATATTGCCAGTGTCCCCTGGTGGGCAAAATTGCTTCCACTTAAGCACCACTGGTCTCAAGTGTGTCGTGAACGCCCAGCCCATTTCAGTGACAGCGTGTATCACAGGGTCACTAAAAGCTAAGACGTGTCAACTGTCATTACAGGAGGTTACTAATGCACGTGTGAAATGATTTCCGACTTGTAGTAGCATAAACATCTGGCCTTCTGACCTTTGTTTTGATTTTTAAAAAGTCATGGAGGACTGTTGTGAGGGATGCATGGGCATTAATGACTCCCACGCTTGGGCTGGGGCATCTGATCACCCACACGGAGGCCACCCGTGTACCGTCCTCAGGTTCACGTGTCCGCTTCACGCGGCTGGTTCCTGGGAGCCTCGGAGGACGGAATGGGGGAAATAATTCTTTGAAATAATTATATTCTGTTATCTTGTCCAGTCATGTAACGGGGCTGTTTATTGTGTGAAATCTAATTCTGTATAGCAAACACATACTCCGTAGACATCACCAAGAAGACTGGGTACGGGGAAGAGAATGCATTGGGCGTCCATGTAGAGCAGTTCGGCTAAATGAATGTTGCTGAGTTTGTTCTGTGAGGTAGAGCTGAGGTAATCTCTGGTGTGCACCTGTGACGCCTAGAGGTGAACACTTGGACTTAACACCTCCAGGGAGAATGAGTTAACTGGGAGAGCACCTCACTCCTCTTGATCGCACCGGTAGCTGAGCCTTCTGGTCTTTTCCTACTGGGACAGAGGGTCTCGTTCTGCCAGACACCAGGGAAACCTGTCACAGGATGAATGCTTGAGTAACGCAAAAGGCATTGACTTTACTGTTCTCTACAAACGCAAGGTTGGGGAGCTGCCTGGGTGCCTCGGTTGGTTAAGCGTCCGACTCTTGGTTTGGGCTCAGGTCATGATCTTGTGGTCATGGCATCAAAACCCATGTCAGGCTTCACTTGGAGCCTGCTTGGGATTCCCTTTCTCCCTCTCTGTTCCTCCCCTGCATGTGCATGCATGCACCCTCTCTCTCTCTCTTTCAAAATAAGTATAAACTTAAAAAGAAAAAACAAAAACAGAAGGTTGGGGTGGGATTGACCTTAAAGAGGGTCTGTGTGAGTCTTACTGTGTCACCCACCAGGGCTGAGAGCCTGGGGTCTCCCAGGTGTCTGTGATGGGTGGTTTGAGTAGATGCAGGTGAGTGCATTGGGAGCCCCAAAGTATTTCTGTAAGGCTCTACCCCCAGTCCTCTGACGGACCCCACAGAAGCCCCTGCCCTTTGGACTTCATTTCTTCCACGGTGGAAATGGAGTGCTGAGCTTAAACTTCTGTTGTGGGCTGGCCTGGATAAGAAGGTCCTCAGCAGTGGGTGGGCAGGAGGAGGAAATGCCGTGTAATTTCTGATCTCCTTCTGCTCGCTTTTCTCAACTCATCCTCTCCTCCTGAAGGTCTGTGGATACAGCCAGTCTCTGCATCAGCCTGAGCACCGAAGTTTAACCTGCATGACTGCCCTCCCACCCCTCCCCTTGGTGGCTGTGCTCTTACAGTAGCTTCCTCTGATCTTGTGGGGGTGGGGCAGCTTCATGATGGACTTGGACTTAACCAAAGACCTTTCTGTTCAGAGATACTTATCCACCACCTCTGAGATGCCTAAAAGTCTGTTTCAGGGGTGCAGTTCTTTTGGTTGCATAATCCGGCATCAGATCGGTCGTCCAGTGCTAGTCATTACATTTAGGTGTGAATTAATTTCATCTCCTTTCTAGAGCTGAGATTTTGCTGGGAAAGGAGAATATAGATATCATGCTCCCAAGAGGACCAGGTAAGAACTAAGAGTGGAACACAAACCCAGGAGGAATGAAAAGGGCATATAACTTGGAGGCTAGAGCTGATAAAAGAAACTTCTACGGTCCAGTGTTGCCAAGGGGCAAGGTTTTCTGATGGCTTCCTCAGCCATAGGTCCTTGCCTGTGAATAGCCAAGCAGCTGTGATTCCATCCTGCTCTTTCTGGTCTGAAATTAGCAGGTTTCTTCATTGTGAATAATCTGCGAGGATTCGCATTTATTTCCAGGTGCCTGCCATCTCTGTTCTGCCCTTTTGCCAGCCAGTCTTTGCTGTAAACCCACTCTATCTGATCCTGATGGGGTGGGAAGGAGGTCATGAAAATCCCTCTTGAGATTACAATTATTGCAACCCTCAGTGGACACAATAGAGATTGGCTGGGCCACTCAATGAATTTTTTACTTACACTTTTAATTTATTCATGGTGGTCAACTTTATAGGGCAAGTTGAAAGAAGTGCCCAAGACAAGAAAATTCTTAGTGACATAAGGAATACGATGGCTTTTGGAGTCTCAATTTTATTTCCTTCTGTGGAAAGAACTTCTTGTTCTGAGAGAAACGTAGGAGTAAATACAGGCATATCGGGGACATGGGATACCAGGTGAGGGGGGGATACGGTAATGCTGGATGTTCCTGCGATGCTAGAACTTTCTCGGCTACCATCCTCGATGGCAGTGTTTCTGCAGTGAGTGCTTTGAGTCAAACGCTGGTCCCTCAGACTCTTCTATGGAAAAAGAGTTGACCACATACATTTTTACAAACTTGTGCTTACCTCTGAGGATGGGGGGAGCCCTGTGTGCCCATGCACTGCAGCCCTGGCTTCCCCGGGGGTGCCTCGCTGAGCACGTTTGCAAGATGAAGGATGGGAGAAAGCCTGTTTTAAAACTGGGCCTCCAGTTTTTAGAAACAGTCCTTCTCAACTAATTTGGCCACAAAAGCTTTTTGTTTTCTTCCCTAGACACCTTATTAGAAGGAACAAGTTTTTAGAATTGTTGCTCCGTGAAATGATTTTCTCCCAGGATTAGTGTTACCACATCATTGTGAAAATGAAGTGTTGGCAAACCTGTTTTGAGCCCCTGGCAGGGGATGCAGGGGCCCCTGAGAAGCTGGCTCCACTCCCAGCGGGAGGGCCGGGCCTGGCAATTCACGGGCTGGGATCGGAGGGTCTGTCACAGTGCTTGGCCGACAGGAGCTCGTGGCTCGATGGAAGCCTGTGGAACAGATGAATAAAAGAAGGCTTAGTTTAAAAATTTAATAGTCCCATAAAGCTCTTGTGGTTTACAGAAATGTCCTCTGTGCTAGTAGATGCATCCTCAAAACCCAGAGAGTGCTACGTTTCATTTTTCTTTGTTTGTGATGACTTTTTCCCCAGCCTGAGATATGATGATCATATCCCTCAGGCCTAAGCCGTCTTCCTTGGCAGCCTCCTAATTTCCTTTGTATGGTGATACACCTGTTCGATCGCTGGGGCATCTTGACACTTATGAAGAGTAAAGGCTCCGGGAACAGGTTTGTTGATTCTGAGCAGACCTTAAAACACAGCTACATTTATAACATGGCTGCAAGGCACCCCACGCAAACACACACTTTAGGAGAAGATAGGCCTTGCTTCTTATCTCTCAGACCTTGCCTCCTGGAGCATAAAGTTTCTGCCAACTTGGTGCAGAACGTAACACTTGAAGTCGTCCCCCTCAAGGACACCGCAGCCTGCATGTCCCGGCGGGTGCCTGAGTAGAGACGGTTCAGGGGGCATCACAAGTACGGTCGTGCGCACTGACTGTCAGTCATGGGGCGCCAGAGGGCCAGCCTTGTGCGTATGAAGAGGGGTGAGCAGGGCAAAGGCTCTGTTGGCAGACCTGGACACAAGCCCCAAATCCTGCGGTTATTAGCACTGGGACCTTAGGAAGTCGCTCAGCTGCTCTGGCCTCAGTCTTACACTTGAACTAAGTTAAGAGCTCCTACCCACCCAGCAAGTAAGTTCCTCATCCTTCCATCCTCACAACAAACCTTGTAAGAGCATAGTATTATTAGCCTTAGTTTCCAGGTGCCACACCCGAGCTTCAGAGAGGTAGGAAATTGCAGAGTCAGGAATGCGGTGCTAGTCTGCTTCCAGAGTGTGGCACTAACCACTCTCCTGCATTGCCTCTTGGTAAGGACCCTTCTGGGGGTGGCTGTCGGCAGCAGCCAGGAGGGGTCATCAAGAGTTCAGGTAGCCGTCTTGTCCGAATAATGACCTATTGCAAATGTGTGGTGGAGGAGAGCATTATCATCCTAGTGTTCCCAAGTTCCTTTGTCTTGTGACAACCCAGGATCAGGATCTCCTTCAGTGAAGACAGCTGGAGATCTCGAGTCCCTTAACTGGCCACCTTCTCCTACCTGTGTTTTAACCCAGTGTTTTTGTTTTGTTTTGTTTTGTTTCCTTTAAAGTAGTGGGTAGAGTTTACGAGGACCTCCCACACTGTGTGCTGCAGAGAATGTGATCCTTGTCAATGTCATAGTACCTCCCCCCTGGAAGAATGGGACACATAGGAGGTCAGAAGGTGCCTTGGGCAGGGGCAGTCTGCACATCAAACCCAGTCTGGACCCCGCGGGCAGACCTCAGGTGTGCAGATTAGAGTGTCGTTTTTAGGTTAGGAGCACACATCCCAGGGCTTGTGGATTTGCCATTGGTCAGGTCTGGCTGCTTCTTTAGGGCATCCATCCCATAGTCCAAAGTGAATCTGAGCTCACCAAGCATCATCTGGGCAACCTCTGTTCACTCCCCACCATAACCAGCTCCAAACGCTCTTACTCAGTGTAGTGGTAAGGACTGTGCTAGTGTCATGAAGCACAGCTCTGATTTCAGATTGATTATAGGAAAAAAAAAAAAAAAAGAACTTGAAGACTAAATCAAGAATTCAAGCGATAGTTCTGGCTTCAGATTTACCTTGATGTAGGCACTTGTAGAGGTAATTGGGGCCTGGGTTCCTACTCTCCATCTTTGAGCCGTGTTCTCCTCTATGCGCTGGGTCTGTTCTCAGGCAGGTGGTATCCTCCATGGCGGGGGTGGGGAGGGTGGTAGTGCTGGGCGCAGCAGCTCTGGGCTTATAACCTCACACTTTTACTTTTAGTAGAAAATGTCTTCCATCCGTCCTGGCAAATACCTCATTGCATATCATGGGCTCCAATTGCACCATTTTTCCATCCACGAACTGGTCACCATGGCCAGGAAAATGTAGTGCATTGATGGGCTTAGGTTTCGGTCACATGCTCCATCCTGGGGCAGGGTGGAGTGTCACCCAAAGCTAAGAACTAAATGTGGAGAACTCCTTTCCCAAGGGAACCCATACAAAGGGAGATGGATGCTGGTGGCCATGATGTAAACACTGTTGACTTCCTGTCCTGCCAGATCTGTTTGAGCCCTCCAGTCACTGACTATGCTCTGGGATTATGTGTGCTGCTGGAGGAGGGGTTGTGTGCACTTCTGGTCATATTCCAGAAGTAGGTAGGTGTTTGTTGAGTTCTTACCTTTTGGTAGGCACTGCTACACAGTTTGATATGTCTTCTTTGACTGAATCTTTGGAATTACAGTCTAAAAGAGTATTATTAGTCCCAGTTTACAGATGGAGAAATAGACTCTGGGAGATGAAATGCCTTGCAAAGTCACATAGTTGCTTTAGGTACTTGTGGGAAGGTTACAGTGAGAAATTACTTTCGTCTCTTGGCCACTCCTCTTGCTGCTGAATCTTTTACTCTCTCCTATAGGCATACTTATTAGAAAGATAATCGGGTATTTATCAATGTTTCTTGCTGGACACAAGAAGCAGAAGTGTCTTCATTCAGGATGGCTAGAATTCAATGCACTTATTATCTGGATTCTGTGTGTGTGTGTGTCTGTGTGTGTGTGTGTGTGTGTGTGTATGAGCACCTAAGTACATTAGATACGTGTGGGTATCAGCATACTGAAGAATGAAGAGCCTTGAATCCTTGGTCTTCGTGTGAGCCGATAGTTGTTCTCTGCTTTTAGTTGGATGTTTGTTGAAGCTGATGGATTATCTCTGCTTCTGTAACTTGAGCGATTAGGTGCTTGTGGTCAGAATGTCCGAGGAGGAGGAGGAGGAGGAGGAGGAGGAGGAGGAGGAGGAGGAGGAGGCTGGAGAGCCCAAGAACATAGGGTTAACACGTTTAGAATTTCCATGGTACCTGATACAGAAAGGAGTGCTGCTATAAAATCTTAGGGGTAAATAGGAATACTTAGAAGGTATAGTGACAAAGCAGATGAAGGGAGTGCACAGGGAATGTGGGTTGGTCCACAGCAGTGTTAGCTGTGGTGTGGGCTTGCCCGCAGACAGGACTACTCTCAGGATAGTTCTTAAGCTTGATACTCAGGGCTTTCTGTCTTACAGTTGTAACCTGTAGCTCTGCAAATGGCTTGGTGTTTCCACCCATGGGCCTTTTCCCTGCTCCCTGGACACACCTTGTACTTTCCTACTTCTACCTTGGTATATGGAAACTGTTAAACTTGTTTGTGCAATCGACTTGTGCAAAAAGCTGATGCTAAGAATGTAGGCATCTATTAGTTAATTCCTTGGGTACTAACTGAGTCGCCACTAAGCTCCAGACACTGTTCTTTGTAGGTATATGGGAAAAAGCAATAGGCAAGGCAGACACTGTCACTAGTCCCTGTCTTTGGGGGAGCTCTCACTCTGATCCCTTGAGTGACTCGATCCCTCGGGAGGCCCCACTGAGCTTCTAGCCCGGATACTTGCCACGGGAGGCCTTTCCTTAGGAACTTGGACTTGAATGTCTCTTGGCCTCTAGTTCTGGGAAGGTAAGCCTTGTATTCCTCTGGCTATCCATATGCTAATGTTCTGGGTGGAGAGCCCAGAGAAGTATTTTCTGTTGTCAGAGAAGCATATGTTTTGTAGCTTTTTTATTGAAGTCTCCTTTGGATGTGAGTCACAAAAACTCAGGCTTAGTTCAAGCCAAAAGAAGGAATAATCAGGAGGTGCAAAGGGTGGTTTATGCACCTTGAGAGAAACCCTCACAGGGACTACTCACAACTAGGGATCCAGAAGGCCGCTCTCAGTGTCTTACACCTGTGTTCTCTGTATTACCCTGCTCTCTCCTAACCTGCTTTAACTGCTTCACCTGCTTCACCAGGTGCATTGCTGGGAAATGGCGGCCCCAGAGTCCTGGAGAGCATAGGATTCCTATTTCCAAGGACCAGTGGAAAGCAATAGTCTTGCTACTTGTAGTTGTAATGTCAGGAAAGAAGATACTTGGATCAGAGGTCTGCCTGTAGCCCCAGCAGCTGTGATCTGAGAAGGGATAGTGGGTTTCTGTAGTGCAAACCAGGCTGCAGGGCACATCCCCTGACAGGCAGAGGGGAAGTTCTTGGAAAAATGCTGGCAGACTGAGGATCCATCCCACCATCCAGATTTCCTACTAGGCCATGTCAAGGAAACATACTATTTGCCTCAGTTTAGGATGCTTCAAACCAGCAAATTGTAGGAATGGCCTCAGCTGACCTTGTCCTCAAGCTTACCACCTATGGTGAAGAAACTCCTGTGTTAGCATGGTACAAAGTATTTATTGTTTTAGAAACTTCTGTATCAGCAAAGTACCTCAATATCCAGTGTGTGATATTAATTCCGAAGGATAGGAAATCATTAGTTGGGGCCAGTAAATCCTCTGTTACAGTAAGGCTGTGTATTCCAAGAAAATAAAGAACCCTTCTCATGAGGGAGAAAAGGCATTTGTACAAATAGGCTGTGTCCGGGGTTGGGGATGGGCACCTCAGGGCTTGTGCTTGTTAATGTCGTTCCAGCTTCTCTCATCCATGTTTAATTGAATTGAACACATTGAAATTTGTTCCAGTGTATTAACAGGGAGCCGGTGAATGCGTGTGCAATGTGTGACAATTAATGTTTGCTTTCCCTGTGCTCACCCCCTCCTGGGAACACCCACGGAGGACCCACTGAGGAGGGAGGTACTCATTTGAAAAGAGAAGCCTTAACTCTTTTAGGTCCTTGAATTTCAGCAACAGCCAGGGAATTAAGAATCTGCTCAATCTCTGTGGCCAGGAGTGGAATCTCCTGAAACACTCCTATGAACTCTTGCAGCCGCATACAATTACTTCATGGAGGGGTTACTGAATAGCAGTTGGTGTTTCTTAACCACCAAAGCAGTGCACCTTGAGGATCCAAATTCGGAACATACAGAAAGTATGAAGAAACAGTATCTCCCATAATCTAATGATATAGAAAATAGTCACTGTAGACTGTGTGGTATGTTTACCTTATTATTCTCATGGCTGTGTGTGCCAGCAAGTATATTTAAATTAGGAGCCTCTGATTTCATATCTGGTACTCTCTGTCTTTTTTATTTTAACATGTTCTCATTCCATTAATTAGTGAATGTGCTTTTTAAGGTTTTACTGAGGTATAATTGAATATCATAACATTAGCCCATTAAAAACATTTTTTTAATGTTCATTTTTTAATTTTGAGAGAGAGAGAGAGAGAGAGACAGAGCACGAGCAGTCAAAGGCCAGGGAGAGAAGGAGACACAGAATCTGAAGCAGGCTCCAGGCTCTGAGCTATCAGCACAGAGCCCGATGGCGGGGCTCAAACTCACGAACTGGGAGATCATGACTGAGCTGAAGTCGGCTGCTCAACAGACTGAGCCACCCAGGCACCCCAACGTTAGCCCGTTTTAAGTGTGCAGTTCAGGAGGTTGTAGTAAAATTTTGGACTTGTGCATCCATCACCTCAGTCCAGTTTGAGGACATCTCTGTCCTCCCTCATGGTCCCCAAGTCCCCTTTCACCCCTGGTCCCTCTGTCTCTGTAAATGTGCCTTTTGGAACATGGCACATAAATGGGATCCTACTGCGTGGGGTCTTTTGCATCAGACTTCTTTTCCCGAGCATCACGATGGGAGCCTCGCCCCTGAGGGAGCCCCCTCGGAAGTAGCACTGAAGTTCCGGCCTCGTACGAGTTCTGGGGTTAAATGGGCTCTGTGGTCTGAGTATTGGAGGCACCTCACTCTCCCGAGGAAGGCAGGACTGCCCTGGTATCTGTCTCCAGCCCTGGGTTGGATTCTTGCCTAAGTGCCGAGAGGGCAACGATTACAAATGTTAACGTGATTGTCAGGAGAAAATGAGGTTTTTGTGTCAGCATCCTGTTGACCTTGACAGAGGACCTCATCTTAGGGCCAGGGTTTTGCTTTATTCTGAACCAAGGACTGAGTTACTGCTATTGATTTTCACCATGAAGGTTATCTTTGAAACCAGAAGGGCCAGAAAACCATTGTCTGCTCGGGAGAGAATGTGGGGCAACAGGACACGAAGCACAGGGACCTGGTTCCGTGACAGAATTCTCCCATGAGCTGGGAATTTCAGCATTTTTGCTCTCTTTCTTTGTTCTCAGCTAATTGGAGAGACCTTCCTCAAACCATCTATTTTCTTACAGGGAGCTGAAAGTATGCCCCCCAAATCTTTCTGGAATGTTTACAGCCTGTCTCCTCCTGGACAAGGAGAGAGGATCTAATTTCTTTTGGCTGGAGCCTCGTTTGTGCATTTCAAAGAGGGAAGCCTTTTAACAGTCACTTATGTTCTATTTACCCCAGCAGATAAGAAAGTTTGGATGCTTCTATACCTTATAATTTTTGAGTCCAGATTGTGCATCGACATTGGTCTAAGACCAGTCTATCTCACAGAATCTGTGTACTCTTGTGAAGACTGAATTTTGTGTAACTCAAAATGTGAGAGTCACATAGACATGGGGAGAGAGTGGGAGCAGGATGGCTCCCTTGGCAGAGACCCCTGAAGGGTGGGGTCTCCTGGGCTCTAACGAGACCTCTTTAAGTCAGCCTCATCAGGAGAGAAACTACCCACTGCACGTTTAATAATGATGCTTTGGATGTGATGTTTATATATCTTCCCACTACTGGTTTCTTTCTTTGTTTCTTGAATCATAGAGGGCATTGAGATTCATCTCCCAACAAACAGACGTGACTTGTTTAGAAAATATCACACTTACATCTAGCATTCACTGAGATCTCTGTGTATTTATAGATGCAACATGCATGTGCCGGCTTTCCCCCCAAAAAAGCAGGTTCTCGGCTTTGACCGGTTTACAGTTACTATTTATTTGTTTCCAGGAACTTGGGCGGCTGGCGTACTGCACATCCCTGCCAATACTAGTGTTTGAGCACTTGAATTCTGAAGGATCTCTTACTCTCTTGGCCCGCAAGTAAGATTTTCTCACACGCGCCTCGAGATCCTGTGTGTTTCCTTTGTCGGCGTGTCCTCAGGCTTGGTCTTGCTGGGATGTCCAGACCGGGTGCCTGCGAAGGAGGCGCTAGCGTCTTCTCCTTGATGTCTGTGCTTGGTCTCACTGGTGGCCACCAGGAGAAAGGCGGTGGGAGGTGCTGGCCCAGTGTCTGGCTGGAGGCTTCTGTGGCTTCCCGAGTCTCCCTCTGTTCTCACTCGGCTGTCTTCATTCCTCCTGAGCTGTGTGTTGTGCTTTTTGGAATACTACATTTACCAGGTCACTCCTTTGCTTCCAAGTCCTATACCTACAGAATCTGGACCCAGCTCTAAAATCTGAGATTCAGAGCGTGCCACCGCCCCCCACCCCACCGCCCCCACCACTGTGCAGCCCTAACATACATTTCTGACTTTTTATTCCCTTTATTTTAAGGTCTCCCACATTACAACCCTACAACCACAGTGGGGGTGTCGTCAGGCCCTTTTGCCTGGTGGGCTTACATTTCACTGGGTGATGGCCAGGGATGTGATGAAATGTACATTCCCCCAGAGCTTCCGTGAGTAGGTCGGGGTGAGGCCCAGGGATCTGCCCTTTGTGCCAGCATCTCAGGGCTCATCACTGACGCAGGTGGGGAGGGGCCACCCCCGAGCTCCTCCTGCTGTTGGCATCTCTGAGTCTGTGCTCCTTTTACGGGCTGGCTTCCCTGGGGCACCTCGCTTGCTCTTCCGTGCTCATTCGCCCTTGTTTTGGTAGTGCCTGTTTTTTATGACACTGAGTTTGCACTTAGCACATTCTGCCTTGGACTGTGATTTAAACGTGTCACAGGTGGATTTTCACAGAAGCTCTATGTACCTATATAAGATCACCTTCTATTTGCATGGCAGTTGCTAGTTTGGAAACACTTTGGCACATGTCACTTAGGTCCTCCAGAGCAGAGACCTTACTTTCTCCACGGGTCTTGGTGCCACATCGCCCGCTTACCGGGCTTGGCCGGCCTGCCAAGGCTGAGACAGCCCCATGATGCTATCTTCTGGAGACAGGCATCGCTGTTCTTGCAGACGGTCAGGGAGTCTTCATGAGTGCTGGCTTTGTGCTGGCCGCTCTGTTGGGGGCAGGTGGCGGCTGAAGCAGAACCTTACCTGGGGAGATGAGCCGTGGACCAAGGGAGAAAAGTGTCTGTTTGGGTTACCTGCCTGGAGGGACGAGACAGGCTGAAATAGTGAATACCCAGTGGGAAGGTCTGAGGAGGAAATGTGGAGGGCTGGGTCCAAAGGGCAGGGAGGGAGCGGAGAGGGTTGCAGACAGGGAAGAACAGGGCTGAGGAGGGAAGGACTGAGCACCTGGTGAGGCTGGAGGAGGGAGCCAGCAGGTGTGGACCTAGGTGAGGCCAGAGAGGGAGCATAGGCCCTGCTCAGGGGTTTACATAACCAATAACTAGGGGGCTGTTACCTTTAAGGCAGGAGAGGGATGCGATCTGAGTTATGTAAAACTTGAATACACAAAACACAGGTGCTGTGTTGGCAAAGGTGCTGAACTAGGGGAGGAGTATGAAGGGCCTTGAGGGTTTGGTGGCGGGTGGGAGTTTGTCTGACGGGGCTGTGGCTGAGACAGGTGAGTTGGGGCCAGCACATCTCTGTGGGGCTGCTTGTCAAGGCCTGGCTAAGATACTCTGTGCCCTGGGAATGAGCTAGAATGCTCTTGGCCACGCTTTTGCAGGTCCTTTGATGGCAGGGATGCAGAAGACCCCTTGGAAGGCAGATTGGTTGGAAGATCGCTTCATTGACCTCGCACACTTGGTAGATGACAAGGCAGACTCCGGAGAGGGGAGGCAGCTGGCCGGGCACCGCACCTGTAGTCCCACTGCTCACGCAGCCAGTCCATTGCGATAACAGCTGAGGAAGGAGCAGGCCTCTTTAGAACCCCTTGGGAATCCTAGTGGATGCTCAGGGAGACCCGAGCTTCCCCATCACACACGTTAGGAACTTGGATCCTGGCTCAACGACCATTTCCTGGTCATGTAACTTTGGGCCAGCCCTGTAATCTCTCTGGTTGCCACCTGTAACATCGTAGTGCTGATACCTACCTTGTGGAGATGTCAGGTGGATTAAGTGGAATAATGTGCCTAGTACTTATCCTGGTGCCCAAAGTAATAGGTGCTCAGGAAATGCACATGTCTGAGTAATGCCTGCACCTGACTCCCTTGGATGAAAGCTGTGATTGTCAGGGTGAATATTGGGCTGGGCAGGTCTCTTCAAAGATTAATTGAGCCCTTTCTTGACAAATGAAAGGGGTTTGGTGGGGTCCCTTGGTGGGCAGTGAGCTGTCCTAGGCCTCATCTCTGTGTCTCCATGGCCAGTGCCTCGCACCCAGTAGTTCCTCTGCATGTATTTGTCAAAACATTACATGGATGAATGTTTTTACTAACAACTACCCACAACAAGCTCCATAACCAAGTATGAGCCCTGCGTTTCCATGCATTTTTTTAATTTCAGCTTCTAGCTTTCCATGTGAATTTTCACAGTGCGTCTGAGGGTAGATTTGGAGCCAGTTCATGTCTTGAGATCTGAGAGATATGTGGCTTTAAAATCAGTGCTGATGTATTTAAGGAACGAGTTCAACTGGCTTTCTCCTAATCTCACTACAGAGGCAGTGTCAGTATGTGTTTTGGTTGAAGCTGGTGGAGTTCAGAGATGGGGGAGCGTTGTACAGCCCTCATCTTTAAAGTCACCCATCACTGGGAAATGCCGTTACAATTTCTGTCCCTACGGTGTCTGGGGATCCCTGAGTCAGCCAGCCGAAGGTACCGAGTGGAGACGGAAGGCAGGGAAGTGGCTGGAACATGTATATTATGAATTGTGCCCATAGGTCATCTCTTAGCTCCCGCGTGCTTTGGGCAGCTCATCATGATGAAAGAGCTAATTTTCAGGAGCATCGGCCTGCAGGGAGGCTCGGCCGAGCAGAAGTGGGGTCCTGGCTCTACTTTCCATGCAATGTGTGAAAAAGGCTGGTCTGGCTCCAGCTCAGTGACAGATTAATCCCACAGAGCCTAGTGTGATGGCCAGGGGACTGTGTTGTGTACCTACATGAGCTACAAAGATGGTTCTCATCTGAAGATGACTTGTCCTTACGCCATTTGTTCCGAAGCTTCCAGGCCCGGCTGTAGAATTGATAAGATTGGGAGACACGTGAGTGATAGGCTGAGGGAGCCATGGAGATGGCTTCTCAAGCTTGTGCACAGGGACAATGTTTGTGCTCAGTGAGATGTGTTGTGTTAGAGGAGCCAACAAAGCAACACTAAGGTGGAAAGGCACAGTTGGGGCACGCCATGATCCCATATGCTCCCCTCCTTTCCCCCTAGATCCCCTCCTTCAAATCACTGCCCACTTTTGTTTTCGGAGCCGCATTTCTTCAGGTCAGACATTTATCTAAGGTTTAGTTTTTACAAACTGGACTGATGGAAGCTTAATGTCTACATAACCCATAAACAGTCTCCATTGTTAATAACTAAGGCTTTAGTTGGACTCCTGTGACACTTGGCATCTCTGTTAGTCAAGGTTCTCCAGAGAACCAGGACCAATAGGACAAAGATAAATGTACATAAAATAAGGCATTGGCTCATGCAAGTAGAGAGGCTCAGATGTCCCAGTATCTGCAGTTGGCAAGCTGGAGACCCCGGAGGGCTGATGGCCTAATTCCAGTCTCATTCTGAAGGCATGAGGTAAACTCTGGTCCAAAATCCAGTAGGCTCCAGACCCAAGAAGAGCCGACTTTTTGGTTTACTGCAAAAGTGAGAGAAGACCATTGGCCCAGCCCAATTACTTCTGCAGAAGGAATTCCTTCTTATTTAGCCTTTTGTTCTATTCAGTCTTCAGTTGATTGAGTGGAGTCCACCCACATTGGGGGGGGGGGGCAATCTGCTTTACTCAGTCTGCCATTCAAATGTTTATCTCCTCTACAAACACCCCTACAGACACACCTGGGATAATGTTTGGCCCTATGTCTGGTCACTTCATGGCTCAGTCCAGTTGACCCGTATGATTAACCATCACTGTATCCAGAAGCTGGCATGGCGGATGTCTGCCAATTTAGGGGCCATTTATGACTTTATATATCATTTCCAATTCCCAAAAGACTTAAAAGAATATGTGGTATGTGGAGGTGATATAGTTTGGAGGCAGTGATGCAAAAGGCCCCCGTTGGTATTGTAGCTTTGCCGCGTATGAATCGTGTGATCCCAGCAGGTCTCCTGGACTAAACTTTTGAATTTTCTCAGCTGGAAGGTGCAAATGATAATAGCACCTGCTCCTTAGTGTCATTATGAGAAGTAAATAAAATAATACATGTAAGGTATTTAGCATAGCTCCTTGGACTGTGACGTGCTGGCTTTTGTTACAGCCATGTTCCGTAGTGAGGAGAAGGGTAATGACTATGTTCTTTTGTGACGTGAACATGGTGTGCCTGGTACAGAGTTGGATGCTTTCTCTGCAGATACTCCTTTGTGTCCTATCTGCCCCAGAGGTAGGCTCGGGTCTTAATATTCATTCTGTTCTTTCCCGTGCAGGCCACATGGATTATGTTTTCTCTTCTGGAATTTCTTTTTTGTGATTTAAATGAGAGGAGCCTTATTTCTCTGGGGGAGGAGATAGATAATCCTTGGGATGGGCTTGGCCAATTGTCACCTTTTCCCAGGCTCTCCTGATCCTGGTGTCCCTGTCACCAGAGTACAGAGGAGGATGAGGGGTTTGGCAGCAAAGGCCCTGATGGTGACATGACCTAGGGATCGAGGTCCCTGGCCCAGGGTCTTCAGTGTATTTTGCCATCTAGCTGGGCCCGGTTTATAGATTATGTAAAATCACAAGGTTGTTTTTCAACTGGGCTTTTGGCACATACTCGTTGGTCAGTCCAATCATGTTTCACAGTTTCCCATTTACCAGCGAAGAGGAGCTCAGCTATCCGTTGGATGTCAGGCAGCCGAAAGAGCTGTGAGGAGCTCCTGTTGTTTATATTTTAAGTGGTATTGCAGGTGGGCATGGACAATGGATGGTTGATTCCAAGGTCTTAAGAATCTGAGGGGTCCCTGCAAGAATGATACATTCGTGTTCTTTTTTTCTGGCCCAGACATTTTCCTTCTGTTTGTTCAACTTGAGAATCTGGACTCAGAATTCCTGGAGTTATTAAGACGGCTCGAGAAAAAAGGCAGGAGGATATACATTCCCAGCAGCTCATGTTGGCAAATGTGTGTGCGGCAGGACTTACCTGACACGCTAGTCATTTGATTCACCGCAACACTGGGACCTATGTATTTTTACTAGTCCTTTCCTTACAGTTGAGAAAGTTGACGCACAGACTAGTTATTTGCTTTGCACAAGGTTACACAGCTTATAGGTAGAATTAAGGCTTACATTTAAAGAATGGATGTGCCTTTTGGGATAAAATACACCCAGGCACCATTTGGAGGGTTGTGGAAAGCTGCACACGTTCCTCTGTATTTTGTTCCTCTTTTCTGGGAGGTGGAGAACAAGTTTCTTAACCACTGGTGTTCTTATTTTCCTGCTGGCAAATGCAAATCGCTGTGTTGGCTTTTGTCAGCGTCACAGGGGTATTTAAGACTTCATTATGTTATAGTTAAGATTTATTTTCTGATTTATTCTTATGGGTTGTTAATAAGGTTATGAAAAGAAATCTGTATTATTTTTATATCAAAAAATGAAAGGTTTTTAAATCTTTGAGTAATATGTTTTAGCTAATATCAGTTTGCATTATTGGTATACACCAAACAATAATAATTGCAGCTGACATTTAACTACACACTTACTGTGGGGCAGGCAGCATATTGGGTGATTAACTCATGGAATCTTTATTTTTAAAATTTATTTATTTTGAGAGGGAGAGAGAGAGAGAATGCTCATTGGAGAGAAGCAGAGAGAGGAGAGAGAGATTCCCACGCTGAAAGCACAGACCCAGATGTGGGGCTTGAACCGTGAGATCATGACCTGAGCCCAAATCGAAAGTCACACACTTAACTGACTGAGCCACCCAGGTGCCCCAACTCATGGAAACTTTTCAAACCTCCCTGTGTGGTGAACATTTCTTTGGTTTCCATTTTACAACTGGAAAGTGCTGGAGCTGGGACAGGAAATCACTCTGACTCATGATTTTGTGCTTGTAACCAAATGTATCCATCTTTCCCCACAACGGAAAGCATTACTTTGGGCTTTTTGAAAAGTTCCATATAAGTCGATGATGAATGTAAATGATTATTTTTTAGAATTTAAGCGAAATGTATTCAGAGTGAGGGTCTTTTGGACAATATTTCATCCAAAATAATGAGGTTTAATGCAATGTGTATTACAATGCACCCCATTTGAGAACATCGGGAGAGAAAGTACTTGGTTGATTTTTTACAGTGGACATAAACACAATGGAATGATAGATGAGATGAATTTAGGTAATCTTCGGATTAAAATTCTGAACAGTCAAAGAGCATCTTTTGGGAAACGTTGGATCTCCTGATAAGCCCCAAATTATATTCCCACCTTATTTAAGAATTTGTGTTGGCAGGTTTAACAAGATCTTGGCACATTCTAATTTGAGATTTATTACAAGATGTGTGCAAGTTTAATAGGGGCTTAATTATTCATATCCACATCTTCCTGACAGTAACTTACTTCAGCTGTAGATAAATTCCTGGCGCATTGGGAAATACTGGCTTCTACTGTTGAAAAAATACAGTGAAAGGAAAATTAAATGCATATGCAAGAAATTACCCAGAACAACCACCTTCACTGAAGCAGGAACCTGGAGCGAGTAGTTCTCCACGTTGCTTGAAGGGAACTGCAGAGAGAGAGAGCTCTACTGTGTCCCTGTACTGGGGGGAGGCAGCCCATTGCCATGGGAAGAGCCCAGGCTCTGGAGTGAGGCCCATTTGAGGTCAATTCTAGTTACAGCTTAAGGATTGAGTGCCCTTGGGCTGATTTCTTAAAGTCTGTAGACTGGAGCTTTTTGACCAACAGAAGAGGGTACTTAATGGCTCTCTCAGAAAGTTGATGCGAGGTTGAATGGAAACATCTGTGAAGTAAAGAGCGTTGTGCATGGTATAGGAACAGATAGGTACAGAATGGATGCTGCCTTCTTCCATTTCCTCTATTCCCATCATCCGTTTTTTTTTTTGAGTCTATCCAAAACTCTTGGAGAAAATACAATGGTATTTATTTTTTATAGAAAGTAAAGTAACTATGTATAAATAAGATGCTGGTGAAAATGTAGGGCAATAGGTATTCCCAGACGCTGCTGGTGAGGGTGAATTGATACAGATCCTTGAGGGTTCAATTTGTCGATATCTATCAAGGTAAAAGACCTCTGGGCCTTTGCACGTCCCATTTCCTCTTTCTGGAATGCTTTACACACACTAGTTTGCATGGCTGGTTCACTCTTCATTTCAGCCCTTGGCTCAGCTGTGACTTTCTCAGAGAGTTTGTACCAAACTATTCCATGTGAACTAACACCACTCTTTACTCTCTAGATTATTTACCCTGCTTTGTTTTTTTCCGTAGCTCTTAACCCTCTCTGACACCTGTATGTGAGTTTATGTCTGTCTCCCCAATGAATGTGAGTTCCAGGAAGGCAGGGTCTTTTTTCCATGCTGTATGACTAGTGCTGAGAGTAGCACTGTGTCTGGCAGAGTGGGTACTTAATAAGTGATTGTTGAATAATCTAATTACAAGTTACTGCCTTAAAGTTCTGTCTGGATAAACACTTCATAGAGTTAGCCTGTTAGCTCTCGGGGACCACATATGTGCTCTTAGTTTGAACCAAGGTATAGATACTTTAAAAAAAAAGTATGTGAGATCTGGCTCCCTTGATGACAAGAGTCTGGGCTCATTTGTCCTGCTCTCAAAGAACAAAGGGCAATGAATTCAGTGGCCAGAAACTGAATGGTTTGTCTGTGACAGAAGGGTGAAATATCCCTGACTTGAGAAAGAGTGTCATTCAAGGTCAGGCTAGTGTCTTTTTATATATCACTGACCTATGTTGAGAGAGAATACCATAGACAACTGGTAGATACAGTTGACCCTTGAACAACCTGGGGGTTAGGGACGTCAAACGCCCGTGGAGTTGAAAATCTGTGTATAATTTTGTCTCCCCCTCCCCACCCCCAAACTTAACTATTGATAGCCTACAGTTGATGAGAAGTGTCACTGATACCATAAACAGTGGATTAACATATTTTGTATTTTTTATGTATTATGTACTATCTTACAATAAAGTAAGCTGGAGAAAAGAAAATGTTAGGAAAATTATAAGGGGCAGAAAATTTAGTGTACTGTATTTATAAAAAGTTCACATGTAAGTGGACCTCTGGAGTTCAGATTGGTGATGCTCAAGGGTCCACTGTAGTTTTTTTTTAGCTAAGACATTGTATTTTCATAATTTAAATTAAATCGTTAGCATTTTCATTTAAAACATTGCAATATTACTCATCAGGCTAAGGTGTCTTGACCACCTCTCACTCACTTGCCTCTATGTTCTCCCTCTCCCCCCAAGAATGTCAATACTGTTAACACTTTGCCATGTGTATTTGAGACATACTTGGGAGCATTCCCACACCTGGATATCAAATTCAAGGGCTGCAGGTGGGTGGGAGAACATTCACCTTCCCTGATGAGCACTGACCTCTAGATTGTTTTTGGCGTTGAGCCATCAAACTTCTTAGATGGTTAGTGAGGGTGGCGCTTTGCTCTTTATCTTCAGAAGCTACATTTTGGGATGGGGGAAGACTGCTTTTTGAAATGGTTTTGCGTCCAGATTCTTCTGAAACTTCCAGCCTGGACAAAAATTTAGTTTTTGTTTTTTTATTGTGCTAACATATATAACATGAAATCTACTTTCTTAAATTTTTAAGTGTATAATACGGTATTAACTATGTACACATCGTTGTAACTATGTGCACATCGTTTAGAAGATCTCTAAAGCTTTTTCACCTTGTTTGATGGACACTGTATATCTATTGAACTGCACCTCCCCATTTCCCACCCCTGCCCCCTGTCCCATCGCTTGGAGACCACCATTCTCCTTCATGCTTTTAAGATTTGACTTCTTTAATTTTTTTAGATGTTTATCTGTTTTTGAGAGAGAGAGAGCAAGCGAGCAGGGGAGAGGCAGAGAGGTAGACACAGAATCCGAAGCAAGCTCCAGGCTCTGAGCTGTCAGCCCAGAGCCTGACGTGGGGCTTGAACTCGTGAACCATGAGATCATGATCTGAGCCAAAGTTGGATGCTTAACTGACTGAGCTACCCAGGTGCCCCAAGATTTGACTTCTTTAGATACCTTGTGTAAGTAGAATCATGAAGGATTTGTCCTTCTGTGACTGACATATTTTACTTACCATCATGTCCTTAAAGTTTATCCATGTTATGGCATATGACAGGATTTCCTTCCTTTTAAAGGCCGAATAATATACCATTGTGTACACACACACTCCCCCACACACCTCCCCCCCCTGCACCCCCCCCCCCCCCACCTCATCTTCTTCATCCTTAGATGGACACTTCCATTGTTATGCCTCTGGCTTACTGGGAATGATGCTGCAATAAACATGGAGATGCAAATGTCTCTTACTTGTATCTTTAATTTCTCACAACAGTTTGTAGTTTTTAGTATAGAAGTCTTTAACCTTCTGAGTTTACTCCTAAATGTTTTATTCTTTTGCATGATATTGTGAATAGGATTGTTTTGTTTTTGTTGTGCTTTTTTTTTTTTAGTGACATGCTTTGATTCCTTTCTAATTTTTGTATCTTCTGTACGTATTTCTTTTGTGATTACTATGGGACTTACATATAACAGCTTCAGTCACATACAAACATTCTATTCTTTCCCTTTTCCTGTACACTTTGAGTTGCTTGTTACTGATACTACAAAATCTTTTTATATTGTGTGTCAATTTACTTATTTTTGTAGTTATTTTTATAATTTTGTTTTCTGACCCCTATACCACAATTCGAAATTACTTATACACTGCCATTACAATATTGTGGTTTTTTGGTATGTGTCCATTTTTTTTTTTTTTAGCCAGTGGACTTTGTTTTCAAATGCTTTCATGTTGCTGTCTAGCATCCTGTCGTTTCAACAAGCAGTATTCCCTTTAGCCATTTCTTGTAAGGCAGGTCTAGTGGTTATAAACTCCTGTAGCTTTTGCTTGTTTGGGAAAGTCTTTATTTACCTTCATTTTTGAAGGACAGTTTTGTTGGATATAGTATTCTCGGTTGGTGGTTTTTTCTGTTGAGCATTTGAATACGTCATCCCACTGCTTTTTTCTTTTTTAATTTTTTTTTAACGTTTTATTTATTTTTGAGACAGGGAGAGACAGAGCATGAACAGGGGAGAGTCAGAGAGAGGGAGACACAGAATCTGAAACAGGCTCCAGGCTCTGAGCTGTCAGCACAGAGCCCGATGCAGGTGTCAAACTCACGGACCGAGAGATCATGACCTGAGCTGAAGTCAGCAGCTTAACCGACTGAGCCACCCAGGCACCCCCTGCACTGGTTTTTGGACTGTAAGGTTTATACTGGTAAATCATGCATAGTTTCCTGTGATTTCTCTTGTATATGATAAATTACTTTGGTCTTGCTGCTTTCAAAATTCTTTGTCTTACTCGTGTCAATGTGATTATAATGTGTCTTCATGTGTATTTTTTTCTTTTTGGATTCATTTAGTTGGAATCTGTTTAGCTTCTTGAATCTGGATGTCTTTTTACTCTGCCAGATTTGGGGAGTTTTCACCTATTACTTTTTCACAAAAGCTTTGTGCCCTTTTCTCTCTCTTCTTCTTCAAGGAATTTGATAGTGTGTATATTGGGCTTATTAATGGACTTCCATAAGTACTTTAAGCTTTCTGCACTCTGTCATTTTTTTTTTTTTCTTGTTGCTCTTCTGACTGGATAATTTCAAGTGACTTGTCTTTGAGTTCTGTGATTCTTTCCTCTGTTTGATCAAGTCTGCCATTGAACCTCCTACTGATAATTTCAATGCAGTTATTGGGTTCCTTAGCTCCAGAATTTGTTGGGATCTTCTTAAAATATTCCATCTCTTTGTTGATTTTTCTCATTTTGCTCATGTATCATTTTCCTCAGCTTGTTGGATATCTTCTTGATGGTTATATTGAATTCTTTGCCAGATAATTCACATGCCTCCCATCTTTTGAGAGTTGGTTTCTGGAGATTTATTTCGTTATTTCAAATTTGTTTTGTAACTTCTATGCACTTTCTACCTTTGTGTTCGGATCCACATATTTGAGAAAACAGCTGTTTCTCTCAGTGTTCACAGACTTGGATCAAACAGGGGAATACTTCACCAATCAGCCAGGCTAAGATTCTTTGAGCCTTTCAGACCTTTCTGGGGATGTGTAATCTTTGCACATCTATATGTAATTTCCCAGTTAGGGAGATTTGCCATTTTTTTTTCCAGGAGCTTATTATCTCTTAATCCTTCTGGTGTCTAGGGTAGTCCACATTCTCTGGTGCTGCCACAAACCACCGAGCTGTCTTTTGTTCTCTGTGGCCTCTAGGTATCTACTCTATGCCAGTTCCATCCCTTCTCTGAGTTGTGCGAGACACAAGCCAATCCAGCAGGCAGCCTTCTGAAAAGCTAGATTATTTGATGCATGTTTCACTGTTCTCTTTCCTAATAAGGCAGAAGCCACAAGCTGGGCACTTTCTCCCAATTGCAGTGAGCTTTTTCAGCTTCCTTTTGCAGTGTTACAAATCTCTGGTGCTGCCACAAGCTGCCGAGCTCTGTGTTGTTCTCCTCAGCCCCCTGGACATCCAAGGTCTACTGTTTCCTCATCATTATTCTGAGTCTGATGAGATAGAAACCACTGCTTTGAGCAGCCCCATGAAAAGCCAGACTGTTGATGTATATTTCATTCTTTTCCTCCCAAGGTTGAAGCCACAAGTTGGGCCTTTGTTTCCTATTGTTAGCAGTGCCAGGTTGAGGGAGGGGCTGGCGTGGTTGACATGAAATGAGTTCTGTTACGTGTTTCCATGCAGTTATTCTTGGCCTTGACCTTTCCTGGAGTGCTGCAGGTTCCAAACTGATTTATGGAGTTCTTAGAAAGGATTTTTGAAGTGTAGATTGTTGTTGGTGTTTCTGTCGGGGAATGAAATCTGGGGATTCATGTTTTGCCATCTTGCTGACCTCACTTGAATACAAAATATAATCGTGTCACCTTTCCTAAAATTGGAATCCAGTATTACGCTTGTGGTAACATAGCGAGTTTGGTAATTGATACCTTTTAAGAAACCACTTTACAAGTCTTAAGACTTTCTCTTCAAGGGATGTCAATCTTTACTTATAATGAGCAATAAACATATTAGGGAAAATGTGCTGGAAGAAAGAAAGGGGTAATGAATTGCTTTAAGTTAATAGGTGTTTCATCCACTGCTAGTCATAGAGTGTTGCTTGCAAATCAATTAAAGGCCAAAGGAAAGGTCAATTGTTGAACTCACTCTGGGTTTTTACTTACAGAGAGTTTTTTCTTCCAAATGCACTTTGCCTGGGAATCCATGAATCCTCAGTTCTCTGGGGGAGAGGCAGCTTAAAATTCAGCTGGGTAGTTTTCATGATGTCTCAAACAGGCTCCATAATCTTTATGATACATGGCCTTGGAGTTGGTGTGCACCCCTCCTCTTTTCTCTGAGGCAAAGATCGGACAAACTTGAACTGCTGAGGTGGAGAAAGTGTCTTACTATGCCTTGCAGCTTAGAACAGCACTAGTTAGCCAATTTTAGGGGCTAAAATGTGCATTGTATGCCCTGAGTAGAACAGTGCCCACAAAACCTCCTCTGTGACTAGGCAAGTCTATACGTGAATGAAGTTTTATTTCCTTCAGAGAAGGAGACGGATAGGCCAGCAAATCCACATTGTTGAGCCACTCTGCCCCCAGCAGTATGTCTTGGGGTTTGGAAAAATCTTCTCTCAGGTGAAATGTCCCACGTGGGCCTCATCTGTGCTTTCCCGTGTGGTTTTCCTGCTGTGGTTTTTAGAGCCCTAGCTTTCGCCCTCTGTACCTCACTTGTAACAGAGGAAAAATTCAACAGTAGGCCGTGCTGGTTTCATCTCTGAATTCTCTTTTTGTCAGATCCTCAATCTGTTCCTTTTCCCATGTAAGATCCACTTGGCTATCTCCACAGTTACCTGGTTCACCCCTGGCCTGAAGCCTCATTATAAAGAGAACCACCTTGAGCACTCTTACCTCTTCTCGAGGTACCAAAAGCGGTTCCCGGGAGAGGGCGCTGGGAAAACGAAGTCCCTCCTGGTGAGCTGAGCAGTGGTCCCTCATGACACTGCCTGGAAATAGGAATGCTGCTTGACAGGCTGGACCGTAGACCCGTACTTTTTTATTATTTAAAGACAACTTTTTCTTTCTTCTCAGGTAGTTGACAGCTAGCAATTTAAATGAGCTAGGTTTATGGATGGCTGCAGAAATCCCATTCACTCAAACCCAGTATCTATCCATCAGGCATGATGCAGCACTTTACTGCAGAGGCACCGGGGGGACAGCTCCTCAGAATCGCCCCAGTGGAATGTTATGATAGAAAAAGAGAGGAATAGATTACATATTTATGTGGTCTTTGAAAATGCAGTGGGACAGGGAAGATTGCTTGTACCATATGCAGTTACATTAAATGACTATTAACCTTCGCTGTTTGCGAATGTCTGGTGAATACGTTTGTGCCTCTGTGTGTTGTGTGGCTTGAAAAATTAATGAGACTTTTAAAATAATCAAATTAAAAGTATTTGTTACCCTAGGTTCTGGTGAGCTATCAAAACACAACTTGGTGTAACTCACAAAAATAAAGTGTCTTCCACGATAAAGAAAAATATACATGATGTGGGGAGAGGAAATTATAGCCATGTAAATCTCAGAAGCTAGTTTCATCTGATGGAGTGGAAAGAAAATGTGCCCGTTGTATCTTGGTTTCGTTTGTAGATTATGGTTGGTGAATGACCTCCTTTGTCATATATGCATCACACTCTGGTGGGGGGAAGTGGTCTTTGCAGTAATGTGTATTTCTGTGGGTGTCAGACTTTTCTCCATCCTGTAGGCTTGTAGGCTTAGTGTGCTAGACCTGGTGAGAAACAGTACCTTCTGAGCTGAGTGTCTGCTTGCCGAAACAGGTTGTTTCGAAGGTGCTCTTTTGACAAAGACAGTTCGACTCTCGGTAGATTCAACCACACTGTGAAACTTTTTATTTTCTTTAACATCCCCGCCTGACTTTCATGAGACCACCTTCCATCCATTTTTGAAATCCATCCATTGCTGATAGGCTGGAGCCCACATTCTCCCCAGTATTGTGTACTACACCAAAGCAGCAGTAATGTGAGTAAGGAATCAATCTTTGGAGCCTCTGAAGGTCAGAGATGATGGGTTTTCTCTGCCCCCATTCCACGACCATGAGATGGGAGGGACCAGGAGGTAAGAGGCTCCAGCAATTTCACTGTAGGGACTAGGAACAAAGGCCCTTTCTGCTTTGCACTTTTAACATTGTTTTTTAAAAACGTAAAGCCTTCTGTGTTTATGTAGCTGTAGTGGAGTCTGGGGAGGAAGAACAAGGGCTGTAGATTGGTGATCAGGAGCTCTCTGGGACATCACCACTCTGCTCCACCAATAGAGATGCCCCTCTGACTCAGCCAGCCAGTACAATGAGCAAACAGTGGGTTATACCCAGAGCCCTCTGGAAAAGGTGGGCCGTTTATTCTTCCTGGATCAGGAACCATTCAAAAGCCCTTATCAACTTGGAAAAAAGAGTCATCCTTAGATCAAAGTGTCACCCCTCTTAGATGACATGGCACTACGGGGGCTCTGGCTTTTCCGTAGATGTCTTCCAAAGGCAGGTAGATTTGTTCTCTAAGTGCACACAGCAGGCTCATGCTGAACACAGAAACCACGTTACTCTAATTGTTAAATGAGTAAAATGACATGCTATTAGTTAGGCTAGTTGATCTGCAGAATTTGGGTTTTCTACCCTTTAAAACTCTGTCCTGGGCATGAATGAAACATTCAGAGGCCAGAGGAGCTAGAGATGACACCTGCAGGGGATCATAGTTGGAATAAGGATTTGGCGTGTGCGCTTCTGAATACCAGGGATTTAAAAGCAGAGGCATCTGCTAAAGCGCCTGTGGCACTGCCAGGTCGTTAGTGAGGAACCGTGAGCCCTGAGCCTGTTTGTTGGCCTGTGAGCCAGCACAGCGGGGATTAGACCTGCAGGGGCATCCGGCCCTTAGTTCCCCAGGACTGAAGCTCTGCTCTGAATTTTGGGAATCATGATACCAAGCACCAGGAAGGAGTTCTCACAGCAGAGCGGAAAGCAAGGATGATTCCACGTGCTCAAGAATGAAAACAAAAGTTGTTTCTTTTAAGCAGACGACTATTGGCTCTAGCTAGCCGAGCCTCCAACAACTTGCCTCACCCCAAAATGCCGTCCTCTTTCCAGAGACCTTGACATCACCTGAGATCTTGCTAGAAACACTGACTCTTACTCTTCCCCGCAGCCCTACCGAATCAAGGTTGGCTTTTTGACCAGTTACCCCACGGACTGGGAGGCACCATAAAGTCTGGGGAGGCACTGGGGTACAGGTGAGCTGTCTGCATTCGTGCCCTGAATCTTTATGGGAACCTACCTTAGCTGCCCTGTTAGTGGTGGACACAGTGAGAGGAGACAGACACTGTGTCTGGCTTGAGGGATTTCTGTGTCTAGAAGGAAGGGCAGCACATAATCCTAGAATGACATAAACTGATCTCAGAGATGTGTTCTCGAGAGCCTCAAGCCATCCTTGCAGCTAGAGGCTGCCTGTCATGCCCTGGTCGCAGGTGTCCTGGTGGTGAGGTCCCCTTTTCCTCCTAGGCCAAGCAGAAGGGATTCCAGGTAGGAATGCTCCGCCTCTCTCAGCTTCTGTTGTCTCATGTACGCAATGAGGGGCACAGAGCAGTGTCTACTTTGCAGGGCTAAAATGACTGACTCAGCACAAGTTTGCTGCACGTCTCTACCCCAAGCTCTACTTGTGTAGGGTTGAGGACCGATCACAGCTCATAGCCTTGTGGGGATGACAGATGTGATAAATGGAATTCAGCCCCATGGAATAAGAACTGGGGAGTGGCTCTGAGGATTAGTATCACATTCTGTCCAGGGTGCATCCTGGAAGGCTTCCCAGGGGAGAGAGATGGATTTGTAGTGGAGATGATGCAACTTTGCCTTGGCATAGTTCCAGCTCTAGCTGATGTGATTGTTTGCTCCTCTCAGAGCTATCTGTGGGTTGTTGATAAACTCCTAGAGGGGACAGCAGAGGCCTGATGGGATTGTCAGGGGTAAGCACACAGGCAAAGGCTCTGATTTTAGAGATGCAACAGAATTTCTCAAGTACCTGGAATTGGTGCATACCACAGATTTCCCACATATTCCTAAAGATGCCTCTTTTTGCCAGATACTGAGACCCGGCCAGTGCCTGTGGATACACAGACAGCTTGAAATGCTGCTGCATTGCCAAAGCCAATAGAAGACATCACAGTGACTTGTGAACTTCATTTAATGGAGCACCTGTTTGGTGCTGAGCTCAGGAGGAGATGGGCTTAGGGGAGTGAAGAGGGGAAGACATGGCTCCTGCACTCTAAGAACATTAAATATGGCAGGATCCCATATGTCCTGTTAAGTAGAGTCAGGCTATAAATCAACAGTCAGAGATTCTAGCTGGGGAGAAGCACAGACATGGACACATGTTAATACTAACTCCCTTTTAAGGAGAACAGGGTGCATCCGAGGCTTTGCACTGAGTGCTTTGTATGTGGCATTTCTAATTATTTTTTTAAAAATCCCTGAAGCATTTTATTTTTTATTATCTCTGTTGTACAGGCAAGGGAAGTGGGGCTGGAAAAGGTTGTGAGGAGCAGAGCTGAAATTCAGACATAGGTTTCTCACACGGCAAGTCCTGTCTTCTTTCTCTGGGCCCCGGTGTTAATTCTGAATCCAGCCCAGAGAAGCTGGTGCACTTACCTTCATGCAAAGGTGGGGGTATTGGTGAGGCTGGCATTTGGAGTTCTTTGCACTATAGCAGGGCAGTTGGGATTATCCCAGTGTCCTATGAGGGAGTAGTGCTTACTTGCCCTTTTTTTGCCCATAAGCAGTAACAGGACTGAGTGCCTTGATAAGTGAATCCCACATCTCCCTGCGGGATGCGTCTGTCAGTTCTGCGGCTGCTGTCTTCCTCCGGATGCATTTGTGAGGGGGCTTCTCCTTCTCCCCCAGGGTGTGGCGTCCCTGAGTCCTGCAGTAAATGACTGGAAATAGCCGGGAAAACTGTTTCTTTTCCTTTCCTGCAGAGTCCCACCACCTGAGCAACTCTGGACAAAGGGCTAGGTGGGCTCCTGGCCAAGGAGTGGATTGTTGTGGACTTGAACAATTTATTTGCAGAGGAGCAGTACTTGTGCAACATGCAGTGTGTTCCGGAAGTTTAGGAGGATGGGTCAGGTTCATCTTGAGGGGGTAGAAGAGAAGCTGCAGCCTGTGATTCTCCTTCGGAGGTTGTTGGGGTCTGTTCCATCTGATGGGTGACCCACGTTCCCGGCCTGCTCTCTGGTTATTTCCAGAGTCCACCACTTGGAGCTGGTGAGCCCCTCTCTGCGTTTCTGCTTCCGAAGAGACCATTGTAGCATCCTACAGTGGGATAATTGAAGGAACCATTTAGCAGGGGCTGGTTTATGTGTTACCCTTTAATTATCCAAAATGCCTTGCACTTAATAAAACTCCCACATTCCCACTGAGCTCTTATGAGAGACTAACTGTGGGAATGTCCACCCCTGTTGGCAATGGATGGTGGGGACATGTTTAGGTCCGGGATAGTTAGGCCCCCACCCCTGTCACCTTGTGTAGTGGAATTACGTTCTCCTGCTGGGTCCAGCCTTGCCTTTAACTGGGGTGCTGCCATGGGAGGAGAGTAACCCATGTCCTCTGGATTGGGCTTTATGTCTCGCTGACAGTGGAAAAGCACCCCGGGCTCAGGTTCGCTGTTGTCTAGTGGCTCTGTCCTTCCAATCCACCCATACGTGGACATTTCTCTTCCAGGGGTATTTACTCTTCGAAGAAGGCCTCCCACTGTAGAGGCATCTTCCTTTGGTGGAATGTTTATCAGATGGGGATGCTGAAAGAAAGACAGGGGTAGGCTTTTGGAGCCAAGAAACCATTTCTTCTCAGATCCTCAAGACTTCGAGCCCCACTGGGCTCCTTGGCTATTCCCTGTGGCATGTTCCCTGGCTGCCAGAAGCATGGGGGTGTGCTGCTTCTGAAAGAGCACAGAATCCAGACCCATCCTAGACTCCCAGCAGCTGTGGGCTCCTGCGTTGGCACTTGTGGGTATAGTCTATTTTATAACATAGTTTCTGAATCTGGATTAGCACAAAATTTTGCTCCTTCCTCACCGGCATGGTGATAGAGGGCCTTGAGCGTTGATGGCAGAGTCTTATGGAGGGGGCCCAGCAGTTACCTGCTTTATTCTCAAGCCCTCCTGCAGGAGGGATTCATTGGCCAAAGAGTAACGCTCTCTTGTGAGCACTGCCGGGGTGAAATCAGGTGGACGCGTGATCCTCTGAGGTCATGAGTCTTGGCCAGAGCCTGGTCTCTGGGGTCTCCAGTGCCCTCTTTGACCCCACCTCCCATCTTGTACAGGAGGCTGCCCTGAGCCAAGCACTGGGACCTCTTTAGGCATGGTGCTGCTTCTGGAGATTTAAGGGAGCGGAGTTTGAATATTGAGCCATATGGTAGGACTTTGCCAGGCATTTTTTGAAATGAGAAATGTCTAGGATCCCTTTGAAAAAGAAGTACCCTAAAGACCTGGCATATTAATGCCAGCTACATGCCAGGCAATGAAAGGGTCTCCACTTTTTCAAATACCTGAGTACCTGCTTTTTCTCGTTTGGGTATAGAAATGGAAGAGTAACTTCTGTCAGACAGTAACACCTAATTAATTCAGACGAGCTAAGTAAATTGGGGCACAGGCATACACTACAATACTGTGCAGCCACTAAAATGATGCTGTAGAATATTTAATGACATGGGGAAGAGTTCATGCTTTATTAAGTGTAAAAAGCAGGTTACAAAAGAGTGGGTACAGAATTATCCTATTTTCTTGTAATTTGAAAAAAGTAAAGAAAAAGACTGACAAGGCAGACATCGAAATGTCTCTTCCTGGAGGTTGGTCTGCAGAGGATTATTGTTTTTCTTCTTTTTATATATTTTGTTATTTTTAGTGTTCATGCGATGTCTCTCAAATATTGGGGAAAGGGCATTTAAAGTGTGTGGGTGTGGGTGGGTGTGGGTGTGTTTGGGTGTGGGTGTAGATAGTACTCAAGAAAAGCAGGAAACGAGTAGATGATTTGAACTTATTTAAATTATTTAAAAATTTTCAGGGTGCGTGGGTGGCTCACTTGGTTAAGTGTCCCACTACAACTCAGGTCATGATCTCACAGTCTGTGCGTTCGAGCCCTGCGTGGGGCTCTGTGAAGACAGTTCAGAGCCTGCAGCCTGCTTCGGATTCTGCGTCTCCCTCTCTCTTTGCCCCTCACCCGCTTACACTCTTTCTCTCTCAAAAATAATAAGTAAACATTAAATAATTTTAAATTATTTAAAATTTTTAAAAATTATGTTTATTTTTGAGAGAGAAAGAGACTGAACATGAGCAGGGGAGGGGCAGAGAGAGAGGGAGACACAGAATCCGAAGCAGGCTCCAGCCTCAGAGTTGTTAGCACAGAGCCCGAGGTGGGGCTCGAACCCACAGACCGCGAGATCATGACCTGAGCTGAAGCTGGATGCTTAAAGACCGATTGAGCCACCCAGGTGCCCCTAAATTGTTTTTTTTTTTTTTTAAGTTTATTTATTTAGTTTTGAGAAAGACAGCACAAACACAGGCAGGGGAGGGGCACAGAGAGAGGGGGAGAAAGAAGCCCAAACAGGCTCAGCATTGTCAGCAAGGAGCCGGATGCGGGGCTCCAGTTCATGAACTGTGAGATCATGACCTGTGTTGAAATCAAGAGTCGGACAATTAACTCACCGAGCCACCCAGGTGGACCTGAATTTATTTAAAAGTATGTTGGACAAATGACTTGTGTTTACAGATGAAGAAATCAAGATGCTGCAGAGGAGGAATCACCTTTTCTGTTCTATCAGCTTATAATTATCAAAGGAGGATATCCTTTGTAAAGAATCTAAGGCACTAGTATTTTTTTTTTTAACATTTATTTATTTTTGAGACACAGAGAGAACATGAACGGGGGAGGGTCAGAGAGAGGGAGACACAGAATCTGAAACAGGCTCTGGGCTCCGAGCTGTCAGCACAGAGCCCGACGCGGGGCTCGAACTCACGGAACGCGTGATCATCACCTGAGCTGAAGTCGGCCGCTCAACCGACTGAGCCACCCAGGCGCCCCAGGCATTAGTATTTTTAATACTCTGCGGGTGCTTTTCTTACACAGTTAGGATTGCTGTTGAGTGATGAAGATCTGTTGAAAAGTCCCATGCGTTTATGTTGGCAGGGAGCTCAGGAATAGACCTCGGCTTGGAATCACCCTTCTCCCCTCGTAGCTCCCCCACCCCCCGAACAAAAAGAATGTAGGGCGGTGTTTAGCCCATAGCAAGTGCTTAGAAAATTGTCATCTTCTTCTGCCATCTGCTTTACCTCTGCTTACGAGAAAACCAGGACATTTTGAAGCTAATGGGAAAAAGAAGTGACTTTGAATTTGTCCCTCTTGGGTTAGTTATGTTTGTTAAACCAACACCAGAGGCTCTATCTTGTGGCCTAAGAGATTAGTACCCACTTTGAGGCATGTGCTTTTCAAGATGAAAACGACAGAGATTTCTAGACCAGCCTGTAGGAGGTTTGCTCTTCCATAAGAGGAGGGTTCCCTGAGGCCTGTCCTCTTTTGAAGAGTGTCTGTGTTTGGTAACAGAGCAATCCTGTTCCCTTCTAATACATGCCAAATTGATTTTAAAGCTTGTGTCGTACCTGCATCTGGGGAGGCAGCCTTGCCTCCTGTCCAGCCTCCCAGCCTCTGATTTCCTGGGTTACTTTTGCAGTATCTCATGGGCATAACTCAATAGAAAACAGCCAGTAAATGTTTGCCGAAATTTTAATTCCTTAGTAAACCCATTAAACTCTGGCTGCTCTGTTGTGATTAATGAGGGAGGCCCACGCTCTGTGGGAACTGTCCCTCTCAGGCACAGATTCCCACCGCTGTGGAGGGAAGCAGGGCAGGGCTGGGGGAAATGCTGATGAATTGTTGGATGACACAGCTAGATTTTTTGGTGCGCATTCTCCTTTCGTCATGGAAGGCAAGCTCTGTGGAGGCCAGCTCATCAAATGCATGTTACGGTTTTGGTGATTAATGAGTCTGCTGTGTTGATCCACCCTATTTTCTTCAAAACAATTATTTCAACTCTAATCTCCCCTGGGGAATTGCTTCTTATGGCTAATAAATCAGTAGACAGTATAAAATTCTTAAGTGGCAGTGACACCAGTGTGGTCCACCTGGGTGCTCTGCTGGGCTGCTTCTAATTGGAGCCAGGCTTGCTTGCTTTTTTCACGAGCTGAGAAAAGGTGCGGTGGCATTCATTGAAGTGAGAGTGATGGAGGTGTATCCTTGTAGAGTCATCCATGGTGAGAGCTGGGTTAAGTGCTTTATATATATTTTCTCACTTAATCCTTAGAAAAATCCTTTTAAGGCAGGTGGTAGCATCCCCACTGTTCAGAAATGGCTCAGAGAGGTTCACAACTTGCCCGAGGCACACAGGTAGGGAGGGTACACCTGATTTCAAAACACAGGACCCTGGCTCCAAAGCCTATGCCGTTGCTAAGTTTTTGCACGTCTGGGGGTTATTGTGCAAAGAGGCAGGCTTTTGTGGGTGAGTGTTGTCTGATGACTCAATTAGTGACATGGGGCATAGAAGGCGATCTTGAACAGCAACTCTTCACAGAAGGCATTTGGTGTGCAAGCCCCTCCAGTGAAGGCTCGACCTGTGAGTCGTGGGGGAGGCGCCACAGTCTGAGACCCTCCTACTCAAATCTTTATCATCATCCTACGTTGATGAGTGTCTGCAGCCCTAACTCACAGCTCAGTGAAGAGAAGTAATCTGCCCGCGGACACACAGATTGTAAGTGGCAACACCAGGATTTGGACTCCTGTTTGAGCTTGTCATAAACAAAAAAATGACAGTCAGAGGGAAGCACGGCACAGCACACCGAACCCATGGCAGAGAACGGTGTACTTAGCAAATGCTTGGGTTGTGCTGTCTCCTTGCGCTGAGAAGAAAAGGAGCTGTCACCTTGGGCAAAATGGCAGCCGGCTGAGAAGAGCAGGAAGACTTCTGGAGGAGGTGTTTGATTTGGTTCCCAGGAGGGAGCTGGGGGGATCAGGAGAAGCTGTGGGTGAGAACGGAGTTCTCAGGACCAGTCTGGAATGACCAGGAGGGCCCTGCAGGGGTGGGTGCTGGTGCCTCTTACCCGAGTAGGGACTCTGGAGTCTCTGCCATCCTTCCTTCTCCCCACCCACGCCACCTTCCTGTGAGTTCCCTCCTGCCCCTGCCTTCCTGCTGGGAGCAAAGTTGGAAGACCTTCTCAGGAGTCTCTGAGTTGTGCAGGGGAGACAGATGCCAAGCAAACAGGTGATCCTTCATCTTCTTTGTGGAGACCGATCTCCTTAATTTTTCCTGTGTGTTTCCCCAAATGGAATTGGTAGTTTTAGTGTTGTGATGCAACAGTAATTCCTACTTATTATGAAAGAATCTTCCTTTTCAGAAGAGCACAAAGAATTAAAAAACATCCATAATCTCACCGCTTTGAGATAACCAAAGTCACAATTACACGTATATTTCTAGTGTCATTTATTTAAAGCACATATGTGAACACATCTCTCATTGTCTGTCTTGTTCTGAGTATAATACTGTTGGATAGTCTCCTTGGTGTCTCAACAACCCCTGCCCTTACTCACCTTTATATGTGGGTACATTTAGATATGTATCATTGTTCCTAATGGCTGTTGAGTGCTCCATTGAATGGTGGTTTAAAAATTCTTTACATGGTGTATCAGTCAGGGTCCATCTAGGAAAACAGAAACCAGTTTAAGTGTTTTCAGGGGAAAAAAGTGAATACAGAGAGTTGTTTGCACAGGAGGGGGAAGCACAGAGACGAACAGGAGATTGTTTCACTCCTGAGCTGGTGGGGTACATCGGGGGAGGGGTGGTGCCAGAGGTCAGGAACCAGTGCCCTCTGGCAGCAGCCAAGCCCATGGCCAGGGCTGTGCTGCCCAGGAAGAGCAAGGAATTGTTCTGAGATCGCCCAGGCAAGTGACAGGCTAGATGGCAATGGGGCACCTTCATCCCAAGTGGTTTTGTGTGTGTGTGTGTGTTGGAGAAAACTTGGTAGAATCAATCAAGTGCTGTCTCTTAAGCACTGTTGTATACACAAGGGCAGTTGGGAATACAAAGAGCTAGAGGTCATTACCCCTACCTTGCAGTCAAATTCAGCTGCGGGGATAGTAAGAATGCCAACAGCTGCTGTTTGTTGAGCATTTGCTAACTGTGGTCAGCACTTTATGTGGATTGCCGTTTAATCTTCGTGGCTCATAGAACCGCAGTCCATTTCTTCTTAACACTTGTCTCATTCTGTCATTATATAAATGCATAGTTCGTTTAGTGCAGGATGTGTTCCTGGAGATGAAGGTGCTCACTGAATCAGCACTCTGCAAGGTCGCGGTGCCTGCGCCCCTGCGGTGGTGCGTCTGGTCTTCAGACGCTGGAAGCTACCCTTCCGTGCAAACTTGGTGAGGTCATGTGGGGCTTTTATTTCATCTGTGCTTATTTTGCTCATTTCTGATAGGCGTGGCCCAGTCCGTCCAGGCTGCAGCAGTTTTTACGATTCCTCCTACGTCACCGAGGTGGTCATGAATCCCAAAGGGTCTGCTCGTCTTTGTTCTCTGTGTCCAGGAAGTTTGCATATATAAAACTCGGATTTTGTCTTCAAATGCCAGGTTCTTCCTTCGCTACCCACATTTTGGCACCCGTTATGGCTGTTAACCACCTTGAGGAAAACACTGTTGACCAAAACACAAACTCCTTGGTAGAAAAAGAGGCCCCAGAGTAAACAGATGCTGCAGGGTTGAATCAATTTGAGATTGTGTGGAGACCCCTCGCTGGCTGGGAGGTTCAGCCGTGCAAGGCACTTGTGTTCCCCGGCTGGGAGCAGAAGTAGCTCCTGGAGAAAAATACACGCATATTGACCCTGTACTGTTGTGGCTTCTGTGAATGTCTGTTTTCGGTTGTTAGAAAAAGATTTCACAGACAGTGGTAAGGTGGAGGGGCTCTCCCATCAGCAAACACTTGCTTCCCCTCCAGTCTCAATGCCTTGTGACAGTCTCAATAAAGACCGTGACCTTATGTCTGTTTTTGCTCATGAGTACGTGTCTGGTTCCCAGCATTGTACTTGGAAAAGCAGTTTACTTGGGACTGAATGTCTAAACTGCCATTATAAACTCTCCCCATTTTACAGCCAAGAAAACTGAGGCTCAGAGAGTTAACCCCCAAGTGAGAGAGTTGGAGAATGATTGGGTCTGTCTTGACCTCTGAGTGGTCTTGGCTGAGCATACTGTATGTGTGCACAATATATTCCAAGGTGACTCAGGTTTCTGGAGACTAAAAACTCAGAAATCTATAGTAGCACAAGCGAGGGTGCATCCAGGTTTTGGGGGCTTGAAGATTGTGCAGTGTAGGGGCTCTCTTTATGAAAAAAGTCATAAAATTACATATGCAAACTTAGGAGTAAAATTATTTGTGGTTTAGGCTGAGAAAATAAACCATCAAAAAGTTACAAATTTACTTTTTAAAAACATTTTTAATGTTTATTCATTTTTGAGAGAGAGAGAGAGAGAGAGAGAGCGAGCATAAGTGGGGAGGGGCAGAGAGAGAGGGAGACACAGAATCCGAAGCAGGCTCCAGGCTCCGAGCAGACAGCACAGAGCCCGATGTGGGGCTGGAACTCACGAGCCATGAGATCATGACCTGAGCCGAAGTGGGATGCTTAACCGACTGAGCCACCCAGGCGCCCCCCAAATTTTCAAAAGCTGACACCTATTACAACCAGGCCTCAGTCCAGAAAATAACAGATTTAAATTGGAAATTAACTGCCTGACACACCTCTGTAATAAGTTTTCCCTTGTATATTTTTTGTTGCATGCTTTTTGGTTACCTCTTTATACGACATTAATTTTGTGATCTTTTCTACAGAGCTATTAGAAAGATAAGTCAGTCTTTGCTTTAGCATGGGCTGATGAAATCTGCTTTTTATTTTTGAGGACTGGACGCACGGAACACACCGCTTCTCACACAGATGTACTCGCTGTTTGTAATGTTGTACGCCTCGAGCGCACGGATTCCAATTAATTCTCGGTCATGTGACTCCCACCAAGAAATAAAAGAGGGAAGCTTGTGCATTTTTTAATTGTGTATGCTGCATCATCCAGTGTCCTTCTTTTGGGGGAGAACTTCTGTTTCAATCAGGCAAGAAAAAGCCGTGATTTATGTGTCTGCTCGCTGGAGGATGGTTCCACAACCGAGTGTCTGTCTCTGTGGGTTTCAGATCTTGGTTCTTCTTGACTCAGATACTTCTGGTGCTGGACACTGTAAAACCTGTTGCTCTCTTGGCTTCACTCCTGGCCCTGTTCCATGTTACCATGATACTGGGTGAATGGGAACATTCACAAAAGCCATTGCCTATCACGGTAGCGGTAATTCTACTGTGGGTACTTAGGAGTGCCCACAAACTTCTGAGTCCCTCCCGCTGAATCCTGCCTCTATGTATCTCTGCCTGATTCCTCTCACCTGGCTTCCCCTGCTAGCTGGAATAAGGTAGAATGTGACGGAGGGGGATGTGGCATGGAAAGAGACAGGGGCCTTAACTAGGTGTGGTTAAAAGAGCTTGCTTTTGTACATTTTATGCAAACGCATATCCACGCGAAAAATGTTGACCAAGAAGAAAAAGAGGCTGTAGAGGAATCCAGAGCATTTATGTAGGGTCTTAGGTATTGCAGTTCAGGAGACACAGAGTCTACCAAAATCTTGAAAGTGTGCTCCAAATTGCAAGCAGGGAGTGCAGACTTATAAGAGTGCAGACTGTGCCAAGGGCACAGAACCTGCTTTGAAGGGATGCTTATTGGTGCCAAGGGAGTTAAACTGACTAATATACAATTGGCTGTTTAGCTGATAGACGTTAGGTTACCTTTCAGTCTAAAGTCCATGTGTTCCAGAAGGTGGTGGAGGTGCAGTGAGAAATGGCAGCCGAAAACAGAAGTCCACGGCATTCACAATTGAAACAGGAGATGTGCATAGACCTTGCCTGTTAAGCATCCTGCTCACCCTGTTTTGAATGACCTGTTAGCAAGGCTTACTTAATTTTGGGATCTCCTTTTGTAGCACACTGCTAGGCCTGTCTCAGGGCAGTGGAAGGAGCATGAGTGAGGAGGGTCCCTGGGGCTCACCATCTTCATGGCATGCCCGCCTTAGAGCACCCTTGAGTGCCATTGGTGATGGGGAGGGCCATCCCAAAGCCTGTCCATGTTATTGATAACAGTCAACAGAGCTGCTGATTTATTTATTGAGTACTTCCTGTGGCCGCGTACTGTGCTAGGAGAGCCAGCCTCTATCTCGGTAACCTCCCTGTTAGGTGTTGATTTATGGCCTTCAGATCCATATGTTGAAGCCTTAACCCTTGATATGGGTGAGTGTGACCCGATTCACAAATGGTGTTTTTGCACATGTAATCCAGCTCACACGGGGTCATTAGAGTGGACGTGTCCTTATAAGAAAAGAGACACAAAGACCCGGGAACGTTGGGGAGAATGCTGAGTGATGACCGAGGTAGAGGGGGAAGTGCTACCTACGGCATTGAACCAAAGAATGCGTTTCTGGCAACTACCAGAAGAGGCAAGGAAGGATTCTTCTCCTCTACAGGTGTCAGGGGGAGCATGGCCCTGTTGTCTCCATGGTTTTGGACATCTAGCCTCTCAATCTGTGAGACACCAAGTTTCCGGGTTCAGGTGGCTACCCGGTTTGAGATACTGTATGACTAACAGGAAACTAACATCCATCCTCAGGAACCATATGAGGTTGATGATCCCCTGGCAGATGAGGAGCTGAGGCACAGAAAGGTTAAGTCACTTGTTGAAATCACACGGACAGCCGTGGCAGAGTCTGGCCCGCATCACCCCCTTCTTTGGGAGGAGGCTCTCCTGGTGGTGTTCGTGCAGTACATGAATCACTGTCCGGAGCAGCGTGTGGACTGGCTGCTCGGTGGACTGAGACATCCTGCCCACTCACCCATCAGAACTGGAGCTGCTTCCATCATCGGCCCTGCTGGTTCCTCAAGGCACACATCTCACCACAGTGCTTTCTGGGGGATGCACATAATTTCCTGCCACTATAAAACTCCTATTCCTGCCTGTCCTCACATTCTACGGATCCAGTCCCCCAGCCCTGCACAACTAGGCTTCAATCTCACCGGGCACGCTTAAAACTGCTAAACTTGGCCAAGCGTGTGTGTTCCCTTTGCAAGCCTCTGGAAGGCTGTGGAAGCTGCGGTGAGTGCTGGGAAGTCTGTGTCAGGGCTTCTGTACTGTTAACAAGGGTCTGTTGGCAAATGTGCCGTGTGCCAGGGCCGGGGGGACGTGCTGAGACAAACAGGACACTATTTCCTTCCTACCTTCAGTGTCGTGTGTGGATTCAAGCCTTTGTTGTCAAAACCTAGTTCCTCCTGGATAAAAATACTTCAGTAATTTTTTGTTATCACTAATGCTGTCTTTGTTGTTTTTAGTAGGTATAGGCTTTTTATTTTTATTTAAAAAATTTTTTTTAATGTTTATTTTTGAAGAGAGGGAGAGAGAGAGAGCGAGAGAGAGCAAGAGTGAGCCTGCACGGGGGAGGGGCAGAGAGAGAGGGAGACACAGAACTGGAAGTGGGCTCCAGGCTTCTGGCTGTCAGCACAGAGCCTGACGCAGGGCTGGAACTCATGAGCTGTGAGATCATGACCTGAACTGGAGTCGGACACTCAACCCAGGCGCCCCAGTACGTATAGGCTTTTTAATGTTTTAACTTTTGTTCTTTGTTCTCCTTGTTTGAAATTCCTGTTTCCTGATACAGTAACAGACTTTTCATCTGCCTGTGTCTATTGGACCAGCCCTGTACCTGTGTGAGACTCTGAAAATAGAGTGGTGAAAATGACCAGAATAATCCTAGCCTTAAAATTCCCTATTTTTGGGCACCAGGATGGGGTGACAGGGTGGGACACAGGAGATGCACTATTGAGTTCCTGAACCTGGACTTAGGAACTTCTAATGGATGTGAGAGTCCCCAGACACATTGGAGGGTGTACCAAACCTCTGAAATTATTTGTAATGCATGCATGTGGTTATGTGCTTTTTCTCTTGGGAGAACACACAGTTTAACTAGACTTTCAGTGGGATCTACAGTGGCTTTAAAGGACCCTCAAGATTAACTCCTTTTGTAAAGCAAAGGGGTCTTCTGTGATATGTCTACCCTCCCAGATATACCGGTTCAGAACTACTGAAATCAACCTTGATTTTTCTTCTCTGCCTTTATATTCTGATTCTAAAAAGTCCCATTTCCTTGAAGTAGGGCTAGCCTGAATTCCTGGTAGGCTGTTTGTAGGTCCTGAAGTATTACTTGGTAGTAAGTTGAGGCCGTTTATAGGATGCCTCTTTAAGGGCCTGTCCAATTTTATAATGGTTGGAAGCACATTGTTTGAGAAATGCTATGACCCTCAGCATTATGGGCCACCGATTGTGCTCGTGGGTGTCAGCACACTTAGCAGCCCTTCCTTTCTTCCCAGCATTTAAATTATTCCCCCGTGAGTCTGAAACTGTACTGTTTTGGGGAAACTTTGTCTAGACTGTCTCTGCTTATAGGCGGTTGTGTAAGGCACAGAATTATCTTGCCAACCTAAGTTCACCAAACTGTGTCATTCTTCTTCCTGGTCTGAGCAGTCCTTGCCCAAAATAAGAACAAACTCCACAACAATGATGAAAGGTTTAATGACTGTGTTTGCTGATAGAGTTCCTAATGGTCTCAAACAGAGTTCATCCACAAGAAAAAGGACATGAGGAGTTTCTGCTTTAATATTTACTCTTGTTCCAGAATAGACCAGGGGGGACTGATGGTGGAAGTGGAAGGGACGTTCACCCAGAGCTCTTCCTGTTTCTGCAGCATTTCACCACTGTTGTTGGCAGAGAACTTTACTATGTATGCTCCTCCAAATGGTGCCCCCCCCCATGGCGGCCCCAGGTATAGATAGTAGGAATTTCACAGAAGCTTCTTAATTGATTCGCTGCTTTGAGTGACACCCATCACTAATGGTTCATGGACAGCCATGAACAGCTTTAGAGAGCTGCTCTTTCATTAAGCCTCTAAGGGCACATCCTGAGAGCATGATTAGAGAGGAGCCATCCTTCTGTGTTGGAGATTGAGGTTAATTCCCCTGTGTAGGCTCTGGACATCCAAGGTGGGGGTTCCAACGCAAGTTAGAGAGTCCAGAGGTAGCATGGGTAAGAGAACAAGGGGTCAGTTAAGGGCCTGAGTGGTTCTCAAGGGCAGGTCTCTTCCCTGTTTTGCTAAGGATGAGCATTTTCCTTTATAAAGACCTGATAGTCTTAGACTA